>NC_047120.1:53071764-53696764 GCF_902500255.1 Thalassophryne amazonica | reverse complement strand
GCATCACAACACTCAGCCTCCCTGGTAAAGTTTAAACCAGGGTGCTGGAAAGGAGGGTTCGGTCGATAGTTGAACCTCTGATTGAAGAGGAACAATGCGGGTTCCATCCTGGTTGTGGAACAACAGACCAGCTCTTTACTCTCACAAGGATCCTGAAGGGTGTCTGGGAGTATGTCCACCCAGTCTGCATGTGTTTTGTGGACTTGGAGAAGGCGTATGATCGGGTACCCCAGGAGATATTGTGGGAGGTGCTGCAGGAGTATGGAGTGAGGAGGTCCCTTCTCAGGGCCATCCAATCTCTGTACTCGCAAAGCGAGAGCTTTGTTCGGGTGCCCGGCAGTAAGTCGGACTTGTTTCCGTTGGGGGTTGGCCTCCGCCAGGGCTGCGCCTTGTCACCAATCGTGATATTTATGGACAGGATATTGAGGTGTACTGTAGTCGGGGGGATGAGGGGTTCCAGTTTGGTGGGCTCGGGGTCTCATCACTGCTTTTTGCAGATGATGTGGTCCTGTTGGCTTCATCGGCCGGTGACCTCCAACACTCGCTGGATCGATTTGCAGCCGAGTGTGAAGCGGCTGGGATGAAGATAAGCACCTCTAAATCTGAGGTCATGGTTCTCAGGATCGGTGTTGCATTCGCTCTACCATACTGTTGTAACGAAAAGGCAGCTGAGCTAAAAGGCAAAGCTCTCGATCTACTGGTCAGTCTTCGTTCCTACTCTCACCTATGGTCATGAGGGTTGGGTCATGACCGAAAGAACAAGATCGCAGGTACAAGTGCCCTGGGAGGAGACACAGGGGAAGACCCAGGACTAGGTGGAGAGATTATATCGCCACACTGGCCTGAGAACGCCTCGGGATCCCCCAGTCAGAGGTGATCAATGTGGCACTGGAAAGGGAAGTCTGAGGTCCCCTGCTGGAGCTGTTGCCCCTGCGACCCGATCCCAGATAAGCGGTTGAAGATGAAATGAGATGAAATTAAATGTGTGATGAATTGCAACTTTATTGATAATCAATATGAAAACTGGGTTCTTTTTACGTGCAATTTTTTTCAGTATATAAGTTGCAGCAGAGTATAAGTCACAGGACCTCAAAAACTATTTTAATAAAAATGTGACTTAAAGTATGAGCAATTGTGTTTTACAATTATTTTAATATTGCATGATCATTTGCAACTGTTTGTGTGGTATTCCACTGGCCAGTACACTTACAAAGAAGTTAGAATAATAATAATAATTATTATTATTGTTATTAGGGAATGAAGAAGTTTAGCTCACATATTCACTTTTGTTGGAGCTGATTTTGTGTTGACATGCTATTAAAAAAAACTATGTTTATTATAATTCAGGAATGCCTAAAACGTTTGCTGTGTATTGTACATTGTAATAGCTTGTGGCTTATGACATACAGTACTGTGCACAAATGTTGGTCATGTGAAAAAAGAGACTGATACAAAAATAAAACAAAACAAAAAAACTTGTAGAGCGCAAACTAGTTTCCAATTCCACAAATTTTTTACCTTGGAAAAAAAGTCCTGTTGGAATTGACTTCTCTTAAACTAAAATATAATACAAAATATAGATCAAAAGGACTTTTCAATGTTAAAATCAAATTTCCGCTAAATGCGCAATATGGATCAGATGCAAATCAAACTTAGTCTATTTATTGAGAGTTCCAGTTTGCACCTCATTGTTACAAATGAGAGTGATTGAGGCACTTTTCATTGAGATGAAAAGCAAAATGTACACCAAATAGACTTTTCAATATTAAATTCAAATGTTCACAAAATCCACAATCCGCATCAGATCTGGATCAAACTTTGTCAGGTGATAGTGAGTGCCAGTCTGCACCACACTTTCAAGTTTGAGAGTGAATGGGGCATGTTTTATGAAGATATGATGTAAAATATACATTAAATGAGGTTTTCAATGTTAAATTTAAATGGCCACAAAATCTGTAATCCCAATTAGATCCGGATCAAACTTTGTCAGATGATAATGAGTGCCAGTCTACACCTCTCTTTCAAATATGAGAATGAATGGGGCATGTTTGATGAAGATACGATGCAAAATATACATTATATGGGGTTTTCTATATTAAATTCAAATGTCCAAAAAAGCCACAATCCAGATCAGATCCGGATCAAACTTTGTCAGTTAATAAAGGATATGAAAGAAATATGAAAATATGAAATACGAAGGACATTTGATCTTTTTGACAGTTATGAATTTTTGAAAATTTGTTCACTGTTAAATATAGGGATTTTTCCAAGATTCCTCCTGAATTTAACCTTTGACCTATGACCTTGAAAATTTAACAGTTCTTGCCGATCAGGATATCCTCTGTAAAAATTTTGTAAAGATATATGAAAAATTGGGTTACAGGCTCTTCACAAACAAACAAAGAGGTGAAAACATAACCTCCGATCAACTTTGTTTGCAGAGTTAATGAAAAGTATGAAATAATTCACTATAAAGGCTGTAAAAGCATTAAGGATTTATAATTATACACAGTGAACGGTCATAGAGTTTTATAAGAACATCATATTGATCAGTTCTTCTTGTTATTACCAGCTGTTTGCTGTTTTTATGCCTAAACCTTCAAAGTAACCAGTTTTTGTTAATAATCGGAATTATTTAAACTTTTTTAAAAGTTTTTTTTTTTAATCAGCATTTGGAAGTTTCAAATTTGTTTTTTTTTTTTGATATACTGATGAAACAAAAACATCAAAATCCTAATCAATACAAAAGCAGTAGGGCTGTTCAGATTTTTTCACAGTGCTGTCGCTACAAATGCTCCAGCGGAATTGTGCATTAAACGCTCCTGCAGTTCAGTTGGTGAGTTCATTTGCTGAAATTGCAAATTCACATTCAAGTGTCTATTTCCTACACCTTTAAATGTATTAGGAATCATGGAAAGCAATTTATTTACATAATTAAATGAGTTGTTGTTCAATGTTTGCCGCTGAGGAGGCTGAATGTAAAGATAAAGAAGGAAACCTGCAGAATGCTGCAAGAGTATAACAAAGTCAATACATCACTAAAAGCTACAATCACTATATTTTACCAATAAACAGCACATCATGTTACATGAATGCACATTAACCTGTACTTGCATTGCTTATTATCAGAGTGTAAAATGAAATTTCTTAATTATGGGGAAAATCTGCAAAAGTGCAAAAATCAGTTTTCAGCTGAACTGAACGTCTGAACTCCTTTTTACAAAATCAAGGTCGATTCCCTTGCCTAGCTTTGTTTGCTTTGTTGATTTAATATTTCTTGACATATATATATATATATATATATATATATATATATATATATATATATATATATATATATATATATATATATATATATATATATATATATATAAGCCTGTGAGGAGGAGAAATTGCAAAGAATGTCACAGAAATCACCAAACAGTAACCTGAAGGGGTTCATGCAGAAACAGCAAATTTGAATAATGTGTTATGATACGCTTCATGTGAAGCTTTTCTTGTATTTATGAATGCTTTTGGACTTTACATGCACTTGTTTTCCTCTGGAGTCACCTTGATGCTAAAGAACCTGCAAAGTGATGTAATAACAGATGTGACAGCTGCAGTGTATCTGAAAAATTTGATCTTTAACAGCTTGAACAGCTTCAATTTCTCGTGTGTGTGTGTGTGTGTATGTGTGTGTGTGTGTCGTGGTTCTCAACCCGTGGGGCTGAGTCAATGACCTGGGAGAGGGGGGAAAAAAACTACAAAATGTAGCTGAATTCAAATGTAACTGATTTATGTGGGCAAAATGAAAAGAAAAAAATTCTAAACGAGTATTCATAGCTTATTAAATCTCAAAAGAGCAAAGTAATTCCAGAACAAGATGGCACACTCAGAGAGCACACCACATGTCTGAGTCTGACACTGAGTCATATAAGTTCTTGGTGATTCAGTGATACTGTAATATAGGCGTCTGTGTGGCCGTGACATTTGATTCATTCTGCCCAAAATGTTACTACTTTATCCACAACTAATATGCTGCTTTACCACCGTGTTTGGCTCCAACCCGTTTAAACTGGTTGGGTGTTTGAAAGGTTAAAACCTCAAAGCTCATCTGACCAATAGAAATATGGCTTCATATTAGTGTTTAATAACCACAGGTGTACCTGTAACCTATTGCTCAAAACAGCCATTCTCAGTGAGTTTGATCTTTCAAGGTTACCCAAGGTCATAGGTCATCTGACCCATAGAAAGATGATATCTCACTTCATATGAATGTATCTTGTTACCATTGTTGCATCTATAAATTCCTGGAAATAGTCATTCTATTGCAGATACAAGCATGGCTTACTGACCTGTGACCCCCACTTTGAATTAATTTGACTGTAACTCAGACCATTTTATCCACTGCTGACCCTCAATCATTCCAACAAGTTTGATCCAAATTGGCCCTTAACTCTTCAAGTTATTTTGTTAAAGTATGAACAAAAACACCAGTACTCCTGTATACACTAACGTGTACAGGTGTAAATTACACATAAAGTGTAAACAGAGAATTTTGTACCTTAGGAAAAAAAAACTACGACAGCAGATCTGGATCTGTATGTTGATTTTGGCACTTTTTAAACACTGGATACCATTTCTGATACAACTGCATGTATACATAGAGAATGGGGCACAGTTGGCCTTGAATTTGAGGCCTTGTGTGTGTGAAAAAAAGCAAACTAGCCACATGCACCACTGTGCTTCCAGAATACTAAATGTTCTTATATTGTCATATATAGTGGTGGAGTTAAAATAATTTGAGAACCACTGCATTAATCAAAAACATGCACATGGAGTATGTACATAAACTTTTTTATACAATAAACAGCGCATGTGCTTCACTTTTCCCCCACATTTTGTTATGTTACAGCCTTAAAAAACTAAGAAATCAACTTTGTTTTAAATTTTTTTAAATAAATTTGCAAAAAAAAAAAAAAAAAATCACATTGTCATTATGGGGTATTGTGTGGAAAATAATTTAATCTATTTTACAATAAAGCTGTAACATAAAAGAAAAAGTGAACATGAAAGAAAAAGTGAAGCACTGTGAATACTTTCTGGATGCACTGTTTATATTTGGTTCTGCAAAATAATGTTTTTGGTCTACATCTTACAGTTAAAATTGTTTTGGGATTTTTTTTCCTTAAAGGACGATAATCATCTGTGGGTGTTGAAACAGCTGTTAGCAAAACTCAGACCTTAAATGGTTCTGTTATGGACTTCCGCAACGTATGCCATAGAAACCGCAATGCTTTCTCTGAGAGACACGCCCACTAACATGTCAGCACTCCTTGTGACACACCCACTCGGTCTGTGGCTGTCTTGTGTATGTGTGTGTGTGGGTGGACTGGTAGTCAAGGTCAAGCAAGCCAAGGCTTAATGAAAGGGATCAGAGGTCTGATGCATATCCTGCACAATATAAAAGTACAATTAAATATACAGTACAAGCAGAATCAAGCATCAGAAAGACAAATACAGTGTAATTTGTCAGCATTAAGCAACAAGAATAACAGAAGAAAAAGGGTGTTTTTAACCATGTTTTCCTTGACCTTTGACCAAACTACTCCAAAATCCAATCATGTTGAGATATCTATCCAAGTAACGTTCCCACCAAGTTTTAAGGCAATGTATCCAATTGTTTTTGAGTTATCTTGTACACACACACACACACACACACACACACACACACACACACACACACACACACACACACACACACACACACACACACACACACACACACACACACACACACACACACACACACACACACACACACACACACACACACCATTGAAAACAGTACCCTGCCGCACTGCTTCACCAACACGCAGGGTACAAAACATGTTTGCCATAATATTTCTTCTAACAATGTGGCTAGAGATTTGATCAAAAGCTGATATTAACCAGTAAAATATTTGTGATTGACTGTCACAAGTAACTTCATTATGAAGTCACAAAGAAGTCATAATATGAAGTCATATATAGTTAAACAAACAACAAATCCCCAATGAAGAAGGCCTTACTCAACTGCACTGAAAAAAGAGCATGTTTGAACCAACTTAAAAAAGTGTTATAATTTGTAAAAACCTGAATGAATTAAGTTGTTTGAACTTAAGTTTGAAAGTTAAATCAACTCTAACTTACAAACTTAAGTTCAAACAACTTAATTCATTCAGGTTTTTACAAATTGTAACACTTTTTTTAAGTTGGTTCAAACATTCTCTTTTTTCAGTGTATGTGTGGTCCCTCAAAGTGCACTGCAGGTGTTGCTGACACCAAATATTCATACATCATAATATAAGCTTATATTACAATGTGCAGAGTGCACAGGGTATGCATCATTTCATTTAATGTTTAAGACACCTGGTGATATTTGTTAGCTTGGTGACCCCTGTAAGTGTAAAACTATATATATATATATATATATATATATATATATATATATATATATATATATATATATATATATATATATATATATATATATATATAAAATTTGAAATGTCACTAATATGCATTGAAAAATGAAAGGCAAACAGTTCACTGCAAATTCATTTCGAGCAGCTTGTGCTGCCGGACAACATTCTTCTTCTTGGTTATGGTGAAGTCATTTTGTGGGAAGGATGCTGTTCTTTTTCCCTGCGGTGTCTTTTTCCTTCAGATTCAATAACCTCTCGGCTGCGTGTTCCCCCGGGAATCCCCCCGGCTCGGCTCGGCCCGCAGACAAACTGCAGAGTGTGTGGGGAACCCGATGCAACATAAACTGCACTGTGAGGCAGAGGTGTCACACACTGTGGGCTGCATGTCTGCTGCTGCAGGAGCCGCAGAAACGTTTCATTTGTTGGCACTCTGGGAGGTGCACAGACCAGACCTGTTGTGCAAGTCACGCTTTCGGCTGTAACGGTGTAGCATAAGTAGATGCTGCGGCCCGTTTAGTCTTTGTTGATGTGAGCATGCAGGCTGCAGAATCATGACAGGAGAAGCAACAGTGACCCAGTTCTATATTTTTCAATATGAATAAAAGAAAACAAGAAGGCTTTTGTTCAAGAAAAGTCTGTTGCTTTTGATAGAGATTACTCAAAATGATGTTGGTGAATTTGGAGCTTACGACTGCTTCTCTCAGAGGATTCACTCACTCGGCACAGAAAGTGTTTGCTTTTGTTTCATTCTATATTTAGATTCATTCTTTGTCCCCAGGATCATTATGAGCCAAGCAGCAGATCCTCTGATTTGGGAAGATTGTTTCCTTGTTCAAGCAAAAATCCTAAAACATATTAACCGCTCTTTAATTAACAAGCAAATTCTCTTGTCATTTCTTTATCTTTTATGTGGATAACTCAACATGACTGACATAATCCATGAGCCAGTCATGGATTATGACCTAATCGGTACCACTTAAGGGGAAGAAGTGACACTTAGAATCCAACCTCAGTGTGTCATGGCCTACACAAAAATGTATGATAGCCATCCCAGGATGGTAGCTGTAGCCAGGTAGGGGTCAATGAAGAATTACACAGAAGTCAAACTTTAAAAATGCTCCAATAATGTTGAAAACTACATCACATTATTTGTCTGATCATAACAATTCCAAAAAGGTATACTTTGGACTATCTATGACTGAATGTTCTGGAATTATGGGGTCAAAACAGCAAAAATGGTGACAAAGGTCAATTTCAGTTTGTACAGGGGTTAAAAGTTAAACTTGCTCCAATTTCAGCAAAAAGTGATGCAAATTATTGGTTGAAATAAAAGGATCAATAAATGGAATAGTTTTGACTGTGTTGAATGCTTTGTCTCCAAAGTAAAGCTCAAACAAGGTCGACATCCATTGAATTCTATGACATGTGACATAGAATTCCTGTAACATGATAACTAAGCATGACAGATGGTGCAAACTATTCCTTTTTAGAACCCTATTAACCCAAACAATAATTTGCATAATTTTTACTGAAACTGGAGCACCTTTCAATTTTGACCCCTGTACAAACTGAAATTGACCTTTCTCGCAGTTTTTGCTGTTTTGACCCCATAACTCCACAACATTCCATCATAGATAGTCCAAACTATACCTTTTTGAAATCATTATGATCAGACAAGTAATGTAATATAGTTTTCAACATGATTAGAGTATTTTTAAAGTTTGACCTCTGTGTAATTCTTCATTGACCCCTACCTGGCTGCAACTACCATCCTGGGATGGCTATCATACATTTTTGTGGAGGCCATGACACACTGAGGCTGGATTCTAAGTGTCATTTTGTCCCCTTAAGTGGTACCGAAAACCTGCTTGGCCCATGGACTAACAGGATATGTTGCCTGAAAGACAAAAAACAAACAAACAAACAAACAAAAAAACAAGCCCATTACAAAAAATTGTGCATGTGTGTGGGAAGGTTAACTTTGCCATGCAAAAATATGGTGGCCATGAGAGGACACAACACCCCCCCGCATCACTTCAAAAACAGGGAACTGCATCAAAACAACCAAATACAGCCTATAGCATCCGCAACAATTAATTTGATAATGTGTGCACCGCAAATTCCCACAAACCTGCCAACAACCCAGATGCACTGCAACAATCTCAAAAACAACTGAAGTACTATCAGCAATCCAGCTTGAAGCTGCAAAACTGGTTGGTGCAACAGACAAAAGTTGCACAATGTGCAGTTTTGTAAATTCCAGCCACAGAAACCTCTAACTCCTTCAGAGTTGTCTGGCTGACTTGGTGGCTTCCCTCACTAGTCCAAGACATATTTAGTGGCTTGTCTTGCGGTTGATGATGAGTGAGTGTGAATTATTCATACTTTAAGGCGTGGTGTTCTAAAAAAAATTTTTGAACTCCTGCGACTTGTACTCTGGTGCAATTTATATACAGAAAAATCACACGTAAATCGAGTCCTATTTTCATATTGATTGTCAATAAAGTCGAAAGTCATTCATGCATTTAATTTTTTTATGAATATTTATTGGGTTTTAATGCTTTTATGATGCATTAAATGTGCCTAAAACATTTGCACAGTACTGTATATTAACAATAATGCTCATATTTAGTTTGTCTAATAACTTATTGCCTCTGAAAATGGACGGACTGTGTATAAAAAATAGCCATAATTCATAGATGTAGTATTTTTATTAAACACCTTGAGTTAAAGTGATCTGCACTGCAGGCAGAAATGGGAAAATTCCTAAAATTGCGTCCAAATAATTGTGGACCTAACTGTATGAACAGCCGCTGTCCATGTAAATAAAGTAGGAAACTACGGGGAAAATCATTCGGTGGAGTGTGGCAGATGTGATGATGTTGTTATTTTTTAGATTTGTACACTTACTTGAGTATTGATTTAACATAACCGGTGAGAGAAGAAACGCTTTACGTTGCTTTTATGCCACTCGACATTGCTGCTTCCCGTAGTTATGTAATAGTTGTATCATGTTGAATAACACCTTCTAAATGCTTCAATTATACATCAGAACGACTGGGGCCTTAAAATAATCCGATAATGCAAGAATAAAGTGATATTGACCTGTTATGTGAGCGAGTCGAGGATCAGAGCTCAGAACTGGATTCAAAGGATCCAAATCCGCTTGAAAACCCAAAAGAAAAATGATTTCCTGTTCCTTTCATCACCTCATATGATACATTTCCTGTAATTAAAATGTTGCTTTATGAGGGGCTTGAACTGAATTTGAACAATGCATTTTTGTACATTTTCACACTGAAACAGACTTTTCCCCCAAATTACTGTCAAACTCCACCTAAGAGGAAGCGTCCTTAATATTTCAGAAGACTTCCCATGCAACAGGCTTTAGTACCGCCAAAGTGATCCTCTGAATCCTTGGTGTTGCTTGAAAATGAAAAAGCACAACTTGCAACAAACAACAAGCCAAGGCTCCTAATCTCCTGCTGCCACATGGAGCTGGTCAATAGTTATCTTGTCAAACTGTCAGTGTCCTGGCCAGCGCGCACGTGTGAGGGTGACCAAAGCACAGGGGCACAGGGGCGGCTTCATTCCTTGCTTCATTCTGGGTTGAAGCCCAGGGGCCCTAAAGTTCCAGGGGTCCCACATACTTCTCTATTTGTCTCCAAAATATTGTGGAGAAAGCAAAGATTTCTGACATCCACCAATCCGGATCCAGATCACCTCCAAAATTCAGTGGAGTCTTCCTTGACCTAATATCTATCTGTCGTGCAAATTTATTGAGACTCTGTGAAGTATTTTTGACGTAATACTTCAAATCCTATATAAAGTGAAATCTTGATCTGGAATCTGGATCCGGATCACCTCCAAAATTCAGTGAAGTCTTCCATGGCCTAATATCTATCTGTGGTGAAAACTTTGTAAAAAGTTTATTGAAACTCTGTGAAGTAGTTTTGATGTAATCCTTCAAATCTTGTATAAAGTAAAATCTTGATCCAGAATCCGGATCTGGATCCAAATCTGAATCACCTCCAAAATTCAGTGAAGTCTTCCATGGCCTAATATCTATCTGTGGTGAAACTTTTGTAAAAATGTATTGAGACTCTATGAAGTAGTTTTGATGTAATCCTTCAAATCCTGTATAAAATGAAATCTTGATCTGAATCCAGATCTGGATCGCCTCCAAAATTCATTGGAGTCTTCCATTTTTTTTTTTTTTTCCATTTTTCCAGTTTTGATGTAACCCTTAAAGTCTGCAAAGTAAAATCCTGATCCAGAATCTGGCACCATATTAATTTTTTTTTAATTTTTGGAGATATTCACAGATGGAATATTCCCACCAAGTTCGGTGAATCTCTGCTGACCCATTTCCGAGTTATTTTGTGTGTATTTTGTGTTTAGGGATTACAATACCCTCAGAAAAAAACATATTCATGTAGTTGTTTTGTTTTTCCAAATCTTGTTTTCATTTTAATGTGCAGAATTTTAAGACATAGATGACATTTGGAGAGTGCCTGTTACCATTGCCTCAGTATTGCTCTTCTTTGCAGATGATGTGTTGCTATAACTTGGTCTGATTTAGATTTAACTTCCCGTGCACGTTGGGGTGATTGAGTATAAAATGACTGCAAGTATTGAAATAGTTCTTCCTTGAGGACTGGGAGTTTGTTGCAGCTCCAACTGAAAAAGTTCAAGTATCATTGTGTCTGGTTTACAACTGAGGATAAAATGAAGGATGAACCTGACAGGGGGAACTGGGACAGCCAAATTAAATATCTCCCCTCAACTACTGAGCTTTGGGTAGCAACCAAAAGAATGTCATCATTGATAAAAGCAGCCATAATGTTTCCTTCACAGGGTTGTACAACCTTCCACAGCTCTTGCTTTTCAGGTATCCTATGGGATACGACCTGGACAAGACAAGTATGACTGTGATGAAACCTTAGTTTAGACCTAGAACATGGCAGGGATGATACAATCCAGTGTTTTTTCCAAGGATACAGACAGGCAGAGTGAATGGAAATCAAACTCAGGTCAACATACTGGCAGCACAACTCCTTGTCCCACTGATCTACCTGCTTCAGAGTGGAGGTAAAAGAAGGTATATCTGACTTCATTCATTGCAAGATAACTGATGCCAGACAAGTTGGTTGAAGTTTTCCAGAAAATGCTGATTTGCTGAAATGTTCACACAGCCATTTGATGGGTCTCCAGAAAATGCTCCAAACTGGAAAAAACACCCAGTGAGTGGTGGGTCTATGGGCAAAAAATGCTTGGTTGATATCAGAGAAGACTGGCCAGAGTAGGTTGACTTGACAGACAGGAACCCAAAGAGGTACCTGTTGCAATAGAGAGACATAGGGATGCATTTCTGAATCTACAAAACATCAAATCAGATGTGCAACAGAAGAAGACCACAATGGCTACCACTACTGCCAACCAAGAACAGGAAGCTACAGTGGCTATCGGCTCAACACAGTTGAACAATAGAAGACTGGAAAAACTTTGCCTGGTCTGATGAGTCTTGATTTTTGCTGTGACACTGGGATGATATTGTCAGAAACAATATTATAAGCATGGATCCATCCTGCCTTCTATCAATAGTTTAGGTCAGTCGTGATAGGATAATGGTGTGGTAACTATTAGTGCAGCAGCTAAGAGCATATTTAGACCAAAATCGTGCAAATAGTGTTACAAGCACCAAAGTTGGCACAAATACTCCTTAGACATTACTCTTTTGAACAAATTGACAGGCCACTTGAATTTTAAATAGGCGGCCAGGTAGGGGTCAATTGAAGAATTACACAGGGGTCAAAATTAAAAATGCTCAAATCATTTTGAAAACTACACCACATTATTTGTCTGATCGTAAAGATTCCAAAAAGGTATAGTTTGGACCATCTATGACTGAATGATCAGGAGTTATGGGGTAAAACAGCAAAAATGGTGACAAAGGTCAGTTTCAGTTTGTACAGGGGTCAAAAGTTAAAGTTGCTCCAATTTTGGTAAAACATGATGCAAATTATTAGTTGAGTTAACAGGGTTTTAAAAAGGAATAGTTTGCACCATGTATCATGCTTAGTTATCATGTTACAGGGTAACATACGTCAAATGTTATAGAATCCAATGGACGTTGACCTTGTTTGACCTTTACTTTGGAGACCAAACATTCAACACAATCAAAACTATTCCATTTTTCCTTTTAATCCTATTAGGTCCACTAATAATTGGCGTCACTTTTTACCAAAATTTGAGCAACTTTAAGTTAACTTTAACTTTTTTTGACTCCTGTACAAACTGAAACTGACCTTTGTCACCATTTTTGCAATTTTTACCCCATAACTCCTGATATTTCAGTCATAGATGGTCCAAACTATACCTTTTTGGAATCTTTACGATCAGACAAATAATATGGTGTAGTTTTCAAAATGATTTGAGCATTTTTAATTTTGACCCCTGTGTAATTCTTCGAAAGGAGTCAGCTGAGGTGGCTCGGGCATCTTTTTCAGATGCCCCCTGGATGCCTCGCTGGAGAGGTGTTCCGGACACGTCCCACTGGGAGGAGGCCCCGGGGAAGACCCAGGACACGCTGGAGGGACTACATCTCTCGGCTGGCTTGGGAACGCCTTGGGGTTCCCCCGGAGTAGCTGGAGGAGGTGTGTGTGGATCGGGAGGTCTGGGCGGCTTTGCTTGAGCTGCTGCCCCCGCGACCCGACTCCGGATAAAGCGGAAGAAAATGGATGGATGGATGGATGTAATTCTTCTATTGACCCCTACCTGGCCGCCTATTGAAAATTCAAGTGGCCAGTCGGTTTGTTCAAAAGAGTAATATCTAAGGAGTATTTGTGCCAACTTTGGTGCTTGTATCACCATTTGCACGATTGTTTCAGTTATCTGCTGCACTATATGTGATGCTATGATTAGGGAGGGGTGTTAGTTCAAAAAATTTGGAAATCTATAAATGTTTGCATGGAATATGGAAATATACATGGAATAAACCATAGCAGGATAAATTTTGGGTCATTTGGTTCCAAAAACCCATATGGACGGAGCGTTTGAAAATTTCAAGTAACGCGTGTGTCGTATATGTGCTGTTGACGTAGAAAACCACTCTGTTGCTTATAATTAGTTCATTGTGGCCATGTCATTCTTTACATGTGATGATTATACTCAACTGATGTTCCTGAAATAAAAACTACATAGATTTTGTTTGTTACAATTGATCGGAACATATGTACTGAAATTAGGTTTTTTGTCAATTACTTAAAAAAAAACACCAGATAGGCTTATTGTTACTATAGAAGTTGAATATAAACTTGGGGTCAAGCAACTTTTGGAGCCAAATTTCAAGTCTCTAGGTGCAGCGGTTCTCAAGATATGACATTTTCGTCGATATTTTTGGCGATTTTTGAACCCGATATCTTCACTGGCTCCGTCCATATGGGTTTTTGGAACCAAATGACCCAAAATTGATCCTGCTATGGTTTATTCCGTGTATATTTCCATATTCCATGGAAGCATTTATAGATTTCCAAATTTTTTGAAATAACACTCCTCCCTACTATGATGCCAATATGGTCGTAATGGTCCCAGGACCTTGGTCAATCTATGCCACAAAGCTTTAAAGCAGTTATGGCAGTCTTGAAGTTTAGGGGAGGTGATGGTCTAGTTGGGCTTGAGACCAGAAGATCCTTGGTTCAAATCCCAGCCTGACTGGAAAATCACTAAGGGCCCTTGGGCAAGGTCTTTAATCCCCTATTGCTCCTGGTGTGTAGTGAGCACCTTGTATGGCAGCACCCTCGCATCAAGGTGAATGTGAAAGTGCTTTGAGCGTGTGATGCAGATGGAAAAGTGCTATACGTACAAATGCAGTCCATTTATTTGAAGGTAAAAGGGACTCACCATGGTGCTAGGTAAGTGTACCCAGCACCATTTAGTGGGAACCAAGAGTCCTCTTGAACTTGAAGGAAGAACCTGAAGGAAGTGGCTGAGAAAGGAAATGCCCTGAAACCTGAACCTGCTGACACAACACGGCTCTGCATAAGAAAATGGATGAAATTGGACTTTAACAGGCACCCAAGAAATGACTATTTAGTGCTCTACCTTGCATTTTTCTGATTTTTCTTTTGTCTTAAAGAAGGACATTTCTGTCCCAAGGGGAACTGCAATATTGACATCAAGAGATGAGTTATTGATTGAAAAAGGAGGACAATGAGACGTTTGACACGCATTAGACCGCAGCAAGCGCCAAATGCATAAGAAATTAGACGTGTATATGGTATGTTTCAGGGAATGTTTGGATTCCTTGAAGATTTGGAAGTTTTGTAGGCATGTCAATCTAAAGAGGATGACGTGGGATCAAGTCTCCCTCATGTTTCAAGTGATACATCACTACTTTGTTCTAACGCTTTACATTATATGTACAGATAATGAGATTGCATCCCGCTCTGAATTCAAGGGATGATGACATCAATATGAAATAACGCCGGCCTTCCCGCGGCTTTGATGTATGTTCCGCATTTTCATGCCTAAAGTGTCATTCAGTGGGTCAAATCCCTGCTGTTTCCACCTTATCTTCTCCACGGTGTGCAAGATGTCGACGTGGGTTCTGAAGAGCTGATCGCTGTCACGGAGAATAAAAGAAGCCACATGGCTGAGAGGCTCGTGGGACGTTATGCGGACGACATCAGTGACGATAGCGACATACGATGCGACCCGCTTAGCTGCCGGGCTAATGCGGACGCAACATGTAAGTGGGCACCCAGCGTGAGACAGGAGGGGAATTCACCGACGCGCGGCTCCTCCGCCACTGCTGCCGTTAACATTAGCATTGTTCACACATCCTCTCATCTTAGGTCGCTTCCACACCCCTCCCCCCACCCAACCCTCCAACCCCTTCCTCCTCCTCCTCGTCCTCCTCTACCCTCTGCCTGCGTCCTCTCTTTCCTGTTCTCGCTGCGGTGTTGCTATAGCGACAGAGAAATGTGGGAATACCTCCGTCCTTCAGAGCTCAGGGAGACAGACGGAGATTGAGATGGTTGAGGGAAGGAGACAAGGGAAGGAAGCGTGGAAAATAATCAAAAGACAGAAGGGGTGTGGCTGAGTGGACATCACATCCCGCCACTTCTCACTCCAACCGTTTGGCATCTCACACTCGCCCCCACACACCTGATACACACGCTACAGATGTCACGCTTTAAAAGTGGCTACCAGTAGGGGGCGTTGTTCTGCCACTGTGCAGCGCAGCCGTGGCGTAACTTCAGGCCCTTCCTTACGTACGCCATTTGTTTGACAATCCATGTGTTCTGGATGTCTCCATTTGTAGTGAGGCTACTGTTTCCATGACAACGGCCGGCCTAAAATAGCACTCTGCTTTTCTTCCTCTCTCTCTCTCTCTCTCTCTCTCTCTCTCTCTTTTCTCCTCACAACATACTCATAACTGTTCGTTCCTTGATACCGCTAATCGCCATTCGTTATACGGACTGAAACATATGTAAAACCACACCCACTTCTCTCTCTCTCCATCACTCACTCTCACTCTCACGCGCACGTGCACACACACACACACACACACACACACACACACACACACACACACACACACACACACACACACACACACACACACACACACACACACACCTTCTCCTCCCCGCCCCTTATCTCCCATTTTCAGTCTATCGGTCGCCCTGCGACCGATTCTGTAAACATGCATCAATCTCCGCGTTGCTATGGCGACGGTCTTGAAAATCGCTGCAATTATTTCAGCAAAGACAAAAACACTCGAGCCACTTGGGGAAGAGGGGAGGGGAAGAACAGAGAGGAGGAGCTGCGACTACGTACTGTACATGCATGCTGAGTGACCCTTCAGTGAACTGTGGCGTTTTCTGCAGCAGTTGTGCACACGTGTCCTTTAGTCCTCATGTGATGCTGTGTGCACGCACTGTATGCAGACTGTCAGATTGATGCAAGTGGACTCGCTGACCCATTTGTACAGGTGTGCCACTCTTTGAAGTGAGTTTACTGCACACAGCTGAAGGAGGCCTGCAGGGAAAGACTTCTGCAGAAACAGTGCAAAGTTTGTTTTCTTTTTTTAAATTAATTTATTAATCAATTAGCAAAAAAAGAATCCACAATTGTGTATAATGTGCCAATGTCCGAACATTCCATTTTAATACAATAATTAAGTTAATGTAACTCAAACTTTGAAAAAAGTTATAGTCACTCATCTCCATTAATTAAATCAAAAATGAATTGTTGCTATAACAACTCAGTTCCTTTAAGTGCATTTAAAATATTGGGGGATTTAAGTGGTGGTGATGTATTTCCAGTGCATTCCATTCACTCATTTTAATTCACTTTATACCATTATAAAAAACTGTTCAAAAAAGTTAATGGGCTGCGATTTAGCATTTTTCATTCTGTTGCAGTCCTTTTTTATTTTATTTTTTTAGAAAGCAGATTACTGTTAACAAGTAAACCAAAGAATGCATCCAAAAATTTAATCCAAAATGTAATGCAAATTTTTTTAGGCAGAAACTGTCACTTTTTAATTGAAAAACATAAACTAGATTTACATAAGTTTAATTAACTATAAATAGTTAAGCTACTAAAATGTTAACAATTACAATTTTCAACAATTACATTTTGAAAATTATTTCATTTAAATTCAAATGGTTGAAGGCAATCGGTTTCCTCAACTAACTCATTAGGTTTTACAGTGTGTTAATTAAATGTGTTTCTGTAGAGATGCATGTAAAAAAAAAAAAGCCAGATCTTATCACCTTGGGTTGTGCAAGTTGTTTTTTTTTAAATTAGGTAGAAAAATGTGGTGTTGGGAGCATTACATGAATACATACAGCACTGTGCAAAAGTTTTAGACATAAAAATGTCATGTTTGATTGTTTTTTAAAATTGGCATGCCAAAAAATATAACTTGAAATATATAAACATCCCATCAAAATTCAAATGTGAGATTTTTCTCATCTCATTAAAGCACAGTGACACTTTTCCTTTGATAATTATAGATTCACAGAGACACGTGTTCAGCACATTGTGCAAATATTATTATATTTATTTTGTGTGTTAGCGAAGATGCAAGAGCAGGTTATTGTTTTCACCGGTGTGTGTGTGTGTGTGTCTGTGATGGGGCACCATAACTCAAAACAGGTTTCCTTCAGACTTGGTGGGAATACTTCTTGCATACAAGTAGTATTGAATATCCAGAGGTGATTAGATTTTGGAGTAGTTTGTTCAAAGGTCAAAGGTCAAAGAAGACATAGCCCAAAAACATCTTTATTTTGTATATCCCAACAACCAAGACATCCAGATGGATCCAAAAATGCAGGGGATATTACTTGCATAGATATCGAGAGGTGATTTGATTTTGAAGTTGGCCAAAGGTCAAAGGTGAAGGTCAAGGTAAACATTGTTTCAATATCTCATCAACCAAGAAGTGTAGATGGCTGATCTGAAGCAGATATTCATCATCAAAAATATTGGTGATTGATTGGTATGAATGATCTCATAATGACGTCGCACAGAAGTCATGTGATAAAGTCATACATAGTCAAAAACACCATTACATGTATACTGACTTGTGCCCGTATGTCGTGGTCTGTCGCGCACGCAGGGTGCATCAGCCCTCTGATGTCTTTCATTATCAATAAATTTTAACAGCAAAACAAAATTAGATGCGAAAGTACTTTTATTTTTTTAGGTGATCTGCAGTTGATAAGAAAAACAGGTCACGTTATCAGGTGAGTTTTTATGACACTTGGTTTCTGACTGATAACTGGAAGACAGACAAACAGGCATAACATTAGGACCTCAATTTTGTTGGTGTAGTTAAATCCACAACAAAAAAATGAGAGTGATTGAGGCACTTTTGATTAAGATATAATGCAAAATGTACACCAAATGGGCTTTTCAATATTAAATTCAGCCTCTGGCATGTTGGAACGGGGCGATGGCCTATGTCGCCCCTGGCCGATCGAAAGGGAGTCGGGTTCAGATCCCCGAATCTGGAGTGGTGGAGAGGGGCGCCGCGAGGCGTCCAGTGCGGCGACGCAAGCGATCCCGGAGAAGCTGGCGGGAGCCCCGGGGAAAGTTTTCTTTTCTTTGTGAAGGGCAGGGCGCCCTGGAATGGGTTCGCCCCGAGAGAGGGGTCCGTGCCCTGGAAAGCGTTACGGTTCCGGCGGCGTCCGGTGAGCTCTCGCTGGCACTTGAAAATCCGGGGGAGAGGGTGTAAATCTCGTGCCAGGCTGTACCCATATCCGCAGCAGGTTTCCAAGGTGAAATTCAAATGTCCACAAAATCCACAATCCAGATCAGATCCAGATTTGTCAGGTGATAGTGAGTGCCAGTCTGCACCTCACGTTCAAATATGAGAGTGAATGGGGTACGTTTGATTAAGATATAAAGTAAAAATATACATTAAATGGGGTTTTCAATGTTAAATGGTCACAAAATCTGTAATCTGGATCAGATCCTGATCAAACTTTGTCAGTCAATAAAGGATACCATCCTACATAATACCTTCAAATATGAAAGAAATTCAAAAGAAACTCTGTATAGAAAGGACCAGGTCTGATTGGAACCTGGGGACTTTCTCACTGAAAGGCAACAGTACTACCCATTAATTTAAAACAGCAAACACAATGGGCCCTATCTTGCAAATCTGTGATGCATTGTCTACAGTGCATAACACAAAAGCATTTAGGGAGTGTGCAACCTCACTTTGCTGCTCAAAGGGAAAGTAATGCAATCACAAAATAACATTGGATTTGTTGAGTTAGTGGGTGTGTTTTGGACTTGAAACCAACCAATCAGAGTGTCACATGCCATCTCTTTAGCAAGCACAGTGCAGCATCAACCTTAGGTGCTGTTATTGTAAATGGGCACCAAAGTAAGAAGCTTTCTGATGAATTAACAGGTGAACTTCAACACAAAATCCAGTTATGTAAGGTGTACGTGAATATTGCATTGTATATATTCCAGAACAGATAGTGTTGGCATTTGCCCCACCCACTGCTCCTGGGGGAGTTTTAAGTATCTCAGAGTCTTGTTCACGAGCGGGAGTAAGTTGGAGCATGAGATCAATAGACAGATTGGGGTGCATCTGATGATTTGCGGACGTTGTACTGGACCATCGTGGTGAACAAAGAGTTGAGCCAGAAGTTGGGAGCAATCAACAGCAGGGACCAAAGTCATCAGAAAACTCTGGGAACTAACTACTGACAAAGGAGCACAAGTTTGTGGCGATCACTTCATTAACAGACACTTGTGTTGTAGCGCACTTGTGTTGTCTGCCGGGTGCAAGATAGAGCCCTGCAGATTGTAAAATGAAAACTATAGAGTGCCTAAAAGATTTGCATAATACTGTCCATGCAGAAATGATTATGATGGCAGTCAGATGAATATACATGCCATGCTAGATTAGCATGTAGTTGTTACAATGGCGGCTATGAATCTTGTATATTGCACGTTGTGATCGTGCTCCTCCACATCTATGGCAGAAGTCGCCCTCTTAATGTCTTGATTATGATGCACCTCCCTACACCCACTTTCATCAAACATTCAGCACTCTCAGTTTACCCGCCGCCGTTGGCCCGCCCCAAACGAGCCATTTATTTGTGTAGCTAATGAGGATGTTAGGCCAAATCATGGAAGTCTGTGCCAGCAATGTGATACACTGCTGCATCAGGAAATTAAACCTCCTCACAGATGAAGTTCCACTTAAAACTTAAAACAAACAAACAAACAAACAAACAAACAAAAAACTTATCATGTATCTGCTGCAGAATCAGATGATTTCACCATTGGCCACCTTCAACATATGATGTCAGTGCTGTATAATTTTACACTCTTTGCACTTGCTAATCCTGTTGCATCCCGTAAAGCTGCTTTGATACTAACACATACTTACATGTGTGCAGAGTAAGGGAAAACATTGCAGGCCCTGTAATTTTGTGGACAAACCCATGGCGGATGACATAGTAAGTTATAATGAGTGTTTATGACCCTAGGCCATTGTGTCATGTGTGTAAGCGCGCCTTTATGCACACAGCTGTACAGTTTAAGAAACCAGGTGGTTGTTCTGCATGCCCATTATAAAACATGTATGCTCAATGCAAACGGCGATCAAAGTGACTGAGAGACCAAATGTGTTTCCTTCACATCCAAATCTGACATGAGTGTGTCACAGAGGGCTGTCCTGTCATTGGTGGTACTGGTACAGTTACTCGGATGCAGGTCAACATCTAGAAATGTGAAGAGGAGAGGCGTGTGGTCAGGTGAGAAGGCCTTAAAAACATCGCCTCCTTTACTCACTGGGTATGACGATACGAGATGCACCGCAGTCAGGTATTGGTGA
Organism: Thalassophryne amazonica; assembly: GCF_902500255.1. Lineage (NCBI taxonomy): Eukaryota > Metazoa > Chordata > Actinopteri > Batrachoidiformes > Batrachoididae > Thalassophryne > Thalassophryne amazonica. The sequence continues at coordinate 53,675,941 of NC_047120.1, read as the reverse complement.
ATATGTGTGGTGCAGCCTGCTGAGGTGAGTGGATACGTTTGATGATATGATCTGCTCCATTCGGACGGTTTTTAAATGAAGCATAGGCGATGTTCACATTGCTAGCTGAAGTAACCTGAAAGAGATTATTTGCAAGATCAGAATTTCTATCAGTCAAGATAGTTCACACTTGTTTTTTTTATTATTTAAATTAACTTATTTAAACTTAAATTTTTTAAATTAATGCAAGATGCCATGGCTGAAGCTGATGCAGAAAATGTTTTGAATTCCTGTTTTCTGTTTTTTTTTTTTTCACCTCTGTAAATCTTTGTAAAAACCTTGTAACTGTTAGAATGGCCTAAGCAGTGGGTCACCCATTTGAGTCTGGTCTGCTTGAGGTTTCTTCCTCATTATCATCAAAGGGTGTTTTTCCTTACCACTGTCGCCTGTGTGCTTGCTCTAGGGGTTGGTAAGGTTAGACCTTACTTGTGTGACGCACCTTGAGGCAGCTTTGTTGTGATTTGGTGCTATATAAATGCAATAAACTGAATTGAATTGAATTAAATCAAATGCTATGTACCTTAACACGGGTTCTCAGTTGAAGATCAGATGCAAATTAGAGTAAATCTGGGTAACACTTTACTTGAAGGTATCATCATAATAGTGACATGACACTGTCATAACTGTTACATGACAGTCATGAAGGTGTCATAAACATTATGTCAATGTCATAAATGTTTATGACTGCTGTATTAAGTGTCATTTGGTTTTTATGATGACAAATTGACATTTGACATTTTTTGGGTTGTCTTGGTTATAACAGCTTGACTTTAATCAAAGTTGTCTTTGGACTTTTTGGTCTTCGGTTGTATACCAGCTTGTCAACTTGTCATTACAAAAACTGAATGACACTTAATGACAGCAATCGTAAACGTTTATGACATTGACATAATGTTTATGACACGTTCATGAAAGTGTCATGTAACAGTTATAACGATACCTTCAAGTAAAGTGTTACCTAAATCTGTATCTCATCTAACTGTAGGATCACAAGCAGATATGAAACAAACAAAACAGACCTGCTGTGTTTGCATAATTCAGAAAATGTCAGAGCTGAGTTTTAATTATTTATTTATTTTTCAGTACACAAGTGGCCCGAATCTGATACGGAATTAAAATAAAAAAAAAAAAAAAAAAATAAAAAAAATCACACTTACTGTGTTCACATTGATCATAACATGTTAAAACTAGAAGCACTCAAAGAGCACAAACCTCTGCCAAGGCCATAGGATCACTGACATCACATGGAATAATACCCTTTGGCAAAGAGACTTATTCCACGTCGTTTCATGCATCTACCATCATGTTTCAGATTTAGTGGTTAACCCTTTGTGGTCCAAGGGCATTTTTTGGACAGTTCACTCGCCTGACATAAATGTTTTATTATTGCTGTTAACAGCTCTCCCTGCATCCCACAATTAAGTTTTATGTCTCTTTTTTTTTCAGGAAAACCTGTACTTTCAAAATATATATGCTATGGTTGTGTTGTATAAGTGTAATAAAGGTTTACAATCAGAAATAAGAAAGGAAAAAGTAAAGCAGAAAATAATTTGTTTATAATAATTTAATAATTTGTTATGTTGTAACTTAATTTTTGTTCACACTTTGTGATCTGTCTTCATGAAGTTAGACGCAAAAATGTTAAAATTGGCCCAATCCTGCAATGATAAATAATCCTTAAAAAAATTTACTGGATTCGGATCGTGTTCTGGATCATTACCAAAATTTAATGACTTCTAAGTTAGGCCACGATACACCCATGGTAAAAATTTAATTGAAATCCGTTGAGGATTTTTTGAGTAATCCTGCTAACAAACCAACCAACCAACAACCAAACGGACACGACCGAAAACATAACCTCCTTGGCGGAGGTAAAAACAAACCAAAAACAAACAAGGAAAAACCCCTTAAATTAATTCATACAAGGTGAACACAAAAACAGTCCTTGGTTTCAAATATTTATAATATCAAAAGTCACATTTTACAATGTCGGTATCAACAGTTGCAGAAACTCACCAAATTTTTTTCTCTTTTGCAGGTTTTTCTTCTTCAAAATTGTAAAATTACTCATCTGACTTTTGATATTATAAATATTTGAAACCAAGGAGTGTTTTTGTGTTCACCCTGTATATTTAGCCAACAATGTGAACATTGCAATGGAGCAACATAGAATCAGTGGTTCAAATTTTGATTTAAATTGATTAAGAAAATAGAAGACAAAAAAATCTTCATAGAATTAAATTTTAAATCAGAAACATTTACAAAATCTATTCATTTTACAATTATGTAATTTAAGATTAGCCATGTAGATATTGTTGTTGTTGTTGTTGTTGATGATAATAATATGCAATATAATTTCTTCTTCTTCTACTTATTATTATATTTTTTGCCCAAAGGCTACAAGTCTAAATGAAGATTGATGCTTGGAACCATATTTTTCACCATTTACACTCCTCTCTTATTGCAGTGTGCGTGTGTTTTTGTGTGTGTGTCTTGTTATTTCTGTTATATCACCAGGGACATTTTGTATATAGGAGGATATAATCAACAAGTCAAAAAAGATGTGGACATTCCGGACGAATTTGTGCTGTCTATTTGTTTTTTCTTGTATCTACTCGACTGAATGCAGGATGCTGAAGTTTGTCGTAGCCGTAAGTATAATAAAAACTTTCAGTTCCACACAGACATACAGTAGTGTTGAGAATAATAGTAGTACTATGTGACTAAAAAGATTAATCCAGGTTTTGAGTATATTTCTTATTGTTACATGGGAAACAAGGTACCAGTAGATTCAGTAGATTCTCACAAATCCAACAAGACCAAGCATTCATGATATGCACACTCTTAAGGCTATGAAATTGGGCTATTAGTAAAAAAAAGTAGAAAAGGGGGTGTTCACAATAATAGTAGCATCTGCTGTTGACGCTACAAACTCAAAACTATTATGTTCAAACTGCTTTTTTTTTAGCAATCCTGTGAATCACTAAACTAGTATTTAATTGTATAACCACAGTTTTTCATGATTTCTTCACATCTGCGAGGCATTCATTTTGTTGGTTTGGAACCAGGATTTTGCTCGTTTACTAGTGTGCTTGGGGTCATTGTCTTGTTGAAACACCCATTTCAAGGGCATGTCCTCTTCAGCATAAGGCAACATGACCTCTTCAAGTATTTTGACATATCCAAACTGATCCATGATACGTGGTATGCGATATATAGGCCCAACACCATAGTAGGAGAAACATGCCCATATCATGATGCTTGCACCACCATGCTTCACTGTCTTCACTGTGAACTGTGGCTTGAATTCAGTTTCACAAACTGTCCGTGGCCCTTGGGCACATAAAGAACAATTTTACTCTCATCAGTCCACAAAATATTCCTCCGTTTCTCTTTAGACCAGTTGATGTGTTCTTTGGCAAATTGTAACCTCTTCTGCACGTGTCTCTTATTTAACAGAGGGACTTTGCAGGGGATTCTTGCAAATAAATTAGCTTCACACAGGCGTCTTCTAACTGTCACAGCACTTACAGGTAACTCCAGACTGTCCTTGATCATCCTGGAGCTGATCAATGGGTGAGCCTTTGCCATTCTGGTTATTCTTCTATCCATTTTGATGGTTGTTTTCCATTTTCTTCCACATGTCTGTTTTTTTTTTTTTTTTTGTCCATTTTAAAGCATTGGAGATCATTGTAGATGAACAGCCTATAATTTTTTGCACCTGTGTATAAGTTTTCCCCTCTCCAATCAACTTTTTAATCAAACTACGCTGTTCTTCTGAACAATGTCTTGAACGTCCCATTTTCCTCAGGCTTTCAAAGGGAAAAGCATGTTCAACAGGTGCTGGCTTCATCCTTAAATAGGGGACACCTGATTCACACCTGTTTGTTCTACAAAATTGACGAACTCACTGACTGAATGCCACACTACTATTATTGTGAACACCCCCTTTTCTACTTTTTTTTTTTACTAATAGCCCAATTTCATAGCCTTAAGAGTGTGCATATCATGAATGCTTGGTCTTGTTGGATTTGTGAGAATCTACTGAATCTACTGGTACCTTGTATCCCATGTAACAATAAGAAATATACTCAAAACCTGGATTAATCTTTTAGCCACATAGCACTACTATTATTCTCAACACTACTGTATGTGATATTTTCATGTCAAAGGATTTACGCATAATATAAGATGATTACATAATACACGGCAGCATTATTCCTATGTTGGAGATCAGATTGTGGAGAGCAGAGTGTCACGTTTCTGCATATTGTTGCTTTATTAATGATTACACTCTATTTCTTGCTCGGATAGCATTAGAAAATTTACAAATATTGACAAAGGATTAGCTTGAGCCTTGACTCCAGCAGTGTCATACATATCTCTCGGAGACAGCACAGCTTTGTTCGTAAACCTCTTTGCATATCTCCCCAGTGGAGTACAGTACAGTGAGAAATAAGACTGATGGGTTTAAGTGAAAATCATGCTTTTCTCATGATATGACAAAGCTGATTTTTGTTATCCGTTTTACACAATATGTCTGTTATATCGCTGTTTCCCACTTTTTATTACTTACTTATATATTGATATTAGAGAATCACAACTCTATCTGTTGCTCTTCAGTCAGTATGCAACCCCAAATCAGAAAAAAATGGTTATGGTATGGAACATGCAAATAAAACAAACAAACAAACAAACAAACAAACAAACAAACAAACAAACAAACAAATAAACAACCCTGCAGAAATTCTTACATTTGCTTTGACTTCTATTTCATTGCAGACAGCATGTGCCCACTATAGTAATTAAGCTAATAAACAAACAAACAAACAAACAAATAATCATGTTATTTCAAATGACCAATGTCAACAGGTGATTGTTACAAAAGCAGTATCCACAAAAGAAAGTTTGAGGAGCGAAGATTTGCAGAGGATCTCCCATTTGTCAATAAATTTGTAAGAAACTATAGAAATGTTTAAAAGTTCCTCAAAGAAAGACTGGAAGGGATTTGCATATTTCTCCTTCTTCTGTGCACAATATCATTAAATGAATCAAGGAATCTGGAAGAATTTCATGCCAAAGTCACAAAAGCACAAGATGTGTTGTTGTATTTATATTTGTATTTACTTTTTGCAAATTGTTTCCTACTTCTTCTTTTGATACTACGTGTGCTCTTACCCTGCGTGCTACTGTCCAGTGCTGCTGCAACCTCACATTCCCTGAGGGAGTCTTCCCAAGGGATTAATAAAGTTCTGTCTAATCTAATCTAAGGCTAAAATGAATAACTCTGATTTCCGATCTCTCAAACAGCACTACACCAAGACCCATCGTTCATCAATAGCTGATATAACCACATGGGCAAAGGATTAACAACAAGCTAACTACACAAAACATGAAATATTTTGGGTTCATATTGTCTACAATGAAAAGCAAGTCAAAGTGAATGTAAGAAACACTGTGTTTGTTTGATTTTATTTATTTGTTATTTATGTGTTTGTTTTTGTTGTTGGTTTGTTTTTTGCATTTTCAAAACCTTCCCAACTTTTTTCTACTTTGGATTTGTCCTTGCACATTGACCATTTAACTGACTTATCTAACTTATGTAAAAAGGTTTACTGAGTACTGGCTCATAGTTTGATTCAAAAGAATAGCCTATAGTCATCTAAGAAATAACTGGAACATATTTAAATAACTGGCACTTGGGTAGAACACAAATATGTAACATTGCAACTGTAAACTTAAACTGTTTGATAAAATAATTAATCTTAATCTGTTGTTACACAACTACATTTAATAAGCATATTTTTGAGACATCTTTATAATATATAGGTAAGCTAGCATGGAGCGGCATTCTAGCAACTGGGCTAAGCTTACTAGCAAGTGAGTACATCCCGCCACTGGAAAAAAGTGTATTTGTACAATTGCTTTCTTGTGATACAAATCATTTATCTATTTTTACACTTCGGTGGAGTCAAATTGAGAAAAGTAGACATGACTATTTAATATGATAAACTAGAATGGAGTATATTGTAGTAAGTTCATGGCAGCTAGCTAGCTAAGATATTGTGCAGCTATACATGTGGAAGAAGTGCAGTTGGTGTTGTCTTACATATAAATGATTATTTTTACAGCCATGTTTCATAAAAGAAGAAGAAGAAAAAATGAAAAACATTACATCTAAGCTTCAGTCTTGCATTCAATCACTGGTGTTGCAACACACAAGAAACCTGTCACTTCTTCAGAGTCGTCATTGGTGTCCTCACCATCGGAGTGATTTGGACGGGTTCATGTGTCCATTCTTTGACTTGTTTAAAGAAAACTGGCTGTAAAAGTGGTGATTTTTATGAACAATAACCAAAGCGGCCATAATATAGCACAGCAGTCTCGTTTGAAACCTGCGTGGGATTTGTGCACTTATGGGAACCTCGGCTACTTCATTTACTTCACACGGAAAAATGGTGTCCTGTTTTGTTTTTGGCTGCAGTCACCAACGCAGTCGTGAAAAGTGTTTTTTTTTTTTTTTTTGGTTCCCAGTGGAGAAGGGAAGACGCGGCACATGGGAGACGTCGTGTCGGTGTTAGCCTACACAGCTAACCAGAGTAGCTACGTTCTCTCGCCAGCAAAACCGCCTCGGCATGTTTGTGCTCCTGTGCAACACATGTCCACTTTATTATAGCGTCGTCACTTTTTCATTGCATTTTCACTTTGTTTACATGTAATTTGCCCAAAAACTCAGAGAAAATCCCGTATTTTTTTCCCTGGAAGTAGAGAAAATTAGTAGAGAAATTACGTCATATGCGTAATATTTTACCACTTTAGCACCTGTCCTCAATTGACACTGCGCTGCCCAATTGCTGAATAGTTAATGCAATATTTTTGATAAACCCTTTGAATTAAAGCTAAAAATCTGAACCACAAGCACATTTTTTCATCGTTTGTGTGCAGAGACAAATCACAATTGTGTCACTGTCCAAATATTTATGGACTTGACTCTGACTCAAAAGCCTCTGTTATTTAGGACATTGTTGCTTGCGCCTTAAGTAAACCCGGCCCTACAACACAGAAAAGAATGCAAGTACACGTAAAGGTCTTAATAGCTTCGTTTGAATCCGCATCCCAGTCTGGACAAGATGTTTTGCGTCATGTCACTTTGAAAACAGGTGATTTTCTCTGACAGCCTTGAGTTTGTTGCCATGGTTGTGTCAAGTGTTTGTGTTTGAGGTTTTACACCTAGTGTGGTGCAAACAGGAGTGAATCAGATGTTTGAATAATCAGTTTAGTCATCTTGAGTGTTATGTCACTGCTCAAGAATAAGCAGTCAGTCCTCCGTGTCATTATCGCACCAAAGACTGAAGGCTTTGTGTGCGTATGATGACATTAAAGTAGACCCTTTGTCTCAAATCCACACTGAGCTGGTGGGATCATGTCTGAAGCTTATGTGACCTCAGCTGGATGACTTTTCAGGTGTTTCGACATGGCGATCGTTCGCCTATTGAGTCGTATCCCAGAGATCCTCATGGAGAAGACGTGTGGGCTCAGGGCTTTGGACAACTGACTGAGGTATTGTGTGCAGTCTGCAGAGTCTGGCTGTCACCAAAGACAATACATACGTAAATATACTCAACGCAAAATAGCAGTGCAACACTTTTGGTTTTGTTCTTATTTTTCAAAAGCTGAGGTAAATGTTCTTTTTCCTACACGTTTGTTCAGAAATCAGAGATGTTTGTATTTTCCATGACTTCTCCACTGTCCCTCGGCCAATTTCCATCAAGCATGGTGTATGGAAGACGGGTGAATTACCTGAAAGGAGTTGTTGTCGCAAAGGTCAAGGTTATCAGGGTGTAAAGTCAAAACTTTAATTTTTTTTCGTCACTCCAATCACCACCAAATGACACACATATGTAGGTGGGTTCTGGAATTGCCCATGCGAGATCAAATTTGCCAAAGATCAATCCTTGGGATCAAAGACTTTGGGCTCACAAGTCAAAACATAGGGTTTTTCAGTCAAATTTGCACCAAACTTGGCATGCATATGGATGTGGGTTCTCCAGTTGCACATTAGAGGTCAAATTTCCCAAAGTTCTATTTGTTGGTTTACTCTTCCCAGGTTCTTTTGCTGATTAATACCAACAAAACTTGGTATGTCAGTGAAGGTTGACCCCAAAATTACCCTTAAAGAATTCATTTTGTCAAAGGTTAGCATCAAAGAATTAGATTTTCAACCCAGTTTGGACCAGATGTGGTCCACAGGTAGATTCCAAATTTGCCCTGGCAAGGCCAACCAGAGGTCAAACATTTGGGTGAATTTCAAAAGCTATATTCTTATAGCACAGTCTTTATGACTGCAACCCAGTCTCATGCCAGTTTGTGATGGTATCACGAAAAGTGTTTTAATCTATTAGTTTGTGATAATGTCGCGAAGTATGAAGACATTAATTTGAGATGGTATCACAAAATTTGGAGTGATGCAGAGGAGGCATGGGGTTATGGTTAGGATGGTGGTTAAGGTTAGGTTTAGGCTAGAGTTAGGGGTAGGGTTAAAAATATTAAAATAAACATGGCCACGTCACAAAAATATGACTGGGCTGATTCCTCATGCAGTATTGCCTAGGGCAGTGGTGTCCAAACTATTCCAGAAAGGGCCGAGAGGGTGCAGGTTTTCTTTGCAGCCACTGATTAACATCACTTTGAGCAGGTGGGATGAGTTCATCAATGAAATCACCTGCTGAAGTCAGTGGCTGCAAAGAAAACCTGCACCCTCTCGGCCCTTTCTGGAATAGTTTGGACACCACTGGCCTAGGGTGTTAAAATCCATGTCAGTGAGCACACCACCTTATCCCTCCACCCATCAGCTCTGGCAGATCAAGATGCCAATTAAGCAGCATGATTATTGCACAGACATGACTTAAACTGGTCACTCCAAAATGTGTTCACTAACATATATTTTTGAGAACATTTGAGAGAAATAACCCCATAGAGATGGTGGGTGAGAGGAGGATGTTATCTAAGCTAACATCAATAATGGACAGCCCCTCTCACCCCTTGCATGAGACTGTGGGAGCCTTAATCAGCTCCTTCAGTAACAGACTGCTAGTGCAAAACAGAACACCTTCGTAGGTCATTTATTCCAACTGCAGTCAGACTGTATACAGCATAATACCTCAAAATGTTTCTAGCACCATAATCACCTGGTGATTTTGCACAATCAGCTACACCCACCGCCACCTTTTGTACTTTATTACATGCACAGCTGTGCAATTTATCCTGTGCAATAACTTTACCATATATATATACATATTTATACTTATACTCACTATATTCTGTTTTTCACTTAATCTGTTCACATCAGTATTTATGCAACCACAAGCAAACATTGCAATATACATTAGTCACCTTTCTTTAATGCAAATATTTTTCTTTTTCTTTACTACTGTATGACTTTTGCTGCTGCAACAAGTGATTTTCTCCGCTGTGGGATCAATAAAGTTGATCTTATCTTAATAATCTTGTTTTGCGCACAAAGGAACTCTTACGTTTATAATATCAATGCATAAAAATGGGAATGAAAACAAAAGCATTGCATTTCTATTTTTGTCCACTTTATATGTGTTGCAGCAGCACACACAGCCTGTGTTGATTTAGAATGACATTTATTAATGTGGTGTGATTTTGTTGTTCACCGGATCACTGTGCGCTGTTGTTCGTTAACAGTATCAACCATCTTCCTTTCAGCTGGGCATGAAGCAGCAGTTTGACCTCGGCCAGTTTCTCAGGAGGCGCTACGGAAACTTCCTCAATGATGACTATGACAACAAAGAGGTGCATGTTTAATTTGTTTTTAGATTGTGGCTGGGTGAAATCCCAGGTGCAGCTGTGTGTGCATGTCCCCACTCAGACAGACCACGTCGGCATGAGGTCAGCCACTGTCTGTAATGGCTGTAAGCGCGTACAGTGACTTAATGAGCAATGTGCCACGGCGATGAAGCAGCCGTAATGTGCTGCAATCTGTGTACTGATGTCACTCCAGAGCTCCTGTTTTTCTTCAGTGTGGCCTCTCTTTGCATCACCCCCATACAGGATATGATTCATACTGCATTATTCCACATTTGCCGCCTTCCTTTTCTGTTTATTTTCTTTTACTGAACTAGCGCTTTCAGCATCCTTGCCTCATCCTGAAAAAACAAAACAAAACATGCAATTACCACAAACCAGAGCTGGGACGAAGTCACCATCAAGTCACTCTCAAGTTACCAATCAGCAAGTTCCATGTTAAGTCTCAAGCCATAATGACCACCAATTGTTTGCAAGCTGACTTGAGACTTGCAGATTGATGACTTGAGAATAACTTGACAGTGACTTCATCCCACTTCTGCCACAAATGTGACGACTCTTCTCAGTACCCCTCGTCTACGATTTGGTGCCCAAGTCTCACTCAAGTTGTGCCGTGCTTCTCCCTGCCCTGTCATGTTTGCTTAAATTTGACAAAACCGGGGGAAAAAAGAATAATTCTTGGCATCACAGGAACATCCACCTCATCACTGTGTGCAAAAACCTGACGCAGTCTGACAGAGAGATACAGATGAGCGAAGGCTGATGTCAGAAGAAATCACGCTATGCCCCCCAACGTCCGTTTGAATATCTTCTGACTCTCCTCGTAATCACACTGAGGGAATACCTCACATGATTTTGATCGCATTTTTTTTTTAAATATTGCATTTAAAAAGGGAATCAGCAGGAAAAGGTTTCCTACACCATAGAACCTGTTGTGTAACAAACCCTTCTCCACTCCAAGTCCTGATTTTGATATCAAAATTTTCACTATTTTCCTTCTACATAGAAATGTGAAAATTTAGCTTTGATGCAATTTCAGTAGTTTATGATTTATAAGACTTTTTTTCCACGTTGTACAGAAAACATTCAGAACATTCCAACAGAGTGACAAGTGGAGGTCATTATGTGTGCAACGGACTAATATTATTCATGTGATTCTAACATTCTGAACATCTAGTTGTCTGTTGTACTTCTTAAATAATTGCTTTGAATGGGCTTTTCTTTATTTTCTCCTGCATTTTTCACACTTTGTTGGGTTGATGTGCTTTACTCTTGTGGAGAAGGTGTTCCAGCTGGATACCCACGGTTAACCCACCCCTGTTGTTCCGGGCTTGGAACCAGCACCAGTGTGGACGGAACCAGCAGCAATTCAGAGTTGTGTATCTTTTTCAAAGACATGCCGGTTCAATTGAATTGAATTGAATTCACTCATCACTCACTCATCTTCAACCACTTACCCAGGATTGGATTGTGGGTGAACATCTCCAGCAGGGGACTCCAAACAAACTTCCCTTTCCTGGGCCACATTCAGTTTATACAGCGCCAAGCTATAATGTGGCATTTCAAAATGCTGTAAGTAAGTACACTACTACTGACTGACTACACTTTAGCCACTCTGTGAGCAAACAAAATGACAAACGTGCGAAGGAAAAGCTATCTATATATATAGGAAGAAACCTTTAAGAGACCAGACTCAGTGGAGTTGCCATCTGCTATGGCCATTTCAACAAGACCAAACAAAAAGCAGAGCACAAGATTGCCAGAAATTGCAATGATAGAAATGTTACACCTAAAAACCAGATAGAGTCCAGTGTTCACAATGACAGGATGAAAAGATAACCACGAGGCAAAGACAAGCCTTAAGTTTCTGCTACTAGCCTATAAAATTGTTCACGGACTGGCACCTCCCTACTTAGCTGACCTTATTAAACCCTATGTACCAGCCCGGCTTTGCGTTCTCAAGGTGCAGGACTACTTTGTGTCTCTAGGGTGAATAAAAAGTCTGCGGGTCACAGAGCTTTCTCTTACTGTCCCCCTGTTCTGTGGAATGATCTCCCTACGTCATAAAACAGATTCTGTAGAGACTTTAATGTCCAGACTTAAGACGCACTTACTGTATTTTCCCTTTTGTATGGCTAGCATACTGGTACAGTATGTTTTTATGCTTTTTACTCTTTTAATTCATTTTATTAGTAAACAGAGCATGCTGCGGCCTCAACTTTATCAAAATTCTGGGTCTTTTAGTGAAGCTTAGGGCTAGTGGCCGGCGATCACCTTAGTATTTCTTCTGGTTTTCTTGTTGCTTAATGCTGACAAATTACCAGAGGTGGGACAAAGTCAACGTCAAGTCGTGAATAGGCAAGTCTCAAGTCCCAAGTCAAAAGTCTCAACTGAAGTCTCAAGTCAGCTTGCACCAATTGGTGGTCATTATGACTTGGGACTTGACTTGAGAGTGACTTGCTGGTGACTTAGTCTCACCTCTGCAAATTACACTGTATTTGTTGTCTTTCTGATGCTTAATTCTGCTTTTTTTGTTTGTTTGTTTTGTGAATTATTTTGTAATTTATGTCTGTCAATGGCCCAAGCAGAGGGTCACCCCTTGAGTCTGGTCTGCTTGAGGTTTCTTTCTCAGAGGGAGTTTTTCTTACCACTGTTGCTCTGGGGGTTGGTAAGGTTAGCCCTTACTTGTATGAAGCACCTTGAGGCAACCTTGTTGTGATATGGCGCTATATAAATGAAAGTAAATTGAAATAAATTGACAAGCACCCTCCCTACAATGGACCGGCAACCTGTTCAGGGTATACCCTGCCTCTCACCTAATGCTCACTGGATAGGCGCCAAATGAATGAATGAATGGCTGAATTCACACCCTCCATGTTTCCAACAGATATATGTGCGGAGCACAGACTACGACCGCACTCTGATGAGCGCCCAGGCCTGCCTCGCTGGGATGTTTCTGCCATCCAGACGACCACCTCCAATTGCGCCCCAGTTACTGTGGCGGCCTATTCCCGTGCACACCATCCCCAGGTCTCAGGACAAGGTGGGCTACTGAGCCACATGAGTATTTCCTCTCCATGCCACACCAAACAGAACCTTCTTGAAGTTAAGTTCTTTCTCTGAGCTCCATATGGTTCTTTTCTCCTCATGTCACACTGCAGATATTCCCCACACTTTTTAAGCCTCAGAAATGCATCTACACCCACTAGATTTGTAAATTAATGCAACAAATATTGTTCTGTTGCTTTGGATTTCTGCAGCTGTTGAAGTCTCCTGGGAAAGATTGCCCAAGATTGAAAGCACTGATGACCGAGACCTTTGAGAGTGCACCCTACCAGACTTACCTCAAGGCTCACAAGGTAAGATATATGCTGAACGACTGGCAACACAAATCATTGGGCGAATTGTTGATTAAATCATTAACTGTAAAACGACTGCATATCTGTGTGAATTAATCTGTTATCAGATTGTTTCTGGACACCCCAAAAATGTGCATAATAATACCTCACTTACTCCGACTGAACCTGAGATGGGTGACGCTTTGACACAACAGATAGGTTGAGCCCCAGATGATTTCCTAATCTTCTTCACACTTCTTGGTTTGAACGCAAATTGTGAAGGCATGACATTCCCACTTTTGGACTACCCCCCTCCCCCCCCAACCATGGTGTGTTTCATAGAATAAAATAATGGATTTTATTACTGCAGGTATGATTAAAATTATGATATAACAGCCCTGGATGCAGGCATACCTCTGTAAGACATCTTCTAAAGATCTGGAGATCAAAAATAGATCTTCCCGCAGGCTTCTAACATCCAGCCTGTCGAGGACTTCCTGGACTTGACTGTTTTCATGTTTCTGGGTCCTCTGCCTTTGAGATTAGGAGATATCTGGGAAGGCCTCATGATGTCACTGGATAGAGTCATTTGTGGACATTTCTAATGTCTTTGCAGGAGAATAAAGGTCCAGGTCTTTCAGGTCCTTGCGCTTCCTCTCTTACTGTAGGGTTGCAATTTAATCAAATCTTTATTTACCCAGGTTAGTCGTGTTGAAATTGAGATCTCTTTTGCAAGGAGACCTGGACAATTGTAAAGCTTCCAATCCACCTAACCTGCATGTCTTTAAATGTGGGAGGAAACCGGAGCACCCGGAGGAAACCCACGTAAACATGGTGGACAACATGCAAACTCCACACAGAAAGGCCACAGGTGGGACTCGAACCTGTGACAGTGCTAACCACTAAGTCACTGTGCTCTCATGTGCTGCCTGACATTTTGGCCATGTGGCACATTCTCTGGGAAGGATCCAGCACACGTATCTCAGTGTTGAGGACCCCATTGGCTGAAGAAAGCCAAGGGGACACCCATGTTTCACCTGGCTGCTGCAGATAAATGGCCTGGATGGACCAGTGGTCTACTTAGGTGGTTGTCCGTAGTGTGGCAGGTGCAGCGACACAGTGTCCTATATTATTAATTACTGTCCTCTTACTCATCCTCAGCATCTGTTCAATGATGCGTTCACAGTCCAGTTGTGTTAAAGTCATACCATCACTTTAACGTGACTCATGCCCCGGTTAACACTGAAAACATTTTCCTAAACGTTTATGACGCAAAATCAGCTTTGCCCTCAACTTTCTGTCTTTTTTCTTCTATTTATCACTGCAGTGATTTGTAACCGAGTTAACTTTGAGAACCGTACATATGTATAAAGCGGTGAACTCATACACTCCACAGCTGTCGGTGCCGACGTTATCGTCACCTCACGGATGTGTCACTTATGCCATAGACATCATGTCCTCAGTGATTTTCTCAGGCACGGTGACTCTGGCACAAAAGCTGCACAGCGCAATTTCTCACACATTCTCAGAGACACTAATTAACGGTTTCAGTGGAATTAGATTAAGAATTACAATGAAAAGGTTTTAATTAAACCGAGTCCCATGTGCTGCCTCTTAAAGCGGTGTACACCAGCAGAAAAAGGGCCTCCTGGACTGAATTTTTATCACCCTCTGCTGGAAGCAAAGAACCTGCAAATTTAAATCAGGATAGGACGGTGCCATTACATCATCTTTTATACTAAATTTCTTGTGACCTAGGTTTAAAACGTCAGTGCACAAAAATCTAATCAGCACACATTATACTGGAGCTAAAGGGTCCTATTTTTAATTTTAGTCATAACATTGTGGGATAAAAAAAAACATTTGGATTCATTCAAATTCCGTTGTTTGCTGACATCACTTTCATTATTTCTTCACCATGCAGCAGTTTGGTGGAGGAAGTTTCTAACCACACACCGGCTACGCCCCTTCCAAACTGGTTGGGAAAAAAAATATGGAGGTCTACGATACTTTACATGTCAGGTATGGTCCACTTTTAATGCAACAGTGCTTACAAAATTTGAAAAAACAAAAATATTAAATATATTGCAAACTATTTATTAAGCCCAGAATGCAAATTATACAATGACAACATTGGTCAACTAATGTCAGGTAAACGTCAGTTCTAGCTAGATAAAGTGAGATGTTGACTTCAAAGAGATGGTAAAAAGACTACAAGAGACAGCAAGCTTGTGGTTTACAATACGAGGGTTCCCCGAAAAGTACTTTAGAAATTTAAGCTATTATTATTATTATTATTATTATTATTATTATTATTATTATTATTATTATTATATTATTATTATTAGTATTATGTATTATCTGCAATCTTGTAAAAGAAACTACAGCAATTTTTGTGTCAACATTCAGTTTTTGGATGAAAATTGATTATTGTATGTGGAATCCACTACCTTTCTCTTTTAATAACTTTACATTTGAGAAGTGGTTTAAATAACTGTGTTCTTCTGATTGAAAGTGAATATTTATCGCTATAATATTTACATTTATGAGCTTTAAACAAGAGTGGAAGTTCGCTTTGAGTTAGTGGAAGTTAGCATCCATGCTAACGTCTGTAAAATGTCTTCTAAAACACTCCAGAGGTGTTATCAGGTTACAAAAACAGAGTTTCCAGTTTTATAAGTGTTTATTTTTTGCTAGCTTTACATATATTTGACAAAAAGGTGATATTTAAACACAAATGAAGTAGTTAGCAGGTAGCTAGACCAGGAAGGGATGTTATCACGCTAACATCTGCTAAATGTCTTGTAAATCACTCCACAGGTGTTACCAGGTTACAAAAACAGCATCTCCAGTTTTACAAGTGTTTATTTATCAGTAGCTTTTACATATATATGATAAAGGTGTTACATTTAGTCCAAAAATGAAGCGAAGTTAGCAGCTAGCAACACCAGGACGTGATGTCACCACACTAACATCCATGAGATCATACTATAAAAACAGGAACAGAATGCGACTTTTTAACTTCTTAAAATACATCCAGGTTAGCCATCTTTGAACTTGTCCAAGGTTGTGTCCCAAAAAAATGTTCCTTGTGAATTTGAAGACTGTGGCAGTAATAGGACAGGAGGTTATGCTGAGCACAGACAGACGGATAGGCGGACGGACGCTTAAGTTCTTCGCAGTACCCGATGGCTATATTTTATGGCCTCAGGTAAAAATGAGAGTTCCCAAATATGCTCACTAGCCAAGGGCGCAATTTAGAACTAGAAATTGGGGAGGGACAAAGTGCGAGGCCAACGGTTTCTAGATAAGCTCAGAATGCATCTGACCATCCAGAACAGTAATTTTAAGGTTTTCATAAGACCATAAAGTGGAACACCATTGACTTATACTATTTGAAACTGTGGATATAAGTACGTACGTTATTGTGAGAATAGCCAGCATTGATTTTATTAACATCCTGGTGTAAATAAGGTATCACCACATGTGTAGAACTCAAAAAGAATGATAGGTTGAGTTTTCTTTAAAAAAAAACAACTGCAATGTGGTAAAATGTATTCATAAATATGAAAGAACAGGCTCTTAATAATTATTAACTATTGCATACTGTATTTTTTTTCTCAAGATTTGTTTTTGCATAAGTTTGAAAAAACAACAGCTCATACATTAGGATAAATTACTTATCATGAATTTAATTTCGAAGTGGCACTAATGACAACACTCATACTGAACATAATTTCGTTTGCATAGACTGATTTTGGAGATCAAGCAATAATTGCAGATGGGTTTTCTGAGGCCCCAGATAGCTTTTCTGATTTCCTTTTCTAACTTTCCATGAATTTAGGTACATTAGCATATGGTCCACTGATACTTATGTGTAGACACTAGTCCCTAGAGGCAACTATTTTTGGCTTCAAATGTGGGCAAATGCAGTCCCAGAAATTCCAAATGTGACAAACAAGAAACAGGTGTTGTAACAAGTCAATGCTGCTAAAAATACAAACTGCAGAAACAAGATACTATTCTGACATGGTTTTGCACATAAGACTGACATGGTTTGCCATAAGACGTGGCATAGCATGTTTCAAGTACACACATTATATGTCAGAAGGTGGGGGGAGACATAGCAGGTTCTGTCTCCCCCGGTTGAAAAGGTGTGGGGGGGCATGTCCCCCTATCCCCCACCAAATTGTGCCCATGTCACTAGCCTAGCAACCAATAGTCAGTTTATCGGGGAGCAACCATTGATTCCTCTTATTTTCTTCAGTCTTTCCGACCCACTTTAAAATTATGATAGACGGCATCAATATGTCCATTTTGGGCTACTGTATAAACATGGCGGTGCAACATGGCATCCATGAGCAGGCCCCCTCCTATGTAGCTATGAAGGGCTCATTCTAAGCTTATGAAAACCCACTGATTCATTGTTGCAGGTAAATTATACACTAATTAACAAATACCTATGAATGCTATATTCCATTTCTAGAAATAACTAACCCTAATTCGTACACGCTGTAGCTTTAAGCTTGGGGATGGCTGCCTTAGTACAACCCCTGTGAACTCTCATTTTCCCTTTGGAATTTGAAATCAACCAATAGGAAAGTCCAATGAAAGAGGTTTGCAGCGGTTCAAAACGAGCTGGAGTTTTACAACAGCGACTTAATGGGACTCTGAAGATAATCAACCAATAATTGCGCCCGACAGCTAAATAACGTTGCTGAGCCAGCGCCTTCCAGCGGCTGAATAAGCGGCGCCTTTGTACTATCTGCATTGTGTAGTTTATAAATGCTTCAGGACGCTGTGTGCTCAACATAAAGAGTCAAACAAAGAGGGAAGACACAGACCTGCTTTCCTCAACATATCTGCGGAAAACTAGAAGGGGTAGAAACACTGGAGTATAATATTATACCAACAGTATCACATGAATACAACCACATATTGAAATGATAATTAAAGCATTATGAGATGGGTGGATTCTGGGCTAAGTTGAATACACTCATTCACACTTACAAATTGAGCATCTGTTATCTTCAGAGCGCCACTAAAAATACCCCGTGCAATACAAATGATGAAATACAGATATTTAAACCCATTCGTTGTGCTTCGCGCGTTGTGTAATATGAGTATTAGCGCGGGGGGCCGATAATGAATGTTGTTTTCCTGGTGTAGAGGATCCATAACTTGACTCTCCCGCACTGGGCTACCCAACGCGTTCTGGACACTCTGAAGAAAATTGCATCCTTCGAGGTTACGTACAGCATCCTGAGTCACAAGCGGAAGGAGAAGGCCAGACTCTCGGGAGGTGAGGATTCACATTAGGAGCAATTCATTTCAGTCGCTGTTGTTTGAAAAATGTTATGAGAATAAAAGGTCTGTGAATATCTAATGTTGCCGCTGCACTTTACCTCGACTGAGCCGGTGTAAAGTGCTGGGTCAGGCCTCACAAAAGCATATTAGCACATATTAACTAATAGGACAACGATAATTACAGGGCTAAGACGAGATGTTCAATAAGGTCAAGGGGATTGTGGTGATGTCTGAGTAAATTTCATTTGCATCGTTGACACTATGCTAATTTGCCAGGGGTGCTACTGAATGCCATCGTGAAGAATTTCTCCAAGGCTGTGGAGCAAGGCAGCACACTCAAGTTCATCATGTACTCGGCTGTATGTTTTTAGTTTTTTTGTAATGTTTGACAATGCACTCATAAATGGATCTTTGGATGAACTCAATTCAATTATGTGCAGGATTTCCATCTAATCAATATATGTAGACCCAACTCAAATAAAAGACATCCATGCAAGATAATGTAATTTAATTTAGTTGGGACTATATATATTTTTAGATGGAATCAAATCCAATGAGTCAACTTTTTGCATGTATAACTCAACAAATGACTCATTGGATGAACTGAATTCAATTATGTGCAGGATTTCCATCTAATAAATATATGTAGACCCAACTCAAATAAAACACATCCATGCAAGATAATTTAGTTTAGTTGAGATTACATATATTTATTAGATGGAATCAAATCCAGTGAGTCAGTTTTTTGAGTGTATCATTCAAACAAATGGCTCTTTGGATGAACTCAATTCAATTATGTGCAGGATTTACATATAATAAATATATGTAGACCCAACTCAAATAAAAGACAGCCATGCAAGATAATGTAATTTAATTTAGTTGGGACTATATATATTTTTAGATGGAATCAAATCCAATGAGTCAAATTTTTTGCGTTTATCACTCAAACAAATGACTCATTGAATGCAAGATAATTTAGTTTAGTTAGGATTACATATATTTATTAGATGGAATCAAATCCAGTGAGTCGGTTTTTTGAGTGTATCATTCAAACAAATGGCTCTTTGGATGAACTCAATTCAATTATGTGCAGGATTTACATATAATAAATATATGAAGACCCAACTCAAATAAACACATCCATGCAAGAAATGTAATTTAATTTAGTTGGGACTACATATATTATTAGATGGAATCAAATCCAATGAGTCAGTTTTTTGAGTGTATCACTCAAACAAATAACTCACTGGATGAACTCAATTATGTGCAGGATTTCCATCTAATAAATATATGTAGACCCAACTCAAATAAAAGACAGCCATGCAAGATAATGTAATTTAATTTAGTTGGGACTATATATATTTTTAGAT
The DNA here is from genome assembly GCF_902500255.1 of Thalassophryne amazonica. Classification (NCBI taxonomy): domain Eukaryota; kingdom Metazoa; phylum Chordata; class Actinopteri; order Batrachoidiformes; family Batrachoididae; genus Thalassophryne; species Thalassophryne amazonica. The sequence goes on along the minus strand of NC_047120.1, from coordinate 53,656,056 downwards.
GGAATCAAATCCAATGAGTCATTTTTTTGCGTTTATCACCAAACAAATGACTCATTGGATGAACTCAATTCAATTATGTGCAGGATTTCCATCTAATAAATATATGTAGACCCAACTCAAATAAAACCATCCATGCAAGATAATTTAGTTTAGTTAGGATTACATATATTTATTAGATGGAATCAAATCCAGTGAGTCAGTTTTTTGAGTGTATCATTCAAACAAATGGCTCTTTGGATGAACTTAATTCAATTATGTGCAGGATTTACATATAATAAATATATGAAGACCCAACTCAAATAAACACATCCATGCAAGAATGTAATTTAATTTAGTTGGGACTACATATATTTATTAGATGGAATCAAATCCAATGAGTCAGTTTTTTGAGTGTATCACTCAACAAATAACTCACTGGATAACTCAATTCAGTTATGTGCAGGATTTCCATCTCATAAATATATGTAGTCCCACTTAATTAAATTACATTTCTTGTATGGATGGGGTTTTATTTGAGTTGGGACTACATATATTTATTAGATGGAATCAAATCCAGTGAGTCATTTTTTGAGTGTATCACTCAAACAAATGGGTCCTTAGATGAACTCAATTCAGTTATGTGCAGGATTTCCATCTAATAAATATATGTAGACCCACTCAAATAAACACATCCATTCAAGATAATTTAGTTTAGTTGGGACTACATATATTTATTAGATGGAATCAAATCCAATGAGTCAGTTTTTTGAGTGTACTACTCAGACTACATATATTATTAGATGGAATCCTGCACATAATTGAATTGAGTTCATCCATTGCATCTGTTTTTGAGTGTGTGGATGCAAGTATGCATGTGTAATTTGTATCTAAAAAAGTGTGTTCTTGTTCTAGCACGACTCCACTCTGATCACCCTGCAGGCAGCTCTGGATGTCTACAACGGCTTTCTTCCTCCTTACGCTGCCTGCCAACTCTTTGAGTTCTACCAAGAGTATGACGGGTAACGCCTCCGGCGTTATTTAATATTCTTTTTTTTCTTTCCCTCTCTCTTTGCATAATTGCCTGTATGTAGGTCAGATGGACAAAATACACCACATTTTGAGTAATTGCGTCCCCGGCGCTGTAAAGCCACACTGAGCCAGTTAAATCCTTTTCACGGTAAAACAAAAATCTGGCTGCAATCCACAATGAAATGTTGAGATAAGCACATGATGAGACAAATGTGGTTTATGTAACACTTACTACAAAATGTGTGTCATCTCATTGTGTTCACCCTAATAATTCCCCAGATCCTATTCACTGGAAATGTACTATCGGAACGACTCCTGGCGTGACCCGTTCCCCAACCCGGTGCCGGGATGCAAAGGGCTGAACCCATGCCCTTTGTCCGTGTTCACTGAGCTGCTGCGGGATTGATGGTGGACGACTGGGAGGCCGAGTGTGGGCTCAGAACAAAGTGGTCAAGTACAGGTAGAGAAAATGTACAACTCTTACAGTGTTTGCGTTTTTCCTCTAATTGTGTCAGGCTGGAATATTTTCATTCTGTTATTTTCTCCTCAGGTGTCGTAACAGCTCTTGCAGTGGCTGTGGGTCTCCTGCAGTGGCGCTGTTGGTTAATATAGGAGTAGTAATCCGTAGTAGGAAAGCACACTACTCCAGGGAGGTGTAGACCTGCAAATGCACCAGTAATTAAATGTGCCTCTTGTGTTTAATAAGTGCCATGTATTTTTTTTTTTATTTTTACATTTTTTACAAATATATGAATACTCAAACGCTATATGGACCTGGATATGCGAACAGTTTAAACAGAGATATAAAATATCCAGAATAAAGGATTTTTGATAGCAGGTGTCACAAAGCTTTATTTCATTCCTTGCTGACAAGGTTGGCGATACATTCACTGTTCATTAGGATTTGGTTCATATCATTTCACACAGTCTGCTGCTTGGCTTCTCACTTGTTTTACTCTTTGCTCGGGGCTGTGGGAACTGTGGGATGACAGAAGAGAGAACGAAAGAGGTTTTAACATAAGAATAACGTAAAAGAAAGCTATCCTGTTCACAGTCACAGTTCGGGTTGGGTCTGGGAGCAGGCACCAATACCACATGTCACTGCATCCACCAGACAATGGATCTACCCTGGGCAGGGGTGGTCCAACAGGTTTGGCAAACTAGGCAATTGTCTAGGGCCCCAAATAAAAAGTGGGCCACCCCAGAACAGTTGATTACATTTATGAGAACTCCCTTAAATTATATGGTCAGCTGTGAACAGTCTAGGAGGCTGTCAAATGCTTTGTAATTTCAAGAGCAGTTACCATCAAGAAGTGCACTTGTCCTTCAAGTGATCAAAAAAGAAAGCAAAAGCATAAAACAAACAAAACAGAAAATCACAGATTGTATTTCAACCCAACCATATTTAGGGCCCCTTCACACATATTGTGAATACATAACTCCAGGGCAATTCACCGGCGGTAGAGCTCATATGAGCGAACCATGAAACATTGCGCCGGCATGCATGATGCTGGTGCAAAGGTTCTTGCACGTGGGAACACAGTGCCAGCAGCTGTCGCACAGCTGCTGTGAAGAAAAAATAAAAAAAAACACATGCTGCGATGGTTGCAGGCACACAGGAATACAGCAGCTTTTCACAGCAGCTGCTGTGAAAAAAAAAATTAAAATAAAAATTACATGCCACCCACGGGAATCAAGTTGTGCCTTCCAAAAGCTCTGCTTTCTAGTCAGAACCTTTACCACATGAGCTACCGTCACTGTCCTGTGTAAACTGCGGGAAACTGCCTGATATCAGAAAGGACATGGACGTATTAAAAAAATAATAAAACCACAACTCATATAAAAATACCACATTTATTAAGCAGGCAATACAAATATGATCCATCTGTTCCTCTGTAGATGACCCATGGTCTCTGACGTACAGTCATAAAATGACATGAATGAGACAGAGCCCAGCCCCCCGCGAGCGTGTCCTGCTCAACAGGCATGTCTTGTGGAGGGCGCGCCGCAGGACTTACACAGCGTCATGTGGGACAGAGCTCACGTGGGTCATGTGACATTCAGATCGCCCACTGCGTTATGATGTGACGGTCAATTTCAACCTGGGGGTAGCCTGTCAGTGGGCTGCAGCGTGTGCACACTCGCTCGCTGCAGCCCATCGCCACAGTGATATATGTTTTCATTTATGTCCATGTGATGACAGCAAGCAGACACACACGCATCACAGTGGGCAGCTGTTAGTTCATGTAAGTCCAAACACAGTATGTGTTGTCCAGCTGGGATGTCCAGATCGACAGATCTCCACGGCCACTTCTGTCGGCGGCCACACCTCCTGTCAGTTCAGCGCACAGACCAAAGCCACACTCGTGGGGCACTTAGACAAATTTCACTGCCAGCATGACAGTGACTGTCTACTGACTCTTGTCCTGTTAATAGTACGAATGACTACACATTTTCTAAGTGCCATGCGAGCGGTGTTAGATGTTCGTGTGTGTCACCTGGAATTTGGCCGACCCTGCCGCGAGAGGGATCAATGGGCTCGCACAGCGCACACTCTGTCTTTCAGCTGCTGGTGTGCACAAATAGTTGTAGCAACAGCAACAGTGCATGATGCGTTAGAAGCAGCTACAATTTTACACGTTTTGCATATGATTCCTGCTTCATGTGCACTTTATGCGCAAATCGACCAAATTCGCCCTATGTGTGAATGCTCTTGGAACCTCAGTTTCCCAGAGGGAGTCTTCCCAAGGAATTAATAAAGTTTGAGCTAATCAAATTTAATCTCTAATCTAATCCATGATCCACCCCACTTTTCACAGTCTCCCAACATGCTTTGGTGTACACCATTCCGTACTTACTGCGGACATTCAGAGTGCACTCCACTTCATCCTTCCCCAACTCATTGACAGCCATGCAGGAGTACTTCCCCCCATCAAAGGTGCTGGGCTTGCGAATGTTAAGGGTCAGCACTCCTTGGTTGTTCTGCATCAAATACTTGGGATCCTCTCCAATGATCATCCTGTTCTTCATCCACGTGATCTTAGGCTGAGATGAAGAGATGTGGAAAGCGAACAACAGTAATTAAACATGGTTGGCAATGTTACAAAGGACTGTGCTGCTAGTGTCCATCAGCATTTGAACATGCACGTGTACCTTGGGAAATCCTCTGACGGCACAGCTGATGGCGGTGCTGTAACCGGCCACTACGGATCTGTCTACAAGTGGTTGGGTAAACTTGGGCACACAGGTTATTTCCTTCTCCCTGTAGGAGTGTTGTTTTTGAACCAGACCTAGGGAGGCGGAAGAGGACTTAGTCAAATTTCAGGTAAGCATCATTTCAGTTGACGTCTCCACTACAGTAGATGGCCAGTGGTTGCGCACTGCTGTTGGAAAAGAGTCCCAGACAATAACCACACACAGTAAAACCCTTCCAGACCTACACCTGTGTATATACGCTCACACCTGTCTTAGCGATGACAGCTGTATTCTTGCACATGCGTGGCTCCTCGCTCAGCCCACAGAAGTTCTCACTGTACACGCGGAACATGTATTCGTTGCCCATGATCAGGTCTGTGGCTGTGCAGTGTGTACGTCTGTTGTGCTCGTAAACCGTGAACCATTCCTGGAGAATAACAGACACGTAATACGTTCAGTCTCAAGAGCAACGAGGCTGCACCGGATGTTTTAGCGGAGTAGAGGGTATGATGAAAACCATTCTTACCTTGGTCTTCATGTCGGCCTTCTGGATGGTGTAACCAGTAATTTCGCAGTTTCCATCATCTCTAGGGGACTCCCACTCCAGTGCGGCATTGAAGCCCCAGACATCGACCACCCTCATGTTCACAGGGGGCCCAGGCTTCTCTGAATTTACGAAATGAACGAAAGATATAACATTAACATTATTATATGTTCATGTTACTGTTTGGCTGTTACTACATAGTAGTAGTTTTTACTTCAGAGGTTTTTATTTGTTAAAAACTGCTGAACAAAGCATCTAATTTTTTAGTTATGAAAGCCATAACATTCTCTGCCAATGCTTCAGGACTGAACTGTAATTATGGTGACACTTTGTGCACATTTTTTTTCAATAGTATTAAACAGGTTTCTGTCAACAATATATACGAGGGCTGTCAATAAAGTAACGGTCCTTTTTATTTTTTCAAAAACTATATGGATTTCATTCATATGTTTTTACATCAGACATGCTTGAACCCTCGTGCGCATGCGTGAGTTTTTCCACGCCTGTCGGTGACGTCATTCGCCTGTGAGCACTCCTTGTGGGAGGAGTCATCCAGCCCCTCGTCGGAATTCCTTTGAGAAGTTGCTGAGAGACTGGCGCGTTGTTTGATTAAAATTTTTTCTAAACCTGTGAGACACATCGAAGTGGACACGGTTCGAAAAATTAAGCTGGTTTTCAGTGAAAATTTTAACGGCTGATGAGAGATTTTGAGGTGATTCTGTCGCTTTAAGGACTTTTCACGGTGCGAGACGTCGTGCAGCGCTCTCAGGCGGCGTCATCAGCCTGTTCAAGCTGAAAACCTCCACATTTCAGGCTCTATTGATCCAGGACGTCGTGAGAGAACAGAGAAGTTTCAGAAGAAGTCGGTTTCAGCATTTTATCCGGATATTCCACTGTTAAAGGAGATTTTTTTAATGGCACAGGAAAAACACCTCCGTGTTGATAACCATTTGTAAAATCCAGGCGGCTTTTGATGGCTTTCAGTGGAGTGAGTATATGAGAAATTGTTTAACAGGCAGGACATGTTCCAACTTGTCCTTAAGGCTTTCAACAGAGGTGTTTTTCCTGTGGCGGAGCATCACGGCGGCTGCGTCCCGCGGCTGTCTATCTCGGCTTTCAGTGCTTACCAGTCGAGGTGAGTATAAGAACTTGTGGAGAGCTGGACATGTCCAAACTTGTCCTCTAACACTCCGAAACGGAGGTGTTCCTTTGTCTCGCTTCATCAGCGAATCGGTCGTGACGCGCGAAGCCTCCGCGCAGCTTTCCATGACAAAATCTCTTGTTAAAAGTGAAATCTGCCGGAAAATGGCTGATGTCCAGCTCTTGTGATAACCAGAGAAAGAGCACACGACGGTCTCGTATCCACAGAGCCATCAGCTTAGAAATGATCCAGTGGTTTGTGCCGCGACGTCGCAGCTCGGAGCGCGGCGCACCGACTGTCCTTAAAGGGTCCTTAAAGCTGTAGTTAAAGTCCTTATTCTCTGTAAAGCCCGTAAAATTTTCACCAAAAGCCAGATAACTTTTTCGAATGGTTTCCAGGTGCCAGTCTCTAACAGCTTCTGAAAAAATTCTGATGGAAAAAAAGTCCTTTTCATTCCGCCATTTCCAGACAATGAAAATCCGACGAGGGCGGGACCACTCCTTCCACAAGGCGTGCTCACAGGCGAATGACATCACCGACAGGCGTGGAAAACTCACGCATGCGCACAAGGGTTCAAGCATGTCTGACGTAAAACATATGAATGAAATCCATATAGTTTAAAAAAAAATAAAAAGGACCATTACTTTATGGACACACCACGTGTACATATATATATATATATATATATATATATATATATAAAATACAAATAATGAACTCATTATATATATATATATAATATATTATATATAATACAAATAATGAACTCATTATATATATATATATATATATATATAATATATATATATATATATATATAAAATACAAATAATGAATGTTTATGAGTTCAATGGTATCAATATTTTATGAGGTGAAAGATGGAACATTCCATCTTTCACTGAATTAAAAAAAACATTTATTATTTGTTTTATTTAAAGGCTAAAATCGAGCCTTGTCATTTAATATTATATTAATTTATAAACATCAGAAAAGGGACTTACATTTTGATGCATCACTGATGCTTTGACATCAACAGTCCAACACAAACTTTAAATAGGAGTCAAGAATTGTTCTCGGTCAACTTGGAAAAACAGTTCAAAAATAATTATGACGATGTAGTCCGTGATACTTCAAAAAAAAAAAAAAAGGATTACGTGTACTTCTTCAGTCCAGCGAAAAATCGCGTCAGAAATTTGACCAGGTTTTCAACCTCTTCATGCCTCCAGACAGCTTATGGTGTAGTGGATTTTTTTGTGTATGTGTGTGTGTGTTAGAAGAATTAGCATCGTCAATTAACTCGTTCAATCGTTGCCCGTCAGCAAAAACAAAAAAACACTGCTATGTTTAGCTAAACGCTGCCCCCCTAGTAGTGCATGAGTGGGGTTTGCAGCGTGGAATGGTACAAAACATATGGAAACAAATTTTCACGGTAAATGGACGACTAATCCATGTCATATGACATACAACACCAATCAAATGACAAGGATCCACTCAGCCATTATATAATATACATATATGATATAAATAATACAATGGGAAAACAAAGCCAACAACTACAACATATGAGACAATCGGTATTGACTTGACAAGGTACTGAAAACATTACCAACAATCCTTATTTCGATGGTAGCCCTGTCCTCCATGTTCTCAATCTGTAGAACCAGCTCATATTTTCCAGAGTGCTCTCTCTCTGCGGAGCGGATGAACAAGATGCTGTCCACATTGGAGTTACGGACGTTGACCACTTTGGGGTCAATGGGCTGACCATCTTTGTACCAGGTGGCAACAGGACGCGGTTTACCCTTTGTAAGATAAAAACCAGATCTGTTACTCAGAGTGCCAGAGATGGGGTAAAGATCTTATAGAATGTTAGATGTAAAGCTCCAAAATGATTAACGTGACAAAAGTACCCCCCCACCCCCATTTTTAAGTGTTCGAAAATAATGCAACGTAGTAGCTTAGTTCACCAAATGGATGCACATGAAAATTCAGTAAGGTATATCTTCTATTATACATTACCATTCTAAGATAGAACTCTAATAGTGTATACTAAAGTATATCTAAATATCTAAAAAAAGAAGAGCAGAGCCACTTAGGTGCCTGGTCTTGAGAACCAGGGATGAAAGGTTGAAAAGCCTTTTTATTCCATGGGAACTCTCCCTACCCACCTAAGCAGCTCAAGAATATAGACAGTATGTATATAAGTGACATTTACACAATCAGGGTGGTAAACAACATATACAAGAAATATAGTTACTACATAATATTATATGAGTTAGCTCCTAAAACCTAAATATTCATACAGGAGAAGATTGTAGTATACGTCTACCTAGTCTGTAGACTTGTTGTAAAACTAAATTTGTGAAGTAACTTGTAACTAAAGTTGTCAGATCAATGTCTGTTCCTTCTACTTTTAGCTGCTCCTCTTAGGGGTTGCCACAGCAGATCATCTGTTTCCATCCTGTCCTCTGTATACCCTGGATCTCAGCTCTGCATACGTCCAAACCATCTCAGTCTCACCAGTCCAAGACACCCAACTCGCACGGTCCCTCTGACATGTTCATTGCTAATCCTGTCCATCATCATCACTAACAAAGAAAATCACAGCATCTTCAGCGCTGCCACCTCCAGCTCTGGCTCCTGTCTTTTTGCTAACACCATCACCCCTATACCATACAACATAACTAGTCTCACTGCCATCTTGTAAACTTTCCCTTTCACTCTTAAAGATACCCTTCTGCCACACATCACTCCTGTGTAGAAAGTGGCTTGAAAAGAAGAAGAGGAAAAATAATCAAGTGAAGCTCAAGTAAGCTACATCTAATTTGTAAGGTACATAGATACACTACAGGAGAAAATCTACTTAGTTACAGTCACACTAATGAGTTAATCAATCAATAAATAAATCACCATTTCCAGTTACTTATTTTTTCTTAACAACCCAACTTAAATACACTGAGTTGACTTGCAGTTGATTTTACAGTAATTTTCTTTAAATGAGTGGTAGTAAAAAGTTGATAAATACAGTAATGTTTTTTTTAATTAATTTTTTTAACACAATGACTAAATGCAATGATATATGATTAATTTGGCTTTGCTTCAGCTACTGTTAACATGATTACAGTGGTCAACTCCCAGCTCGCTATTTTCAGTTTGAGAATTGCATAATTATTGATAAATATATTTTATATTGGTGTGTGTGTGTGTGTGTGTGTGTGTGTGGCGGGGGATTAATAGCTGGATGGAATTTTGTTACAAAATCTGTTTTATCAATGTAGGGGAAAACAGTCAAGCTTTTGTTGAAGTTTCTTTCAAACCTGGAATGGGATAGTCAGGTTGATCTTGTCTCCCACTCTTCTGATGTACTTTGTTCTCAGTTCACGAGGCAGGCGAATCTTAGGGTGTTCTAATACCAAAAGAGACATCTCATTCAGTGCACTGTATGATTACAACAATTGATAATGTAACAAATATTAAATTTACCTGAACAAATATCACACAGATACGATGCAAGTATAAATAAACATGTTTGGGTTTTCATATGAAATAAACTAAAATTTACAATTCTGTGTATGTGCATGTAGAAACTACCCTGAAACTACTCTGCCATATGTGTGAAACGCCTTGTTCTACGCTTCTGTGACATATGACACAAAAGTCTATTCCTCTTTGCTCCCTACATTAATCTCACTCCCCTTGATCAGAAAGGGGGTGTGCACAGAAAGAGTATTTTTTAATGACCTTGTATATTTGTGATTGTTTTTAAAAAGATTAAGATAAGATACAGCAAAAAAAAAAAATCACAATCAAACTATATAATCTAATAATGTTGCCACTTTGAAAAGTGTCCCATGACTGAAAGCTGAAGAAACTAGAGGATTCAATTGTTAAACATTTATCTTTTTTGCATTTTATTTTCAGAATCACTTTGTGTATAAGGTTTAGAAGTGCTACCCAAATAAATTGTTGTTGTTGTTTTATTCTTATTACTGTTGTTGTCGCAGTAGTGCCTGTCTCTGGCTTTTATTGTGAAAGATCAGGATGAGCGGTATATTTCTTTCTCATTGCGTGCAATTTGACAGCAACTTCAGTTTGGAAATTTGTGCCAGTCTTTCTTCACACAAGGGACCATACATGTCTTAAAACTTTTTATCAACAATTTCCTCAGCTTCAGAGGATGACGTGAGTTCACATTCACAGTCATGTTTCATGCCTCTACCCAGGTCAGCTGTGTCTTTTGTTTCTGCCATTTCCAGCGCTTTCTACATCAAACAACACACTGCACTGGGAAATGATCGTGCACTTTGATGTGCAAACTAAAACCTGCATTGTTCTCATGTTTATTTGTGCTGTATAATTGCTGTCGGCCCATATTTAATATAAATATCCAAAGCACATCACTATTGATAGGAATTTTATTGTGGTACATTATCATAATCATATTATCTATCACCCAGCACTAATCGAAAGGGTAACATGACCCCTTTAATATGTTTTGCATGAAACTTGTCATCCAGACTGTTCATCCATTCATTAATATCCTGCTTATTGCATTAGAGGTCGGGGGGTTGGGTCGTAGGGGGGTCGAGCCTATCCCAGCAATCAGCACCAATTTGACTCAAATATGGCATTTTGTGATTATTTAATGAGGATAAAATCAGCTTTTAAAAGCAGATTTGGGTCAGTAGAAAGTCCTCAAACCACTTCAACTTAACCATATCATATTGTACTATAATTTAGGAAACATTTGTCTTTCTGTTCCCATACTCTGGCCAATTTCCACCAAAACTGATATCTGGTCTGGATGACGGTCAACCACACAACTGCCCTTAAAGGGTTTATTTGAGAAAAGGTCCAGATAATTGTAGTCAAAGGTCAAAATATGGTTTGATTTTTTTTCACTCTGATGTCCACCAAACTTGGCACACATATGTAGGTAGGTTCTACAATTTCACAGACGGGATACAATTTACCAAAGATCAATCACTGAGATCAAGGTAATTGTGGTCAAAGGTCAAAATTAAAGTTTTTCGGTCCGCACTCGCTTCTTTTAGTGTCGTTTTTATTGTTTTTGCACTTTGTTGCATGGAATGTGTCACCGCTCCTGGTGTATGATCGCCAGACTCTTATCAGCGTTCGGGCTTCGCTGGAGAATGTCGCTGTTCCTGGCTCGGGCGGACGGCCAGGGACGCGGCTGCCCCCGTCGCCTGTCTTAGCGTCCGTACCAGACTTTCTACGCCGGCCGCTTGGCGTGTTGCCTCGGCGTCTGCGTCGCAGAGGACGCAGAAGAGAGGGAGGTGTTTTCTGCTCAGAGTGTGCCTGGCTGTTTCCTCGCAAACATGCTCCACGACAATTCATAGCCGATTCTTCACACCATATGACGGCTACGACGTGCGGCGTTCCCTGACTTTTCGCTATCGGTGGCTCCGGCCGGTTGTCCGGGTTGCCGGGTCTCCACTTCCGCGTCGCCGTCCTGTGAGGAGCTGCAGTCGCGGCTGCGTGCAGGAGAACCTGCGCCCGCTCAGTCGTGTCTCCCAGCAGACTGACGTGCGCTCATCAACACAAGGTCACTCACAAGTAAGGCTTTCATTTTGAATGACTTTTTCTCCAGTCGTGATCTGGACTTTCTCCTGTTAACGGAGACCTGGTTGAAACCAGGTGAAAATAGCGCCTTTTCTGAGCTCCTCCCCCCCTGGCTGATCGTTTTTCAGCTCCCCACGAGCATCAGGTCGAGGCGGTGGTGTGGCCACGGTTTTTAAAGACAGTTTTAAATGCCGATTTTTATCTTCTAATGTCTACTCCACTTTTGAACTTCAGTTGTTTGTGATGGAGTTCGACTGTCCTGTGCTCTGTGCTGTTGTTTACCGTCCACCGTCAGTTTCACTTAAGGACATATCAGACGCTGCTATTTCAGATCACTTTCCTGTTATTTTTGAATTTATTGCTCCTCCATCTGCTAGTAAGCCACTTGTTCCTGTCTCTCGCCGCCGTTTGGTCACCTCCTCGCTGCTGCCTTCATGGACTCTCAGTTTTATGCCATGAATGGACTGGTTTCTCCATTACTCCCAGATAACATCCTCTCTCTTTCCACTCTACATGCACAGTCATTTTGGACTCTGTTGCACCGATGCGCTGCAAATCCAGGAAATCAAAATCCGACCCCTGGTTAAATGCCACGACCCGTGCCCTCAGGCAACGCTGCAGACGGGCGGAGAGAAAATGGAAAAGGACAAACGGCAGGTGTCTCTGGGTTTTCTGAGGGACAGTCTAACTGACTATCAGAAGGCTTTCTAGCAATTGTCATCGTCCCAGTGTATTTCAGACTATAAACTCAGTTGTAAATCCACACACCTCTGTTTTGATGGACGCTACAACCACAACCTGTGAGGAGTTTCTTCAGTTTTTTATTGATAAGGTTTCATCAGACATATTTCTCCTTCTTCTGTGCACAATATCATTAAATGAATCAAGGAATCTGGAAGAATTTCATGCCAAAGTCACAAAGCACAAGATGTGTTGTTGTATTTATATTTGTATTTACTTTTTGCAAATTGTTTCCTACTTCTTCTTTTGATACTACGTGTGCTCTTACCCTGCGTGCTACTGTCCAGTGCTGCTGCAACCTCACATTCCCTGAGGGAGTCTTCCCAAGGGATTAATAAAGTTCTGTCTAATCTAATCTAAGGCTAAAATGAATAACTCTGATTTCCGATCTCTCAAACAGCACTACACCAAGACCCATCGTTCATCAATAGCTGATATAACCACATGGGCAAAGGATTAACAACAAGCTAACTACACAAAACATGAAATATTTTGGGTTCATATTGTCTACAATGAAAAGCAAGTCAAAGTGAATGTAAGAAACACTGTGTTTGTTTGATTTTATTTATTTGTTATTTATGTGTTTGTTTTTGTTGTTGGTTTGTTTTTTGCATTTTCAAAACCTTCCCAACTTTTTTCTACTTTGGATTTGTCCTTGCACATTGACCATTTAACTGACTTATCTAACTTATGTAAAAAGGTTTACTGAGTACTGGCTCATAGTTTGATTCAAAAGAATAGCCTATAGTCATCTAAGAAATAACTGGAACATATTTAAATAACTGGCACTTGGGTAGAACACAAATATGTAACATTGCAACTGTAAACTTAAACTGTTTGATAAAATAATTAATCTTAATCTGTTGTTACACAACTACATTTAATAAGCATATTTTTGAGACATCTTTATATATAGGTAAGCTAGCATGGAGCGGCATTCTAGCAACTGGGCTAAGCTTACTAGCAAGTGAGTACATCCCGCCACTGGAAAAAAGTGTATTTGTACAATTGCTTTCTTGTGATACAAATCATTTATCTATTTTTACACTTCGGTGGAGTCAAATTGAGAAAAGTAGACATGACTATTTAATATGATAAACTAGAATGGAGTATATTGTAGTAAGTTCATGGCAGCTAGCTAGCTAAGATATTGTGCAGCTATACATGTGGAAGAAGTGCAGTTGGTGTTGTCTTACATATAAATGATTATTTTTACAGCCATGTTTCATAAAAGAAGAAGAAGAAAAATGAAAAACATTACATCTAAGCTTCAGTCTTGCATTCAATCACTGGTGTTGCAACACACAAGAAACCTGTCACTTCTTCAGAGTCGTCATTGGTGTCCTCACCAATCGGAGTGATTTGGACGGGTTCATGTGTCCATTCTTTGACTTGTTTAAAGAAAACTGGCTGTAAAAGTGGTGATTTTTATGAACAATAACCAAAGCGGCCATAATATAGCACAGCAGTCTCGTTTGAAACCTGCGTGGGATTTGTGCACTTATGGGAACCTCGGCTACTTCATTTACTTCACACGGAAAAATGGTGTCCTGTTTTGTTTTTGGCTGCAGTCACCAACGCAGTCGTGAAAAGTGTTTTTTTTTTTTTTTTTGGTTCCCAGTGGAGAAGGGAAGACGCGGCACATGGGAGACGTCGTGTCGGTGTTAGCCTACACAGCTAACCAGAGTAGCTACGTTCTCTCGCCAGCAAAACCGCCTCGGCATGTTTGTGCTCCTGTGCAACACATGTCCACTTTATTATAGCGTCGTCACTTTTTCATTGCATTTTCACTTTGTTTACATGTAATTTGCCCAAAAACTCAGAGAAAATCCCGTATTTTTTTCCCTGGAAGTAGAGAAAATTAGTAGAGAAATTACGTCATATGCGTAATATTTTACCACTTTAGCACCTGTCCTCAATTGACACTGCGCTGCCCAATTGCTGAATAGTTAATGCAATATTTTTGATAAACCCTTTGAATTAAAGCTAAAAATCTGAACCACAAGCACATTTTTTCATCGTTTGTGTGCAGAGACAAAATCACAATTGTGTCACTGTCCAAATATTTATGGACTTGACTCTGACTCAAAAGCCTCTGTTATTTAGGACATTGTTGCTTGCGCCTTAAGTAAACCCGGCCCTACAACACAGAAAAGAATGCAAGTACACGTAAAGGTCTTAATAGCTTCGTTTGAATCCGCATCCCAGTCTGGACAAGATGTTTTGCGTCATGTCACTTTGAAAACAGGTGATTTTCTCTGACAGCCTTGAGTTTGTTGCCATGGTTGTGTCAAGTGTTTGTGTTTGAGGTTTTACACCTAGTGTGGTGCAAACAGGAGTGAATCAGATGTTTGAATAAATCAGTTTAGTCATCTTGAGTGTTATGTCACTGCTCAAGAATAAGCAGTCAGTCCTCCGTGTCATTATCGCACCAAAGACTGAAGGCTTTGTGTGCGTATGATGACATTAAAGTAGACCCTTTGTCTCAAATCCACACTGAGCTGGTGGGATCATGTCTGAAGCTTATGTGACCTCAGCTGGATGACTTTTCAGGTGTTTCGACATGGCGATCGTTCGCCTATTGAGTCGTATCCCAGAGATCCTCATGGAGAAGACGTGTGGGCTCAGGGCTTTGGACAACTGACTGAGGTATTGTGTGCAGTCTGCAGAGTCTGGCTGTCACCAAAGACAATACATACGTAAATATACTCAACGCAAAATAGCAGTGCAACACTTTTGGTTTTGTTCTTATTTTTCAAAAGCTGAGGTAAATGTTCTTTTTCCTACACGTTTGTTCAGAAATCAGAGATGTTTGTATTTTCCATGACTTCTCCACTGTCCCTCGGCCAATTTCCATCAAGCATGGTGTATGGAAGACGGGTGAATTACCTGAAAGGAGTTGTTGTCGCAAAGGTCAAGGTTATCAGGGTGTAAAGTCAAAACTTTAATTTTTTTCGTCACTCCAATCACCACCAAATGACACACATATGTAGGTGGTTCTGGAATTGCCCATGCGAGCAAATTTGCCAAAGATCAATCCTTGGGATCAAAGACTTGGGCTCACAAGTCAAAACATAGGGTTTTTCAGTCAAATTTGCACCAAACTTGGCATGCATATGGATGTGGGTTCTCCAGTTGCACATTAGAGGTCAAATTTCCCAAAGTTCTATTTGTTGGTTACTCTTCCCAGGTTCTTTTGCTGATTAATACCAACAAAACTTGGTATGTCAGTGAAGGTTGACCCCAAAATTACCCTTAAAGAATTCATTTTGTCAAAGGTTAGCATCAAGAATTAGATTTCAACCCAGTTTGGACCAGATGTGGGTCCACAGGTAGATTCCAAATTTGCCCTGGCAAGGCCAACCAGAGGTCAAACATTTGGGTGAATTTCAAAAGCTATATTCTTATAGCACAGTCTTTATGACTGCAACCCAGTCTCATGCCAGTTTGTGATGGTATCACGAAAAGTGTTTTAATCTATTAGTTTGTGATAATGTCGCGAAGTATGAAGACATTAATTTGAGATGGTATCACAAAATTTGGAGTGATGCAGAGGAGGCATGGGGTTATGGTTAGGATGGTGGTTAAGGTTAGGTTTAGGCTAGAGTTAGGGGTAGGGTTAAAAATATTAAAATAAACATGGCCACGTCACAAAAATATGACTGGGCTGATTCCTCATGCAGTATTGCCTAGGGCAGTGGTGTCCAAACTATTCCAGAAAGGGCCGAGAGGGTGGCAGGTTTTCTTTGCAGCCACTGATTAACATCACTTTGAGCAGGTGGGATGAGTTCATCAATGAAATCACCTGCTGAAGTCAGTGGCTGCAAAGAAAACCTGCACCCTCTCGGCCCTTTCTGGAATAGTTTGGACACCACTGGCCTAGGGTGTTAAAATCCATGTCAGTGAGCACACCACCTTATCCCTCCACCCATCAGCTCTGGCAGATCAAGATGCCAATTAAGCAGCATGATTATTGCACAGACATGACTTAAACTGGTCACTCCAAAATGTGTTCACTAACATATATTTTTGAGAACATTTGAGAGAAATAACCCCATAGAGATGGTGGGTGAGAGGAGGATGTTATCTAAGCTAACATCAATAATGGACAGCCCCTCTCACCCCTTGCATGAGACTGTGGGAGCCTTAATCAGCTCCTTCAGTAACAGACTGCTAGTGCAAAACAGAACACCTTCGTAGGTCATTTATTCCAACTGCAGTCAGACTGTATACAGCATAATACCTCAAAATGTTTCTAGCACCATAATCACCTGGTGATTTTGCACAATCAGCTACACCCACCGCCACCTTTGTACTTTATTACATGCACAGCTGTGCAATTTATCTGTGCAATAACTTTACCATATATATACATATTTATACTTATACTCACTATATTCTGTTTTTCACTTAATCTGTTCACATCAGTATTTATGCAACCACAAGCAAACATTGCAATATACATTAGTCACCTTTCTTTAATGCAAATATTTTTCTTTTTCTTTACTACTGTATGACTTTTGCTGCTGCAACAAGTGATTTTCTCCGCTGTGGGATCAATAAAGTTGATCTTATCTTAATAATCTTGTTTTGCGCACAAAGGAACTCTTACGTTTATAATATCAATGCATAAAAATGGGAATGAAAACAAAGCATTGCATTTCTATTTTTGTCCACTTTATATGGTTGCAGCAGCACACACAGCCTGTGTTGATTTAGAATGAAATTTATTAATGTGGTGTGATTTTGTTGTTCACCGGATCACTGTGCGCTGTTGTTCGTTAACAGTATCAACCATCTTCCTTTCAGCTGGCATGAAGCAGCAGTTTGACCTCGGCCAGTTTCTCAGGAGGCGCTACGGAAACTTCCTCAATGATGACTATGACACAAAGAGGTGCATGTTTAATTTGTTTTTAGATTGTGGCTGGGTGAAATCCCAGGTGCAGCTGTGTGTGCATGTCCCCACTCAGACAGACCACGTCGGCATGAGGTCAGCCACTGTCTGTAATGGCTGTAAGCGCGTACAGTGACTTAATGAGCAATGTGCCACGGCGATGAAGCAGCCGTAATGTGCTGCAATCTGTGTACTGATGTCACTCCAGAGCTCCTGTTTTTCTTCAGTGTGGCCTTCTTTGCATCCACCCCCATACAGGATATGATTCATACTGCATTATTCCACATTTGCCGCCTTCCTTTTCTGTTTATTTTCTTTTACTGAACTAGCGCTTTCAGCATCCTTGCCTCATCCTGAAAAAACAAAACAAAACATGCAATTACCACAAACCAGAGCTGGGACGAAGTCACCATCAAGTCACTCTCAAGTTACCAATCAGCAAGTTCCATGTTAAGTCTCAAGCCATAATGACCACCAATGTTTGCAAGCTGACTTGAGACTTGCAGATTGATGACTTGAGAATAACTTGACAGTGACTTCATCCCACTTCTGCCACAAATGTGACGACTCTTCTCAGTACCCCTCGTCTACGATTTGGTGCCCAAGTCTCACTCAAGTTGTGCCGTGCTTCTCCCTGCCCTGTCATGTTTGCTTAAATTTGACAAAACCGGGGGAAAAAAGAATAATTCTTGGCATCACAGGAACATCCAACCTCATCACTGTGTGCAAAAACCTGACGCAGTCTGACAGAGAGATACAGATGAGCGAAGGCTGATGTCAGAAGAAATCACGCTATGCCCCCCAACGTCCGTTTGAATATCTTCTGACTCTCCTCGTAATCACACTGAGGGAATACCTCACATGATTTTGATCGCATTTTTTTTTTAAATATTGCATTTAAAAAGGGAATCAGCAGGAAAAGGTTTCCTACACCATAGAACCTGTTGTGTAACAAACCCTTCTCCACTCCAAGTCCTGATTTTGATATCAAAATTTTCACTATTTTCCTTCTACATTAGAAATGTGAAAATTTAGCTTTGATGCAATTTCAGTAGTTTATGATTTATAAGACTTTTTTTCCACGTTGTACAGAAAACATTCAGAACATTCCAACAGAGTGACAAGTGGAGGTCATTATGTGTGCAACGGACTAATATTATTCATGTGATTCTAACATCTGAACATCTAGTTGTCTGTTGTACTTCTTAAATAATTGCTTTGAATGGGCTTTTCTTTATTTTCTCCTGCATTTTTCACACTTTTGTTGGGTTGATGTGCTTTACTCTTGTGGAGAAGGTGTTCCAGCTGGATACCCACGGTTAACCCACCCCTGTTGTTCCGGGCTTGGAACCAGCACCAGTGTGGACGGAACCAGCAGCAATTCAGAGTTGTGTATCTTTTTCAAAGACATGCCGGTTCAATTGAATTGAATTGAATTCACTCATCACTCACTCATCTTCAACCACTTACCCAGGATTGGATTGTGGGTGAACATCTCCAGCAGGGGACTCCAAACAAACTTCCCTTTCCTGGGCCACATTCAGTTTATACAGCGCCAAGCTATAATGTGGCATTTCAAAATGCTGTAAGTAAGTACACTACTACTGACTGACTACACTTTAGCCACTCTGTGAGCAAACAAAATGACAAACGTGCGAAGGAAAAGCTATCTATATATATAGGAAGAAACCTTTAAGAGACCAGACTCAGTGGAGTTGCCATCTGCTATGGCCATTTCAACAAGACCAAACAAAAAGCAGAGCACAAGATTGCCAGAAATTGCAATGATAGAAATGTTACACCTAAAAACCAGATAGAGTCCAGTGTTCACAATGACAGGATGAAAAGATAACCACGAGGCAAAGACAAGCCTTAAGTTTCTGCTACTAGCCTATAAAATTGTTCACGGACTGGCACCTCCCTACTTAGCTGACCTTATTAAACCCTATGTACCAGCCCGGGCTTTGCGTTCTCAAGGTGCAGGACTACTTTGTGTCTCTAGGGTGAATAAAAAGTCTGCGGGTCACAGAGCTTTCTCTTACTGTCCCCCTGTTCTGTGGAATGATCTCCCTACGTCAATAAAACAGATTCTGTAGAGACTTTAATGTCCAGACTTAAGACGCACTTACTGTATTTTCCCTTTTGTATGGCTAGCATACTGGTACAGTATGTTTTTATGCTTTTTACTCTTTTAATTCATTTTATTAGTAACAGAGCATGCTGCGGCCTCAACTTTATCAAAATTCTGGGTCTTTTAGTGAAGCTTAGGGCTAGTGGCCGGCGATCACCTTAGTATTTCTTCTGGTTTTCTTGTTGCTTAATGCTGACAAATTACCAGAGGTGGGACAAAGTCAACGTCAAGTCGTGAATAGGCAAGTCTCAAGTCCCAAGTCAAAAGTCTCAACTGAAGTCTCAAGTCAGCTTGCACCAATTGGTGGTCATTATGACTTGGGACTTGACTTGAGAGTGACTTGCTGGTGACTTAGTCTCACCTCTGCAAATTACACTGTATTTGTTGTCTTTCTGATGCTTAATTCTGCTTTTTTTGTTTGTTTGTTTTGTGAATTATTTTGTAATTTATGTCTGTCAATGGCCCAAGCAGAGGGTCACCCCTTTGAGTCTGGTCTGCTTGAGGTTTCTTTCTCAGAGGGAGTTTTTTCTTACCACTGTTGCTCTGGGGGTTGGTAAGGTTAGCCCTTACTTGTATGAAGCACCTTGAGGCAACCTTGTTGTGATATGGCGCTATATAAATGAAAGTAAATTGAAATAAATTGACAAGCACCCTCCCTACAATGGACCGGCAACCTGTTCAGGGTATACCCTGCCTCTCACCTAATGCTCACTGGGATAGGCGCCAAATGAATGAATGAATGGCTGAATTCACACCCTCCATGTTTCCAACAGATATATGTGCGGAGCACAGACTACGACCGCACTCTGATGAGCGCCCAGGCCTGCCTCGCTGGGATGTTTCTGCCATCCAGACGACCACCTCCAATTGCGCCCCAGTTACTGTGGCGGCCTATTCCCGTGCACACCATCCCCAGGTCTCAGGACAAGGTGGGCTACTGAGCCACATGAGTATTTCCTCTCCATGCCACACCAAACAGAACCTTCTTGAAGTTAAAGTTCTTTCTCTGAGCTCCATATGGTTCTTTTCTCCTCATGTCACACTGCAGATATTCCCCACACTTTTTAAGCCTCAGAAATGCATCTACACCCACTAGATTTGTAAATTAATGCAACAAATATTGTTCTGTTGCTTTGGATTTCTGCAGCTGTTGAAGTCTCCTGGGAAAGATTGCCCAAGATTGAAAGCACTGATGACCGAGACCTTTGAGAGTGCACCCTACCAGACTTACCTCAAGGCTCACAAGGTAAGATATATGCTGAACGACTGGCAACACAAATCATTGGGCGAATTGTTGATTAAATCATTAACTGTAAAACGACTGCATATCTGTGTGAATTAATCTGTTATCAGATTGTTTCTGACACCCCAAAAATGTGCATAATAATACCTCACTTACTCCGACTGAACCTGAGATGGGTGACGCTTTGACACAACAGATAGGTTGAGCCCCAGATGATTTCCTAATCTTCTTCACACTTCTTGGTTTGAACGCAAATTGTGAAGGCATGACATTCCCACTTTTGGACTACCCCCCTCCCCCCCAACCATGGTGTGTTTCATAGAATAAAATAATGGATTTTATTACTGCAGGTATGATTAAAATTATGATATAACAGCCCTGGATGCAGGCATACCTCTGTAAGACATCTTCTAAAGATCTGGAGATCAAAAATAGATCTTCCCGCAGGCTTCTAACATCCAGCCTGTCGAGGACTTCCTGGACTTGACTGTTTTCATGTTTCTGGGTCCTCTGCCTTGAGATTAGGAGATATCTGGGAAGGCCTCATGATGTCACTGGATAGAGTCATTTGTGGACATTTCTAATGTCTTTGCAGGAGAATAAAGGTCCAGGTCTTTCAGGTCCTTGCGCTTCCTCTCTTACTGTAGGGTTGCAATTTAATCAAATCTTTATTTACCCAGGTTAGTCGTGTTGAAATTGAGATCTCTTTTGCAAGGGAGACCTGGACAATTGTAAAGCTTCCAATCCACCTAACCTGCATGTCTTTAAATGTGGGAGGAAACCGGAGCACCCGGAGGAAACCCACGTAAACATGGTGGACAACATGCAAACTCCACACAGAAAGGCCACAGGTGGGACTCGAACCTGTGACAGTGCTAACCACTAAGTCACTGTGCTCTCATGTGCTGCCTGACATTTTGGCCATGTGGCACATTTCTCTGGGAAGGATCCAGCACACGTATCTCAGTGTTGAGGACCCCATTGGCTGAAGAAAGCCAAGGGGACACCCATGTTTCACCTGGCTGCTGCAGATAAATGGCCTGGATGGACCAGTGGTCTACTTAGGTGGTTGTCCGTAGTGTGGCAGGTGCAGCGACACAGTGTCCTATATTATTAATTACTGTCCTCTTACTCATCCTCAGCATCTGTTCAATGATGCGTTCACAGTCCAGTTTGTGTTAAAGTCATACCATCACTTTAACGTGACTCATGCCCCGGTTAACACTGAAAACATTTTCCTAAACGTTTTATGACGCAAAATCAGCTTTGCCCTCAACTTTCTGTCTTTTTTCTTCTATTTATCACTGCAGTGATTTGTAACCGAGTTAACTTTGAGAACCGTACATATGTATAAAGCGGTGAACTCATACACTCCACAGCTGTCGGTGCCGACGTTATCGTCACCTCACGGATGTGTCACTTATGCCATAGACATCATGTCCTCAGTGATTTTCTCAGGCACGGTGACTCTGGCACAAAAGCTGCACAGCGCAATTTCTCACACATTCTCAGAGACACTAATTAACGGTTCAGTGGAATTAGATTAAGAATTACAATGAAAAGGTTTTAATTAAACCGAGTCCCATGTGCTGCCTCTTAAAGCGGTGTACACCAGCAGAAAAAGGGCCTCCTGGACTGAATTTTTATCACCCTCTGCTGGAAGCAAAGAACCTGCAAATTTAAATCAGGATAGGACGGTGCCATTACATCATCTTTTATACTAAATTTCTTGACCTAAGGTTAAAACGTCAGTGCACAAAAATCTAATCAGCACACATTATACTGGAGCTAAAGGGTCCTATTTTTAATTTTAGTCATAACATTGTGGGATAAAAAAAACCATTTGGATTCATTCAAAATTCCGTTGTTTGCTGACATCACTTTCATTATTTCTTCACCATGCAGCAGTTTGTGGAGGAAGTTTCTAACCACACCGGCTACGCCCCTTCCAAACTGGTTGGGAAAAAAATATGGAGGGTCTACGATACTTTAACATGTCAGGTATGGTCCACTTTTTAATGCAACAGTGCTTACAAAATTTGAAAAAACAAAAATATTAAATATATTGCAAACTATTTATTAAGCCCAGAATGCAAATTATACAATGACAACATTGGTCAACTAATGTCAGGTAAACGTCAGTTCTAGCTAGATAAAGTGAGATAGTTGACTTCAAAGAGATGGTAAAAAGACTACAAGAGACAGCAAGCTTGTGTTTACAATACGAGGGTTCCCCGAAAAGTACTTTAGAAATTTAAGCTATTATTATTATTATTATTATTATTATTATTATTATTATTATTATCTGCAATCTTGTAAAAGAAACTACAGCAATTTTTGTGTCAACATTCAGTTTTGGATGAAAATTGATTATGTATGTGGAATCCACTACCTTTCTCTTTTAATAACTTTACATTTGAGAAGTGGTTTAATAACTGTGTTCTTCTGATTGAAAGTGAATATTATCGCTATAATATTACATTTATGAGCTTTAAACAAGAGTGGAAGTTCGCTTTGGTTAGTGGAAGTTAGCATCCATGCTAACGTCTGTTAAAATGTCTTCTAAAACACTCCAGAGGTGTTATCAGGTTACAAAAACAGAGTTTCCAGTTTATAAGTGTTTATTTTTTGCTAGCTTTTACATAATATTTGACAAAAAGGTGATATTTAAACACAAATGAAGTAGTTAGCAGGTAGCTAGACCAGGAAGGGATGTTATCACGCTAACATCTGCTAAATGTCTTGTAAATCACTCCACAGGTGTTACCAGGTTACAAAAACAGCATCTCCAGTTTTACAAGTGTTTATTTATCAGTAGCTTTTACATAATATATGATAAAGGTGTTACATTTAGTCAAAAATGAAGCGAAGTTAGCAGCTAGCAACACCAGGACGTGATGTCACCACACTAACATCCATGAGATCATACTATTAAAAACAGGAACAGAATGCGACTTTTTAACTTCTTAAAATAATCCAGGTTAGCCATCTTTGAACTTGTCCAAGGTTTGTGTCCAAAAAATGTTCCTGTGAATTTGAAGACTGTGGCAGTAATAGGACAGGAGTTATGCTGAGCACAGACAGACGGATAGGCGGACGGACGCTTAAGTCTTCGCAGTACCCGATGGCTATATTTTATGGCCTCAGGTAAAAATGAGAGTTCCCAAATATGCTCACTAGCCAAGGGCGCAATTTAGAACTAGAAATTGGGGAGGGACAAAGTGCGAGGCCAACGGTTTCTAGATAAGCTCAGATGCATTCTGACCATCCAGAACAGTAATTTTAATGTTTTCAGAAGACCATAAAGTGGACACCATTTGACTTATACTATTTGAAACTGTGGATATAAGTACGTACTTTATTGTGAGAATAGCCAGCATGATTTTATAACATCTGGTGTAAATAAGGTATCACCCCATGTGTAGAATCAAAAAGAATGATAGGTGAGTTTTCTTTAAAAAAAACAACTGCCATATGTGGTTAAAATGTATTCATACCTATGAAAGAACAGGCTCTTAATAATTATTAACTATTGCATACTGTATTTTTTTTTCTCACGATTTGTTTTTGCATAAGTTTGAAAAACAACAGCTCATACATTTAGGTAAATTACTTATCATGAATTAATTTTCGAAGTGGCACTAATGACAACACTCATACTGAACATAATTTCGTTTGCATAGACTGATTTGGAGATCAAGCAATAATTGCCGATGGGTTTCTGATGGCCCCGATAGCTTTCTGAATTTCCTTTTCTAACTTTCAGACTTTAGTAATTAGCATATGGTCCACTGATACCTTATGCTTGTAGACACTAGTCCCTAGGAGGCAACATTTTTTGGCTTCAAATGTGGGCGCAAAATGCAGTCCCAGAAATTCCAATGTGACACACAACAAGAACAGGTGTTAGAACAAGTCAATGCTGCTAAAAATACAAACTTGCAGAAACAAAGATACTATTCTGCATGGTTTTGCACATAAGACTGACATGGTTTGCACATTAAGACGGGGCATAGCCTGTTTAAAGTACCACATATATGTTCAGAAGGGGGGGGAGACATAGCATGTTCTGTCTCCCCCGGTTGAAAAGGTGTGGGGGGGGCATGTCCCCCTATCCCCCACCAATTGTGCCCATGTCACTAGCCCTAGCACCCAATAGTCAGGTTTATCGGGGAGCAACCATTGATTCCTCTTATTTTTCTTCCGTCTTCCGAGGCCCACTTTAAATTATGATAGACGGCATCAATATGTCCCTTTTGGGCTACTGTATAAACATGGCGGTTGGCAACATGGCATCCATGAGCAGGCCCCCTCCTATGTAGCTATGAAGGGCTCATTCTAAGCTTATGAAAACCCACTGATTCATTGTGCAGGTAAATTATACACTAATTAACAAATACCTATGAATGCTATATTCCATTTCTAGAAATAACTAACCTAGTTCGTACACGCTGTAGCTTGTAAGCGTGGGGATGGCTGCCTTAGTACAACCCCTGTGAACTCTCATTTTTCCCTTTGGAATTTGAAATCAACCAATAGGAAAGTCCAATGAAAGAGGTTGCAGCGGTTCAAAACGAGCTGGAGTTTTACAACAGCGACTTAATGGGACTCTGAAGATAATCAACCAATAATTGCGCCCGACAGCTAAATAACGTTGCTGAGCCAGCGCCTTCCAGCGGCTGAATAAGCGGCGCCTTTGTACTATCTGCATTGTGTAGTTTATAAATGCTTCAGGACGCTGTGTGCTCAACATAAAGAGTCAAACAAAGAGGGAAGACACAGACCTGCTTTCCTCAACATATCTGCGGAAAACTAGAAGGGGTAGAAACACTGGAGTATAATATTATACCAACAGTATCACATGAATACAACCACATATTGAAATGATAATTAAAGCATTATGAGATGGGTGGATTCTGGGCTAAGTTGAATACACTCATTCACACTTACAAATTGAGCATCTGTTATCTTCAGAGCGCCACTAAAAATACCCCGTGCAATACAAATGATGAAATACAGATATTTAAACCCATTCGTTGTGCTTCGCGCGTTGTGTAATATGAGTATTAGCGCGGGGCCGGATAATGAATGTTGTTTTCTGGTGTAGAGGATCCATAACTTGACTCTCCCGCACTGGGCTACCCAACGCGTTCTGGACACTCTGAAGAAAATTGCATCCTTCGAGGTTACGTACAGCATCCTGAGTCACAAGCGGAAGGAGAAGGCCAGACTCTCGGGAGGTGAGGATTCACATTAGGAGCAATTCATTTCAGTCGCTGTTGTTTGAAAAATGTTATGAGAATAAAAGGTCTGTGAATATCTAATGTTGCCGCTGCACTTTACCTCGACTGAGCCGGTGTAAAGTGCTGGGTCAGGCCTCACAAAAGCATATTAGCACATATTAACTAATAGGACAACGATAATTACAGGGCTAAGACGAGATGTTCAATAAGGTCAAGGGGATTGTGTTGATGTCTGAGTAAATTTAATTTGCATCGTTGACACTATGCTAATTTGCCAGGGGTGCTACTGAATGCCATCGTGAAGAATTTCTCCAAGGCTGTGGAGCAAGGCAGCACACTCAAGTTCATCATGTACTCGGCTGTATGTTTTTAGTTTTTTTTGTAATGTTTGACAATGCACTCATAAATGGATCTTTGGATGAACTCAATTCAATTATGTGCAGGATTTCCATCTAATCAATATATGTAGACCCAACTCAAATAAAAGACATCCATGCAAGATAATGTAATTTAATTTAGTTGGGACTATATATATTTTTAGATGGAATCAAATCCAATGAGTCAACTTTTTTGCATGTATAACTCAAACAAATGACTCATTGGATGAACTGAATTCAATTATGTGCAGGATTTCCATCTAATAAATATATGTAGACCCAACTCAAATAAAACACATCCATGCAAGATAATTTAGTTTAGTTGAGATTACATATATTTTTAGATGGAATCAAATCCAGTGAGTCAGTTTTTGAGTGTATCATTCAAACAAATGGCTCTTTGGATGAACTCAATTCAATTATGTGCAGGATTTACATATAATAAATATGTAGACCCAACTCAAATAAAAGACAGCCATGCAAGATAATGTAATTTAATTTAGTTGGGACTATATATATTTTTAGATGGAATCAAATCCAATGAGTCAAATTTTTTGCGTTTATCACTCAAACAAATGACTCATTGAATGCAAGATAATTTAGTTTAGTTAGGATTACATATATTTATTAGATGGAATCAAATCCAGTGAGTCGGTTTTTTGAGTGTATCATTCAAACAAATGGCTCTTTGGATGAACTCAATTCAATTATGTGCAGGATTTACATATAATAAATATATGAAGACCCAACTCAAATAAACACATCCATGCAAGAAATGTAATTTAATTTAGTTGGGACTACATATATTTATTAGATGGAATCAAATCCAATGAGTCAGTTTTTTTGAGTGTATCACTCAAACAAATAACTCACTGGATGAACTCAATTATGTGCAGGATTTCCATCTAATAAATATATGTAGACCCAACTCAAATAAAAGACAGCCATGCAAGATAATGTAATTTAATTTAGTTGGGACTATATATATTTTTAGATGGAATCAAATCCAATGAGTCAATTTTTTTTGCGTTTATCACTCAAACAAATGACTCATTGGATGAACTCAATTCAATTATGTGCAGGATTTCCATCTAATAAATATATGTAGACCCAACTCAAATAAAACACATCCATGCAAGATAATTTAGTTTAGTTAGGATTACATATATTTATTAGATGGAATCAAATCCAGTGAGTCAGTTTTTTGAGTGTATCATTCAAACAAATGGCTCTTTGGATGAACTTAATTCAATTATGTGCAGGATTTACATATAATAAATATATGAAGACCCAACTCAAATAAACACATCCATGCAAGAAATGTAATTTAATTTAGTTGGGACTACATATATTTATTAGATGGAATCAAATCCAATGAGTCAGTTTTTTTTGAGTGTATCACTCAAACAAATAACTCACTGGATGAACTCAATTCAGTTATGTGCAGGATTTCCATCTCATAAATATATGTAGTCCCAACTTAATTAAATTACATTTCTTGTATGGATGTGTTTTATTTGAGTTGGGACTACATATATTTATTAGATGGAATCAAATCCAGTGAGTCATTTTTTGAGTGTATCACTCAAACAAATGGGTCCTTAGATGAACTCAATTCAGTTATGTGCAGGATTTCCATCTAATAAATATATGTAGACCCAACTCAAATAAAACACATCCATTCAAGATAATTTAGTTTAGTTGGGACTACATATATTTATTAGATGGAATCAAATCCAATGAGTCAGTTTTTTGAGTGTACTACTCAGACTACATATATTTATTAGATGGAAATCCTGCACATAATTGAATTGAGTTCATCCATTGCATCTGTTTTTTGAGTGTGTGGATGCAAGTATGCATGTGTAATTTGTATCTAAAAAAGTGTGTTCTTGTTCTAGCACGACTCCACTCTGATCACCCTGCAGGCAGCTCTGGATGTCTACAACGGCTTTCTTCCTCCTTACGCTGCCTGCCAACTCTTTGAGTTCTACCAAGAGTATGACGGGTAACGCCTCCGGCGTTATTTAATATTCTTTTTTTTCTTTCCCTCTCTCTTTGCATAATTGCCTGTATGTAGGTCAGATGGACAAAATACACCACATTTTGAGTAATTGCGTCCCCGGCGCTGTAAAGCCACACTGAGCCAGTTAAATCCTTTTCACGGTAAAACAAAAATCTGGCTGCAATCCACAAATGAAATGTTGAGATAAGCACATGATGAGACAAATGTGGTTTATGTAACACTTACTACAAAATGTGTGTCATCTCATTGTGTTCACCCTAATAATTCCCCAGATCCTATTCACTGGAAATGTACTATCGGAACGACTCCTGGCGTGACCCGTTCCCCAACCCGGTGCCGGGATGCAAAGGGCTGAACCCATGCCCTTTGTCCGTGTTCACTGAGCTGCTGCGGGATGTGATGGTGGACGACTGGGAGGCCGAGTGTGGGCTCAGAACAAAGTGGTCAAGTACAGGTAGAGAAAATGTACAACTCTTACAGTGTTTGCGTTTTCCTCTAATTGTGTCAGGCTGGAATATTTTCATTCTGTTATTTTCTCCCTCAGGTGTCGTAACAGCTCTTGCAGTGGCTGTGGGTCTCCTGGCAGTGGCGCTGTTGGTTAATATAGGAGTAGTAATCCGTAGTAGGAAAGCACACTACTCCAGGGAGGTGTAGACCTGCAAATGCACCAGTAATTAAATGTGCCTCTTGTGTTTAATAATGTGCCATGTATTTTTTTTTTTATTTTTACATTTTTACAAATATATGAATGACTCAAACGCTATATGGACCTGGATATGCGAACAGTTTAAACAGAGATATAAAATATCCAGAATAAAGGATTTTTGATAGCAGGTGTCACAAAGCTTTATTTCATTCCTTGCTGACAAGGTTGGCGATACATTCACTGTTCATTTAGGATTTGGTTCATATCATTTCACACCGTCTGCTGCTTGGCTTCTCACTTGTTTTACTCTTTGCTCGGGGCTGTGGGAACTGTGGGATGACAGAAGAGAGAACGAAAGAGGTTTTAACATAAGAATAACGTAAAAGAAAGCTATCCTGTTCACAGTCACAGTTCGGTTGGGTCTGGGAGCAGGCACCAATACCACATGTCACTGCATCCACCAGACAATGGATCTACCCTGGGCAGGGGTGGTCCAACAGGTTTGGCAAACTAGGCAATTGTCTAGGGCCCCAAATAAAAAGTGGGCCACCCCAGAACAGTTGATTACATTTATGAGAACTCCCTTAAATTATATGGTCAGCTGTGAACAGTCTAGGAGGCTGTCAAATGCTTTGTAATTTCAAGAGCAGTTACCATCAAAGAAGTGCACTTGTCCTTCAAGTGATCAAAAAAGAAAGCAAAGCATAAAACAAACAAAACAGAAAATCACAGATTGTATTTCAACCCCAACCATATTTAGGGCCCCTTCACACATATTGTGAATACATAACTCCAGGGCAATTCACGGCGGTAGAGCTCATATGAGCGAACCATGAAACATTGCGCCGGCATGCATGATGCTGGTGCAAAGGTTCTTGCACGTGGGAACACAGTGCCAGCAGCTGTCGCACAGCTGCTGTGAAGAAAAAAAAAAAAAAACACAGGCTGCGATGGTTGCAGGCACACAGGAATACAGCAGCTTTTCACAGCAGCTGCTGTGAAAAAAAAAATTAAAATAAAAATTACATGCCACCCACGGGAATCAAAGTTGTGCCTTCCAAAAGCTCTGCTTTCTAGTCAGAAACTTTACCACTGAGCTACCGTCACTGTCCTGTGTAAACTGCGGGAAACTGCCTGATATCAGAAAGGACATGGACGTATTAAAAAAATAATAAAACCACAACTCATATAAAAATACCACATTTATTAAGCAGGCAATACAAATATGATCCATCTGTTCCTCTGTAGATGACCCATGGTCTCTGACGTACAGTCATAAAATGACATGAATGAGAAGCAGAGCCCAGCCCCCCGCGAGCGTGTCCTGCTCAACAGGCATGTCTTGTGGAGGGCGCGCCGCAGGACTTACACAGCGTCATGTGGGACAGAGCTCACGTGGGTCATGTGACATTCAGATCGCCCACTGCGAGTTATGATGTGACGGTCAATTTCAACCTGGGGGTAGCCTGTCAGTGGGCTGCAGCGTGTGCACACTCGCTCGCTGCAGCCCATCGCCACAGTGATATATGTTTTCATTTATGTCCATGTGATGACAGCAAGCAGACACACACGCATCACAGTGGGCAGCTGTTAGTTCATGTAAGTCCAAACACAGTATGTGTTGTCCAGCTGGGATGTCCAGATCGACAGATCTCCACGGCCACTTCTGTCGGCGGCCACACCTCCTGTCAGTTCAGCGCACAGACCAAAGCCACACTCGTGGGGCACTTAGACAAATTTCACTGCCAGCATGACAGTGACTGTCTACTGACTCTTGTCCTGTTAATAGTACGAATGACTACACATTTTCTAAGTGCCATGCGAGCGGTGTTAGATGTTCGTGTGTGTCACCTGGAATTTGGCCGACACCTGCCGCGAGAGGGATCAATGGGCTCGCACAGCGCACACTCTGTCTTTCAGCTGCTGGTGTGCACAAATAGTTGTAGCAACAGCAACAGTGCATGATGCGTTAGAAGCAGCTACAATTTTACACGTTTTGCATATGATTCCTGCTTCATGTGCACTTTATGCGCAAATCGACCAAATTCGCCCTATGTGTGAATGCTCTTGGAACCTCAGTTTCCCAGAGGGAGTCTTCCCAAGGAATTAATAAAGTTTGAGCTAATCAAATTTAATCTCTAATCTAATCCATGATCCACCCCACTTTTCACAGTCTCCCAACATGCTTTGGTGTACACCATTCCGTACTTACTGCGGACATTCAGAGTGCACTCCACTTCATCCTTCCCCAACTCATTGACAGCCATGCAGGAGTACTTCCCCCCATCAAAGGTGCTGGGCTTGCGAATGTTAAGGGTCAGCACTCCTTGGTTGTTCTGCATCAAATACTTGGGATCCTCTCCAATGATCATCCTGTTCTTCATCCACGTGATCTTAGGCTGAGATGAAGAGATGTGGAAAGCAAACAACAGTAATTAAACATGGTTGGCAATGTTACAAAGGACTGTGCTGCTAGTGTCCATCAGCATTTGAACATGCACGTGTACCTTGGGAAATCCTCTGACGGCACAGCTGATGGCGGTGCTGTAACCGGCCACTACGGATCTGTCTACAAGTGGTTGGGTAAACTTGGGCACACAGGTTATTTCCTTCTCCCTGTAGGAGTGTTGTTTTTGAACCAGACCTAGGGAGGCGGAAGAGGACTTAGTCAAATTTCAGGTAAGCATCATTTCAGTTGACGTCTCCACTACAGTAGATGGCCAGTGGTTGCGCACTGCTGTTGGAAAAGAGTCCCAGACAAACCACACACAGTAAAACCCTTCCAGACCTACACCTGTGTATATACGCTCACACCTGTCTTAGCGATGACAGCTGTATTCTTGCACATGCGTGGCTCCTCGCTCAGCCCACAGAAGTTCTCACTGTACACGCGGAACATGTATTCGTTGCCCATGATCAGGTCTGTGGCTGTGCAGTGTGTACGTCTGTTGTGCTCGTAAACCGTGAACCATTCCTGGAGAATAACAGACACGTAATACGTTCAGTCTCAAGAGCAACGAGGCTGCACCGGATGTTTTAGCGGAGTAGAGGGTAGATGATGAAAACCATTCTTACCTTGGTCTTCATGTCGGCCTTCTGGATGGTGTAACCAGTAATTTCGCAGTTTCCATCATCTCTAGGGGACTCCCACTCCAGTGCGGCATTGAAGCCCCAGACATCGACCACCCTCATGTTCACAGGGGGCCCAGGCTTCTCTGAATTTACGAAATGAACGAAAGATATAACATTAACATATTATTATATGTTCATGTTACTGTTTGGCTGTTACTACATAGTAGTAGTTTTTACTTCAGAGGTTTTTATTTGTTAAAAACTGCTGAACAAAGCATCTAATTTTTTAGTTATGAAAGCCATAACATTCTCTGCCAATGCTTCAGGACTGAACTGTAATTATGGTGACACTTTGTGCACATTTTTTTTCAATAGTATTAAATACAGGTTTCTGTCAACAAATATATACGAGGGCTGTCAATAAAGTAACGGTCCTTTTTATTTTTTCAAAAACTATATGGATTTCATTCATATGTTTTTACATCAGACATGCTTGAACCCTCGTGCGCATGCGTGAGTTTTTCCACGCCTGTCGGTGACGTCATTCGCCTGTGAGCACTCCTTGTGGGAGGAGTCATCCAGCCCCTCGTCGGAATTCCTTTGAGAAGTTGCTGAGAGACTGGCGCGTTGTTTGATTAAAATTTTTTCTAAACCTGTGAGACACATCGAAGTGGACACGGTTCGAAAAATTAAGCTGGTTTTCAGTGAAAATTTTAACGGCTGATGAGAGATTTTGAGGTGATTCTGTCGCTTTAAGGACTTTTCACGGTGCGAGACGTCGTGCAGCGCTCTCAGGCGGCGTCATCAGCCTGTTCAAGCTGAAAACCTCCACATTTCAGGCTCTATTGATCCAGGACGTCGTGAGAGAACAGAGAAGTTTCAGAAGAAGTCGGTTTCAGCATTTTATCCGGATATTCCACTGTTAAAGGAGATTTTTTTTAATGGCACAGGAAAAACACCTCCGTGTTGATAACCATTTGTAAAATCCAGGCGGCTTTTGATGGCTTTCAGTGGAGTGAGTATATGAGAAATTGTTTAACAGGCAGGACATGTTCCAACTTGTCCTTAAGGCTTTCAACAGAGGTGTTTTTCCTGTGGCGGAGCATCACGGCGGCTGCGTCCCGCGGCTGTCTATCTCGGCTTTCAGTGCTTACCAGTCGAGTGAGTATAAGAGAACTTGTGGAGAGCTGGACATGTCCAAACTTGTCCTCTAACACTCCGAAACGGAGGTGTTCCTTTGTCTCGCTTCATCAGCGAATCGGTCGTGACGCGCGAAGCCTCCGCGCAGCTTTCCATGACAAAATCTCTTGTTAAAAGTGAAATCTGCCGGAAAATGGCTGATGTCCAGCTCTTGTGATAACCAGAGAAAGAGCACACGACGGTCTCGTATCCACAGAGCCATCAGCTTAGAAATGATCCAGTGGTTTGTGCCGCGACGTCGCAGCTCGGAGCGCGGCGCACCGACTGTCCTTAAAGGGGTCCTTAAAGCTGTAGTTAAAGTCCTTATTCTCTGTAAAGCCCGTAAAATTTTCACCAAAAGCCAGATAACTTTTTCGAATGGTTTCCAGGTGCCAGTCTCTAACAGCTTCTGAAAAAATTCTGATGGAAAAAAAGTCCTTTTCATTCCGCCATTTCCAGACAATGAAAATCCGACGAGGGGGCGGGACCACTCCTTCCACAAGGCGTGCTCACAGGCGAATGACATCACCGACAGGCGTGGAAAACTCACGCATGCGCACAAGGGTTCAAGCATGTCTGACGTAAAAACATATGAATGAAATCCATATAGTTTAAAAAAAAATAAAAAGGACCATTACTTTATGGACACACCACGTGTACATATATATATATATATATAATATTATATATAAATACAAATAATGAACTCATTATATATTATATATATATATATATATATATAAAATACAAATAATGAACTCATTATATATATATATATATATATATATATATATTATATATATATAAAATACAAATAATGAATGTTTATGAGTTCAATGGTACCAATATTTTATGAGGTGAAAGATGGAACATTCCATCTTTCACTGAATTAAAAAAAATTTATTATTTGTTTTATTTAAAGGCTAAAATCGAGCCTTGTCATTTATATTATATTAATTTATAAACATCAGAAAAGGGACTTACATTTTGATGCATCACTGATGCTTTGACATCAACAGTCCAACACAAACTTTAAATAGGAGTCAAGAATTGTTCTCGGTCAACTTGGAAAAACAGTTCAAAAATAATTATGACGATGTAGTCCGTGATACTTCAAAAAAAAAAAAAAAAAAGGATTACGTGTACTTCTTCAGTCCAGCGAAAAATCGCGTCAGAAATTTGACCAGGTTTTCAACAGCTCTTCATGCCTCCAGACAGCTTATGGTGTAGTGGATTTATTTTGTGTATGTGTGTGTGTGTTAGAAGAATTAGCATCGTCAATTAACTCGTTCAAATCGTTGCCCGTCAGCAAAAACAAAAAAAAACACTGCTATGTTTAGCTAAACGCTGCCCCCCACTAGTATGTGCATGAGTGGGGTTTGCAGCGTGGAATGGTACAAAACATATGGAAACAAATTTTCACGGTAAATGGACGACTAATCCATGTCATATGACATACAAAGCACCAATCAAATGACAAGGATCCACTCAGCCATTATATAAATATACATATATGATATAAATAATACAATGGGAAAACAACAGCCAACAAACTACAACATATGAGACAATCGGGTATTGACTTGACAAGGTACTGAAAACATTACCAACAATCCTTATTTCGATGGTAGCCCTGTCCTCCATGTTCTCAATCTGTAGAACCAGCTCATATTTTCCAGAGTGCTCTCTCTCTGCGGAGCGGATGAACAAGATGCTGTCCACATTGGAGTTACGGACGTTGACCACTTTGGGGTCAATGGGCTGACCATCTTTGTACCAGGTGGCAACAGGACGCGGTTTACCCTTTGTAAGATAAAAACCAGATCTGTTACTCAGAGTGCCAGAGATGGGGTAAAGATCTTATAGAATGTTAGATGTAAAGCTCCAAAATGATTAACGTGACAAAAGTACCCCCCCACCCCCATTTTTAAGTGTTCGAAAATAATGCAACGTAGTAGCTTAGTTCACCAAATGGATGCACATGAAAATTCAGTAAGGTATATCTTCTATTATACATTACCATTCTAAGATAGAAACTCTAATGTGTATACTAAAGTATATCTAAATATCTAAAAAAGAAGAGCAGAGCCACTTAGGTGCCTGGTCTTGAGAACCAGGGATGAAAGGTTGAAAAGCCTTTTTATTCCATGGGAACTCTCCCTACCCACCTAAGCAGCTCAAGAATATAGACAGTATGTATATAAGTGACATTTACACAATCAGGGTGGTAAACAACATATACAAGAAATATAGTTACTACATAATATTATATGAGTTAGCTCCTAAACCTAAATATTCATACAGGAGAAGATTGTAGTATACGTCTACCTAGTCTGTAGCCTTGTGTAAAACTAAATTTGTGAAGTAACTTGTAACTAAAGTTGTCAGATCAATGTCTGTTCCTTCTTACTTTTAGCTGCTCCTCTTAGGGGTTGCCACAGCAGATCATCTGTTTCCATCCTGTTCCTCTGTATACCCTGGATCTCAGCTCTGCATACGTCCAAACCATCTCAGTCTCACCAGTCCAAGACACCCAACTCGCCACGGTCCCTCTGACATGTTCATTGCTAATCCTGTCCATCATCATCAATAACAAAGAAAATCACAGCATCTTCAGCGCTGCCACCTCCAGCTCTGGCTCCTGTCTTTTGCTAACA
Organism: Thalassophryne amazonica; assembly: GCF_902500255.1. Classification (NCBI taxonomy): domain Eukaryota; kingdom Metazoa; phylum Chordata; class Actinopteri; order Batrachoidiformes; family Batrachoididae; genus Thalassophryne; species Thalassophryne amazonica. The sequence goes on along the minus strand of NC_047120.1, from coordinate 53,620,376 downwards.
CCATCACCCCTATACCATACAACATAACTAGTCTCACTGCCATTTGTAAACTTTCCCTTTCACTCTTAAAGATACCCTTCTGCCACACATCACTCCTGTGTAGAAAGTGGCTTGAAAAGAAGAAGAGGAAAAATAATCAAGTGAAGCTCAAGTAAGCTACATCTAATTTGTAAGGTACATAGATACACTACAGGAGGAAAATCTACTTAGTTTACAGTCACACTAATGAGTTAATCAATCAATAAATAAATAACCATTTCCAGTACTTATTTTTTCTTAACAACCCAACTTAAATACACTGAGTTGACTTGCAGTTGATTTTACAGTAATTTTCTTTAAATGAGTGGTAGTAAAAAGTTGATAAATACAGTAATGTTTTTTTTAATTAATTTTTTTAACACAATGACTAAATGCAATGATATATGATTAATTTGGGCTTTGCTTCAGCTACTGTTAACATGATTACAGTGGTCAACTCCCAGCTCGCTATTTTCAGTTTGAGAATTGCATAATTATTGATAAATATATTTTATATTGTGTGTGTGTGTGTGTGTGGTGTGTGTGTGGCGGGGGATATATAGCTGGATGGAATTTTGTTACAAAATCTGTTTTATCAATGTAGGGGAAAACAGTCAAGCTTTTGTTGAAGTTTCTTTCAAACCTGGAATGGGATAGTCAGGTTGATCTTGTCTCCCACTCTTCTGATGTACTTTGTTCTCAGTTCACGAGGCAGGCGAATCTTAGGGTGTTCTAATACCAAAAGAGACATCTCATTCAGTGCACTGTATGATTACAACAATTGATAATGTAACAAATATTAAATTTACCTGAACAAATATCACACAGATACGATGCAAGTATAAATAAACATGTTTGGGTTTTCATATGAAATAAACTAAAAATTTACAATTCTGTGTATGTGCATGTAGAAACTACCCTGAAACTACTCTGCCATATGTGTGAAACGCCTTGTTCTACGCTTCTGTGACATATGACACAAAAGTCTATTCCTCTTTGCTCCCTACATTAATCTCACTCCCCTTGATCAGAAAGGGGGTGTGCACAGAAAGAGTATTTTTTAATGACCTTGTATATTTGTGATTGTTTTTAAAAAGATTAAGATAAGATACAGCAAAAAAAAAAAATCACAATCAAACTATATAATCTAATAATGTTGCCACTTTGAAAAGTGTCCCATGACTGAAAGCTGAAGAAACTAGAGGATTCAATTGTTAAACATTTATCTTTTTGCATTTTATTTCAGAATCACTTGTGTATAAGGTTTAGAAGTGCTACCAATAAATTGTTGTTGTTGTTTTATTCTTATTACTGTTGTTGTCGCAGTAGTGCCTGTCTCTGGCTTTTATTGTGAAAGATCAGGATGAGCGGTATATTTCTTTCTCATTGCGTGCAATTTGACAGCAACTTCAGTTTGGAAATTTGTGCCAGTCTTCTCACACAAGGGACCATACATGTCTTAAAACTTTTTATCAACAATTTCCTCAGCTTCAGAGGATGACGTGAGTTCACATTCACAGTCATGTTTCATGCCTCTTCCCAGGTCAGCTGTGTCTTTTGTTTCTGCCATTTCCAGCGCTTTTCTACATCAAACAAACACACTGCACTGGGAAATGATCGTGCACTTTGATGTGCAAACTAAAACCTGCATTGTTCTCATGTTTATTTGTGCTGTATAATTGCTGTCGGCCCATATTTAATATAAATATCCAAAGCACATCACTATTGATAGGAATTTTATTGTGGTACATTATCATAATCATATTATCTATCACCCAGCACTAATCGAAAGGGTAACATGACCCCTTTAATATGTTTTGCATGAAACTTGTCATCCAGACTGTTCATCCATTCATTAATATCCTGCTTATTGCATTAGAGGTCGGGGGGTTGGGTCGTAGGGGGGGTCGAGCCTATCCCAGCAATCAGCACCAATTTGACTCAAATATGGCATTTTGTGATTATTTAATGAGGATAAAATCAGCTTTTAAAAGCAGATTTGGGTCAGTAGAAAGTCCTCAAACCACTTCAACTTAACCATATCATATTGTACTATAATTTAGGAAACATTTGTCTTTCTGTTCCCATACTCTGGCCAATTTCCACCAAAACTGATATCTGGTCTGGATGACGGTCAACCACACAACTGCCCTTAAAGGGTTTATTTGAGAAAAGGTCCAGATAATTGTAGTCAAAGGTCAAAATATGGTTTGATTTTTTTTCACTCTGATGTCCACCAAACTTGGCACACATATGTAGGTAGGTTCTACAATTTCACAGACGGGATACAATTTACCAAAGATCAATCACTGAGATCAAGGTAATTGTGGTCAAAGGTCAAAATTAAAGTTTTTCGGTCCGCACTCGCTTCTTTTAGTGTCGTTTTTATTGTTTTTGCACTTTGTTGCATGGAATGTGTCACCGCTCCTGGTGTATGATCGCCAGACTCTTATCAGCGTTCGGGCTTCGCTGGAGAATGTCGCTGTTCCTGGCTCGGGCGGACGGCCAGGGACGCGGCTGCCCCCGTCGCCTGTCTTAGCGTCCGTACCAGACTTTCTACGCCGGCCGCTTGGCGTGTTGCCTCGGCGTCTGCGTCGCAGAGGACGCGGGAAGAGAGGAGGAGTCCGTGTTCTGCTCAGAGTGTGCCTGGCTGTTTCCTGCAAACATGCTCCACGACAATTCATAGCCGGATTCTTCACACCATATGACGGCTACGACGTGCGGCGTTCCCTGACTTTTCGCTATCGGTGGCTCCGGCCGGTTGTCCGGGTTGCCGGGTCTCCACTTCCGCGTCGCCGTCCTGTGAGGAGCTGCAGTCGCGGCTGCGTGCAGGAGAACCTGCGCCCGCTCAGTCGTGTCTCCCAGCAGACTGACGTGCGCTCATCAACACAAGGTCACTCACAAGTAAGGCTTTCATTTTGAATGACTTTTTCTCCAGTCGTGATCTGGACTTTCTCCTGTTAACGGAGACCTGGTTGAAACCAGGTGAAAATAGCGCCTTTTCTGAGCTCCTCCCCCCCTGGCTGATCGTTTTTCAGCTCCCCACGAGCATCAGGTCGAGGCGGTGGTGTGGCCACGGTTTTTAAAGACAGTTTTAAATGCCGATTTTTATCTTCTAATGTCTACTCCACTTTTGAACTTCAGTTGTTTGTGATGGAGTTCGACTGTCCTGTGCTCTGTGCTGTTGTTTACCGTCCACCGTCAGTTTCACTTAAGGACATATCAGACGCTGCTATTTCAGATCACTTTCCTGTTATTTTTGAATTTATTGCTCCTCCATCTGCTAGTAAGCCACTTGTTCCTGTCTCTCGCCGCCGTTTGGTCACCTCCTCGCTGCTGCCTTCATGGACTCTCAGTTTTATGCCATGAATGGACTGGTTTCTCCATTACTCCCAGATAACATCCTCTCTTCTTTCCACTCTACATGCACAGTCATTTTGGACTCTGTTGCACCGATGCGCTGCAAATCCAGGAAATCAAAATCCGACCCCTGGTTAAATGCCACGACCCGTGCCCTCAGGCAACGCTGCAGACGGGCGGAGAGAAAATGGAAAAAGGACAAACGGCAGGTGTCTCTGGGTTTTCTGAGGGACAGTCTAACTGACTATCAGAAGGCTTTCTAGCAATTGTCATCGTCCCAGTGTATTTCAGACTATAAACTCAGTTGTAAATCCACACACCTCTGTTTTGATGGACGCTACAACCACAACCTGTGAGGAGTTTCTTCAGTTTTTTATTGATAAGGTTTCATCAGTCAGACAGAACGCTGATCAGAGCTGTAATATTGAGTTGTCTGCTCCTCGTGCACATTCTGCTGTGCTCGAACAGTTTGAGCCCATTTCTTTTGCATCTCTCGCTGATGTTGTAAAACACATAAAATCTACAAGTTGTCCTTTTGATGTTGTTCCAGCTAAGGTGCTGAAGGAGGTTTTTAATACTGTTGGGGCGGGTCTCCTAACTTTTATCAATGCTTGTCTTAGATCAGGGTCTGTTCCAGCTGCTTATAAACATGTTGTGGTTCGACCTCTTCTTAAAAAACCTCACCTGGACTCATCAGTTTTTTCCAATTTTAGACCTGTGTCTCATCTGCCATTTCTGTCTAAGGTTTTAGAAAAGGTTGTCTTTTTACAGTTACAATCATTTTTAGAAGACAATCTCAGCCTTGAAAAATTCCAGTCTGGGTTTAGATCACGACACAGCACTGAGGCAGCACTTTTAAAAGTTCATAATGATATTACTCTGTCGGTGGATGCAGAGAATCCTGCTGTGCTGGTTCTGTTGGACCTCACAGCAGCCTTTGATACTGTGGATCACACAGTACTTGTTTCCTGGTTGGAACATTTTATTGGCATTCATGGTACTGCACTTAAGTGGTTTAGATCATATTTGGCTGAAAGGAGCTTTTCTGTCATGATTGGGGACCTTTCCTCATCAACTGCTCCTCTGTGCTGTGGAGTGCCGCAGGGATCTGTCCTTGGGCCGATTCTATTTTCTTTGTACATTCTGCCATTGGGGTCAATTATAACCCAGCACAACCTGTCCTTTCATTGTTATGCAGATGATCTGCAAATCTATCTGCCTGTGAGGACTAATGGGAGTGATGCTTTGTCATCATTATTTAATTGTATTCATGATGTAAAGCAGTGGCTGTCCCAAAACTTCCTTTACCTGAATGATGGTAAAACTGAGATCATGGTGTTTGAGCGCACTGGCATACCAAATGTGGTAACACCAAATTTTGGTGCTTTGGCTAACTATGTAAAACCAGCTGTCAAGAATTTGGGAGTGATATTTGACAGCTGTTTGAGGTTCGATCAACAGATAAATTCTGTTGTCAAAGCTAGTTTTTTCCAACTTCGCCTTTTGGCTAAAATAAAGAACTTTCTCAGTAGACGTGATCTTGAGATGGCCATTCATGCTTTCATCAGCTCCAGACTTGATTATTGTAATGCACTTTATTCGGGCATTAATCAGTCGTCTCTTGCACGTCTCCAGTTGGTGCAGAATGCTGCTGCTCGTCTTTTGACAAACACTTTTAGACGTGAGCATATTACGCCCATCCTGTACTCACTCCACTGGCTTCCAGTTCGTTTTAGAATTGATTTTAATGTTTGTTTTTAAAGCTATTTATGGCCTTGCACCTCCCTACTTGTCTGAAATTTTAACTTTGCGCACCTACTGGCCAACTTTACTTTTAACTGGCTTTTAACACTTAGTGGGGAGGTGACATGTTCTGTTATTTTTATGTTCTTTTTTTATGTGTTGTTTTAAAATTTTATTTTATATGTGTTTTATTTTTGTAAATTTGTGTTTTTAATGTTAAGCACTTTGGACACCAGTCGGTGCTGTAAAGCGCTTTATAAATAAATGTTGATTGGTTGATTGATTGATTGACTTGCGCCAAACTTGGCACACATATGTAGGTAGGTTCTACAGTTTCACAGATGGGATACAATTTACCAAAGATCAATCACTGAGATCAAGGTAATTATGGTCAAAGGTCAAAATTAAAGTTTTTCGGTCCGACTTGCACCAAACTCGGCACACATATGTAGGTAGGTTCTGCAGTTTCACAGACGGGATACAATTTACCAAAAATCAATCACTGAGATCAAGGTAATTATGGTCAAAGGTCAAAATGAAAGTTTTTCAGTCCAACTTGCACCAAACGTGGCACACATATGGAGGTAGGTTCTAGAATTGCCCATCAAGGTCCGCCCTGACACTGCCCCTTAAAGAATTCGTTTTGGCAAAAATCAAGGTCAAGAAGATTGATTTTCAACCCGATTTGGACAAAATGGTACATTTCAGCATTGCTCTGTCAAGGCCAACCAGAGGTCAGTCATTAAGGTGAAGTTCTAGGACGCTGAGGTCAAATGCCCGATTGCCATAGTCTGTCTTTGTGCCCATGGACATTTTAAAACAACTAAAGGGCCACGTTAGCAAAAGACCATTGTGCTGGATTCTGCGTTTGTACGGGCTGGTAGGGAAGAAACTGGCAACCTGACAAACAGAAGTGTGTAAGCAAAGTGTAAAATGTGTTTGGAAGCACGATTTGGTTCTCATCTGCACCAAGTTAAACCCTGAATGACTCACCCATGATCTCACGGATGGTGACGGGCTGTGAAAGAAGAGCGGGGGGACTGCGTCCAGCTATGTTAACCGCCACAACCCTGAAGTTCATCTTCTCACCCACAGGGAGGCCACGCACCACATATCCCTGCCTCTCGCAAAGCTCCTGGTTTGCCACCACCCACTCGGTGTCTACAAGGAGAACATTCATACCCGTGTAACTTACCGCTTTTCATTTTGTGCCTAATATCATTATTTATTTATTCATTTTTAATTTTTTTTACCTCCATCTTTGCAGTATTCAATGACGTAACCATCCAGGCCGCCGGCTCCAATCTTCTCTGGGGCGAGCCACTTCAGGCTGCACGTGCTGTCCGTCACATCGTGCACAGTGAGACGTGTTGGCTCACTAGTCGGGGCTGAGAGAGACAGAGAGATCCAACATGCTCAGTGATTGGCTGGAGAAAAGCGGCGTACAAAGCGAGGAGTTGGAAACACCTGAGAACAAAAAATAGTGGCAGCGCCAATCAAAAGCAAAAAATAGGTAGCCATGCATACCAATCGGCATGAAAGGCTTGGACGTGGCACTTGGCTGAGACATGCCGATGCTGTTGACAGCAAACACCCTCATCTCGTACAAAATGCCTTCAATCATCCTCTTAGCTTCATATGTAGTTGAGGGATAAACGTCAAAGTTGAGCTTTGTCCATCTGCTGGACCCTTTCTTCTTCCTCTCCATCAGATAACCTGATGATAAGAACCCAGTTAACCACAGATTTTACTCTACGACAAAAACTTTAAGTATTGTCAACATCCTGTTTAGAGATACATCTCATGCTTTACCTTTAATTGGGGCGCCGCCATCAAACTTAGGCGCCTCCCAAATGATCGTGGCAGTGTCCTCTCCCACTGATGTGCATTTGACATGCTCAGGAGCATCGGGCACATCTGCAAAAAGAATAAAAATGCATTATAAATCTGCACCATTATCAACAAAACCATCCATCCATTCATTTTCTATACTCGCTCACTCCAATCAAGAGAATCAACAAAAACATGCTTAAATTATTTTCTGTATAAACTACTATAAAGCTAATAGAAGGGTACAAAGGCACAAAATACTATTTCACACAGTGTGAGAAAATTCTCAAAAAATTGTGCCTCTGCTGCTTTCCTAAACAAATTAATTAAGTTTGCATGTTCAATCCAAGTGTTCACTAATAGTCTAATGTAATAGTTTGGATCTGTTTTGGGCCAAACCTGGTGGAATGATTGAGGAAAACCAAGGATAAAGTGAATTGATTTTGAGAAACTGGTCAAACTTCAAGGTAGAAATTTTGGCTCAGTGCTTATGCACAGTGGAATGAATGTCTGTGTTGAGGAATTGGTTAAAGATTCACCTATGGTCACGATGAAACACTAATATGAAGCTGTATGTCACTTTTTATTGACCTTTAATCATTGGGGACCTTGAAAGGTAAAACTCATTTCTGATAGTAATTATGAAGAATTGGTTAAGAATAAGAAGAAGATGAACTTTATTATCCAGAAGGAAATCATTTTGCCAGATTATCGAACAGTAATATTTGTTATTTTCTATCGTCCACCTGGTCGTTACTGTGAGTTTCTCTGTGAATTTTCAGACCTTTTGTCTGACTTAGTGCTTAGCTCAGATAAGATAATTATAGTGGGCGATTTTAACATCCACACAGATGCTGAGAATGACAGCCTCAACACTGCATTTAATCTATTATTAGACTCTATTGGCTTTGCTCAAAAAGTAAATGAGTCCACCCACCACTTTAATCATATCTTAGATCTTGTTCTGACTTATGGTATGGAAATAGAAGACTTAACAGTATTCCCTGAAAACTCCCTTCTGTCTGATCATTTCTTAATAACATTTACATTTACTCTGATGGACTACCCAGCAGTGGGGAATAAGTTTCATTACACTAGAAGTCTTTCAGAAAGCGCTGTAACTAGGTTTAAGGATATGATTTCTTCTTTATGTTCTCTAATGCCATATACCAACACAGTGCAGAGTAGCTACCTAAACTCTGTAAGGGAGATAGAGTATCTCGTCAATAGTTTTACATCCTCATTGAAGACAACTTTGGATGCTGTAGCTCCTCTGAAAAAGAGAGCTTTAAATCAGAAGTGTCTGACTCCGTGGTATAACTCACAAACTCGTAGCTTAAAGCAGATAACCCGTAAGTTGGAGAGGAAATGGCGTCTCACTAATTTAGAAGATCTTCACTTAGCCTGGAAAAAGAGTCTGTTGCTCTATAAAAAAAGCCCTCTGTAAAGCTAGGACATCTTTCTACTCATCACTAATTGAAGAAAATAAGAACAACCCCAGGTTTCTTTTCAGCACTGTAGCCAGGCTGACAAAGAGTCAGAGCTCTATTGAGCTGAATATTCCATTAACTTTAACTAGTAATGACTTCATGACTTTCTTTGCTAACAAAATTTTAACTATTAGAGAAAAAATTACTCATAACCATCCCAAAGACGTATCGTTATCTTTGGCTGCTTTCAGTGATGCCGGTATTTGGTTAGACTCTTTCTCTCTGATTGTTCTGTCTGAGTTATTTTCATTAGTTACTTCATCCAAACCATCAACATGTTTATTAGACCCCATTCCTACCAGGCTGCTCAAGGAAGCCCTACCATTATTTAATGCTTCGATCTTAAATATGATCAATCTATCTTTGTTAGTTGGCTATATACCACAGGCTTTTAAGGTGGCAGTAATTAAACCATTACTTAAAAAGCCATCACTTGACCCAGCTATCTTAGCTAATTATAGGCCAATCTCCAACCTTCCTTTTCTCTCAAAAATTCTTGAAAGGGTAGTTGTAAAACAGCTAACTGATCATCTGCAGAGGAATGGTCTATTTGAAGAGTTTCAGTCAGGTTTTAGAATTCATCATAGTACAGAAACAGCATTAGTGAAGGTTACAAATGATCTTCTTATGGCCTCGGACAGTGGACTCATCTCTGTGCTTGTTCTGTTAGACCTCAGTGCTGCTTTTGATACTGTTGACCATAAAATTTTATTACAGAGATTAGAGCATGCCATAGGTATTAAAGGCACTGCGCTGCGGTGGTTTGAATCATATTTGTCTAATAGATTACAATTTGTTCATGTAAATGGGGAATCTTCTTCACAGACTAAAGTTAATTATGGAGTTCCACAAGGTTCTGTACTAGGACCAATTTTATTCACTTTATACATGCTTCCCTTAGGCAGTATTATTAGACGGTATTGCTTAAATTTTCATTGTTACGCAGATGATACCCAGCTTTATCTATCCATGAAGCCAGAGGACACACACCAATTAGCTAAACTGCAGGATTGTCTTACAGACATAAAGACATGGATGACTTCTAATTTCCTGCTTTTAAACTCAGATAAATCTGAAGTTATTGTACTTGGCCCCACAAATGTTAGAAACATGGTGTCTAACCAGATCCTTACTCTGGATGGCATTACCCTGACCTCTAGTAATACTGTGAGAAATCTTGGAGTCATTTTTGATCAGGATATGTCATTCAAAGCGCATATTAAACAAATATGTAGGACTGCTTTTTTGCATTTACATAAATATCTCTAAAATCAGAAAGGTCTTGTCTCAGAGTGATGCTGAAAAACTAATTCATGCATTTATTTCCTCTAGGCTGGACTATTGTAATTCATTATTATCAGGTTGTCCTAAAAGTTCCCTAAAAAGCCTTCAGTTAATTCAAAATGCTGCAGCTAGAGTACTGACGGGGACTAGAAGGAGAGAGCATATCTCACCCATATTGGCCTCTCTTCATTGGCTTCCTGTTAATTCTAGAATAGAATTTAAAATTCTTCTTCTTACTTATAAGGTTTTGAATAATCAGGTCCCATCTTATCTTAGGGACCTCGTAGTACCATATCACCCCAATAGAGCGCTTCGCTCTCAGACTGCAGGCTTACTTGTAGTTCCTAGGGTTTGTAAGAGTAGAATGGGAGGCAGAGCCTTCAGCTTTCAGGCTCCTCTCCTGTGGAACCAGCTCCCAATTCAGATCAGGGAGACAGACCCTCTCTACTTTTAAGATTAGGCTTAAAACTTTCCTTTTTGCTAAAGCTTATAGTTAGGGCTGGATCAGGTGACCCTAAACCATCCCTTAGTTATGCTGCTATAGACGTAGACTGCTGGGGGGTTCCCATGATGCACTGTTTCTTTCTCTTTTTGCTCTGTATGCACCACTCTGCATTTAATCATTAGTGATCGATCTCTGCTCCCCTCCACAGCATGTCTTTTTCCTGGTTCTCTCCCTCAGCCCCAACCAGTCCCAGCAGAAGACTGCCCCTCCCTGAGCCTGGTTCTGCTGGAGGTTTCTTCCTGTTAAAAGGGAGTTTTTCCTTCCCACTGTAGCCAAGTGCTTGCTCACAGGGGGTCGTTTTGACCGTTGGGGTTTTACATAATTATTGTATGGCCTTGCCTTACAATATAAAGCGCCTTGGGGCAACTGTTGTGATTTGGCGCTATATAAAAAAAATTGATTGATTGATTAAACAGTGAACAATTTTTTATACAATAGGTACAACAAATTTATGTGAAATGACTGAAAAAATTTACACAAGATGTTTGCCAATATTGCACATAACTGAGTAATTGAATAACTGAATTACTGTGTTCGTTATGTATTCATCCTGCAGAAGGGGGAGGAATTACAGAGTCTGATTGCCACATGTAGGAAAGACCTCCTGTGGCCTTCTGTGGTGCACCTCAGTGGTCTCAGTTTATGGCTGAAGGTACAGCGGGTGGGAGGTGTTTTCCCGGATGCTGCGCAGTTTCCTCAACATCCTCCTCTCTGACACCTCCACCACTGACTCCAGCTCAACCCCCAGGACAGAGCCAGCTCTCCTGATGAGCTTGTTGAGTTGGTTCATGTCAGCTGCCTTCAGCCTGCCACTACAGTGTAGAAGATGATGCTGGAGACCACCGAGTAATAAAAAATCTGCAACATTTTTGCAGACATTGAAAGATCTGAGCCTCCTGAGGAAGTGCAGTCAGCTCTGACATTTCTTATATACAGCATCTGTATTTACAGTCCAGTCCAGTTTGTTGTCTATGTGGACACCCAGGTACTTGCGGTAGTACACTGTAAAACTCAATGAGTTAGTAAAACTCAAACCATTTGAGAAAACCGATTGCCTTAAACCATTTGAGTTTGCCAACTTAAATAATTTTCAAAAATTTAATTGTTAACGTTTTAGTAACTTAACAATTTATAGTTAATTAGACTTATGTAAATGTAGTTTATGTTTTTCAATAAAAAAGTAACAAAAATTTCTGCCTAAAAAAATTACATTATATTTTGGAATCATTTTTTTGATGCATTCTTTGGTTTACTTGTTGACAATAATCTACTTTCTAAGAAAAAAAAAAAATCTAAAAGGACTACAACAGAATGAAAAATGCTAAATGGTAGCCCATGAACAGAACTTGCAGTTTTTCTTAATGGTATAAATGTAGCGGCTGGACTCTGCGTTGTGTTGTTATGACTCTGCCCATTTGTGAACTCACGATCTCCGGCATGGAAGTCGGACTCTTTAACAAGAAGGTTTAAAACCAAGGGCTATTGAGCTGTTGGAAGTGAGGTTTACCAACTACATCTGCACAGCGACACCTGTTGGCCAAAGTTACATAAACTCAATTAAAATGAGTGAATGGAATGCACTGGAAATACACTTAAATGCCCAAAACTTTAAATGCACTTAAAGGAACTGAGTTGTTATGACAACAGTTCATTTTTGAGTTAGTTTAATTAATGGAAATGAGTGACTATAACTTTTTTCAAAGTTTGAGTTACATTAACTTAACTATTGTATTAAAATGGAGTGTTCAGTTTAACAGTTTAAAGATACACTTGGCTACTACAGATACTATTGGCTACATGACCTTTGACCATAGGTGACCTTAAAAGGTAAAACTCATTTTGTGAAATTTGTTAACAATACACCTGGTTACTATGAAACACTCACTTGTAGCCACGTCACATCTATTGGTCACGTAACCTTGGACCTTGACAGTTCAAACTCATTTAGAAAGGCTACTTTGAGGAATTGGTTAACGAAGGTATAGCTACAAAACATGAAAATCACATCTTTCTACTGGCCACATGGCCTTTGACTTTGGGTGTCTAAGTCATAACTGTTGAACTTGATCAAATATCAAGGCCACAGAGAACCATAAATTATGCCATCAATGTATAATAAAGAATTAATGTGCACCAATCTGATTAATCGTTTTTCAATAATGCTTTTAAAATTCCTAAATGTAATGACTTTGTTTGTCAGACCAGGTTCAGCCGTTTCACCAGATTTAGAAAAATGTGTTCAGCCTTTTTTTTTTAAGCGACTGTACTCACAATCCTTCAAACGGGTACGGGCGGAAACACGTAATCCGCTTTGTTTAGCAGCTTTACATACCCACAATCTTCACAAAGAGATTAGCCTTGTCCTCTCCAGCTGGGTTGGTAACACAGATGGTGTAGTTCCCCTCATCCTCTCTCTCCGCGCCCTCTATGACGAAACAGCTCAGGTCTTTCCTGGACTCCACCCTCACACGGCCAGTGGTCTCCGTGACTGGCTAAAAAAACACCAAACAAACAGGAAGATATCACCGTTAATTGTATTTCTGCACATGTATTAAATCCAGCATTACATTTTCATAAAAGTTATGAAAATAAGACACTGCCCTCCGTATGTACACGTATTGCATCTGAACATGTCAGCTTTTGCACAGAACTGCTCATGTAATGAGGGTACCGCTGTTGCATTCTGGGATAGGGTTCTGCACCACTTGATCTAACCTGAGAGGTTTTTGGCTAGCAGATGGTCACACGGAGTCTTAAGTGTAATCAGTTCGTCCACGCAGCCCCTGACGAGTATTTGGGCTGACCAGCAAGGCACTTATCCTGCTAAAGTGCACCTCTGGTGTGACATTAGGACAAAAAAGAACTGTGGAACAGTCCCCTTTGGGCACAGACTGTATTCTGTTGGAAAAAGGTTTCATAAAAGGCCACTAAAAGGAAAGGGAGTGCTAGTCTCGCACAACTGCCTGGGCAGGAAGACAAAAAAAAAAAAATCCTTAGACAGTTTTATCAGACAATCGAGATCACTTTCATTCCATATGGGGCATTAATTGAATCTTAAAAAGATAGATGGAAGGTGTGATGTTGTATTGTGCTTTCACTGTAAGGTGAAGTGGAAAAATAAGTCAACCATACGCCAGGAATTTTTCAGGTTAGCAAGATAGCTTCCTGGTGCCTTACCGGGTCAGGCTTTATTGTCTTTTGTGGTTCACCTCACTGCAGTTTAGGTCAACCAATGAAAACAGCCCTGCAGTTCACTCCTGACAAGATATACGGAAATGTTGACCTAAAATCACAACCTAGTTCTGGCAGCTCATGTATAAAATCATTTCTGTGATATTTGCTGTGATCCTGTGCTTGTCGTATCGTTACTCATCTGCGGTGTCAGGGTGGAGCTTGGTGGGGGCTCTGTCCCCCAAAATAATAAAAAAAAACCCTGATATCTTCTGTTTCCATTTCTTACATTCTGTGACTGATCTGGTCCCGCTGCACCCTCAAAAACCAACAGGTTTTATTGTCTGTGCCAATGATCCCTAAAGTGTGGGCCACCAGTGTTACCACAGTTACTTTGAAAAGTTACTTTATTAGTTACTTTTTAGTTACTTTATACAGTTACTTCATTAGCAGGTTTATGCAGTTACTTTATTAGCAGCTGCTGACAATGTGTAACTTAGAAGGAATGTAACTAATAAGGTAACTAATAATCTAACTTGGTTACTTGTAAAATTGAGTAATCAGCAAAGTAACTAATAGTTACTTTTTTGAGTACGCAATCCTAAAAATAACCAAGTTAGATTACTTGTTACTTCATTAGTTACATTCATCAGCTGCCGACAAGTTGTCTGCAGTTGATAATGAAGTAACTGTAAAATGTAACTAATAAAGTAATTTTTCAAAGTGACTGTGGCAACACTGTTCAACATAAATAAAAAGTTTGATTTTCAATTTTATAACAAAATTTTAATTTACCCCAAAATATTAGCTTTAAACCTTTCAAAGTGGGCCATGGTGTTCCTTAAGTTTTGGAATGGCTGGTCATTCCCAAACTGAATGCATGTTTCTGAATTAATGTCTTAGACATTAATTCAGAAACATGTTGAAAACCCACTGTACAGAGATAAACTGAAAGTTTGTGTTTGCTTTTCTATGGTGGTGCTATTAAAATGGATGATTTCCATGCTAAACAAACTTATCCAGAATTCAGTACATAGTAAAAATGAGCTTTAGATGGTGGTGGCGGTCTATGCAATGTACTGGCTTCTCATCTTGAGAGGTCATAAACGCTCATAAACTTGAAGTGACAGAACGTAAGCACCGACACCAGATCTTCTTTGTTCAGTAGACTGACCGCTAAACAAGGATACTTTGTAGACAATACCCCCTCATCATGAGTATGGTTTGGTAGGAATCACTGAAAATTAAGCACTGCGCAACTTTTCATTAGGTAACACTGAGATATACAGTTTATCTAATTCATTCAGTATTTGTGCTGTAGCTTTTGATTGTCTACGGCGATAACTCAATTTTTTTTATTTCTGTGTCATTGTCATATGCATATATGGTCTCGGGCAGATGCCCTGACAGACTCCATTCCAGTTTCTTCTGTTCTACTATGTGATGATTTGCAAATATAGTGCCTTTTTGTCCCCACTTAGTAAGATTTTCCAGTGACACCACTGTCCTTACTATATCTCCTTTTGACCAAACCACGGTAGGCGCCGGCTCGCCTGTGATCTCCACATCCAGGCGGAGCTTGTTTCCAGCCACAACAATGATGGTGTTTTGGGAAACCATATTGCCAGTGGTGTCCAGGTGGATCTTTGGTGGTTCTTGAGTATAAAGAGAGACACATATTGTGGAGAGAGTTATTTATTTTAGGACCGAATTCACCAAGTGCATCACGTAATTTTCAGTTGCGTCACCTTAGGTAGTTTAAGGATACTTACCTTGTCTCGGCACATAGTCGATCTTGATTTCTGTTTGTGAGAAAACAGTGATTATATTCAGAAGGCCAACTGATGCTTAAGGTATGAACAAATTCAAGCTGTCATCAGTCTCACCCAAGAAGTTAAGTTTAGCAGACAGAGACAAGGCGTATCCATCAGGAATAAAGGTATAGTCTCCTGCATCCTGTTGCTTGACATCGTCAATGACCAGCCGATGAAACCTGAAACAAACGGGGAGCTTGTGATTTATTGACAAATGTATCAGATATTCAGACTAAAGGTTTCTTACCCTGGACCTCATACCTTCCATTGTGAGTTATTTTGATGCGTTCACTTGGTAGGACCTCTACACCGTCTTTGTACCACTTCCCTGTAACCTTCTCATCAGACACCTCACACTTGAAAACTGCCTGATCTGTAGCCTTGACTGTAAGATCAGCAATGTCTTGCAACACCTCCAGTTGTTTCTCTGATTATGGGAAACCACAAGACCATGACAGGAGGTTGGCTGGAACAGCGGTAACATTTACACTGCGCTAAATGGCATGAACGCCAATGACTACACAGTGAGACATTACACAATAAGTGAAAAACGTGACATTTTCTAGTACCTTCCACCTCTAGTTCTCCTTTGGTGTGCCCCCCATTTGTCCAAGCATGGTACATTCCAATGTCTTCCATTGTAGCCTCCAGGATAATAAATGTGTGCTTCTTCCCATCTTTCTTAAAACGATACTTTGAGGAAGCTGACTCTTTGTGAAGTTCTTGGTCCTCAAAGAACCTGGAAGATATGAAATGAAAAGAAAACCATTGCAAGTGATTTATTCAGAAAATAGAGAGATTGCATAGAAGGTCACATACCTATGCCAAGGCGAAACAGTTTCTTCAACCATATTACCTCCAACCCTGTGCTCTACACCCACAGTCCCCTGACTTTCATTTTCACCGGATCTGCAAAATGATCCAGATCTACAGAATGTGTTTATAAACTTCAAAATCATACACCTGTATGATTATTTTTAAATTTAATGGATTATTTTATGGCCTATACCAGGGGTGGCCAAGTTTGGTCCTCGAGAGCCACATTCCTGACACTCCTAGTTGTCTCCCTGAATGTGGCTCTCGACGACCGAACTTGGCCACCCCGGCCTATATTGTACCCCTTCACCAAGTTCAATGAATATTGGACCATATGTGTTTGAGTAATACTTATTATCAACTATCCATCATACATGAGTAAAACATCATTTCCTTGGCAGAGGTAGTAATAATAATAATAATAATAATGATAATAACATGCAGCACGGTGAATAAATTGTTAGCGCTGTTGCCTCACAGCAAGCTAAGTTAAGTTTGCATCTTCTCCTTGTGTTTGCGTAGGTTCTTTGGGTACTTTGGCTTCCTGTCACTTACAAAGACATGCTAGTTAGGTGAATTAGAAATCTTAAATTGACAGTAGGTGGGAGTGAGGGTGTGGTTGTGTTTGTCTGTCTATAGGTGGCCCTGTGATAGACTTGTGTCCTATCCAGGTTGTACCCAGCCTCTCACCCTATGACTGCTGTGACAGATCTGAGTTTTTTGTAGTGTTCCCATTTGTGCACAACCAACCCCCCCACCCCAAAACATTTCACTTGATAAGCTAAAAGCCATCCAGTGCGAATACAGCCTAAAGTTTCAAGTGAGCAATGCGATGGAGCATAGCATCCTGTTCCGAGCCAGTCGTAGACTCCCATTCGCTTCACGAGTCAGAATCCAGGGATCAGCAAGGCACCAATGGTCCTCAAGGTTTATAAAAGACTTACTTTTCTTCTTCTTCAGAAAAGGGAAGCACTTATTGACAAATATGTAACATTATACTGTATTTACACGGGAGTATAAGTCACACTTGTTAAAATAATGCCTCTTGAAGAGGAAGAATACATATATAAGTCGTACCGGAGTATAAGTCGTACTGGAGTATAAGTCGCAGTATCATCAGCTTTTTAATTTAGAATTTTTGTTGATTGTTCTGTACTTTCTATTATTGGCATTTATTCTTTTATTATTAGAGTTTATTTCTTTTTGATTCCTAGATAAATTTCCAAACGCTTATTGAGTGTTGTTAGAAGGAAAGGTGATGTAACACAGTGGTAAACATACCACTGTCACAGCGTTTTTGAAATGTGTTGCAGGCATCCATTTCAAAATGAGCAAATATTTGCACAAAAACAATAAAGGTTATCAGTTTGAACATTAAATATCTTGTCTTTGTGGTGTATTCAATTGAATATAGGTTGAAGAGGATTTGGAAATCATTGTATTCTGTTTTTATTTACATTTTACACAACATCCCAACTTCATTGGATTTGGGGTTGTAATAACTGTTATTATTAATAACAATGAATGTGTGATTTGTCAGTATATAAGTCGCACATGCATATAAGTTGCTGGACCTCCCAACTAGTAATTAAAAATGCAATTTATACTCTGGAAAATACCAGTTCCAAGATTAAATGATTTAATAAAATTACAACCCAGGTAGTGAGTGGAATGTATTCATTGAACATATTATCTGCACACAAATGGGTTGAACAAACAAATGCCTGAGGCCAGATTCATGCTAAAAAAAAAAGCTAGCATGTAGCATGACTGTCACAACTGCGCTACTAGCTTACTGTAGTAGTTGCTGTAGTAGCTAGCTAACTGGTGAGTTAACTAGCCAATAATAAAGTGACAGTTATGTGAGGAGAGTGTAGTACTATGAGTGTAGTATGTAATATTGTCTTACAGCTTAATGCAAAGTGCAACAATGTTTTTACAGAAGTACAAAAAATTTGCTGCAGTCATGATATATCATGACAAGCTAACATGACAGACGTTATTTCCACCAGACCCACGACATGTCCATTCTTGGTTGTCAAACTGTGTCACCTATTGGAAAGGAAGGTAATTGTGAGGAGTTTACTCTAATTTCCTCAACACCATCCTGTTTGTGGAGGTGGGCGTAGGAAAATCAGTCATTTTAGGAATAAAATGTCCCACTTGAGTTGCCCGACTGAACTGCAGTGATAAATACGATCGTATACTCACCACATGACGTGGGCTCCTTCCTCTGACACCTCAATCTCAAATTCCACCCTCTCACCCACCACCACATGATAGTCATCCATCAGTTTGGTGATGGTCACAGGGGGCTCTGGACACAGCAGAAAATAACTTTTAGAAATTCTCCAGAAACGCTGTGCCATGAGGATTATATTAAAACTCATAGCGGTCACATCAGATGTGTGACTAGTGATGATAAAGTGCCAAAGAAGAGACGTACCTTTGACAAACACCTCTGTGAGGGATTTGTCCTCACCAACCACACATTCATATTCAGCATCGTCAGCCAGGGTTGTCTTATTGATGGTAAGTGTCCTGATGTTACCATTTGCCTCCATTACATACCTTGAAAAGGAAAAAAGTTTAAACATAGAATGTCACTTTAACAAGATTTTTGACAAGTTTGTGCACAAATGCATTAAAGTTATATGCTAGATACAATACTACTTGTATATATAATAGGTTAGGCAGCCATCATGAACAAAATAGAAAGACTAAAGCTTTACAAAAGTTAAGATATGCTCAATTTGTGTCTGTCAAGAAACATTTTAACTCAATATAAGTAATATTTACCAAATTTTTTTGGTCTTTTTTTTTTTTTTTTAAGTACAGACATTTTGCAGTGGGAAACCCCTGTACTGACCCCAAAACCTAAGCATGATATACTATTCTGCCCCTACATGTGGACATTATGCCGTATCTCACAACCCATTAGGCATATTTTCAAAATTTTGACGTCAAATTATTTCCGAAACGCTCTTCTGTGACATTGTCAGAATCTGAAATGTTCACACGCTCTAAAAAATGAAATGCTATAATTAATTCATCTCATCATATCACTACCAGACCTACAAAATTTAATTGTTTAAATAGGAAAAGCAAAAGTTTAACAAATTGTTAAAATAAATTGCATGTTTCCTATTTAAACAATCAACTAGATTGAGTAAAGAAAGCATGTCCATTTTAGAGAGAATAAGCTCTTGCCTAAGCATGTTCAGGATCTGTTTAAAATGAGGGATACCAGCTACAATTTGAGAGCGACATTAATATTTGACAAACTAAGGATCAGAACTACTGCAAAAAGTCATTGTATTTTCGTTAAGGGTGTTAATATTTGGCATAATTGTCCTGATAATATTAAGTTACTTGGTATCTTAGTCGGCTTTAAAAGGCTTTACAAAAATAATCTACTTACCCGTTATAGCTTGGAAAGTTAGATTTACCATTTTGTTGTTGTGCTTGGATTTATGCACTGTTGCTCATTTGGTTGTGTTTTAAAATTCTGGTGCACCGTCTGAGTTGTGTTGTTTGTGCACATTTCTTTTGTATTGTTGTTATGAGTATATATAGTTATATATGTATACATTCTTTGCTTTCTTTATTTTTTATGGTATAAGGGGAAGGGTAGCTATAAGCTTTGCTTCTACCTTCACTCTTTTGGCTACATGGGTTCATTGCACATTGTTCTTTTTATGAGTGTGTTATTGTCTGTGTTGTTATTCTGTGTGCTGAATTAATTCATTCATTCATTAAAAAAAAAAAGACTGCAAAATAATGGGCAAGAACATTGAAATTCGCCTGCTTAATATTAGCCACCACTGTGGCAAGAGAACAGAGCTTGGATTTAAATTCTATTTGACCCAGTTGAAAATATTTACTGAAAATGGCCCGAGCAGATGGTCACCTCAAAGAGTCCTGTCTGTCTGAGGTTTCTTCCTATAATCAGGAAACAATGAGGGAGTTTTTCCATACCATTGTTGCCAATGTGGTTGCTCATTAGGTGGGTAAGTCCTAGACCTTACTTATGTTGACCTATGGGGTGACTTATTATTTGGGGCTTCACAGATTGAACTGAACTAAAATGAAAACAAATCACAGTTGCATACATACTGCAATCATCCAATGTATGGTGATATCATGTAATTTTAACAGCAAAATCCAAATTATGCACAGTCAGCAGAGACAGGAAAGTTCCGAACATGAAATCTTTTAAATTTAGCTCTCAGAGGTCTTTGTCCAGAGGGTGGATCTGCACTGCTGTGCAAGGGGCATAATAGATTTTGGCAGTTTGGCTAAAACCCTCTGGGAGACTACGTGTGACGGCCTAAAAATAAAATATGATGATGGCAGCCTCGCATGAAAATGTGACTTTGAGGTCCAGATAATTATAGTGCAGTATTTTTGAAACGAGGCTCAGCTTGATGATTAATATGATACAACCTATTTAAGCAATCATGGAAAAAACCCATAGCAAATTAAAAAAATCACTTAAATGTTTTGACAAGAACAAAAACTGTTTTGTATGTGTGTGTTTTCATGGTATAATATACTTGGCGGAGGGTTTGATCTCCTGGCCATTCTTCAGCCACTTGACCTGGACGTCAGGATCTACAACCTCACACCTCAAGACGATCTTCTTCCCCTTTTCCACAGAGTAGCATGATTCAAGCCTCTTTAGGAAAGCTAAAAGGGAAGAGTTATACGTAGTTAATTCACAAAACCTTCCACGTCTCATTTTGTGTTGCTGTTTTTGCCAACTTAATGTCTACTTTTCCTTTTTTGTTCCCTACAGAGTTCTTCTCGCTTCATCTCCCCTCTGGTAAAATCTCACCTCCTTATTCATTTGCTCCTCTATTTCTTCCCTTGGCTTCCCGCCTGCCCCGACTTACCCTCGCTGTGCTTAGGCTCAACCTTCATCTTTTTCAGACGTTTCAGCATGCCCCTCAGGTCGGTGATGCCATACTTAAAGGCGATTTTCTCGTACTCGCTTGGATGGGCATTCTTGAGTAATTCCCAGACATCAACCTCTGGTACCTCATCTTCAGGCCTCTTCTTCCTATCAGTCAAGGAGAATAAGTATATGTGAAACAAATGCCGTCAGAGATTTGGGGAAAAAGGAGGTTTGAATGAAGAAATCCATCATTCAGTGATTTTTTTTTACCTAAGTATGTACTTATGAAGTACTACTACATTAAGTCAAAGTTATAAGATACTAAATCAAAATGTTATGATACCAAGTCAAAATTAGGACATGATAATTCCTAATTACAAGGTACCAAGTAAAAACAGTGTTAATGTGTTCATATATATATATATATATATATATATATATATATATATATATATATATATATATATATATATATATATATATATATATATATATATATATATATATAGCACTCTAAATTATGAGCCAATAATTCAAAATTTCAATAAACTTATAATTACGAGACAGTAGCTCATAAAATAGGACCTGGGCTTTGTCTCAATTCAGGTTCTGCATACTTCTAAGGGCTGCGGCCCACAAAACTCTTTAGGGTTCAAACTCTCAAACAGCTGGAACAAACCATTATGAAATGAGGACACCAAAAGTGCTCAGCTCATAAAATATAACTTTACATCTCATAATTATGACTTCATGAGGTAGTTGTATTTTATAACCTAAGACTTTGTAATTCATGCTATTATATGGGTTTTGAATTAAAATATCATAACTGTGCCTTTAAATTATGAGTTGTTAATTATACATTCATCCATCCATTTTCTAAATCCACTTATACGAGTTAAGGGTTACTGGAGCCTATCCCAGCAATTCAGCAATTAATTGTGAGAAAGGCATGGTTCACACTAGACAGGCCACCAGTCTAACGTAGGGCCGACACATATAGGCAATCAAAGTCATTCACACTCACTATCTCAGTTACTTTTACAGTTGTGAATTAGTATCTCATGATTCTTGACTTAATGTCTCAATTCTTGATTTAGTATCTCATAAATCTTTATTTAGTATCTCATAATTCTTGATTTAGGATCTCAATTCTTGATTTATTATCTCATAATTCTTGACCTTGTATTTCATAATTCCTGATTTTGGATCTCATAATTCTCAATGTAGGATCTCATAATTCTCAGTTTAGCTTCTAATAATTCTTGATTTACTATCACATAATTCTTGATTTACTATTGGAAATAGTACTGTTGCCTCACAGCAAGCTAAGTTAAGTTTGCATCTTCTCCTTGTGTTTGCGTAGGTTCTTTGGGTACTTTGGCTTCCTGTCACTTACAAAGACATGCTAGTTAGGTGAATTAGAAATCTTAAATTGACAGTAGGTGGGAGTGAGGGTGTGGTTGTGTTTGTCTGTCTATAGGTGGCCCTGTGATAGACTTGTGTCCTATCCAGGTTGTACCCAGCCTCTCACCCTATGACTGCTGTGACAGATCTGAGTTTTTTGTAGTGTTCCCATTTGTGCACAACCAACCTCCCCACCCCAAAACATTTCACTTGATAAGCTAAAAGCCATCCAGTGCGAATACAGCCTAAAGTTTCAAGTGAGCAATGCGATGGAGCATAGCATCCTGTTCCGAGCCAGTCGTAGACTCCCATTCGCTTCACGAGTCAGAATCCAGGGATCAGCAAGGCACCAATGTGTCTTGACTTAGTATCTTATAATTCCTCAGTTAATATCTCATAATTCTAATATCTTATAATTCTTGATTTAGTATCTCATAGTTTTTTTTTACTTTGTATCTCAAAATTCTTGACTGAGCATCTTATATTTCTTGATTTACTATTTCATAATCTTTTCGTATCTCATAATTCTTGATTTATTATCCCATAGTTCTTGACTTAGTATCTTATAATTTGTGAATAACTATCTCATAGTTTTTTTTACTTTGTATAATATAATTCTTGACTTAGCATCTTATAATTCTTGATTTACTATCTCTTAATTTTTTAGTATCTCATAATTCTTGATTTAGTATCTCAATTCTTGATTTATTAGCTCACAAGTCTTGACCTTGTATCTCATAATTCCTGATTTAGGATCTCATAATTCTCAGTGTAGGATCTCATAATTCTTGACTGAGTGTCTCATAATTTGTGATTTAGGATCGCATAATTCTTGACCAAGTAACTCATAATTCCTCATTTAGGATCTCATAATTCTCAATTTAGTTTCTAATAATTCTTGATTTGCTATTGTATAATTCTTGACTTAGTATCTTGTACTGCTTCAGTTAATATCTCATAATTCTTGACTTAGTACCTTCTAATTCTTGATTTAGTATCTTATAGTTTTTTTTTACTTTGTATCTCATAATTCTTGACTTAGCATCTTATAATTCTTGATTTGCTATCTCAAAATTGTTTAGTGTCTCATAATTCTTGATTTATTATCTCATAATTCTTGACTTAGTATGTTATAATTCTTTATTTACTATCTCATAATTTTGTAGTATCTCATAATTCTTGGTTTATTATCTCATAATTCTTGACTTAGTACCTTATAATTCTTGATTTATGATCTCATAAGTTTTTAGTATCTCATAATTCTTGATTTGTTATCTCATGATTCTTGACTTAGTATCTTATAATTCTTGATTTACTGTATCATAATCTTTTACTTAGTATCTCATAATTCTTGATTTATTATCTCATAATTCTTGACTTAGTATCTCATGATTCTTGATTTACTATCTCATAATTCCTGACTTAGTACGTCCTAACAACAGTGTCTAATAATGTTAATGCTTTTGATAGTTATTGATTGCAACTGTGAAATACTATCTTCTGAGTAATATCTCAATATTATAAGAAACACTTTCATATTGAGAACATAAATATAGACATAGACATTTGGGCAAACCAGTAACGTTTAGCATCTTACTTCTTTGCGGCTTTCAGCAAAGCACTGAAATCCAGATCTCCCTCGTCTTCTCCAGCATCCCTGCATGTGTGCAAATAGTCATTCAGCATCACAGCACTGCACAGTGTTCAGACATTATCTCCTGACATCACACTAAATGACCATTTTTCTGTATCTCCTGTACAGAATGAAGTTTTAACATGGATGCATACAGCTGACAGCACTGGAAGTACACGCACATACACGCTACTGACAAATACTGATGCACTTACGCTCGCTTGAAGGCAGACAAAATATCCGCCTGCTCATCCCGCTGAGCAGCTGAAAGGTGAGAAGTTGCAGAGAGAGGCACTTTAGAGATGGATCAGTTCAAAACGTCCGCGTGCACGGAATCTGTGGCAGCTTCAGCAGGACAGAGTCTGTTTTCACTCACCCTCGACAGTGATCTCAAAAGTGGAGCTGTCACACTTGTCTTTTGCTGTCACCTCGCATCTGTAGCCCCCAGCGTCCCCAGGTTTCACTTTGATGATCTTCATTTCATATGTGTAAATCTGGGACGGAAATATTGCTTTATTTGGTATTTCTAAAGTAAAATGATCAGGGGTTACACACATAAAATAAGAAGTGCTCCAAAAGCACATATATCCAACAAGACATACGGTACATCTGGAAAGTATTCACAGTGCTTTGCTTTTTCCACATTTTGTTGTGTTACAGCCTTATTCCAAAACGGAGAAAATTCATTTTTCTTTCCCCTGAAAATTCTACCTACAGAACCCCATAAGGACAACATAAGTGTTTTTTTTTTGTTGTAAATTTATTAAAAATAAAGTTAATAAATCACATGTACATAAGTATTCACATGTACATAAGTATTCGCACATTTTGGTCAATACTTTGTTGATACACCTTTGGCAGCAATTACAGCCTAAAGTCTTCTTGAATATGGTGCACCTATCTTTGGTCAGTTTTGTCCATTCCTCTTTGCAGCACCTCTCAAGCTCCATCAGGTTGGATGGGGAGTGTCGGTGCACAGCCATTTTCAGATCTCTCTGTAGAGATGTTCAGTTGGATTCAGGTCTGGGCTCTGGCTGGGCCACTCAAGGACATTCACAGATTTGTCAAGAGTACTCTGGAGCAGGTTTTCATCCAGGATGTCTCTGTACATTGCTGCATTAATTTTTTCTTCAATCCTGACTAATCTCCCAGTTCCTGCTGCTGAAAAACATCCCCACAGCATGATGCTGCCACCACCATGCTTCACTGTAGGGATGGTGCCTGGTTTCCTCCAAACACGGCATTCATGACAAAGACTTCAGTCTTTGTCTCATCAGATGAGAGAATTTTGTTTCTCATGGTCTGAGAGTCTTTCAGGTGCCTTTTGCCAAGCTCCAGGTGAGCTGCCATGTGCCTATTACTAAGGAGTGGCTTCCATCTGGCCATTCTACCGTACAGGTCTGATTGGTGAATTGCTGTAGAGATGGTTGTCCTTCTGGAAGGTTCTCCTCTCCTCTCTCCTTCTCCCCAATTGCTCAGTTTAGACAGGCGGCCAACTCTAGGAAGAGTCCTGGTGGATCCAAACTTCTTCCATTGATGGATGATCGAGGCCACTGTGCTCATTGGGACCTTCAATGCAGCAGAAATGTTTCTCCAGATTTCTCCCTCAAGACAATCCTGTCCCCGATGTCTACACACAATTCCATGTTTGGTTTGTGCTCTGACAAACACTGCCAGCTGTGGGACCTTATATGTAGAAAGGTGTGTGCCTTTCCAAATAATTTCCAATTAAGCTGTAGAAATATTTCAAGGATGATCAGCGGAAACAGGATGCACCTGAGCTCAATTTTGACCTTCATGGCAAAGGCTGTGTTGTGTGGGCCGCTGAAGAGGAGGTACTGCTGGCCCACCACCACCAGAGGGCGCCCTGCCTGGAGTGCGGGCTCCAGGCACCAGAGGGCGCTGCCGCCTAACAGGAGCAGCCAGGGTGACAGCTGACGCTCATCATCCTTGACAGCTGTCACCACTCAACAGGATCAGCATTGGTATATCAGCCAGACGACATCTCCACCTCTTTGCCGAGATATCGTTCTACCTTGAAGGTAACGTACCTCAGCTGGTTGTGAGATAATAACCCTTTGTTGCTTGAGTGTTTTTTGTGAACTCTTTATTCGACGAGAGGAGGAGGTGGTTTTCCACCGTACGTATTGCTGGGTGCACACGCACCCACTTCTAACTGTGTTTGCTCCTCGCCAGCAGTACCAGATCCGACACGCGGAGGCAGTGGCCACCTGGGAGTTCGGGACTTGGCGGCTCCAGTATTCCCGGGGTTCGGTGGCGGAGGAAATCGTGTGGTTCCGGTTCGACTTCGGACTGATGTCTCCTATCTTCGAGCCTGCCCACATGACATCTTGTATTTGACTCACTATTGTAATCTGTTGTTGTTGTTGTTGTTGTTGTGCATTTTCACAACAGTAAAGTGTTGTATTTGGCTTTATCCATTGTCCGTTCATTTGCGCCCCCTGTTGTGGGTCCGTGCTCCTACACTTTCCCCAACAGGCTGTAGATACTGTACATGTATGTGATTTCTTATTTTTTTATACTTAATAAATTTGCAAAAATCTCAAACTTTTTTCACATTGTCATTATGGGGTATTGTGTATAGAATTTTGAGGGAAAAAAAATGAATTTCATCCATTTTGGAATAATGCTGTAACATAACAAAATGTGGAAAAAGTGCAGAGCTGTGAATACTTTCTGGATGTGCTGTACATACATATTTAAACCACAAGTTCCATGAAGAGAAATATGAGGTACAAGAATAATACAGCATTGCGAAATAGGATGAGCTGGCTTCTTCACTTATGCTGGGTGAGTGTAAGACAAGAAATTGGGACAGAAATGTGTAGCTTTATCTTTTTACATATTCTGTGACCAAAACATGAAATTAATTTCTGATGGAGTGTTCATAATGACATGAAAAAATTTAAAGTATGAGCCTTCCAATGGTGAGAGAGAGAAAGAAAAAAAGTGGATCCACTCCATTCCAAGTTAATGGCTTCCTCCTTAGCCCATACCAGCCTATCTTATGTCTGGCCGTAGATTTGTGTCCAAGAGATGTAACATCAAAAGATATAAGAACTATTTTATACCCACTGTTACTTGTTTTTTAAACACTATCATATGAGTGTTTTTTTTTAACTACTTCTGTTTTTTATGTCCACTGTCTGGTGAGTTTTCATGTCATATTTAAGTCTATGTATGTATGTATGAATGAATGTGTTCTCTGCTGGCTGCACAACAAATTACCCCATTGGGGACAATAAAAACACCTTGATACCTTTCGGTGAGGATACTCTGGGCGTCACACAGATTAAGGAGCATTACAACCGGATTAAAGACGGCGCACAATGGCGGAGGGTGTGCCGCACTCTGAGCGGCGATCGACAGGCTGAAACAACCAGATCATTTCCAAAGTGAACGCTGTGTTGATCCAGGACGTCGTCTGACTACCAGAGAAATTGCAGAAGAGGTGGACATCAGCACTTTTTCGGCACATTCCACTGTTACAGGAGATTTTGTAATGAAAGACGTGCAGAAGTTGGAAGTCTCACAGGACATGTTGTGACATGTCCAGCTCTTACACAATTCCTCGGATACTCACTCGACTGAAAAGCCACCGAAAGCCGTCTGAATCTTCCGAATGGTTTCCACCTGGCTGTCTCTCACAGTTTCTGGAAAAATTTGATTCAGCGCTGCTCCAATCATTCAGACATTTTCCTCGCAATGAAAATCCAACGAGGGGGGAGGACCAATGCTCACTCAAAGCCTACTCACAGGCGAATGACGCAACCGACAGGTGTAAAAAAACTCACACATGCGCATGAAGGTTCAAGGTTGGCTCATGCAAGCACACGTGATTCAAATCCATAAGGTTTTTGAAAAAAATAAAAAGGTCTGATACTTTTTGGACAGACCTCGTATATAGACTGATATATCGGTAGGGTAATTTTTTTCTCCCTATTATCGGTATTGGCCATCCCAAAAAACCCATTTCATCAAGCTCTACTCTCTATCACACACCTTTGTGTTCCTGTCATAAGTTTCTTTGAACTGCATATGCTTCCCAGCCTTGCTGCCAAGGTCCAGCCACTTGCCCTTCAACCATTTCATGGTGGGCTTCCTGGTCAAGGTGCTGGAGTCAACCTTCGCTGTGAAAGTGACATCCGTCCCTAGAATCAGAAACAACAATCAGTAGTTTGCAAATTTTTCTTTCTCATCTTTTCATGCATTCATTTCCATGTCTCACCTGCAACGATGACTACATGATCTGGTGGCTTCTCAGTGAAGAGCCCCGTGAGCTCAGTCGTCTCCGAGTCTGAAAGGAAAGAAGGAGAAGTAAGTCCTATGTAGGCCCCCAAGACCATTGGTGCCAAAGCTTATCGCTGGATCCCGTAGCTTAAAGCAAATGAAGACTCTGTGACTCCGCCTTGATAGAACACCAGCCCAAAGCTGGTTGCTTCACCAGCTAAGGCCGGTACCCATTTACAGCTGGGTGGACTGGGACAATGCAGATGAAGTGTGTTGCCCAAGGAAACAGACAGGTAGTGTGGTCGAGAATCAAACACAAGTCTACATGTTTGCAGCCTTATCGCACCTGTTCTACAAATCTGAAATGAAAATTTTAAAATAAGTCAGTGCACATAAATAGTTCAATGAAGGATCAAAAAGAAAACTCAAATTTAACTCTAAAACACAAAAAGTGTAATGAGGCGTGCAATCATTTCCATTAATTACCCTGAAAAAACACACAAAGTTCATTTACCCAGGCCTCTATTAATCATCTTCACATGTTACAGATAAACAATCAGATGGCTGAATTCCTGAGCTGATCGTGTCAAGTTGCAACATGAGATCTTCTTAGATATCATTTTAACAAGGAAGTGACAGAAAAAGAGATTATAAATAAAACTATTGCTAAAAACAGTTGTGGGGAAGCATATTGTAGCTTTTTAAAGAAGAGCAAAAGTGATACATAGTCACTTGTGCAAAGTGTCATTTAGAAGGTGGTACTGTCTAATTAGCAAATAAGCTGACGCTGCGAAGCCTAAAAGGTTCAGCACGTGCACCTGTTGGCCACCATACATCATCGCCGTCTCTTCATAACCAGCATTCAGCATGCAATATGCAATATAAATACATAAAACCAAAGTATTTGGCTCACATTCATCCAAGACAACACCAACAAAATGTTCTGGATGAGAACATGATTTATGTCAAGATACAAAGGATGCAAAGTCTAGAAGTGCATTTCTCATAATGACATTTTCATGCACACATTTTCAGATTCCATGTAACCATCGGACTGCAGCTGTGCCAAACAATTCCAGAATAACACATGGAGGTGTAACAGTTCACTGTTACACTGTGCCATAAGTCAGCGCGAACTCACAACAATAAAAGTAAGCAACAACAGAATGATTGTTTTGACCGATTACTGCATTATTACACCACACGGTGAAAACCATTCAAAACTGCTTTTTGTGGAGTTAAGATCATAACTGTTACAGGTCAAAACAGAAAGTAATCAAATGTTTTGATTACTGCATTTTTAATGACCAAACTCTGGATAATTCTTTATTGGAAAATGTTTTTAAAGCTACAGTGTGTAGGATTTAGCGTCATCTAGTGGTGAGGTTGGAGATTGCATTATGCCATTGCTTGTCGCGATTTTTTCCCCCTTCAAACTTTGGCTTCTTTTGTTACACAGATTCGTACTCCTTTGCCTTCCAATTAAACAATATGTATAAACCTCCATTTCACAGAAATGTTAACCTTGTTAACCTGCACTAGCAACCAGCAGATGGCACATAGGGGAGCAACCATAGATTCTTTTGTCCTCAGTCTTCTGGTCGCACTGCAAAATATGAAAGAAAGAGTAAGTATGTCCCTTTTGGGCAATTGTGTCAACATGGCGGTGCAACATGGCGGCTTCCATTTGGTGACCTGACCCCATGTAGATATGAAGGATCATTCTAAGCTTATAAAAACATCAATTCATTGTTGCATGTAATTATACACGACCGAACAGGTGGTTATGAATGCTATATTCCATTTACGTTAATAAACGCCTGTAAACCCTACACACTGTAGCTTTAAGTACTTATATTTGGACTGATTTTGCATAAAGAGAAATTACTTTGCTTCAAAAACAGCAAGTGTGCCTGCAAAAGAAAAAATAAAATTTTGAATTAAAGTCTTTTAAGGATCATGTCAAAGCTACTTCACGGATATGACATCATGATATAAAACCAAGATCAGGAAGACATTCCGGATCAGTACGCAATTACTGCATGGTGTTGTGGACTCAGGATCCAGATAAAGTCTGGGTCACGATATGAATCACATATTTGTTACTTTGAGTCCTTGTCAACCCTTGGCAGGCATCAGAAATCTCCGACTGTTCTAGTTTACGTTGCAAACTCTGTGCTTTTTGTGGACTTTGAGAGTGAGCTGTTTTTTGATAAAAACTGTCCATACTCTGCATAATGCTGCATTTACACATAACGACGACAAGTCACGAATGCCACGAAGTACACATTCTTGGCTGCTGATCACGAATGTGATTATCCTGGGCAGAGGCGTCAGGTGTCCTCAGGAACTGCTGCAACCTGTTACCACACGTTACGATTAATGGCACATGTTGCTGGAGAATTATCAGGAACCATTACGCACGGTCAAGAATAGTGTTCCGCGTTGTTGCGCGCTATTGCGTGTAACAGCGCATCGTTAAGTTCTGTCACGTTGTGAACGAGGTGAATTGTCTGCACACACACACCCATATTCATCCAACCGAATTCAGATCGCTCCAGTTTTTCAGAACTTTGTGACTGCATGTGTAACGGAGGCCAGCAGGTGTCGCTGTGCAGATGTAGTTAGTAAACCTCACTCCCAACAGCTCAAAAGGATTCTCTGGTCACAAGGCCAGAGCCCTGGGTTTTAGCCTTCTGGTTAGAGAGTCCGACTCCCATGCTGGAGCTCGTGAGTTCGCGTCCCAAGGGGAGCGAATGGGCAGAGTCATAACAACACAACGCGGAGTGCAGCCGCTACACATGCATAGTTGGGCTCTGTGCCATGGAGTGGCACAGAGAGGAGGAGGAGATGGACAGAGCCAGATGTGTGGCTTCATGCGGCTCTCGTCTCGTGCATTTTCCCAAACATCAGGCACATGCAGCAGGTGGAACACCTGCATGAGCGCGCTGAAGAGCACTGAAATTAGACTTTTAGCTGACTTGGTGTCAGCAATCAAACTGAATGCGGTGCAGCAGGGTTTAATTGTGCGCACGCTTCTTCCTCCGCCGGACTGGAGGAGGTGCAGAGATGTCTGGCTGCACGTGAGTCTCCTCTCGCTCCTCTGGTTCCTCTGGCTCAGATTCGTTCTCCCATTCATCGGTTACAACAGCAGGTGGAACACCTGCAGGAGCGTCCTGAGGAGCTTCAGCAGGAACCGTGGAACGACATTTGGAGCCGAGTTTAATTGTGCGCATGTGACACAAAATGGATTCGTCGTGGCGCGCAGTGAAATGTGACGCAGTGTTACAAGTCGTGTCAAACCTTGACAGTTTCCGTGTCACTTCGTAATAACGCGTGACAGTTTGGGCTTCAAGAACCATCACAGGAACCACTATGAACGTTGTCATGTTCTATTAAAGATCACTATTCATCAAGACGGATCAATACGCTCAGTTGCGACCTCCACGACGTGAGATGAAATGAGGGTGGTGTGTGACATTCGTGGAAGATTTTTTGACAGGCAAAAACATGCTCCACGAATATCAATATTACGCACCAACACGCACTATTAAGAAATCTATTCAGATGAGTTAAGTCACATTAAGAATGTCAGGAATGTGTCACGAATGACAGAAAAATGACATTCGTAACGCGTCTTGGTTATTGTGTAAACGCACCTTAAGTAACCCATAATTACCACATACTTCCTACTACAGTATCCACTAAACATTCCCTCCAAATTGGGTGGGCTATTTAAGATGTAATTTTCCCAGGTCCCCCTTTGCCTGTTATGTCACTGCTGCTCAGCCCAACCACCAACTCAGCAGCCACCTGTGGGGTCTGACAATGTACAACCCCAATTCCAATGAAGTTAGGATGTTGTGTAAAATGTAAATAAAAACAGATTTGCAAATCCTTTTCAACCTGTATTCAATTGAATACACCACAAAAACAAGATATTTAATGATCAAACTGATAAACTTTATTATTTTTGTGCAAATATTTGCTCATTTTGAACTGGATGCCTGCAACACATTTCAAAAAAAACTGGGACAGTGGTATGTTTACCACTGTGTTACATCACGTTTCTTTCTAACAACACTCAATAAGCATTTGGGAACTGAGGACACTAATTGTTGAAGCTTTGTAGGTGGAATTCTTTCCCATTCTTGCTTGATGTACGATTTCTCCATTGTCGCATTTTGCGCTTCATAATGCGCCACACATTTTCAGTGGGTGACAGGTTTGGACTGCAGGCAGGCCAGTCTAGTACCCGCACTCTTTTACTAAGAAGCTACGCTGCTTGGATGGATTGCTTGGATGGCAGCATGTGTTGCTCCAAACCTGGATGTACCTTTCAGCATTGATGGTGCCATCACAGATGTGTAAGCTCCCCATGCCATGGGCACTAACACACCCCCATACCATCACAGATGCTGGCTTTTGGACTTTGTGCTGGTAACAATCTGGATGGTTTTTATCCTCTTTTGTCTGGAGGACACGATGTCCATGATATCCAAAAACAATTTGAAATGTGGACTCATCAGACCACAGCACACTTTTCCACTTTGCGTCTGTCCATTTCAAATGAGCTTGGGCCCAGAGAAGGCGGCTGCGTTTCTGGATGTTGTTGATGTATGGCTTTCGCTTTGCATGGTAGAGTTTTAACTTGAACTTGTAGATGTAGTGACGAACTGTGTTAACTGACAATAGTTTACTGAAGTGTTCTTGAGCCCACGCAGTAAGACCCTTTACACAATGATGTCAGTTTTTGATGCACTGAGGGATTAAAGGTCACGGGCATTCAATGTTGGTTTTTGGCCTTGCCGCTTATGTGTAGAAAGTTCTCCAGATTCTCTGAATCTTCTGATTATATTATGGACTGTAGATGATGGAATCCCTAAATTCCTTGCAAATGAATGTTAAGAAACATTGTTCTTAAACTGTTGGACTTTTTTTTCACGCACTTTCCCAGTCGATCATTTTTGTCCTCATCAGAACAGATGTCCAGGCAACAGAGCTGAAAAGATGGAAGGTCACTACAGCCAAATCCACTATCATAAATAAATAAGAGTGAAAGAAATCAGAGCTGCAATGCAACAAGTCCCTTATGGGTTACACAATGTATTCATACTCCAGGAAGCAGATTGTGTGAAGGCTTTAGGGTCTCAATGCATCCATGTATACGCAACCTGTGCACCCATTCAAATGTGGTGACTAACGAAGAAATTTTGGATGACTCGCTTGCTTGAGGTCTCTTTGTAGACTCGTCACTGCAGAGGAGGAACTATTAAAGTGTCATTATGTCAGATCATGCTCGGCGCATTAGCGGCAACAGCTGCCGTTGTTCCGCTAGGGCTGTTACACATGAACCACAGCTGTGTTTTCACTCTCATTGTTTAAACTGCCAGAGGGACAGACGCCACAGAGGGCTGGTATCACAGCTCCCAGACGCAATGGGCAGCAGTACTGTTCCTGTGTCAAAACCAAATTCTTGCCTGGTGAGAGCGCATCAATTAAATTTTCATTTATGGGTTTGACATCATCCGCTGAAGCAAAAGACAGCGGATCAAGGACATGAACAGTCTTATATCCTAAACAGACAGTCTTTTTGTTGTCATCTCTGGCCGTTTGCTGTCACTGTCCAACCTAGTCTCATGGCAAGTCATGATTCAGCAGCATGAAATATACGTTAATCTATTGGTTTGTGATATTGTGACGAAAAGCACCTCATTTTCGTCATGGCAGCACGAATTCATTTGAATTCATTCCGTGATGGCTGCATGAAATTAAAAGTGAAGTGGTGGGGGGGTGGGGGGGGTGGCTATGGTTAGGGTGAGGGGAAAGAGTAAGATTAGGTTATGGTTAAGGTTAGGGTCAGGGGTAGGAGTAGGGTTAGGAATAATGAGTGAAAAAAAAACATCATGAAAATTTGACTCATTTCATCACAGGAGCACAAAACAAACAAACAAACAAAAAAAACAAACAAAAAAAAAACGTGAGACTGGGCTGCACTGTCAGAATTGTCTAATGGTTTATTTGTATGTTATCTCCTTAATTTATGGGAAAAAAATGTGGTAACAAATTGCTTTTGCTATATTAAAATCTACAACTATAAGCAACAGGTTCATCATCATGTCCCACAGCGGCCTATACTCAAGGTTCTTGAAATGGAGCAATATCTCCACATGGTGGGCATTTATCGTTAATGCAGGTACAACGCAGGTCCAATAGAATTTTGCCAAGAGCTCTTTTTGTGTATATTCTTAGTGGTATGTGAGAGTTGTGACTCATACCAGCATGCTATATACAGACAAAAAACAAACAAACAAAAACAAACAAACAAAAACAAAACAAAACAAAAAAACAGAAACACAATGGACTTAATTTTCAAAAATATTTCATGAAAACAAAGTTATATTTCTCAATAAATAAATTTGTGTCCAGATATTTTCACTCACATGTATTAAGTTCGAAAGGGCACACAAAATGGCAAAATAACAACAGACAACAGAATTAAAAATAACAGAACAGCTTATTTTGGTGAACATTTTGGACACAATTTTGAGGCCTGGTTATATTTTAGAGTCATTTGAGGAACAGAAAAAAAGTTGGTTTGGTTTGGGGTGCAAAGAGGGGTGGGGTGGTTTTAGCTCCCTTACAGTCATAAGGACAAATCTCCCATGTAAAAATAATATGTATAGTCTCGTTCATACATTTTTTTTCTTCTATATTTAACAGGGACAATGCACAGTACATTTATTGTATTACATATAGCTAAAAGTTAAGCGCATCCGGAGTCTCAGCTCACAACATTAGTGGCCACCAATTTTATTGCTGTCTTTGCCTCAAATGTCAGCCATTGTAAGGAGTTTTCTGGTTTTTTGTTTGGCCAAAGGTGCAAGAGGTACTGGGATTTTCTCTTACGGAGACTCTTAAGTGTTTGCTAAATGATTGTCGAGGGGCTGTACTAAATTTTACACCTTGGGTGTCATTAACTACTTTTGGTCAAGTAGTTTGTTGAATCCTTGGAGACATTAATCTCATAACATTACTTTCTTTTCAATAGATTAAAAATGAAATTTGGGATCATTCTAAACTTTCAGTTTCCAGTAAAAGTGACCAAAGCAGGCCAAGAAAATTTGGAAAAACTGTCAGTCCAAATATAAGTACACAAAAGCATTTCAAATAAAAACAGATCCAGATTTACAAACAGTAACATTTGATATATTATGTGGCATCTTGCCTAGCACATAATAACCATATGACACACAACATCGTGTTCCGAACACTCAGACTGTGTTCTCGGATCAACAAAAGTCGATCGTCAGTAGTACACGCCAGTAGAGATCACGCTCTTCTCTTACCATCCCCTTCACCGTCTGAATATGCTGCAGACAAGGAAGCAAAGGCAGCTGAAAAAGTAGCTCACAAGCAACTGCATGCAACTATTAAGTAAAGGCAAAGAAACAAATAAATAATAAAGGAGACATGCACCATCTTATAAAAATCTAACAAATCCACCATTCTTTGGTGTTGTACAGTACTGTGCAAAAAACTGCATAAAAACCTTATATTTCTAAATAAATATGTGTAAAAGGTGTGACTACTTTTTATCTATTAAAAAAATTATTGTTGATAAAAGACTTTTTACTACAGCTGAAAAATCTTATTTCTTTTAGATGTTAAAATTATTTTAAATGACTAATAATGATTAAAAATGATATACAATAATTTTATTATATTATTGACTGACCATTGTTTTGTTTTTTTGTTTTTTTTGCAAAATGATCTTCTCACGTAGTAATTCAATTATTTATATATATATATATATATATATATATATATATATATATATATATATATATATATATATATATATATATATATATATGGAATACTGGGACATTTCAGATTTTATGTCCTTGAAGAGAAATGATTAAATATGACCATTCAACTAAAATTTTACAGTCCCTAAAATGTTTGTCACAATACTGTATTTTAGCATTTCCTTTTAAACATTATAATGTATGGGGGGTGAAAATCCATGCCAAAATTAAAGAACACATGATATGCACACCAGACACAATACGTAAAAACACATACAGAAACTACGATGGAGTTTTAGGGCCAAATTGAATTTCTTTTTTTTTTTTTTTTTTTGAACTTCGAGAATAAAGTCATAATAATACGAGAAAAAAGTCGTAATATTACGAGAATAAAGTCGTAATATTATGAGAATAAAGTCATAATTTTACGAGAAAAAAGTTGAAATATTATATTATGACATTATTCTCGTAATATTATGACTTTATTCTCGTAAAATTATGAATTTATTCTCATAATATTATGACTTTATTCTCATAATATTGTGACTTTTTTCTCATAAAATTCCAGCTTTATTCTTGTAATATTATGACTTTAATGTCGAAGTCTTAAAATTACGACTTTATTCTCGTAATATTATGACTTCATTCTCGAAAAGTATTTAAAAAAAAAAACTCTATGTGGCCCTAAAATGCCGTCGTAAGAAACTGATCTGCATACTGTGTATTTTCATATGCAGTATTCAGAAACATAACATTAAATTCAGCCATACTGCATACAAAAATCAACCTGAAAGGCAGGAATATTCGTCAACATGGTACCGTGTTTTCCTGTCTCACAGTACATTACATCCTTATTCAAAATACAGTATGTGGGCAGAAAATATACATTTTGCATTTCAAACTTACACCATAAAAACACCTGGAATAAAACACATTCAATATGAGAAGTATTGAATGGTAAAAATAAACCCATCGTGCACATACATCAAAGTTCAACCAAAGTAGTCCATGTATGCACTCATATATTTGAATACATTACATGATTGATGATAAAGGCACACAGCTTACATTCAATGTACCAACTCTGTCTTACCTGCTTCTGCAGGAGGTAATTCTATGGAAATGAACAACAGTTAGCTGAATCTTACAATATATAGTTAGTGATTATGAATTGAGAATTCTGCAAAGTAGACACAGCAAGCAAAAATCAGTGTGAAAATCAATTCTAAAAGACTCGTTTTTAACATTGTTTCAGAGTTTATATACTTGAGCCCATAGGTTTCAATTAAACTATAACACTATCTTAAGAGTTAAAGATTCAACACTCTGCCACAGTTCATATTTTAACAGCGTGAGATCGGGTTGAACTTTCGAGACACTAAGGAATACGTTATCACTAGTTTGCAAGGCTTGTCTGATAAAATCACCAGAGATAAAAGTCTCACGTTGGGCTTCAACCAATAACCTTCTGGATATGAGATGACAACACCATCACAGAGTAACTTTAAAAAACACTAAACAGAGTACTTTGCCACTGATATAAGAGGGTCTTTGTGTACATAAGAACACCAGAGACAAAGGTGTCACATTGGATTTGGACCAGCAACCTTCTGTATATGAGATAACATCACTGTCAGATTTCAAATTTTAACTTCCAACAGTGTAACCTTCAACACTATAGAGAGTACTTTACCACTGATATAAAAGGGTCTATGTATAAAAGAACACCAAAGAAAACAGTCTCAGGATTTCAACCAGCAACCTTCTGGTAATGAGGCAACTGTCCTGTGGCAACACAGCCTTTGAAAATGTGCAGACCATGTCAATAAAACTCTTTGCATGCATGGACAAAGATGACACCTTCAGAGAGTTAATTTACACTTGTGTTGAATCAACACTGATATGATCAACTTTGAGACCTACTCTGTAACACCGATTTAACACTGAGCAATATGACTTTAGGAGTTAAGTTAACTGAAAGATGTTTGATGTTTGTTTGAGGTTTACAAAGTGATTCCATTTTCAGAGTATAATGAAGTTCTCAAAGAAGATTTGTGTAAATTTCTTTGCACAAATTGGTCATGTCTGCAGAATCCAAGCAATTCAAGAAGTTAGTGAAATATGACCACCAGCAACACCACGTAAACAAGGAAACAAGTTCATCATCAGTGTGCAACAACTAAACAGAACTAGCGTCGATTGAGAAATGAATGGTTTCAGTAACGGCTACACATGCTCTCTATCGCCTTCATACCTTTTGACCTTCAACCTCTGTCTCACAAAACTCAATCTCCTGTGTATTAGCTCAGCGCTCCTAAACTAAAATCTCCCATTTTCTCTCCATTTACTGCAGGAATGGGCAATCAGGTGCCATAAAGGGCTGACAGCCTGCAGGTTTTCTCTGCAGCTGATCAGAACAGGCAGGCGGTGTCACCGGTTACACCACTTAGAAAACCAGTAGACCGAGTGCTCACGCAGGTACACGAAGTGTAAAAATCAACAGACAAAAACCCCAAGTTAATGCTTTTGGTTGTAAAAGTTTAAAACAAGCCTTTAATGCTTGGATGGTTCATAATTTTAACATTAAAAATCATAGCAGCGATTAGAAAAAACGTTTCAGCCAACTCAGGCCTTCATGTGGGCAAACCTGATGGAACACCGTATGGAGGTGAGGGGAGCAGATGACATCTGACCCGTTTGGGCACATCGTTGCCCTGATTTAGAGATTTTGATACGATGTGATATACTTTATTGTTTCACAAGGAAAATTGTCTTGGACTCAAATGCTGCACACATAGCACTACTACTATACTTACTACTTTAATAATATAATGTAAAACACTATAACATATCACAGTATTGTACATTACACATACTGCACATACATAACCCTTAATCAACATATTACCCAACACGCCATAAACTATTGCGCAACCCCTACAGCTTCAAGAAGATGGTTTAAAATTTTAATTGAGGGAGGCACAAATGTGTTTTTAAAACAGTTAAACTTGCACTGGTGCCAGTCTGGATCAAACATGTGGTATAATAATGGTTTACCAACCCAAATACTGAAGCCCAAATACAAAAGTTTAAAAAGTACGCATTAAACTGGATTCCGCCGGTTCACGCTTGTGTGCTTTATTTAGCATTATGTCATATATCACAATCTGCTCAGCCTATAGTTTTCACTTTGGTGTCAAAGACTTAAATGGAATGCTGACAGGAAGTGACTCCTTCAAATTCTAACGGCCAAAATGAATAATAATACTTCCTGTCAGCATTAATAATAATAATTAACAATAATAATAATAATAATAATAATAATAATAATTATTATTATTGTTATTGTTATTGTTATTATTATCATTATTATTATTTGGATTTAGCAGACCAGACATGGTCTGGCCTAACGCTA
Organism: Thalassophryne amazonica; assembly: GCF_902500255.1. Classification (NCBI taxonomy): domain Eukaryota; kingdom Metazoa; phylum Chordata; class Actinopteri; order Batrachoidiformes; family Batrachoididae; genus Thalassophryne; species Thalassophryne amazonica. The sequence continues at coordinate 53,580,934 of NC_047120.1, read as the reverse complement.
ACGTCAGCTAACTCAAAGCTAATTTCCACTTCTGTCAAATATGTGTAAATATAACACATCTCTCATATATTATGTAAACACTAGCGAGAAATTAACACTTTGAAAATTGAAAACTCTGTTTTTGTAACCTGATAACACCTCTGGAGTGATTTACAAGACATTTCGCGGATGTTAGCTTGCACACTAACTTCTGCTAACTTCCACTTTTGTCAAAAGCTCAAGTATGAGCACACACACGCCCCCCTGCAGACACCGTTAAAATGTAAATAAAATATTGTTTATAACTGATTAATTAATTGAGTTTATTCTGCAACATCAATATAAACATATAGAGGCGAATGTGTCAATAATACATGGATAACACAATAAAGTTTAAATGCTTATTTCCATTGTGGTCCTTGTGACATGACAAAAGAGATTGATTGAACATGTATAAATTGTACATAATAAAATACATAATAAACTGTAATGTACATAATAAAAGTAATAATTAATGTAAATAACAATAAAGGTGTAATTTTATATATATTATTTTATAATTATATATTTATAATAATATATAATTATATATATATATATATATATATATATATATAGATATAGATATAGATATATATATATAGATAGATAGATATAGATATATATATAAAAATTATAGACTGGGGTACCAATTAAACAACTGAAAATGATAAAGAAGACAATGCTCATATGGCTGAGGGTATTTTAGCATTGCCTTATATTTATGAATGTCATGACCTTGACAACTAAAAATAGAAGTGGTAAATCCACAGTCCACAGTCAGTCAGCAAAACCTGTTGGTGTCTGTAGATATATTTGGCTTTGAGTTCCACTGAAAACAGATACAACTTTGTGAACTTGGAATTTTGACCTTTTGGTGACCTTGCAAGGCCTTGCTTACCTGCCACTTACTCCCATTTTTTTTTTTAATATCCTTTTCTATATTATCAAACTCTCCATAAAGTGTATATGCTGTATCATGTCCTCAGCAGGTCCTCTAATGTAGCTAAAAAGTCCTGTCTCTAACATCTATATTACTTTTTACTGGAAATCTCACGGTGCTTTACGCGTAGTGCGCAAATATCAGTGATGCAACACTGCCCTCTGCTGGCCGTGATACAAATGAATGATGATGCATAAGCAATGGGAATCTTCATTTTAATGCAACAACATACTACATTTTTCAGTGCATATTATGTTAGGAATAGTGAAAGTGGTCATGATTTTGAACACAGACTGCAATAGTAATAATTTTTGGTTGTTTCGCTTTGGTATATTGAGGAATATTAATAAAATCCAAGAAAATCAAAGTATAACATGCTTATAATGCAGTTTGAAATAAAACACAGAAATCATAGTTATTGCAGTTTGTATTGAAAAAAAAAAAGAGCTATACTGATGGACTATTTTGTGCAACAACCATCTAAATAACCCTGGAAAAAAGGTCCATCATAAAGTACAACCTGCTTTTTCTTTCTTTCTTTCTTTCTTTCTTTTGTGCCATGGTGGTTGACATGCACTCACAGAAATATTTAACCCTAACTTTTAAGATTTATGTAATTTTATTACATGACAAATTCCCATTTACTTTTTTTTTTTTTTTTTTTACATCATTTCAATACAAACCTACCAACTAAACAACCTGTTCTGAGTTACATTTTTTTAAAATAATTTTTTTAGAATCTCATGTACTGAGACTTCACAGTAAAAATTGGATACATTTCTATCAATGCACATGTAGCAAAAATTTAGGCCTGAAAAAATGTTTCAAACTTCTATGGTTTGTAATGAAAGTCCTTCTCTCATCTCCTGCTATGCTCTGTGAAACATGCCCAAACACATGATGAGAGGGGGCGTGGCAAGCAGCTCATTTCAGAAACAGGCTGTTTCTTACAGACTGGAAAATTGATTTATTTATTTTTTTCTCCTGCCAGAATGCATCACCTTAGTGTCCAGGGGTTTACTGACTGCAAACTTTAACATCTGTTTCTTAGATTATCTTGATCTAGCTTGATAATAGGTGTAGAATATGACCCCTTTAATGTCACAGGTTTATATAAAACTGGTTATCTTGGGAAATGTATAGTGTATATTGAATTACATAGTGAAACTCGTTGGACTCCAAAACATTGAAACACTCTCTTTCAAGTAAGAAGATACTTTCTATAAAATGAACTTCTGTATTCCTCTGGCACAAATCCTTGAAACCGACGAGTTAAACTTGCTCGTCAGTGACCTTTGGATCATCTTGTTATTGGAATATTTCGCAAATAATTTCTTAGATATATATTTCTGATGTCAAAATGGAGCTTCAGGCAATCACTGAAAGTCTGATTTTGTTGTATCAGTGAGCACAGTTGAGGTAATTGTTGAGGCCTAAATCTGGAAAAGGAAAATTGTCAACTGAAATAGATGCATATTATATACCCGACTCCTCGAGTGTGTCTCCGGGGGCGACTGCATTACAGCGGTGACTGAAAAAGGCCATGGATGGTGTCTTGTGGCCTCCCTGAAGTCTTGCCACGTTCTCCCAAGATGCACGCACTTTCCTTGAATAGTCCCACTTCAGTATTTTTTTTAAAAACATTATAGATATTAAAATTGTAACAACTTGGATTTCAGTTCTGGATCCTGGCTCTTGAAAACAGGTACTAAATTAATAGCATTATATTTCATATTTTCTGCAAAGCATGTTATTCTGTTTTTTGGCTACATTACTCTAATAAAGACCTCTTAAATATTACATTTGTGATCATACTGCTTTCTACTTACTTGAAAATTAGAAATCAGCTAACATAACGCACACGTACAAACACTCGTGTAAATATTTGATGAATTTTCACAAATTTTTTCAGACACTGGTTTGTATAATACAAAAAAGTCTGGTATTTTATTATCATTTTTGAAGATACCAATCAAAGTCGAGCTTGGATTGGTGTGATGTGACGTTTAAATCTCTCACAGACAACTACAGAATGGCGACAAGGGTGAACCCCCCCCAACCTAAATATGCCTCTCCCAAATTTTTGTGAGCCAACTAATAAAAACAACTGTTTTTAAGTTCTGGTATTTGTAGTATGTTATCAGTTATAACTGCTTTTATTTATCATGTTGGGATTTATTTGTTTTTATACATCCCAATGTTATTTCTGAAATACAATATTCAGTTTGAAAGTGTTTATTATATATATATATATATATATATATATATATATATATATATATATATATATTTTTTTTTTTATTTTATTTAAAAGAAGAATTGCCTATATATGAATACATAAAATGAAATTTAACCCATCCTAATTATAGTTGGACACAATCCAACCACAAGGAGCAGTGTGCAGCCACAGAGAGATGCCCAGGGACCAAGTCCAGATGTAGAGACGTTGCCTTGTTTTTTTTTTTAAAGTGTCATATTAAAGTTGTTTTTACCCGATGGTCATCAAATATGGCCATCGGGTATTGCGAAGGCTTTACATCCGTCTGTCCATCCGTCCATCTGTCTGTGCTCAGCATAAGTCTAGTACTATTACTAACAGACTCTTGAAATTCACAGGGAACATTCTTGGGACATGTTCAAAGATGGCTAATCTTGATGTGTTTTAAGAGGTATTTTCAGAGGATAAAAAGTCACATTCTGTTTCAATTTGATCTGTTTTGTGTTTGAATGACGCGGGTGACAGCCAGTCAGAGTAGAGCTGCACCGCGACGTCAGTCATTGGTCTCTTTAAAACTGCTTCCTTTTGTGTGTTTATACAACCCCTGGGCAAAAATTATGGAATCACCGGCCTCAGAGGATGTTCATTCAGTTGTTTAATTTTGTAGAAAAAAAGCAGATCACAGACATGACACAAAACTAAAGTCATTTCAAATGGCAACTTTCTGGCTTTAAGAAACACTATAAGAAATCAAGAAAAAAAGATTGTGGCAGTCAGTAACGGTTACTTTTTTAGACCAAGCAGAGGAAAAAAATATGGAATCACTCAATTCTGAGGAAAAAATTATGGAATCACCCTGTAAATTTTCATCCCCAAAACTAACACCTGCATCAAATCAGATCTGCTCATTGACATTGACCCTATGTGTCTTTTTGCAAGGAATGTTTTTGCAGTTTTTGCTCTATGGCAAGATGCATTATCATCTTGAAAAATGATTTCATCATCCCCAAACATCCTTTCAATTGTCCAAAATATCAACATAAACTTGTGCATTTATTGATGATGTAATGACAGCCATCTCCCCAGTGCCTTTACCTGACATGCAGCCCCATATCATCAATGACTGTGGAAATTTACATGTTCTCTTCAGGCAGTCATCTTTATAAATCTCATTGGAAAGGCACCAAACAAAAGTTCCAGCATCATCACCTTGCCCAATGCAGATTCGAGATTCATCACTGAATATGACTTTAATCCAGTCATCCACAGTCCACAATTGCTTTTCCTTAGCCCATTGTAACCTTGTTTTTTTCTGTTTAGGTGTTAATGATGCCTTTCGTTTAGCTTTTCTGTATGTAAATCCCATTTCCTTTAGGCAGTTTCTTACAGTTCGGTCACAGACATTGACTCCAGTTTCCTCCCATTCGTTCCTCATTTGTTTTGTTGTACATTTTTCGATTTTTGAGACATATTGCTTTAAGTTTTCTGTCTTGACGCTTTGATGTCTTCCTTGGTCTACCAGTATGTTTGCCTTTAACAACCTTCCCATGTTGTTTGTATTTGGTCCAGAGGTTAGACACAGCTGACTGTGAACAACCAACATCTTTTGCAACATTGCGTTATGATTTACTCTCTTTTAAGAGTTTGATAATCCTCTCCTTTGTTTCAATTGACATCTCTCGTGTTGGAGCCATGATTCATGTCAGTCCACTTGGTGCAACAGCTCTCCAAGGTGTGTTCACTCCTTTTTAGATGCAGACTAACGAGCAGATCTGATATGATGCAGGTGTTAGTTTTGGGGATGAAAATGTACAGGGTGATTCCATCATTTTTTCCTCAGAATTGAGTGATTCCATATTTTTTTCCTCTGCTTGGTCTAAAAAAGTAACCGTTACTGACTGCCACAATCTTTTTTTCTTGATTTCTTATAGTGTTTCTTAAAGCCAGAAAGTTGCCATTTGAAATGACTTTAGTTTTGTGTTATGTCTGTGATCTGCGTTTTTTCTACAAAATTAAACAACTGAATGAACATCCTCCGAGGCCGGTGATTCCATAATTTTTGCCAGGGGTTGTAAACATGTTTCTCATATATTATGTAAAAGTTAGCGAGAAATAAACACTTTTAAAACTAAAAACACTGTTTTTGGAACTTAATAACATCTCTGAACTTATTTAAAAGACATTTCGCAAATGTTAGCATGGTGATGTCACAGGCTGGTAGCTAGCTGCAAAACTCCATTTTGTATGTGTGTAAATATATCCTCTTTGTCATATCCTATGTAAAAGCTAGCGAGAAATAAACTCTTCTAAAACTGAAAACTGAATCCTGGCGTAGCTGCTTGCTAACAGCTTTGTTTCTGGTATAGCCTATTATGTAAAAGCTAGTGAGAAATAAACACTTCTACAACTGAAAACACTGTTTTTGGAACTTAATAACACATCTGAACTTATTTCTAAGACATTTTGCGGACATTAGCATGGTGACGTCACAGGCAGGTAGCTAGCTGCAAAACTCCATTTCGTATGCGTGTAAATCTTTGTCATATATTATGTAAAAGCTAGCGAGAAATAAACTCTTCTAAAACTGAAAACTGAAACCTGGTGTAGCTGCTTGCTAACAGCTTTGTTTCTGGTATATTATGTAAAAGGTAGTGGGAAATAAACACTTCTAAAACTGAAAACACTGTTTTTGGAACTTAATAACACCTTTGAACTTATTTACAAGACATTTTGCAAATGTTAGCATGGTGACATCACAGGCTGGTAGCTATAGCTGCAAAACTCCATTTTGTATGTGTGTAAATGTATCCTCTTTGTCATATATTATGTAAAAGCTAGTGAGAAATAAACTCTTCTAAAACTGAAAATGTTTTTTGTAAAGTGACAACACCTCGCAGACATTTGCTTGCATGCTAACTTTTGCTAACTCAAAGCTAACTTCCTATGGAGTTAAATTTGTTTCATTAAGAACTGCAAATGCAGAAAGGGTGATCTATAAATCCTTCATCCTTCTTTGATTTACACAACATGAACAAATGGCTGTTTGATTTGAACATGTACAAACTGCACATAAGACAATAGGATCTTAATAATTAATTAAACAATTGCAAATTATAAAGAACACAATGCTCATATGGTCGAGGGTATTTTATTGCGTTATATTTCCTACTTCTTAATATCACCGCTGCTGTTGTTGATTCTAAATACTTTGTCCAGAGCAGTGTAGCTCTGTGTTGGGAAAAGATGATTATAGCATTTTACTTCTGACCACTAGGTGCCAGTAACAGAAAGAAGTATTACACACTCTTGTCTGGTGAATGGCAGTAATGCTAAAGTTGCAAACTGCCAATAAACTTTACCAAAGAAGAGGAAGAAGAGAAGGTTATTGGTAACGACAACTGGATAAACAAACAAAAATCGACATGATGTGGTATCTGTAAAAAAAAAAAAAAAAGACTCTGTGTGTGTATTTGAAACGTAACCGAATGTAGATATTTTTGGAAGGCGCCGCAGCAGTGCTGGAGAGCTCGCAAACATTAAAATGAAGCCAACGTAGAAAATCTTACAGTTATTTGAAAGCCTGTTTGAGACTTGGCTCCAAAAGTGAGTCACTCCCCATAAATGCCTGTGTTAAACTGCCCAACTTTACAGCATAAATAAACATGCTTACAGCGTGGTACAAAAAAAAAAAAAAAAAAAGGTTTTGGTCCCTCTAGCTAGCTTCTAAATTTCTGACAACTGTATGGGTTTGGGAAATTTTTATATAATTCATCTGTTTAAAGTATTTGAAGCCATAAGGTTGTGAATAATTAGGAGCATGGTCACTTTGAGAGACAGCTAATGCGTTTGTCCAGAGCCCCGCTAACAGTGGCTGTTAGTTGCTTTGTGCTTGTTATTCCTGAGCATTTGTTGCAAATACCTGAGAAAATATGGCTTACTGTGTGGATAAGTATGGTAAAGGACCATTTAAGGAATCCAATTTTAACCATATTTAATCTGTATGTTAGCACCGTTAGCAGTAATTAGTAGGTATCAATTGCTTGGTGGCATTTGCTTCGTTGCTGTTGCCATGATTGCTGTGGCAACATACCATTCATAATATTTAATGCCTACACCCAAGCCACCCATTATGAAAAATATCAACTCTTCTCTAATTTTATGTGTTAATCAAACATACAAGGTCAGCCTGTTAGCCTTAGCTTGTTTGATAACTATGGTGTGGTTTGGTAGTCAGGCCTCATTTGTCCCACCCAGGTCACCCATGTCGTGCCCATGTTCCACCTCGTTAACATTGTATCTGGACCCTGCTAAAACACTGATGACGATCTTTGAGATTGGATCAGGACATCCCTAATTATAACCATATCTAATCGTAATTTTTTTTGCTTCAAAATCTTCAATACACTGAATTAAGAGAATAGTTTAACCAACTTAAATGAGTTGTTTTAATTGGTAACATCTAAATTAATTAAGTTTGGAAGTTACTTATTAACTTAAGTTCAAACAACTTAGTTCATTTAGATGTTACCAGTTGAAACAACTTTTTAAGTTGGTTCTTTTTTCAATGTAGGATCAGAACGTTAACTCACTAAAGCTCAACTTTGCATTAAAACATCAGCCGACTTTCGTATTTATGTTTAGACTTTTGAAAATTGTTTATTTAGTGAAGAAAGATTAATCATTTCATGACACGGTTTATGTATCAGCTTTGGGGGCGGGGTGGGGGGGGGTCAGATTGTGGAAACTTCACAGATCGGTTTCGGATCAACTCGTCCTCATAGTGTTTCATAAGCTCGCGCTGATGACATGAATTATGACCATGAATCATAAAAAATCGCTTCCAACCTCCGACTGCTGTCGTGCGCTCGATTGAAGGTGTCTTATTTGAGACGACCTGCAACCCCGCTGACAGAATCGACGACGGAGCTTTGCTGCCCAGAGTGACAGATTACATCATGATTGATCTGGTTTAGGATTGCAAGAGTGATACGCTGGCATGCTTGAAAGGGTACAAAGATTTTATTTATTTTTTGAAAGGTGGATAAGGTCAGGGGTCATGGCAGGCTATATTTAGCCAAAGCAGAGAGCGTTGGATCCAGCTGCTAAGTGGCGCACGACAGAAAACGTCATTTTAGCAAACTGAAATAGAAAATAACCATTTTTTTTATAGTACTCTAGAAGCATGCATATAGACACTACACTGAGGAAAGCTCTTAGAATATCACATTCAGTTCTCCTCTGCTGTGAAAATCATACTGTGAGTAGCGGAGGGTCATTTGACCCTTACGTTCTCAGTCTTACACTGAGCGGGAGTTGGGTGGTGCAGACATACAGTAAGCGCCGTGAAATTGTATCCTGATTACACGGATAAACCACTTGCCTGTATATGGTGAATTAAAGGAGTGCCTCTTGCATTCTCGGATAAAAATAAACCGGTCTGCTGTAATGCAATAAAAAGATAAGAACAAAAACATATGCAAGAGAAATAAATCAAATAGGAGAGAAATAATGTGCTCCGAAGCTCGCCAAAGCCACTATCGCGGCTTAAGTGTGTAAAGCTTTTTGGAGCCAAAGAGGATTTCCACCAGCTCCGTGTGGAAAGCTCAGTTCTGCACTGCTCTTTTAACTGCAGTGTTTTAGGTTTCTGACAGTTGACCGATTTAGATTTAACGGGGTTAAGGTGGAGGACAGATGGCTTCCCAGAGGTCAAAGGTTGAAAGGTAACTATTATGAGAAAGCAGCTTTGACTGAAGGGAGTCAAAGGTGAAGTTAAAAAAAGATTTCCACACTGTCACATAAGCACTCGTTACAAAAGCATGATGTGAGTAAACTGCTGGATAATAATCACTTAAATTAGATCAGCATTTATTAACCCTTCAGTTGGTGATAGTTTAAGCCAAGCAGGAACCTCCTATGCTGAAAAAAGAATGCAATGTGGAAGTGTCAAAACCTGCAGTTTCTTAAATAGGCGCTTGAGACTGTCTCCAAAAGTGAGTCAATCCCCATAGAACCTCCATGTCAAAATGTTCAACATTACAGCAGAAATAAACATGTCAAGCCTGGAACAAAACATGGCTTTAGTCGTTATAGCTAGTTGTCCCATTCATGGCAGCTGTGTGTGCGTATGTATTTTAACATAATTCATTAGGTTTAAGCTGTTTTAAGCCATAATGTGATGCATAATTAAGGGGATTTTAGTGACAACAACCATCATGGTGCCAAACTGCTACCACAACACTAGCAGCTACCTGCTATCAAGCTGCTAGTTCCTTTCTGAGCATTTTAATATAAATATGAGACAACACAGTTTGCTGTGTGGATAATAGTACAAACAGATCATCTAACAAGTCTGTGTTCCCATGTTTCCAGTGAGTGAAGGTTCAATATTATTTAATTTTGTATGTTAGCACCATTAGCGCTAATTAGCAAGTATTGTTACATAAGTAATGTTAGCTACACTTACAGCACCATGGTTAATGAGGCTGTTATAGTTTTTAATACCAACATCCAAGTCTTCCATTAAAAGAGCCACCATTCAGGACATGAAAATATGCATTTATAATTATCTCCCAAACGCAGGTTAACTAGCTTGTTACACTACCTTAGCTAGCTTAGGTGGATATATATTCACACTTCATTTGTTCCATTTGTTTTGACAGGTGAAAGAAAAGCATAGTTTTAGCCTTGCTGTGTCATGTAAGAATTTGGAGAATGATTAAAATAAATGTAATGAATTAAAATACTTTTATTTACAATATATTTAATTACATAAAAATGTCAACATATTGTATTAGCTCAAGTCCTTAAATGCTTTGTTGGCAATACAGTAGTAAATTACCACTAAAGGTTATATGTACAAAGTGCATGAGAAGAAAATTTTAAGTTGATTTTCAAGACCAGCAGTCCAGAATTCATAAAATCTGGAAGCAAAGAAAAAATATTATTATTATTACCAAGCTGAGCTAATTAAACCCTATGTACCGGCCCAGGCTTTGTGTTCTCAGGGCACAGGACTACTTTGTATTCGTAGTTTGAATAAAAAGTCTACGGGTCACAGTGCTTTCTCGTATCGGACACCTGTTCTGTGGAATGATCTCCCTGTGTCAATAAAACAGTCAGATTCTGTAGAGACTTTCAAGTCCAGACTTAAGATGCACTTATTTTCCTTTTCATTATGGCTAGCATACTGGCATAGTATGTTACTATGCTTTTTACTCTTTTAATTCACTTTATTAGGAAACGGAGTGGGCTACAGCCTCAACTTTATCTAAATTCTGGGTCTTTTAGTTAAACTTAAGGCTAGTAGCCGGCGATCACCTTAGTATTTCCTGTTTTTCTTGTTACTTAATGCAAACAAATTACACTGTATTTGTTGTCTTTCTGATGCTTGATTCTGTTTTTTCTCTCTCTCTGTTTGAGGTTCCATCCAGAGATGGAAGTGGTGTCTGCTTTGGAAACCCTCCTCTATATTGTTTTGTGAATTGTTCTGTAATTTATGTCTGTATCATGACCCAAGCAGAGGGTCACCCCTTTGAGTCTGGTCTGCTTGAGGTTTCTTCCTCAGAGGGAGTTTTTTCTTACCACTGTCCCCTATGTGCTTGCTCTGGGGGTTAGTAAGGTTAGACCTTACTTGTTTGAGGCAACTTTTTTTGTGATTTGGCACTATATAAATGAAAATAAATTGAAATTGAAATTATTATTATTTACAGTGAATGGTGATCTAAAATTCTGCACAAATAGCAGCCCTTTAACAATATTAAAATCATATTTTGTCCAAATCCCATCAGCTGTTATAACATATTTATAGCGGTGGATATTCTCACCTTATCATTCATTATCACATTTTGTTCTGTCTGTTGCACCTACAAATATAACTTCTCCCTGGTGAGAAATTTGCACAGCAGCCTCGATTTGCTGCCCAATAACAGCTACTGTGATTGACAGAATGATCTCACATGTTTTATTTATTTATTTATTTTACCCTTCAGCTCAGCAACAAAAAGCATTTGCTGTAAATAACTACTACGGGTCACACGGGAGTTTAATCTGTAAAGTATTGCTGAATCAGCGTGCTCGACTCCGACTCCAACATTAAGACATTTCCACTTCATGCAGGCTGCAGAACTTTGTCAAGTCTTTGTGCAGTTACAGCGCTCGCTCTCATCTCGTCCTGAATGCTCAATTTTAAAAACACCCCGTCAGCAAGGTTTTTGCAGCATACACAGCGTAATATCGATCGAAAATCTTACAATAATCAAAAAGTGGCATTTTATACAGCAGCTGTTTAATTGCAGCACTATAACGAATCAATTCAGATGTGCATCATCCTAACCTGTTTATTATTGCACATAATGCAATCATCATTTAAACTCATCTCAAGGCAGTATAGTCCACATAATTAAAGAACTCATTTCATTCATTTAAATGTGTTAAAACAAGCTGTATACCTGCTGGTACTGGCTCAGGCATGGTTAATCCTGTGTCTTCTCTTTGCTGCTGGAAGACTGAGGTCTCGTGGTGCTGATTCCTTTTATTTCTCCCCCTCTCTCCGTGTTATTCAAAGCTTCTTTGGCACTCGAGCCACCCACACCCACCAGTGAGCAGGGAGACCGTTCAAGGAGTTCAAGGAAAAAAAGCATTCAGAGCCAGAGTCTGATGTAGTGGAGACACAAGTTGGTTTAGAAGAAATACAAAAGCTATTTCAATCACAGAAACTGAGAACTCGTGTTAGTTGAAAGCATTTAATTTGTAAGATTTGACGGAATGAGTTTCACCAGAGATTAAAGTGAGGTTAAGGAAATTCATTGTTGTGGCAGCTATGGTTGTTCTGGTGGCATGTTCCACCTGCACCGTACATACATCTCCAAACTAAGTGGGGTAAGTCGTGTGAAAACAGTTATTTTGTTTGTGAGGTCATGTCAGGTCAGGTCTAGGGTGAATTGGCTCGCCTCATCTAGCACACCAAGGAACCACCCTGAGTCTTGACTGGCAACAACCCATGCAGACAACCAGTCCATCTCCTTCTTTTGAAAGTAACCATCTACTTTCCACAGCCACGTGATACGTTGGAATCCCCTTGGCTGTTTCTACTTGCTGAGATCTTCAACATGGAGGAAACTCTGTGATGGAACATACCCAGGGAAGCGTGCCGCATGGCCACAATGATGTTCCAATTTCAATTTATTTTTATTTATATAGTGTCAAATCACAAAAAAAGTTGCCTCGAGGCGCTTCACACAAGTAAGGTCTAACCTTACCAACCCCCAGAGCAAGCACACAGGTGACAGTGGTAAGGAAAAACTCCCTCTGATGATTTGAGGACGAAACCTCAAGCAGACCAGACTCAAAGGGGCGACCCTCTGCTTGGGTCATGCTACCGACACAATTTACAAAACAATTCACAAAACGGACATACAGGAAATGTTGGCAGTGCACAGGAAGGGAGGGTTACAGAAACAGACACCACACCCATCTCTGGATGGAGCCGCACCTCAAACACAGAAGAAAAAAAAAACCAGAATCAGACATCAGAACGACATCAAATACAGTATAATTTGTCAGCATTAAGCAACAAGAAAAACAAAAGAAATACTAAGGTGATCGTCGGCTACTAGCCCTAAACTTCACTAAAGGACCCAGAATTTAGGTAAAGTTGAGGCCGCAGCCCGCTCCAATTACTAATAAATGAATTAAAAGAGTAAAAAGCGTAAAACAAAACTGTACCAGTATGCTAGCCATATGAAACGGAAAATAAGTGCGTCTTAAGTCTGGACTTGAAAATCTCCACAGAATCTGACTGTTTTAATGATGCAGGGAGATCATTCCACAGAACAGGGGCACGATAAGAGAAAGCTCTGTGACCCGCAGACTTTTTATTCACCTTAGGGACACAAAGTAGTCCTGCACCCTGAGAACGCACAGCCTGGGCCGGTACGTAAGGTTTAATTAGGTCAGCTAAGTAAGGAGGTGCCAGTACATGAACAGTTTTATAGGCTAGCAGCAGAACCTTAAAATCTGATCTCACAGGGACAGGAAGCCATTGAAGGCATGCCAAAATGGGTGTAAGGTGGTCAAACTTTATGCTTCCTGTAAAAAGTCTGGCAGCAGCATTTTGAACCAATTGGAGACCCTTAATGCTGGACTGTGGTAAACCAGAAAATAGAACATTGCAGTAGTCCAATCTAGAAGAAACAAATGCATGAATCACAGTCTCAGCATCAGACATAGACAGGATGGGACAAATCTTCAATATATTTCACAGGTGGAAGAAAGCAGTCCTCATAATATCTTTAATGTGGAGGTCAAAGGACAACGTAGGATCAAAATTTACCCCAAGGTTCCTCACTTTGTCAGTGTGATGTATGACACATGAGCCTAGGCTAAGCATTAGCTGGTCAAATTGATGCCGATGTCTCACTGGACCAAGAACCATCATTTCATTCTTGTCAGAGTTTAAAAGGAGGAAATTGCTAGACATCCAGCTTTTCACTGATGCATGGCAAGGATTTTATGTGGATGAGATTACCAGCAGTTATCAGCATGTATCACTGAGTATCACCAGCATATCAGTTAAAGGTAATCGCAAAACGCTGCAATATGTGCCCCAGGGGTGCTATGTAAAGGGAGAAAAGCAGGGGGCCTAAGACGGACCCCTGAGGAACCCCAAATTTCATGTCACAAAGGTTAGAGGTAGTGTTATTGTACAAAACACAGTGAGAACGACTGGTCAGGTATGATGTCAACCATGCAAGGGCACTCCCAGTAATCCCAAAATGATTCTCCAGCCTATCGAGTAGAATATGATGATCCACAGTCTCAAATGCAGCACTAAGATCTAACAGCACCAAAACCGTAGTGGTGTCCGAATCCATTGCCAGCAGAAGACCATTCACTACTTTAGTGACCAACCAACCTGCAGTGGCTGAAAAAGATTATTCTCAGTAAGATAGTCCACGAGCTGCCGTGAAACCACCTTTTCCAGAATTTTAGATCAAAATGATAGATTTGATATCAGCCTATTGTTTTTCAATACACTAGGGTCAAGATTAGATTTCTTAAGTAATGGTTTAATCACTGCAGATTTGAAACATTTAGAAGGCTAATGAGAGATTAATCATTTCCAGCACAGTCGGCACCAAAGTGTGGGCCACAGGTCCTCAAACAGTTTTGTTGGTATAGGATCAAATAAGCAGGTTGTGCTTTTTGTAGATGTTATGAGTTTTGTCAGCACGCCTAGTGAGATACTATCAAATCCTGTAAATCTTGGTAATACCTCAGTAGTGGCACCCACCTCAATAGGAGGGTGTAGTGGCTGGGTTAAGGCATGCTGGGATATGTTTTACCTAATGTCATCTATTTTCTTCTCGAAGTAATCCAAGAAATCTTTTGCTGTAAAAGGAGAGCGACTTATAGGTGGCTGTCCATGAAAAGGTGTTGCCACCGTGTCAAACAAGAGCTTTGAGTTATGCTTGTTTTTGCTAATCAAATCAGAGTAACAGGTCTGCTTTGTAGCCAGTAGTGCATGCTTATAGTCTAAGACAGCATCACACCATGCAACGTGGAATACTTCTAATTTTGAACTGCGCCATTTCTGTTCTAGACCTCTAGCCTTATGCTTGAGGTCACGCAAGTAATCACTGAACCAAGACGACTGTGTTTGGGGGGGATATGGTTTTTATAAAGGTGGCGCAATCATGTCGAGTATAGTTTTGAGCGCTGAGGTAAACCGTCCACAAGACTGTCTACTGACTGGGCATTTTCCAAATGTGAAGCTAAGATATCAAGCAGTGTAGCTTCGAGTTCAGTCGTAGTTGAGGAGTTGATGCATCGCCGTAGTGATAAATAAGGTTGTTGTTCCACTAAACATGGCAGCGAAACCGTAAACCCAATAAGTGAGTGATCAGAGACCACTGATGCAAGAGGCATGATGTCAGTATTCATGACAGCAATACCACGTGCGAGAACCAAATCCAGGGTATTATCACTAATGTGCGTCAAGTCCTGAATGCATTTCTGAAATCCTAATGCATCCACAATTTCCAGAAATTATTTGCAGAGGGGATCAGAAGGCTTATTTATATGAATGTTGAAGTCACCAATAATCAGAATGGAGTAGAATTAAGTTATGGTTAAGGTTATGGTAAGGTTAGGTCAGAAACCACATAAGTCCATTAAACTGTTTCCAGATGTCTCCCAATCTCAAAGGCAGAGGACCCAGAGATATCAATGTCACTGTCGAGATAAGTGAATGTGTGTGCAAGTTCAACACTTTCACCACACACGATACCCTTCGGATAGCTGAATCCAAAAATCCGGGAACTTAGTCTGCATTTCAATTCAGGGGTTGCATCCTTGTAAGGCTGCATTCATCCATGGTGTGTCTCATTTTTAAAAGCTCCATGTAATGCAACTGACAAATGCAGTCTTCTTTCTTCAACAAGTGTATCCTTCTCCAACAGATGTATCCTTCTCCAACAGGTGTATCCTTCATGGCCCAAGCAATCCCACCCAAGAGTCATTGTGGGGTTTTTTTTTAAGGCAAAATGCTTGGTCAAATAAAAAAAGAAAATTAAAACAATGGACAGTTGCTCCATATATACATACAGCTGTACATCCATCCATCCATCCATTTTCTTCCGGTTTATCCGGAGTCGGGTCGCGGGGGCAGCACCTCAAGCAATACCATAAGTAATGTATAAGTACAGAAAAATTAACACTAAACTACAGGTTACACCCACTATTCCAGCTTGTTGTTTGCAGCTGTCAAGGTTGCTAGACGACAAGGGGTAGGGGCGGGATAATGACGCAATCACAACATGTTCCATGGGCTAGACTATCTCATTTCAGAATGGATGGTTTGGCCTCCACTGTCTTGGTAGGTGAGATCTTTCTCACCAACAAAGACACCCAAAACACTTGGTTCCACAACCCTACCCAACACCCAGTGCAAGTATTGAACAATAGGAACCAGAACACATCCTTGATGAATTCTAGTTTTCACTCAGAAAAATTCGGTCCACTCTGTACAGCTGAGTACAGACAGTACCTGAGTACAGTATAGGCTGGCTATGATGTCCAGTGACTTCTTGGGTATACCATGAATTTTGTGGATGTCCCGGAGAGCAGACCATTTGACTAAATCAAACACTTGTGAAACTCTACATAACCTGCAAAGATGCACTGCCGATATTCACGCTTGTGTTCAGTGAGTACTTGCACATATAGTATGTCATTCATGGTTCAGCAAACAACTGGTACTGAATCCTGTTACGAATAATCCTTGCAAGCATGTTTCCTGGTACACAGAGTCCTGTAATACCCCTGTAGTTGTTGCAGTGAAGTCAAGAAGTCACTTAGATGCATGGTTCAAATTCGAGGAGGTACTTGGGGGAGGGGTGTCTGAGTTAAAAACAACAGTTCAGGGGTGGGATCAGAATTTTTATATGTCCTATCTGTAACTGTGAATTTTCCAATCTATTGCCCATATTCATACTAGAAAAAATTTGGAAATGTAGTGGGATGAAGGTCCTGGGTCCTGATTGAAAAGACGTTCCCGCTAGCTTGGCTAATGGGGAATTCCCCTTTGGCTGACCTGGTAGAGGAATGGTCTTTAGTGCGAGCTGTCCGGGGTTCGATCCCACCGCCGTCCTGGCCACAAAGGTCCTTTGTAGGACAATATTGTGTCCTTTGTAGGACAATATTGTGACTGTAGGACCTTTGTAGGACCTCAGCCAAAGGGGAATTCCCCGTTAGCCAAGCTAGCGGGAACGTCTTTTCAATCAGGACCCAGGACCTACATCCCGCTACATATCTCCCCACCATTTCTGACTTTGTCCTGAAGTCACAGGTGCATTTAAGCATGTTTTGTGACTACCCACGTCCTGCCAACAACGCCAATTGTCAACCGAAGGACCTTTGTGGCCGGCACGGTGGTGGGAACGAACCCCGGATGGCTCACCCGGACTGCTCACACTAAAGACCATTCCTCTACCAGGTCAACCAAAGGGTAATTCCTAGCCAAGCTAGTGGGAATGTCTTTTCAGTCAGGACCCAGGACCTTCATCCCGCTACAGAAATATGATTTCAACCATTTCTAAAGTGGACCTTATTATTTATTAGTATTAGTTGAACATTTCTTCTACCTACATCACTCCCATCATTGCAGTGGCTTATTTAAGTCCAGTACTTGACGCAAGCTAAAGGACACTAGCAGGTTAATCAAAGGAGCTATTTAGCTTTTTTAATCAACTTTACTTTCTTGGCTTCAGATGTTCTGAATACAATTGTGCCGTGTCTACAGATGAATGCTAATGTTGGCCAGTTTCTAACTTTTGCCTTAAGTTAGTACAGTTTAACTAGTGTTAGCTAGCTAAAGCTAATATTATGTTTGGTAAGGAACCCACAATTTTCACTTTAAAACTTGCACTCTGCTTTCACGTATGGTGAACTGTCTTTAAGGATAAAAACAAGTCCACTTGCTTTGGGTTTTAATCAACAATGAATGGTATGAACTGCTCAGAGGATCCAGAGGTAATGAACCCCAATCACACGTCGTTCCTTCAGGAAGTAGCGATGAACAGGTGGGCTGGCTTGCAAGCCGGCGGTAGAGAACATAAATAACCTGAAAATGTCAACCAACAAGCGGTCAAATGAATGGTCTTCTAAGTGAAAGATTCTTAAAGAACCGGCTCTATAAAATGCAAAATGAATAATTTGCTTAGCAGCGACTGATGTTGTTTTTATATTGATACTATAGTATTGAGGAAGTTTGTGTCTGTGTTCAAGGTGTTTATGATCACATATACTAAACTGGACAAGGAGTCTCAGAGAATGCATACCTCTGCCAAGATAATAATATGGTCAACACCACGAGTCAATTCACGGACTTCCTGGCAGCAAGCCAGAATTCTGACTTTTTGCACACACACGACAAAAATATTGGATGACTTTATTAGCCCAAACTGTTTATGGTTGCACCTATCATTTTAACATTCTGATCTCATCACAGAAACCTGCAAATACATAAATACCTATAGGCCTGTAACTGTAGTGTCCGCCATCTGCTGGTGGCTTTAGTAAATTAAAGGCAATCAAAATTTTTCTTTTTTTTTTAACGGTGCCATCCAAAAGTATTGGTACTCTTGGTATTCCACATACAGTGAGGAAAATAAGGATTTGAACACCCTGCGATTTTGCAGGTTCTCCCACTTAGAAATCATGGAGGGGACTGAAATTTTCATCTTAGGTGCATGTCCACTGTGAGAGACATAATCTAAAAATAAAATCTGGAAATCACTGTATGATTTTTTTTAAAATAATTTATTTGTATGTTACTTCTGCAAATAAGTATTTGAACACCTGTGAAAATCAATGTTAATATTTGGTATAGTAGCCTTTTGCAATTACAGAGGTCAAACATTTCCTGTAGTTTTTCACCAGGTTTTCACACACTGCAGCAGAGATTTTGGTCGACTCCTCCATACAGATCTTCTCTAGATCTTTCAGGTTTGGAGTTTCAGCTCCCTCAAAAGATTTTCTATTGAGTTCAGGTCTGGAGACTGGCCAGACCACTCCAGGACCTTGAAATGCTTCTTACTGAGCCCCTCCTTAGTTGTCCTGGTTGTGTGTTTGGGGTCATTGTTATGCTGGAAGACCCAGCCATGACCCATCTTCAATGCTCTTACTGAGGAAAGGAGGTTGTTTGCCAAAATCTCACAATACATGACCCCATCCATCCTCCCTTCAATACGGTGCAGTCATCCTGTCCCCTTTGCAGAAGAGCATCCCCAGAGTATGATGTTTCCACCCCCATGCTTCACGGTTGGGATGGTTTTCTTGGGGTTGTTCTCATCCTCTAAACATGGTAAGTGGACCTGATTCCAAAAAGCTCTATTCTGGTCTCATCTGACCACATGACCTTCTCCCATGCCTCCTCTGGATCATCCACATGGTCACTGGTGAACTTCAAACGAGCCTGGACATGTACTGGCTTGAGCAGGGGGACCTTGCTGCCCTGCAGGATTTTAAACCATGACAGCATCATGTGTTACTAATGTAATCTTTGTGACTGTGGTCCCAGCTCTCTTCAGGTCATTGACCAGGTCCTCCTGTGTAGTTCTGAGCTTTCTCAGAATCATCCTTACCCCACAAAGTGAGATCTTGCATGGAATCCCAGACCGAGGGAGACTGACAGTCATCTTGTGTTTCTTCCACTTTCTAATAAATAATCTTAACAGTTGTTGTCTTCTACCAAGCTGCTTGTCTGTTGTCCTGTAGTCCATCCCAGCCTTGTGCAGGTCTACAGTTTTGTCCCTGGTGTCCTTAGACAGCTCTTTGGTCTTGGCTATGGTGGACAGGTTGGAGTGTGATTGCTTGAGTGTGTGAACAGGTGTCTTTTATACAGGTAACAAGTTCAAACAGGTGCAATTAATACAGG
Source organism: Thalassophryne amazonica (assembly GCF_902500255.1). Classification (NCBI taxonomy): domain Eukaryota; kingdom Metazoa; phylum Chordata; class Actinopteri; order Batrachoidiformes; family Batrachoididae; genus Thalassophryne; species Thalassophryne amazonica. The sequence continues at coordinate 53,561,320 of NC_047120.1, read as the reverse complement.
TAAAGAGTGCAGAATAAGAGGGCTTCTTAAATAAAAATTAACAGGTCTGTGTGAGCCAGAATTCTTGCTGGTTGGCAGGTGTTCAAATACTTATTTGCAGCAGTAACATACAAATAAATTATTAAAAAATCATACATTGTGATTTCCGGATTTTTTTTAGATTATGTCTCTCACAGTAGACATGCACCTAAGATGAAAATTTCAGACCCCTGCATGATTTCTAAGTGGGAGAACTTGCAAAATCGCAGGGTGTTCAAATACTTATTTTCCTCACTGTATTTCAATTTGTTTATGCCATTTCAAATACAAAAAACAAACAAACAAACCAAAAAACACAAAAAATAAAATTTCTAAAATTATCTTCCTTAAACTCAAACTGAAAGCAAATCCGTACAACTTGATATAAATTAGTTAAAAATATAAAAGCCAAGATGATGGGTTGCATGAGTAGTGGAACACTTAGGTATAATACCTGTAAATAATCAGCCTTATTGCCAGTTTTCTTCAGACAAGCCAGGGGATGGATAAATGAACATTTGTCTGGCTTGTCTGGGTGTTTTGGTGGGTTTCCGCACTCTTCTCTTTCTTGCACTGTCTAATCCATGCAGATTTACCATAGAATGCCATATTGTTCAAATTTCTTCATAACTGATGTAAATAAAGTCCAAGACATATTCAGTGGCAGCTTTACCATCAGAGAGCCTCGTCCACAATGACCACAAAAGACTCCAAGCTGTCATTAATGTTAAAGGGGCAACACACGACATTAAGAGAAGGCGCATGTAAACTTTTGATCAGGGTCATTTGGGTAGTTTCTGTCGTCATTATGATTTTAAAAGAGTAAACACAGTTGTTTGACAATAAATGGCTTCACCCAACTAACCATGAGTAAAAACAAAGTTTTTGTGTCATCATTCATATTGAAAAAAATGGCAAAAAAAAAAAAAAATAATAATAATAATAATTCTGCCAGAGTATGTAAACATTTGAGCACAACTGTATCTCAAATGCATGCAACATGATGTCATGATTTCTGTGCTCGTGGCGCCCCCTTCAGACCTGAAACATGATTGTTCTCTTAAAGCTAACAGCTTGCCAGTGCATTGTGACCTTTTGTAGCACGTGCACTTCTGTAAGACATCTTGATCCTTGCGTCACCATGTGGGGAACCAAACAGGAACCAAAACAATGTTCAGGATGATCAGACTGCAGACTCCAGGAGATTCTGGGTCAGAACTCATCCCGCCCCGTGTACAGGCCTCCCATGCTCGTCTGCACCTTGTTGTGGTTAATCTCGTGGTTCTCCTTCGGCTTCTTCTGCTATGTGTCACAGTCTCTGCAGTCTCTATTGTTTGCAGCCGTTTTTGGCATTTTGTCCTGAATTGCAGGAGGAACACTTTGCAATTTGCAGGCGACGTTGTGTGACGGTGCATTAAATATAAGAAGTTTACAACTTGCTTTCAAACCTCCTGTATAATCTGATAAGGGAATTGGACTGGAGGGTAACTAGAAATATCTGGGAACAGACAGCAAACTTCAGACAGTGACAGAAAATTTGCAAGGGAGTACAAAGGGTTTGTTTTCATTTGGTTGTTTATTTGTTTGTTTTCTTGTTTGTGTTGTTTTGTTTTACCACAAGACAAAATGAAATCTTTTATTCCAGTCATTCCCAAATTTAAGACTGCCAGGGCTCACTTTGGAATGTAAAATTCTCCTGGAGCAATCACAAGCTTTAATTACAATTCTGATTGAGACTTGAATGAAAATTAAGTATTTCCACATACACAATGTGTTAATCTAAGTCAGCTATATGAAGAATCAAATCTAAATAAAAGATTTAAATCCCACATCTTTATTACTTCTGATAAAGTTTTAAAAATGATCATTTTAAAATATAATTTTAAACTTTATTGTACAAAATGTTATTTTAAAGTTTTGTGACCTCTCATGGCCCAATCGCAGTACCTTTATGACCCATCGTGGGGCTGCAGCCCACCTGCAGTATATTTGAGTCTCACCAGTAAACCGTGGTCCACGCTTTGAGAACCATTGTTTTCTCATTTGATAAAGAAACAAAGAACCAGAAAGAAGACAGTGAAAACATATACCATGTCAAAGAATCAATGCATTCAGTAATCAGGATCAAAGCTCTGTGATATGGATCAAAGGACAGCAATCTGAATCAAACTTCAGGATCAAAGGATACTGATTACAGAATCAAAGAACATAAAGTGACAGAAAATAAAACAACCATAATCCTCATCACAGAAACAAAGTACTGCGTTATCAGAATCAAAGCCCAATGATCTGGCTGAATGTTTAGAATTAAATATAAGGGACCAGGATAAAAAAATCTAGATCAAAGCTCAGGAATAAGGATCAAAGCCTATTGATCAGGATCAATGATCAGGAACACATGTTTAGCATTCAGGATCAAACCTCTGTGATTGGCATCCATGGTCAGGATCAAATGTGAGCGATCGGAACAACAGGTCATCAGTCAAAAACAAAGAGGTTGTTCCATGATTGTCTGTCCACTGGTGTGCAGATCCACATAATGATTCCAATCTGGTGGCAAAACCTAATTATTTTGAGACAGGTTGTAGTCCGCTACACTGAATTAAAGATTGGAATTTGGTTTGGGGGCTTAAATAAATTGGGACTGTGGAGCCTGGGTTGGAGTTATTTGCTCTCCAAGTGCCCTTCTTCAGTTTTTACAAAACTGAATCTAGATACAGACCATGCGCCCGGATCCAGCAGATCTTGGACAAAGATACAGTAGGGTAAACTACAGTGGGGTAAAAAAAAAGTATTTAGTCAGTCCCTGATTGTGCAAGTTCTCCTACTTAGAAAGATGAGAGAGGTCTGTGATTTTCATCATTGGTACACTTCAACTGTGAGAGACAAAATGAGGGAAAAAAAAATCCAGAAAATCACATTGTAGGATTTTTTAAAGAATTTATTTGTAAATTATGGTGGAAAATAAGTATTTGTTCAGCCACAAACAAGCAAGATTTCTGGCTCTCACAGACCTGTATCTTCTTCTTTAAGAAGCTCTTCTGTCCTCCACCTATTACCTGTATTAATGGCACCTGTTGGAACTCATTATCTGTATAAAAGACACCTAGCCACAGCCTCAAACAGTCAGAGTCCAAACTCAACCATGCCCAAGGACACCAGGAAGAAAACTGTAGATGTGCACCAGGCTGGGAAGAGTGAATCTACAATCGTCAAGCAGGTTGGTGTGAATAAATCAACTATGAGAGCAATTGTAAGAAAATGGAAGACATACAAGACCATTAATAATCTCCCTCGATCTGGGGCTCCATGCAAGATGTCATCCCGTGAGGTCAAAATGATCATGAGAACGGTGAACAAAAATCCCAGAACTACACGGAGGAACCTGATGAATGACCTGCAGAGAGCTGGGACCAAAGTAATAAAGGCTACACACTACGCAGAGAGGGACTCAAATCCTGCAGTGCCAGGCGTGTCCCCCTGCTTAAGCCAGGACATGTCCAGGCCCATCTGAAGTTTGCCAGAGAGCATATGGATGATCCAGAAGAGGACTGGGAGAATATCATGTGGACCGATGAAACCAAAATAGAACTTTTTGGTAAAAACTCAACTTGTCATGTTTGGAGGAAGAAGAATGCTGAGTTGCATTCCAAGAACACCATATCTACTGTGAAGCATGGGGCTGGAAACATCATGCTTTGGGGCTGTTTTTCTGCAAAGGGGACAGGACGACTGATCCGTGTTAAAGGAAGAATGAACGTGGCCATGTATCATGAGATTTTAAGCCAAAACCTCCTTCCATCAGTGAGAGCATTGAAGATGCAACATGGCTGGGTCTTTCAGCATGACAATGATCCCAAACACACCGCTCAGGCAACGGAGTGGCTCCGTAAAAAGCATTTCAAGGTCCTGGAGTGGCCAAGTCAGTCTCCAGACCTCAACCCCATAGAAAATTTGTTGAGGGAGTTGAAAGTCCATGTTGCCCAGTGACAGCCCCAAAGCATCACTGCTCTAGAGGAGATCTGCATGGAGGAATGGGCCAAAATACCAGCTACAGTGTGTGCAAACCTGGTGAAGACTTACAGGAAATGTTTGACCTCTGTCATTGCCAACAAAGATTATGTTACAAAGTACTGAGTTGAACTTTTGTTATTGACCAAATACTTATTTTCCACCATAATTTACAAATACATTCTTTAAAAATCCTACAATGTGATTTCTGGGATTTTTTTTTTCTCATTTTGTCTCTCATAGTTGAAGTGTACCTATGGTGAAAATTACAGATCTCTGTCATCTTTCTAAGTAGGAGAACTTGCACAATCAGGGGCTGACTAAATACTTTTAAGCCCCACTGTGCAACTAGAGTGACAATCATTCAGAGTGAAATGATTGAAGATCAACACCAGAATAGCAAAAGAGAAACAAGACTACAGACTAGAACAGGGTCTTTAAGTTGTTTAGATGCAGAGACTGACACTTTGGTTATAAATGGCACCATATCACCATCTTGTGGATACAACACAGTACATCTGTGAGGATAAATGACTAAACAAGTCACACAGTCGAGGTTTTCCTGAAGTCATACATTGAAAGCAGAAAAAAATACAAGCAACATGGACTAGGAACTGTAAAGTGTGGATCAAACTAAATGGAACTCCGGAGGAAGCGAAGGTCATAAAGATAAGAGAGCTTGCAGATTTGGATAAATTTAAATGATTGCTCCTTATGGATGAAAATGTTCCTTATTGTTTTGATATTGTTTATTTGAAGGGATTTCGGTACGTTTTTTGTTTTGTTTTCCTCTTTTGTTATGAGACAATTTTTGACTAAATCCATATCACATACTGGTTTACATGAAATAGTTATATCATATTTAGACGCATTTTTGGTTTGTCGATTACAACCCTTTTATAATGTCAACTGATTCTTTTCAACGTGCTTCTGCACAGGAGCTTGATCTAAAAGTGTTTGATTACTCTGAACATAAATCTCATAGCATTGATTATAATATAGATCCAGATTGGGTTTTTTTTCTTAAAAATACTACTCACCACTGCAATTAATTTACAGAGGAACAACTTAAGAACTGTTCCATGATAAATGGTTCTTTCTCCATTATACATTTTAATAGTAGAAGTCTTCCTATGAATTTGCCCAAAATTCAGAATTGTTTAAAAAGTGTCAATAATCCCCTTTCTGTCATTGCGGTTACAGAGACGTGGTTGAGGGGTGAGCACATGGACACGGTCTGGCTTGATGGTTACAGTCTTATTCCAAAATGGAGTAAATTCATTGTTCCCCTTAAAATTCTCCTCACAACACCCCATAATGACAACATGAAATAATCTTTTTGTTATAAATAGGATGAATAAAATGGGCGGTGGCGTGGCACTTTATGTCGGTTACAGTTAATAGTGTGAATTTGTCAATAATATATCCTTTTCTTTTGACAGTGTCATGGAATGTGTCTCAGTGGAAATTAAATATGAAAAATAAAAAAACATAATCATAAGTTGTATTTACAGAGCTCCTGGATCAAACACGAATATTTTTGTGGATAAATTGACAGATATGTATAACACCTTTAAAAATAATAAGCTTTTGTTTATCTGTGGAGACTTCAATATGGATTTCCTCAACCTCATAGTCAATCACATATAGATGAATTTATTAATTCTGTATTTTGTATGGGATTGTATCCAGTAATTACTCATCCAACTAGGATAACTAGGAATTCATCAACACTTACTGACAATATATTGACAAACATTACTATGGGAAACATAATGGGTGGACTTCTCATTAATGATATCAGTGACCATCTGCCTGTTTTTGTTGTTTTCAATTCATTAGTTGACAAAATTGACCATATTAACATTACAAATTTCACAAGGAATATAACAGAGGAAACTATGGAAAAGCTTAGGATGGATTTAAGACAGCAAAATTGGAGTGACATTTACATTAAGGATGTAGATCAATCTTACGTATCATTCATTTCTATTATTTCCAATTTACATGATAGACATTGCCCTTGTGTGTTAAAAGATGGAAAAAAGCTAAGCAAAGATAAACCTTGGATCACTAAGGGACTTCAGAATGCATGTAAAAAGAAAAAAAAAATGTATAAGCAGTGTTTAAAATCTAGAACAATTGAAGCTGAGATAACATATAAGTCATATAAAAACAAACTAACATACATTATGCAATTGTGTAAAAGACAGTATTATAGTGATTTATTGGAAAAACAAAACAAATATAAAGGGTACCTGGAGGTTCTTAAATGAAATCATAAATAAGAAAAAAGTTGTCAAAGAATATCCTGCCTATTTTTTATACAAATACTGACACAATCTTGTGGGCTGGGGTGTTTGGCTGGCTTGCTTTTTGTTTTCTGTTTCTCCCACCAGGTGGTATGCATTCAGGACTGAGCGGCTGAGCATCAGGACCTCACCCTGAACACCTGAGGCTTGTTATCACGTGCAGGTCATCAGGACTCACAGCTGTGGTGTATTTTGTCATAATCAGAGATTGCTGCATTTAAACCTTGAATGCACAGTGTGTGATTGCCAGAGACTCGACCTTGTGAGCAGACGTGTGAGATCGACGTCAGGAGAACAATCTCACCATCACGGACGCAGAGACCGCTCCAGGTTTGACGCCACAGTCTGTGAAGGAGGATTGGGTGAGGTCTCATGCTCTTCAGCACACTTCCTGAGGTAATTTGGTTTTGGTGACTTTTATGAAGTAATGACAGTGGATTTGGTGTCCCTCACACCTTGTGTTAGTGAGCTGTCACGTTATGCTAATTGTCTAATCAGCTTCTGCTGCAGTGGAGATTTGAACTGAGTTGTTCCGTGCCTGCAGGGTAAGAAGCTGATGTATGGATTTAAGCCAGGAAGTGTTTGCTGATTGTGTGCACCTTTGAGTTGCGTCTCTCTGTGTGGAGTTGGACTCACCTCATGTTTTCTTTCTTCACAGACTCGGTTTGTCGCGGCCACCTGGGGGGTGTCGGCGGGGTCCCTGGGTCCAAACTGCTGTGGCTCCGGACCGTTTGCGCTGCTGAGAGCGCGCCGTGTTTCCACCTCACCAGACCGCGGACTGTTTAGTTGTTTAGCACTGTATCACCCCACTGTTATGTTTATTAAATTCTGTTACCTTTTGAACCGTGCTCTGCTTATTTTATGCTGGGTCCTTCAAACGCTGGGTCGGTTCTCCGACCGCGTCCGAAACATAACACACAATTGTTAAAGAAAACAAAGCTATAGCAGATCATTTTAATGGTTATTTTGTTAACGTGGGTAAAAACTTAGCAAATTCAATTGTTCCTTCCAAAACATGCTCCTTGAGTCACAGCAAAACAATAGAAACAGTTTGCGATTCAATGTTCATTAGAGGAACGGATGAAAAAGAAATTATTGATATAGTTCACAAACATAAGGGGAAAAAAAAAAATCAACTGATAGTGACCATTTTGATATGTTTTCATTAACATTATTATTGATTGCACTGTTAAGCCTTTAACATATCTGTAATTTGTCATCAATGAGTGGGAAATTTCCTTTCAAAATGAAAATAAAGTGATCCCATTGTTCAAATCTGGTGACAAGCATGTTTTTTGCAATTATAGGCCAATCTCCCTCTTACCACAATTTTCTAAAATTCTGGAAAAGGTATTTGAAATTAGGTTAAATGATTTTTTAACTAAACATCATATCCTTAGCGAGCAGCAATACGGTTTTAGAAAGAATCGCACTACTTCACTGGCTGTGATGGAGTTCTTTGAACAAATTACTAACACGATTGAAAATAAGTAATATACTGTAGGGTTTTTTTTATTTACAGAAAGCATTTGATACTATAGATCATACCTTGCTACTGGCCAAATTACAGAAGTATGGTATCAGGGGATTGGCACATGACTGGATAGCGAGCTACTTTGACAGTAGGTATTAGTGGCCACTTTGGTGGGACAAATTCTGAGTTTTTGAAGATTACTTGTGGGGTGCCCCAGGGTTCAGTCCTTGGGTCACTGTTGTTCCTTTTGTATATTAATGATATATGTTTGGTTTCTAAGTATGTAAGTTGTATTTTATTTGCGGATGATACGACTGTGTTTTGTAGTGGGGATCATTTGGGACAGCTCCTGGACAAGATGGAGAAGGAATTACATAAATTTAAAAAATGGTTTGATTTAAATAAATTATCGCTCCACTATGTGGGAATAAGTCCAGGAATTTAAGCAAAAAACTATTACTACATGATATTGAAATTGTAACAGATACAAAATTTCTTGGTGTTCATATTGATGATAGATTAAGCTGGAAAACACATATTAACTAAAAGCCATTGCAATTCTGCATGAAGCCCAGGACTTCCTCACCCAACATGCATTAACCACTTTATATCATGCATTACCTGTTCCATATATGACATATTGTGTTGAGGTTTGGGGAAATACATACAGAACTAATACTAAATCAGTTTTTCTGTTGCAAAAGAAAGCTATAAGAATTATCAGTAATAAACCATATTGAGAGCCAACAAATTCATTATTTGCTTATTTGCAAATTTTAAAATTCTGGGACTTGGTTGATTATATTACAATACAGATTATGTATAAAGTTAAAAATAAGCTTTTGCCTCTACATGTCCAGAATCTGTTTAAAATGAGAGACTCCAACTACAGTTTGAGAGGAACATTATTATTTGAGAAACTGAAGATCTGTCAGGGGTGTTAATATTTGGAATATATTTACCCGTCATAGGTTGAAGGATTAGGGTTACCATTTTTGTCACTGTTCACACTTACTTGTTTGGTTGTGTTTTGAAATTTTTCTGATTAAGTTAAATAGTTTATGCACCTTTTTTTCTCTTTTCTTGTACAGTTATAATAACTGTACAAAATGTTTTCTGAACTCTGTTGATTTGAGTACTGCAAACTCATAATAAATAAGTTACTGTAATCTAATTTATTTAAGTTTATTTGAGCTTTGCAAACTCAAAATATATAAGTTACTTTAATCTAATTTATTTAAGTTAATTTGAGTACTGCACACTCAAAATAAGTTACTGTAATCTAATTTATTTAAGTTTATTTGAGTACTGCAAACTCAAAATAAATGTTACTATAATATAATTTATTTAAGTTCATTTGAGTACAGAGAACTAACAAAAAATTAGTTAATCAAATCGAATGTATCTAAGTTAACATAAATGAATTTTTTTAAGGCAACGACTTTGCATATTTTTTTAAGTAAAGTCAACTTATTATATTTTACAGTGTATGACCATATATATATATATATATATATATATATATATATATATATATATATATATATATATATATATATATATATATATATATATGGAACGTGAGATCGATAGACGGATCGGTGCAGCATCTGCAGTGATGCGGTCATTGTATCGGACCGTCATGGTGAAGAGAGATGTTATGTGTCGGACGCAGCTCGGAGAACCGACCAGCGTTTGAAGGACCCAGTATGAAATAAGCAGAGCACGGTACAAAGGCTAACTGAATTTAATACATAACAGTGATACAAAAAATAACAAAAGAAAGTGCGGTCTGGCGTGGTGCGCTAACGGTCCGGAGCCAGAAGCTGTTCGGACCCAAGGACCCCGCCGACACCCCCCAGGTGGCCGCAACAAACCGAATCTGTGAAAGAAGGAACCATTATGTGAGTCCACACTCTACACACAGAGAGAACACTTAAAGGTGTACAAACAGCAAACACTTCCTGGCTTGATTACTAATCAACTTCCCAACCTGCAGGCATGGAACATCCAGTTCACAAAACTCCACTGCAGTGGAAGCCGATACATGACTAACATACAGCTCAATATAAAAAGGTGTGAGGGACACCACATTTACTGACTGTATAAATGTTAGTCACAAAATCTAACGTACCTCAGGAAGTGTGCTGACGAGCGTGAGACCTCACCCCCTCCTCTTTCACAGACCGTGCATCAAACCCTGGACGTTCTCTGCATCCACTGATGATGAGATGGCTCCCGAGACGACGATCTCACCCGTCTGGTCACAAGGTCGAGTCTCTGGCAAATACACACTGTATACTCCAGTCTTAAATGCCACCATGTTCCAATCCATATAGATGCACCTCAGCTGTGAGTCCTGACGAGCCGCAGGTGATCAGGGTGAGGTCCTGATAACCTCAGCAACACAGCCACTCAGTCCCAAATGCAAGCCACCTGGAAGGAAAAACAAAAGACAGAAACAAAAAGGCAGCCAGGCCCCCCAGCCATACAACAGAGAGAGCTGAGTAGGGGGGCAAAGCTCTCGATTTACCGATCGATCTACGTTCCGATCCTCACCTCTGGTCATGAGATTTGGCTCATGACCGAAAGAACGAGATCGCGAGTACAAGCGGCCGAGATGAGTTTCCTCCGCAGGGTGGCTGGGTGCTCCCTTAGAGATAGGGTGAGGAGCTCGGTCACTCGGGAGGAGCTCGGAGTCAAGCCGCTGCTCCTCCATGTCGAAAGGAGTCAGTTGAGGTGGCTCGGGCATCTTTTCCAGAAGCCCCCTGGATGCCTAGCTGGAGAGGTGTTCCGGGCACGTCCCATTGGGAGGAGGCCCCGGGGAAGACCCAGGATACGCTGGAGGGACTACATCTCTCGGCTGGCTTGGGAACGCCTTGGGGTTCCCCCGGAGGAGATGGGGGAGGTGTGTGTGGATCGGGAGGTCTGGGCGGCTTTGCTTGAGCTGCTGCCCCCGCGACCCGACTCCGGATAAAGCGGAAGAAAATGGATGGATGTATGTATATGTGTGTATGTATTTATTTTTAATGGTATAAAGGGTGGGTGCTTACAAGCTTTGCTTCTGCCTTCACCCTTTCAGCCGCACGGGTTCTTTGTACATTGTTTCTTTTATGTTTTGTTATTGCCTTTGTTGTTGCTCAGCTGTGTGCCAGATAAATAAATAAATTCAAATTCAATTCAATTCAAAATTCAAATTCAAAGTTCTTAAGGGGTGGGGGTGTTTAGCAGGAAACATTTATGAGAGTCAGGTGCTTCATTTATGTCAGAAAAGACTAGATGATCATGTTAAAAAAAATCACACACACACAAACCATACAATGCAAGAAATTTTCCATTTGCTTGAAGTACCCTATTTTCCAGCCTATACATAACTCTTGTTGTTTTGTTTTTTTGATGTTGTTGTTGTTTTTGTTTGTTGTTTGAAGGTCATGAGAGTTCAATTCTAAAGTTACATATATGAAAAAATACTACATTGCCATCTATGCCACAAGAGGGCACTATCTTGTGACACGTTTCTCCTGTATACTTAATGAGGTACTGTGATTCATATTCTGGAGCAGAAGTTGGCCTTAACATGCTACTAATCTGGATACCACTGCTGTAAAAGAATGAGAAGAATATGATGATCTGAATGAGTCTAAAAGGATGGGTGAATTTAATAAATCATGCTCTCAAACTGAAAGACCATGTTCTTGATTTTTTTTTAAAAAAAGGGAGTATAACATGCATATCAGGACAAAAATAGGTTCTAGAAATTGCCCTTAAAAAATTAATTTTGGCAAAGATCAAGGTCAAGGTGTTTGATTTTAAACACGATTTGGACCCACTTAGGTGGATTCTAGAATTACACTGCCAAGACGAATCACAGGTCAATCATTTGGGTTACAGTCAAGGTCACTGGGTTCAAATGTCAGATCGCTGTGACCCTGGCAATCTCCATGCTTACAGATGCTGTTAATTAGCTATTTCAAAAATAACAAAATAAAATAAAGACAAATCATGCAGTTTTATGAACATTTATTTGTGGCTATGACATATTTCAGAGTTTTAGCCATAATAAAAGTTTTAAAGTTTTGCAGGTTTGCAATTAAATACAATATATAGCAAACCTATATGCAGTTTCAATGGTTGTTATATTTTTAACAGCCTGCAGGGGGAGACAAAGACGTTTCCTTGCTCAAAGGCAGTGGTTCTCAACTATAGAGCAAAGACACACTGAGAACAGTGATTAGTAACCCAGAGTTTACAAGGTCATATTCTGAGGGTTATAAAATACAAAGGGACAAAAAAGGACTAAAACATACTCACAGAAATATTTAACCCTAATTTTTAAGATTTATGTAATTTTATTACATAAATCTTAAAAATCTTTGAAATGCATAATCCTCAGCTTTATGTATTTTAAATAAATACTGTCATTATTATTGATTTTGAGTAATTATATTTTATTAATAATAAATACATAAAGCTGAGGATTATGCATTTCAAATAAATAGGATTAATGAATATGCATCATGTAAGGTTTATTTGGTAGGTTTGTATTAAAATTATCTAAAAAAAAAAAAGTAAATGGGAATTTGTCATGTAATAAAATTATATAAATCTTAAAAGTTAGGGTAAATATTTCTGTGAGTGCACCCCGACAGGTACAGTACTGTATCACATGCATTTACACTTATTAAAAAAAGAAAACTTTAGAGCTTTATTGTTCTGTACATATGATACTATATATTAATGACAATATAGCAGTTGTTCTTGACATGACGTTAACATGATTGCACTTCATCACAGTTTAGATTAAAAAACAACAGCTTTGACCCCTCTTCCAGGTACAGTACATCTAGAAAGTATTCAGTGCTTCAGTTTTTCCACATTTCATGTTACAGTCTTATTCCAAAATGGAGTAAATTCATTGTTCCCCTTAAAATTCTACACACAACACCCCATAATGACAACATGAAATAAGTATTTTTGACATTTTTGTAAATTTATTAAAAATAAAAAACAAAGAATTACGTGTACATAAGTATTCACAGCCTTTGCCGTGAAGCCCAAAATTAAGCTCAGGTGCATCCTGTTTCCACTGATCATCCTTTAAATGTTTCCACAGCTTAACTGGAGTCCACTTGGGGTAAATTCAGTTGATTGGACATGATTTGGAAAGACACACACCTGTCTACATATAAGGTCCCACAGTTGACAGTGCATGCCAGAGCACAAGCCAAGCATGAAGTCAAAGGAATTGTCAGTAGACCTCCGGGCCAGGATTGTCTCGAGGCACAAATCTGGGGAAGGGTACAGAAACATTTCTGTTGCTTTGAAGGTCCCAATGAGCACAGTGGCCTCTGTCATCCATAAATGGAAGAAGTTCAGATCCACCAGGACTCTTCCAAGAAACTCTGCTCCAGAGCGCTCTTGACCTCAGACTGGGGCAGCAGTTCATCTTTCAGCAGGACAATGACCCCAAGCACACAGCCAAGATATCAAAGGAGTGGCTTCAGGACAACTCTGTGAATGCCCTTGAGTGACCCAGCCAAAGCCCAGACCTGAATCTGATTGAACATCTCTAGAGAGATCTGAAAATAGCTGTGCACTGATGCTCCCCATCCAACCTGATGGAGCTTGAGAGGTGCTGCCAAGAGGAATGGACAAAACTGCCCAAAGATAGGTGCACCAAGCTTTTGTCATCATATTTAAGAAGACTTGAGGGTGTAATTGCTGCCAAAGGTGCATCAACAAAGTCTTGAATAAAGGGTGTGAACACTTATGTACATGTGATTTCTTAGCTTTTTTTATTTTTAATAAATTTACAAAAAAATTCAAAAATACTTTTTTCATGTTGTCATTATGGGGTGTTGTGAGTAGAATGTGGAGGGAAACAATGAATTCACTCCATTTTGGAATAAGGCTGTAACATAAAATGTGGAAAAAGTGAAGCACTGTGAATACTTTGTGATTGCACTGTATAACTCCTGACACTTGGTGCTCTTTGCTACTTGACACCTGGCAGCGCTTCAGTTGACGCCGACTAGGGATGTTTACTTTGATGATGCTGGCAGGGTCACACCAACACCAGCCCTTCCTGCTCATGCTGGGAAAACAATTTGCAAATGAAACTCAACTTGGACTAGTGTGCCTTAATTGAGAGAGTGGTGACATGACGAGCCAAAAAAAAAAAAAAAAAAAAAGTCGTGTGACTCGTGGTGCCATCTAAGGTCCAAAATAATGTTCTCTGTTAATCTATCTGCATGTAAATCGAGCTATTTTATTTATTTATTCGCTGAAAATGCTGGGCTGATGTGCATTTGGAGGCACAAATAGACACAACAAGGGCTTCAAGATGTACAGATTCCCTTCAGATCCAAACAGAAGAAAAATTTGGGAAAATAATTTCCGTGTGGGATGGAGCAACTTCATTGTCAAAGTTTTGAGAGGTAAATTTATTGTTCAGTCCCATGTGCAGTAAAACTCATCTAAACCATCATCATATAAACCGGATATTCGCAGTAGCTGGACAAAAAAAGCCCCAATGTTTTTGTATTGTTTTCCATGTAATAAACACCATATATAACGGAATTTGTGCAAGAGATTTTCACTCACATCAGATAAAATGTCCCATCCTATTGCAATGTATTTCCATTAAAAACCCCAAGCAGTCTGGATGTGCACAGTTACAGAGGTACAAATTAAAGTTCAGCTCTGACACTCACCGATTTCAGGAAAGTGGGACCAGAGTTATTTAAGTGATTAAAAATCTGACCGTTTATGTTTATTCACACTGTGCTCATACTCGGACCTGCAGCCTGACGTGCACCTGTTAAATCAGACACAAAAAGCTGTGATTTGACACTTTTCTGCTTTCACGCTTTCATATTTTAATAGTTTTTGCAGTGCGCACGCTGATTACAAATGGATCAGAAATGTCCGCAAATTTACAACTCTGAATGGAAAAAGAGGAAATTGTTCAGCTTACCTTCGAATTGGAGGTGATGATTGTAGAAAGAAAAGCTTGTTGCGGGTCAAATTAGTCCAGAATAAACATAATCCAGCTATGGAGAGCTTTAGAACTGTTACACATGTCATTGCATAACATAGAGTTACAGAATAGAGGTGGGCGATACCGGGAATTTTGGTATTGATCCGATACCAAGTAAATACAGGCCCAGTATCGCCGATATCAATACAGATACAATACTTTTTCATATTTAAACTTCATAGATCCAAAGGATCCAAAAGACGTAGGATAGAATTTCACCAAACATTGTACGTGACAACAAAATACTTTATTATCACTCTACACAACTTAAAACAAAATCTCCTGAGGTAGAGGGCTGACAAACCACAATACAAGGGTGCACTGCTCTATGTTGTGTGACACAGCGCAGTGCTGCTCTTACAGACAGAGAGTAGACTTTGATGAATCTGCGTGCGCAGCAGTCAGTGCGTGCGGGAGAGAAAAAAAACTTAAGTATCGATCTTTTTACACGAGGATCATTCAATATCAATACCAGCGTTGGTATCAATATTATCGATATTAGGATCGATCCGCCCACCTCTATTACTGAGCAGCAGAAGCATAACATCAGGCTTTAAATTCATTAAATAAATCGTCATAAATTGTAAATTTATGTAAATTTGATAGCTTAACTATTTTTATATTTATTTTGATAACACCTGTACCTGGATGTGTTGCTGTAGCTGGTTAAATGATTTTTAAAAAATGTTGAAAACATAAAAGGTCCATTCAGTAGTTCAATACAATTGGAACCAAAATGGCGCCATGTTCTGAATTGACGCCACTCTCTCAATTAAGGCCCCCCCCCCCCCACACACACACACACACACACAAGAACTACAACCTTGGTTATCAAACAAACAACAAACAACTGCAATCCACCAGAAACTGAGCTCAATGCATAGGACCCATTAAAAAGCAAAGTTCCAACATTTAAGCTGGAAGTTAAATTTGGAATTTATGGAAAATACAACATCAAAAACTAGTCAAGTCCATTTGAAGGCATCATATTGTCATTGAACTGAAATGCTGCACAACGTCAACCTCATTCCTTTCAAACAGTGAGACACTGACACCATTTAGGTAATATTGCATCTGTACACCAAAACAAATGAAGCAAGATCAAGAATGAAAGGAAGCATTTCTAAAGTTAATTCAAAAAATTTCAACAGAAACATTGCATTAACAGCATGGTACTGTATGATATATCTGTCTGGGTTAGGTAGTTCTCAAGAACTCAGTGACCGTGCTAGACAGAGATGAGTGAAGGAAGCGACACATCTTCACATCTTCTTTTTACAAAAATCCTTCTCTGTTCTACTCAAGCCCCAATAAGCATGTTTACAGCCCATACCATAACAACTGTACATGGCGAATTATATACAAGTACTGTCTGACACTTAGCCAAGTCCAGAGCTCCGCTACCACAGACTGCTAGCAATGGCAGCTAGCTGTTGTGGATGACCGTGCCTGTTGTTTCTGGGCATTTCATTACAAATAACTGTAATAATATGGCTTATCGTTTGGTTGCTTGTAGATCATCTAAGAAGTGTGTGCCCCAATATTTCTGTTGAGTGAAATTTTCATATGTAATTTTAAAGTTAGCAATATTAGCATTTTTAGCAGGTATCAATAGCTTGATGATGTTAGGTCCAGTTAATCCATAATCCTGTGGTGTGTTTTCAAGCAGTGCTTGGTAAAAGTGACAATTTTCATGAAAAATCATTCTTGTATTTTATCGACCTGGGAAATTGGGGGATTTTGTGGATATTTTCTTGACTGTCCCATGCTTGTCCCTGGTAACATGAACATCCACCTACACAATCATAGCTCTGCAGACTTCATGTGCCTAATACAATACCTTGATTTAAAATGGGTTTGCTCTGACAAAGCCGGCAAAAAGCTTTACTTTATTTTCCCCTGAATCTGTGTCACTAACCATTATGTCATTTGGTTCAATGTGTACCTCATGAAACAACCCTGTGTTCCACCTCCGCTGGTCACATTTTGCCGTAACCTCAGAAATCTATCTCCCATCATCATTTGCTCTGTGATTGCATCCACTCTGCTTCCGGTTAGCACGTCCTCCTGTGTATGAGTTCATGATGCCACAGAGACTCTCTGTTCCACACCGATCTCTTGTCTGGATATTCTGTGCTCTTTGTACCAGACCAGTGCATACTAACCAGCCACACCCACGGCTCAGGACTTTTGATACAGTTAGTAACTAGAGCCTACTATTTATACTCTCAAACATCGGCATCAGCATCTGAGTTAAAGCACATTCTTGGTTGAAATCATATCTCACTGGGCTTTCATTAAATGTATCATAGCTCAGACAGTTTTTAGCATCCCACTGTCTCTCCACAGGGTGCATGAAGGCTTGAGGCTAGGGTTCCTTCTCTTTGCCATATACACCACCTTCCTGGAGCAGATTATCAGTTTGCAGGACTTCTCATATCACTGCTATGCAGATGATACTGAACTCTATCTGTCGGTCCTCCTGAATGACCCCACAGTCATTGCGCAGATCTCGGATTGTCTCTCAGATTTATCCTCGTGGATGAAGGAATACCACCTTCAACTAAATCTCTCAAAGACTGACTTTTTAGCCAATCTAGACATCATTGTATCAACATAAAAATCACCCCTCTATCTTTTACTCCTACCAGGGTGGCAAAGAAAACTGAATGTCATGATTGATGACCAGCTGTCATTCTGTGACCATGTTGCCTCTGTCTCCCAGTCATGGGAGACTATTTAACAGAAGAATACTTAGCCATGCCTAACTCAATTTACCACCCAATTGCTGGTAGAGGCCATTGTTATCTCTCACCTTGACTACTGCAATGCCCTTGTAATGGGCACAGCTTGCATGGTGAAGCCTTACAGATGATTTGGAACGTGTCAGGGCATCTGATTGTTGATCAACCCAAGAAGGTGTGTTACCCCACTCCTTATCAACACCACTGGCTACCCATTGTCACCCACATCCAATTCAAGTCACTAAAACTTACCTACAAAGTGACTCCTGGGTCTGCACCTGTCTATTTAAATGCTCTCATAAATGCATATACCACCCCTCAGATGCTGTGCTCCTTAAACAAGTGGCATCTGGCACTGCCATCCCTAGATACAAGGTAATCCAGACTATTTTCACTTGTGGCGCCCCGATAGTGGAACAAGCTGCCAAATGCAGAGCATAGCGACACTCTAATTTCAAGAAGCTCTTAAAATCCCAGCTCTTCTGACAACACCTGTTCCCCTAACATCACTAACAACACTAGCATGGCTAACGTTTCTCTCTCCATCTTTCATTATAAAGTCACTGGTTTGCCATTATACAGATGTCTCCTTTAAACAGTAAAGATAGTATTTTTAGTTATGCTGTAGTACCCCTTCCAAAAGGTTTGACTCTGATTACTCACTTGTAGATCACTTTGGGTAAAAGCATCATCTAAATGAATGTAAATAAATCAATGTAAATTACCTTTAGTTTGGGCAACTACAAATGCGCTGTGAAAACAGAGAAGACTGTGTATACAAATGGCTCTAATTCCTAAATGGGCAATTCGGTATTTTTACTAAACATCTTGAATCAATGCTGAAAGTCGACACTACAAGTAAATCTTGATTATTGAATGAATGAATGAATGTATGAATGAATGAATTTTATTTGGCATGCACACACACATACTTAAAAGAATCTTTCATAAAACAAAACAGAAACAAAACAAACAAACAAAAAAAACAATAAACTTATGAACGCCCACTCCTTTCATCAGGTGCTATATACACATATATGTACACTCATAACAACAAATACCAAAAAAAGAAAAAAGCAAGCAGAGACAATATAGATTATTCAGTGAACTAAAATATCTCAACACAACAGAACAAACAATAGTACAACACACTATAAAACAAACAAACAAACAAAAAAAAAAAACTAAGAAACTCAGTTTACCTGATTTATCATACTATAATAAGTAATTATATATATATATATATTTTTTTTTTTTTTGTTTTGACACATTTTACAGAGTCGCAATGACTTTTTACAGTAATTTGAATCTTTAAACTATCAAATACTAATGTTCCTCTCAGATGATAGCAGGACTACCTCATTTAAAACAGTTCCTGGACATGTTGAGGCAAACGTTTATTAACTTTATACATAAACTGTATTTGATCTTTTTTTATCAACTGATAATTGGAAAGCTATGAAAACTAGCAAATAATCACTGACATCACTAATGAGTAGTCCACCTGTTATGTTCCCTACAGTAGCATTTGTTAATATATTGTCGATAAGTGTCAATGTATTTCTAGTTATCCTAGTTGGATCTGTGATCACTAGATACAATCTCATTCAAAACACAGAGTTTATAAATTCTGTTATTTGTAACTGACCACAAGGATTCAGGAAATCTATATTAAAGTCTCCACAGACAAATAAAAGCTTATTATTTTTAACTGTTATACATTTCAGTCAATTTATCCATGAAAATAATTATATTTGATCCAGGAGCTCTGTAAATGTAACTTATAATTATATAATATTGTAAAAATTTCACTGTCCCATTAACCGTATGTAATTCAAGCTGCAGTATTCCTGTTTACAGACAGACTGTTTATGTGTTATATAGTGGAGGATTAGCACAGCTTCATCAGCCACTAAACTCCACCTGGGGGAGGGGGGGTGTACCGGCTTGATTTCACGACAGATTGGATGTGCACTCCGTCCACTGTGTTCCAGATCTACCATGAGGTCTCCATCCAGCTATATGTGCTTGGAAAACCTCTAAAAGCAGGTTGTTTTACAATCAGGGTACATAAGTGGATCTTAAAGATAGAGTTTGGTATAATGACAAGGTGGAAATGACCAACGAAATTTAGTTTGCTATACATGGAGAATGACAACTGGTCTATCAGCAGCAATGGTTATTTGGTTTCATATCCCCCTTTGTTTACCAGCAGAACTCTAATTATACCAGGTTTTACAAAAATATCTTTGTGATTTCCATGATGTCTAATTTTGATGGGCTGCCAGAACTATTATTTATTTAGTAGGTAACCAATAAATGCAGTAATTTCCTATCAAAGCCTACTTTATAACAATCAAACTCGCAGGATTATTGCCCAGTGGGCTAAAAAAAATTGAAACAGGCGTTCAAAAATAAAATGTCTGTCAAAACTGTCTTCTCCGGAAATCGAGTCCATTTCAAACTCAAGCATCAGTGTTATCATGTGAATAATAATGTTTTGTTTGAAAGAGGTAATCACTATCTATGATTCCACAAAAGGATGTATACCTCAAATGACTTTAATACTGGGGTGAAACCCTCCATCTGTCAAAAACTGTCCTCTCCAGAAGTGCTTATAGTCCATCACTATTTGATGATGCAGAAACACAATAACAGTTGTATACTGAGTACATACTACCATCAACTGCACTAATCTTAGTGTGTATAATATACACAACAGTTATCTTAGTTAAAAAAAAAGTCCTCTCCGGAAAGGTTGTACTTGTTAGTTTCAATCTTGAAATAAATATATATGGCAAGATCTGACAGGTCTGAAATTTTGGGCATTTAAGTATCCATGTCAGCAGTTAGATATGGATGAATAACTTGGCCAAAGTAACCACTTTAATTTTTTTTTTTTTTTGGTGCACATACTTGTATACTCTGGCTGTGAAACAGCCTGTATCTAGGTGGTTTCATGAAGATAGACCCCAAATGCTCCAACTAGCATTTTTTAGTATAACTGGAGATACTTTTAATTTAAACTTCCCACCCTGTCTAAAACTCAAACTCATTTCAGTTTCTTGGAACCATGACCTTATTCTTTGGGTCAACACTGAAATTTCATCACCACAGATGAGTTTTGATCTATAAATGAAGTTGTAATTTAATAGCTTTTCCTTCTGACTCACTTCCCATTTCACCCTGATGCTGCAAAGCTGTCCATTACCAGTTGATTCCACCTGCAGACTACAAATTTAATCATGCAGGCTGTAGTTTATAAGAAATGGTGAGGCATTACATAATGGATCCAATGACAGATTCTGGATACTCAAGACACCCATGACAACTCTGAAGGAGATATAGACTTCTGTGGTTGTGTCTTGAGAAACTGCACATCGCCCGACTTTTATCTGTTGCATCACCAGTTATTTCAGCTTAATTTTCATTACAAAAGCAATGCTAAAATTTAAGATGCTTTGTGACTGAAATGAGACACAAACATAAACTTGATCTGTTTTCTTGCATGAAATATGATAGGTGTGTTGGTAGCTTCCCTCACTAGTCTTCTTCTTGCACCCACTCACTTGCAGAGAACTGAGAAGATTTACAATACAGTGGCATACTGTTTGCATTTTTTACACTATAGAAAGTTTTCTCCAATCACAGCCACAGACGTCTATAATTCCTTTTTTCCTTCCCTTCCAACTTTCCGTCCAGCATTCACTCATGTTGAGAACTGGCTACTCAAGACAGATTTTCCCCGGAATGCCCTTGTGTTTGCATTTCTTTTACAATGCACAGCTTTCTCCAATCACAGCCACAGAAGCCTATAATTCCTTCAGACTTGTCATAGATGTGTTGGTGGCTTCCCTAACTGGTTTTCTTCTTGCATGGTCACTCACTTTGGAAGAACTGCCTACTTTCAAACAGGTTTACCATGCATTACCATACTGTTTCCATTTATTGTACTAAGCAGAGCTTTCTCCAATCACAGCTATAGAAGCCTGTAATTCCTTCAGACTTGTCATAGATGTCTTGATGGCTTCCCTCACTGGTTTCCTTCTTGCATGGCCACTCACATTGGAAGAACTGGCTACTTCAAACAGCTTTACCACGCATTACCCTGCTGTTTGTATTTCTTGTACTATGAAGCACTTTCTCTAATCACAGCTATAGAAGCCTGTAATTCCTTCAGACTTGTCATAGATGTGTTGGTAGCTTCCCTCACTGGTACCCTTCTTGCATGGTCACTCACTTTGGAAGAACTGCCTACTTCAACAGCTTTACCATGCATTGCCATACTGTTTGCATTTCTTTTACGAAGCAGAGTTTTCTCTATCACAGCTATAGAAGCCTATAATTCCTTCAGACTTGTAATCGATGTCTTGGTGGCTTCCCTCACTGGTTTCCTTCTTGCATGGTCAATCACGTTGGAAGAACTGCCTACTTCAAACAGCTTTACCATGCATTACCATACTGTTTGTATTTCTTTTATGAAGCAGAGCTTTCTCCAATCACAGCTATAGAAGCCTGTAATTCCTTCAGACTTGTCATCGATGTCTTAGTGGCTTCCCTCACTGGTTTTCTTCTTGCATGATCACTCATGTTGGAAGAACTGCCTACTTCAAACTGCTTTACCATGCATTACCATACTGTTTGCATTTCTTGTACAAAGCAGTGCTTTCTCCAATCACAGCCACAGAAGCCTATAATTCCTCCAGACTTGTCATAGATGTGTTGGTAGCTTCTCTCACTGGTACCCTTCTTGCAAGGTCACTCACTTTGGAAGAACTGCTTACTTCAACAGCTTTACCATGCATTGCCATACTGTTTGCATTTCTTTTACGAAGCAGAGTTTTCTCTATCACAGCTATAGAAGCCTATAATTCCTTCAGACTTGTAATCGATGTCTTGGTGGTTTCCCTCACTGGTTTCCTTCTTGCATGGTCAATCACGTTGGAAGAACTGCCTACTTCAAACAGCTTTACCATGCATTACCATACTGTTTGTATTTCTTTTATGAAGCAGAGCTTTCTCCAATCACAGCTATAGAAGCCTGTAATTCCTTCAGACTTGTCATCAATGTCTTGGTGGCTTCCCTCACTGGTTTTCTTCTTGCATGATCACTCATGTTGGAAGAACTGCCTACTTCGAACTGTTTTACCATGCATTACCCTGCTGTTTGTATTTCTTGTACTACGCAGTGCTTTTTCTAATCACAGCTATAGAAGCCTATAATTCCTTTAGACTTGTCATCGATGTCTTGGTGGCTTCCCTCACTGGTTTCCTTCTTGCATGGTCACTCACGTTGGAAGAACTGCCTACTTCAAACAGCTTTACCATGCATTACCATACTGTTTGCATTTCTTGTACTAAGCAGAGCTTTCTCCAATCATAGCTATAGAAGCCTGTAATTCCTTCAGACTTGTCATAGATGTCTTGGTGGCTTCCCTCAATGGTTTCCTTCTTGCTGTCACTCACTTATTGAGGAATGGCTACTCAGGAGGATTTACTAGAGTACCATAAAGTTTATATTTCTTAATGATCGATGCAAATCAAGCCCAAGAACTATTGGAAATTTTGAAGTATTGACCATATTGTATTGGCATACAGAGACAAAATTACAAACAATATGTCACTGCCCAAATACTTATGGACCTGAATGTATGTCCTCACTCACTCTCCCTTTTCGGGCGCTATTTATGTGCTGTGTTGTTTATTACAGCCCCTAGCTGCTTTCAAATCAAGGCTGATCCTTTGTTTTGCTCACATTGTTAATTGCAGATGCCAAACGAAATCCTCAGAGCAGCTAAAGCCGTCCAAGAGGTTTAATGCTGCACATGACATTGATGGATGAATGTCCCCTTGCTGTAAGCTTTTATTTATAAGTTATGACTTTGCACCTAAAGATAACATGAACCTGTGTGGCTCAGCAGAAGTGATCTTTGTCTGCTGACTAAACAGGCTGTTGGTTGAGGAGATCCCTTTGTTTTTATGTAATTATAATTAATTATTGAATGAGCCAACACAGCTGTGAGTTCGGTTAAATTAGGGATTTGTGGGGTTTCACAGCTCTTTCTGAGCTATTATGAGAGTTTCTCAACAGTGTGATGTATTATTAGCATTTAAAACATTTATTCCAATTACATTTTTTTTCTTTTGTAGTCTTATATTTTATAGATTTCACACTTCACTCAGTAAAAGTCATGACTGCATTGGCACAGTGAATAATCAGGCTGTAATTTAAATTATGTTTGTCTGTTTGTTTCCAAACTTCTCACCCTAGAAGCTCTTGACCCTAGAATGGCAAATGTTAAGGTTACTTGGGTCGAACGTCAAATTTTCTGTTTTTATTATTATTATTATTATTATTATTATTATTATTATTATTATTATTATTATTATTATTATTATTATTATTCATGGATGATCTAAAGCATATATTGATCAACTAAATCTTCCGATTGGAGGTGTGAATGATTTCATAATGAAGTTACACAGAAGTCATATGATGAAGTTATACATAATCAACAACACCATTACAGACATATGTATATTTACTTGTACATTTATATCATGGTGTCTAGAGCGTGCAGCCCTCTCATGTCTTTCATTTCAGGTACAAACTTTAACATGTTGTTAAGGATACCTGATGACCTACATTAGCTTGCTGGAAAGCTTTATAATCTGACCCCATTATTTGGAAATGTAAGAAATCGGAACTTTAAAAGGCAACCTCTCTACTCTTCTGGCTTAACGAACGAGCATGATGACCTTTGTCCGATCCAAAAACCAGGCATCATTTTCCCCTTGAAAGGACTCTTAATGTGCTGCAGCAGTCTGATCTCCTCCTTTCTTTCCGCCCCTTCTTCCTTCTTCAATTCAATTCCATAAAAATTGATGACCCCTGCTGGATGGTCAAGGTACACCCCAAGAGTGGTGTACTGGGGGACATCCCAGATCTCAGAGTATGTGCCGTTGAACCACATCTGGTAGTGGGATCCGCCCCACCCAAGAGCCCAGGATTCATCGTTTTCTCCGAGTCCACACGGCCCCTCTTGGAGCCTCCTTCCTGCTCCTTCGAAGGCGACTCCGATGACCACCCATCCTGTGTACGTCACCTCCCAGTAGCCTCTGGAGCCCAAGATGCCCTCTTTGCATAGAACCTTAAGGATGACACAGACAATTTAGAGTAGAAAACAATGCCTCATGGCCATTTTGGGGCTAGTTATTTAAAACCTGCCTGTGGGACATCTTCATATCTCTCCGGTCTGTCCAGGACAGGACACGTGAGATCATCAGTCATGCGTGCCACCTTGTATCCTCCATCTGTGATCCACAGCATCTTATTAGCTGTCTTTTCATCCAGAGAAAGGTCGATCCAATCTACGGGTGGGGACGTAAAAACGTACAGTCATGACAAAAAAACGTAAGGCAGAACCACACAGGACATGTTTGTCCTTACACTTTAGAAGATCAGCTCTACATGTTGGCTCAGGGATGTCCGGCTCATAGTCTGGTTTTGCTTCTGCGTAGTTGACACATAAAAACACTGTCAAATAAATCCATCACAACTCACAGCATTTTAACATTACGCTTCATAACAGGTAAGCTCCGCCTTAAAAATAATCTCACCTGGCACTGAAGCCACAAGTTTAGAGTTTGTCCCTGTAAAAAGAAATCACAAGGAGCTTGAATGCTACTCGTTCTGCATTTCTTGGATACTTTGGTCAAAGAGTAAAAAACTGTACACATGGAATATAAGTTTAGATCAAGTTTGGAAACATGGCCCATTACCAGTTTTGATGCGTCTTGGCAGGATACTTGCACTGTTGGCGCTAGTGGGCATCTCTAACATTATTTCCAGTGTTTCCCAAGGCTTCCTGGATGTTTTGTTCCTCAGCTGCACTACAATGGTGTGTGAATGCAGATCTTCCTTATATATGCTGTACTCTCGGCAGGAGGCATTAAAGGTTGTTGGAAGCTTCCCTGTGGGCCATTTTGGTCCGGTATGCAGAGATAATCGGCGTGCCATAGACACCGCCAAGCCTGATACTTGCATCAGTGCCAACAACAGACCCACTGACCAATATGCAATACCAGTCAAAGGTTTGGGCACACGTTCCCATCCAGTCAAACAGGAAAGTGTGTCCAAATGTTTTTGCTTTATCCATTCCACAGATAACTCTGATGTGTGTCTGGGGGGTCATTGCCCTGGTAAAACACCCAACTTTGCCCATGTTTCAGCTATCTAGCTCACAGATTGAGATGTTGCTGAAGAATTCTGAGGTAGTCCTCCTACGCTATTACTTCATCCACTCGTGTTAGTTCCACTGGCAGCAAAAGAGCTCCAGAGCATGATGCTACCACCACAGTGCTTAACAGCTGCTACAGTGATCTTAGTCCCCCTTCACACATACGAATGTGGTCGAATTGCGCATGAAGCAGGAAATCGTATGCAATACGTGTAAAATCGGAGCTGCCTCCAACGCCTCATACACCGGTTGCTACAACTATTTGCATACACCAGTGGCTGAAAGACAGAGTGTGCGCTGTGAGAGCCTGTTCGATCCTTCTCGCGGCAGGTGTCAGCCAAATTCCAGGTGACACACACGAACATCTACACCATTCCCTTGGCACTTAGAAAATGTGTGGCCATTCGTGCTGTTAGCACGAAAACAGTCAGCAGACAATCACTGCCGAGCTGGCGGTGAAATTTGTCTAAGTGCCCCCATGACTGTGAAGTTGCTGAGTACGCATGTGGCATGCCAGAGTGTGGCGTGCTCTCCGCACAACACATGTGCATGTGTTTTGTGCGCTCCCCCTCCCCCAACACGTATGTGTGTGTGGTTTGCGCGATCCCCCGCAGGCGAGGCGCCTCTTCTCTGATCACAGAGTGACACCTTGGTCTGTGCGCTGAACGGACGGGGGTGTGGCTGGCTGCTAACAGCTGCTGAGACATCTCTGGTCCTGGACGTCACAGCTGCAGAACGTGTACCGTGTTTTTACTGACACGCGCGTGTGTGTACTTGCTGTCCTCACGTGGAAATACATAAAAACATATATCAGTTTTTTTGATGGGCTGGAGAAAGGGACCATCAGCTCATGTGGACACGCAGCAGGTGATCTGAATGTTATGTTTGTCTTATGACACACGTGTCGGGCCGGACACATGTACAGGCCCAGCCTGACACGTGTGTCCTGTGACCAGTGCATGACAAGCCAACAGTGTGACAAATATGCCACTTTCAGTTACAAATCAGCAGAAATACGCCGGAACAAACGCTGTTTGGTCAGTTATCACAGCGCTTTTTCTCTTTTTAAAAAAAAATACATTTATCTGCTTGTTGATTTTAGCCATTTCATGCTCCTGTTATAAGACAGTGATTGTAGTGTAGTGGTAAAGTTTCCATCTGGTAATCAGAGCTTTTGTAAATTAAACTGCAGGTTCAAATCCCATGAGTGGCATTTATTTTATTTTTAACCAGGGTTATTTAACTGCGGAGTTCTGTATTATGTCCCCTTTGCCATTTGCCATTTATATCAACCTAGTGATATTCACTAATTATACAGCTGGTTTTTATTTTATTGTTCTCCACATCAGCGGCGCAATGTGGTGCACTACATCCCAGCTGCTCACATTGTGTTCCTGATCGCACAACACCGTCGCATGCGTGACACCGTTGCAGTGGGCTCGTTCATGCCTGCCCGTCGGCTCGATGTTTTTGTGGTTCGCTCATACGAGCTGTTCCGCTGTGATTCGCCCTGATTTGTACTTATTCATACTATGTGTGAAGGGGCCCTTATGGGTTGAATTCCTGACTTGTACTCCTCCAGACTTACCTGTGGTCAATGTGAGCAGGGGGTTCTGTGGCATGAGGAGTTGGGCTACCAGCTGTAAATAGGTAGTGATCTTGGCTAGGGAACTAACCTGTGTTGGACTGATGTCCTGTCCAGGGAGAATTGGAGGCTTTCATCCACTTCATGCCATGGAATATAAGGATAAGCACATGGATCAGTAGGCTCAAGGGTCTATATATAGGGCTTACAGTATGCTTTCTGTGGATGAAGGTTTGGTCTTTAGCCAGACCTTAGTAATGAAGCTTCCACTTCTAATAACTTGGTCTGGAGTAAAATAGTTTGAACTGATGAGCTTAAGGGTCTTTCACACATAGTGCGAAGTTTGGATGAAGTGCACACTTGAAGTGCCCACTTGAAGTGTACACTTCAAGTACGCATGATGCAGGAATCGTGTGCAAACCATGTAATGTCATCCCTGCCTCCAATGCCTCATACACCTGTTGCTACAACTATTTGCACACACAAGTGCCTAAAAGACAAAGCGCTGTGGGAACCCATCGCACCTTCTCGCGGCAGGTGCCGGCCAAATTCCAGGTGACACGCACGAACATCTAACACCACTTGCATGGCACTTAGTAAATGTATGGCCAGTCGCACTCTTGGTACGACAACAGACTGCAGACAATCCCTTTCGCACTCACAGAGAAATTTGTCTAAGTCCCACATTAGTGTGGTTTTGGTCTGTGTGCTGAGATGACAGGAGGTATGTCCTCCCACTGAAGCGGCTGTGGAAATCTGTGGATGGGGACATTCCAACTGCACACCATGTATTGTGTTTGGATGGACATGGACAAACAACTACCCACTGTGACACACATGTGTCTATTTGCTGTTATCAAGTGAACATAAATAAAAACACATTATCACTGTGGCGACATGCTGCAGTGAGCAAGCGCGCACATGGACAGGCTGCTCCCAGGTTGAAACAGACCGTCAGATCAGGAACACACAGCAGGCGATCTCACTGTCACGTCACCCACGTGAGCTCTGTTCCATGTGACGAGTTGTCCTGCAGTGTGTCGTCCACAAGAAGCACGCGCAGCTAGTTGGAGATGCACCAGCAAATGTGGACATAAATGTGATGAGTGAACTGCTTCTCATTCATGTCATTTCATGACTGTGTGTCTGTGACCATGGGTCATCTACAGAGAAACAGACGGATCATATTTGTATTGCTTGTTTGATAAATGTGGTGTTTTTATATGGTGTGTGATTTACATTTTTTTTTGTAATACTTCCATGTCCTTTCTGATATGAGGCAAATTCCCGCAGCTTTCAAGGAGCAGCTCTGTAGCTCAGTGGTAAAGTCTCTGACTGGCAATCAGAGGTTTTGGATGGCATGGGTTCACATCCAGCAGGTCATATGTTCTTTTTTTCCCACATAAGCGGTGCGATGTGGTCCCACAGGTACCGGCTGGTTTTTTTTGTTTTTTTTTATATATTCCACAGAAGCGGCGCGATGTGGAATATATACCGCAACATTTTCAGGACCTGTTTAAAATGAGGGACTCCGGTTATAATTTACGAGGAACATTGTTATTTCAGAAATCAAAGATACAAATTACCACAAAAAGTCATTTTGTTTCTGTAAGAGGCATTAACATTTGGAAAAATTGCCTGGATAACATAAAACCACTTGGTACTTTGGTAGACTTTAAAAGGCACTACAGAAACTATTTCATTGCTCGTTATAGTATGTTAAATTACATTTATTGCTTTTGTCTTGTTTTGGTGTACTGCTGCTTGTACGTTTGTGTTTTTGAAATTGTAGTTCAGAGATCAATTTATATTTGTATTAGGTATATGTATAACGTTTATATACATATGTACATTTTTTTTTTTTTTAATGGGGTAGGCGTTTACAAGCTTTGCTTGTGTCTGCACCCTTTCGGCTGCATGGGTGCACTGTTGGATTATTTTCTCTTTTTCTTTCTTGTATGTTTTGTTGATTTGTTTTGGATTCATGTGTGCCGAATAAATTCATTCATTCATTCAAACTAGCGACCCTCTACACATTCTAGTTTGAATCTCAGCCAGACAGACTCAAGTTAAACAATTTTAGCATTTATGAGCAAGGCTGGATATTCTTTATCGATATCTGCCATGTCATTTTCTCTAGTCAAACATCTAATTCAAGATACCTGCAGAGTAAAACCAGTGTAAAACTAACACTGACAGTGTTAAATTAATACTGACAGTGAACATATGGTCAGAGTGGGACCATATGTTCACTGTCAGTGTTAATTTAATTGGTGATTTTACTGTGTGCAGTTAGATTTTGACTAAAAGTCAAATTTAAGATATCTGTAATTCAGATTTAACTAGTAAGATTCCAAATACTTTTAGCATTCATGTATATGGGGTTTCGCATTGGAGATAATCTACAATTTATTTGCAGGATATCTGTAAATAGCCAAAAACTGTGGATATCTGCGTCCGAATTGTAGATATCTATAATTCCAGTGTCAAATATCAACAACTCAATCTGACTAGTCATAATTCTAGCTCAAGATAGTTAATAGGTTTCAGATAGTCACAATGACATTGTAGATATTTTGAATGAGAATCATGAACAGTCAGAATAATGTTTTACATATCATATCATTTGAATTATGACTACTCAGAATAATAATGTTGGCAATCTATTATCAAGTTTTTGGGAGATTGAAATTAATTTTGATTAGTAATGTTTGAAATTAGAAATATCTTTAACTCTCAATTTGCCTAGACAAAATATAATTACAGATATCTTGAATTAGAGTTTTTGACAAGGCAAAATGAGGTCACAAACACCAGACATCTCAGCTCCAGCAGTCTAGGGGCCTAACTCACACTAACTTCCTCTCTTGTCTCTCAGCAGTGTGACGAGTTGTTACGGTCTGTGCTGATACAGCACAGGTTAAAGGACCCAAAATACAAAGGGGCAGCAGTAAAGGTTAACAGGTTTATTGAAGGCAAACTGTGCACGGAGGGAGGCATGGGAGGAAGGGATGATACTGAATCCTGCCAATGAGCTGTGGAGGATTGCTGAGACCAGCGAAGTCTTCAGGGGTCACTGTGGCAGCAGTATGGTACTGGAGGCAAAAACAAACAGGATTAAGGATCACGGAAACACAGTCTAGGAATGAAGCTTCAGAGAAACAGAGAGCAATACTGGTGAAAAATAAAAGGGATGGAAGACAGAATAATCTGGCGAAGCTTGAGAGGAAATGTTGGGTTTAAGCAGACTTGGTAGATGAGGGCAGTGGTAGGCACAGTTCCGATAATCCAATAACTGATCATTATCGAAGATAAAGTTTTCATTATTGGATTATCTTTTCAGATAACTTTGAAAACCATTATCGGACTAATTATCTTCCGATAAATTTTTGTCCGATAACTTTTAGATCTTTAACATGGTAAACAAAAGTGAACAGAAAAGTGAACAGTTCTATCCTCTGCAAACAGATGAGAGCTGCTTCTAGAAAAAAACACTCTATCTTCTGCAGGCAAAGAAGAACTAGTCACCAAAAAAAAAACCTCTTTTTTTTTTTAACCGCATAGTGATACAAGGCCAATATCACCCAAGTCATCCAGAGGCATACATTTTTAACTTATGGTTCAAATTTTAACTAAACTTATTTCGGACAAGTTATTTAAATTAATGTCACTTCTGAAGTTTTCTAAAGTGAAAATATCAGATATATGTTTTACTTTTAAAGTAATGCACTAATTTTTAAGGTTTTAGTGTGGGGCATAATGTGTCCAGGTGCATTATGGGTGATAGGGTAATCTCAGTATGGTAATTTCAGTAAGTTCACGACAGGAGAAATGCATTTCAGACACTCTGATCAGGACAACAGCATTAAACTCTAGTGCCTAAAACTCACGTGAATATATTCTCTGGGTTTATAGATGTTGTTATTGTGTTTGCTTTTATTAAATTCCACACATCTTAAACATAGCAAGTAGCAACACAGATGATCTGGAATTTTGTGTTTGCAAGTTTTCAAGGTCTCTACTGCTATCTACCGGCCAGTAGTGTTCATGGCAGTATTCAAACTGAAGCTGGTGTTGGGAAGGTGTCGTAGCACGGACCCACAACAGGGGGCGCAAATGAACGGACAATGAGTAAGCCAAAAGGTAACAATTTAATGTTGTGACAATACACAACTAAATATACAGAAATTGCAAAGTCAATTAACACCAGGTGACGTGTGGGCAGGCTCGAAGATAGAAGACCCCGACGAGAGAGAGGCCGCGTCCCACACGGCCTCCACCACCAACGGTCTGAAGAACACCGGAGCCGCCAAGTCCCGAGTCCCCAGGTGACCTCTGTCTTCAGCTGTCGAACCTGGTACTGCTGGCAAAAAGCAGAGACAAGATGAATGAGTGTAAGCCCTTACACTCAGTGGTCTACAGTCTGTACACAGTCAGGAGGAGGACCTCCACCTCCGAATCACACACTCGTGCAGCTCTTTGTTTAACCACTTATCTGTGGCGCAGTCGTCGTCGTCACGCCACACGCCAATTCCCCAGATAAGGGCGAACACCACAGGATACCGGCTGCAACAGAAGTTCAGAAATTACTCAACGATATGAGTCAGCAGAGAAATTACCTCTCGGTAGTCGATTTCTCGGCGGGGAGGTGGAGTTGCAGTCCGGCTTAAGTACTGGTGTAGATGAGTGACAGCTGGTGTGATGAGTGACAGCTGTCACTTCCTCTGGGTCTGGCGCCCTCTCGTGCTTGGAGCCCGCACTCCAAGCAGGGCGCCCTCTGGTGGTGGTGGGCCAGCAGTACCTCCTCTTCAGCGGCCCACACAACAGGACCCCCCCCCCCTCAACGGGCGCCTCCTGGCGCCCGACCGGGCTTGTCCGGGTGACGTCTGTAGAAATCGGCCAGGAGGGCCGGGTCCAGGATGAAGCTCCGCTTCACCCAGGAACGTTCTTCAGGTCCATACCCCTCCCAGTCCACCAGATATTGGAACCCCCGGCCCTTACGACGGACGTCCAGGAGCCTGCGGACCGTCCAAGCAGGTTCCCCGTCGATGAGCCGGGCAGGAGGCGGCGTGGGTCCAGGTGTACAGAGGGGCGAGGTGTGGTGCGGTTTGAGACGGGACACGTGGAAGACAGGGTGGATCCACAGCGAAGCCGGGAGACGGAGCTTCACTGCGGCCGGGTTGATGATCTTGAGGATAGGGAATGGTCCGATGTATCTGTCCTTCAACTTGGTTGAGTCCACACAGAGGGGGATATCCTTTGTTGACAGCCACACCTCCGGCCCGGGCTGGTACGTGGGGGCTGGGGACCGTCGGCGGTCCGCATGGGACTTGGCCCTCGTCCGGGCATTCAACAGGGCAGAGCGGGCGGTCCGCCACACCCGGCGACATCTCCTGAGGTGGGCCTGGACCGAGGGCACACCGACCTCTCCCTCCACCAGCGGGAACAATGGGGGCTGGTACCCCAAACACACCTCAAAAGGGGAAAGGCCGGTAGCAGACGAAACTTGGCTGTTGTGGGCATACTCGATCCAGGCCAGATGGTGACTCCAGGCCACCGGATGTGCGGAGGTGACACACCGAAGGGCCTGCTCCAACTCCTGGTTGGCCCGCTCTGCCTGGCCGTTGGTCTGGGGTGGTACCCGGACGAGAGACTCACGGTGGCCCCCAGCTCCTTGCAGAAACTCTTCCACACCTGTGAAGAGAACTGGGGACCACGATCTGAGACGATGTCCGAAGGTATCCCATGCAGCCGCAAGACGTGATGAACCAGGAGGTCTGCTGTCTCCTGGGCCGTCGGGAGCTTCGGGAGGGCCACGAAGTGGGCCGCCTTGGAGAACCGGTCCACTATCGTGAGGATTACGGTGTTGCCCTGGGACGGCGGGAGGCCCGTGATGAAATCCAGGCCGATGTGAGACCAGGGGCGATGAGGCACTGGCAGGGGTTGGAGGAGGCCCGTCGTCCTCCGATGGTCTGCCTTGCCCCTGGCGCAGATGGTACAGGCCTGGATGTAGTCCCGGACGTCGGTTTCCAGGGACGCGCACCAGAAGCGCTGCTGGACTACTGCCACAGTCCTACGCACTCCGGGATGACAGGAGAGCTTGGACCCGTGACAGAAGTCCAATACGGCAGCTCTTGCCTCTGGTGGGACGTACAGTCTGTCCTTGGGGTCAGTCCCCGGGTCTGGGCTCCTGGTCAGGGCCTCCCGGACGGTCTTCTCCACGTCCCAGGTAAGGGTGGCCACGACAGTGGACTCGGGGATGATGGTCTCGGTGGGGTTCGACAGCCCCGCTTTGGCTTCTTCTTCGTGCACCCGGGACAATGCATCTGATTTTTGGTTCTTGGTCCCGGGGCGATATGTAATCCGGAAGTCAAAGCGCCCGAAGAACAGAGACCAGCGGGCTTGCCTGGGGTTCAGCCGCTTGGCGGTCCGGATGTACTCCAGGTTCCGATGGTCAGTGAAAACCGTGAAGGGCAACGACGCCCTCTCCAGCAGGTGTCTCCACTCTTCAAGAGCCTCCTTCACCGCAAGAAGTTCCCGGTTGCCAACGTCATAGTTCCGTTCAGCTGGGGTCAACCTGCGGGAATAAAAGGCACAAGGATGGAGAACTTTATCAGCCTCTACGCTCTGGGACAGCACGGCTCCTATCCCTGAGTCAGAGGCGTCCACTTCTACTATGTACTGGCGATCAGGATCAGGCTGCACCAGAACTGGTGCAGTCGAGAACCGGCGTTTCAACTCCTGGAACGCGGCTTCGCACCGATCCGACCAGGTGAAGGGGACCTTGGTGGAGGTCAGGGCAGTCAGGGGGCTAACTACCTGACTGTAACCTTTGATGAACCTCCTGTAAAAATTTGCAAAGCCGAGGAACTGCTGTAGTTTCCTGCGGCTTGTTGGTTGGGGCCAATCTCTCACCGCCACAACCTTAGCCGGATCAGGGGCGACGGAGTTGGAGGAGATGATGAACCCCAGGAAGGACAAAGAAGTGCGGTGGAACTCGCACTTCTCGCCCTTCACAAACAGCCGGTTCTCCAACAACCGCTGTAGGACCTGACGTACATGCTGGACATGGGTCTCAGGGTCCGGGGAAAAGATGAGTATATCGTCCAGATATACGAAGACGAACCGATGCAGGAAGTCCCGCAAGACGTCATTTACCAAAGCTTGGAACGTCGCGGGGGTGTTAGTGAGGCCGAACGGCATGACCAGGTACTCGAAATGACCTAACGGGGTGTTGAATGCCGTCTTCCATTCGTCTCCCTTCCGGATCCGAACCAGGTGGTACGCGTTTCTAAGATCCAATTTCGTAAAGATTTGGGCTCCATGCAGGGGCGTGAACACTGAATCCAACAGAGGTAACGGGTATCGGTTGCGAACCGTGATCTCGTTCAGCCCTCTGTAATCAATGCATGGACGGAGTCCGCCGTCCTTCTTGCCCACAAAAAAGAAACCAGCACCCATCGGGGAGATGGAGTTCCGGATCAGCCCGGCAGCTAAGGAGTCCCGGATGTAGGTCTCCATTGATTCGCGTTCCGGACGTGAGAGGTTGTACAACCTACTGGACGGGTACTCAACGCCCGGGACTAAATCAATGGCACAATCATACGGTCGGTGCGGAGGAAGAGTGAGCGCCAGATCTTTGCTGAAAACGTCAGCAAGACCATGGTACTCCTGAGGCACCGCCGATAGATTGAGGGGGACTCTGACCTCCTCATTAGCTGTAGTGCTGGGGGGAACCGAGGATCCTAAACACTCCCGGTGGCAGGTTTCGCTCCACTGCGTCACAACCCCGGACGGCCAATCGACCCGGGGATTGTGCTTCACCATCCATGGAAAACCCAAGATCACTCGGGAGGTAGATGGTGTTACATGGAACACTATCTCCTCCCTGTGATTCCCAGACACAACCAAGGTCACTGGTTGTGTCTGATGTGTGATTAATGGAAGCAGGGTGCCATCTAGTGCTCGCACCTGCACTGGTGCCGGCAGAGCCACCAGAGGGAGCCCTACTTCCTTTGCCCATCTGCTGTCCAGCAGATTCCCTTCTGACCCCGTGTCTATCAGTGCTGGGGCGTGAAGGGTTAACTCCTCACAAAGGATTGTTACTGGGATTCGTGCCGATCTGCGGGGTCTTTCCGCGTGTGTGTTATGGCCCACCCTTAGCCCAGTTTCTAAGGACGGGCATTGTAGTTTGACCGTTCAGGGCAGTCCCTCTGCATGTGCTCACAAGAGCCGCAGACAAAACACTCCCCGCGGGCCAGTCTCCTTTGTCTGACATTTGATCTTACTTTGGCCCTGCTCGTGTCCATAGCCTCCTCAGCAGGGGGAGCTGTAGCCACACGGGGCTCTCTGGCAGTGAAGCGTGGGGACGACGTCACCTTGTCGGAACCGTAAGGGGGAGGGACGGCTCGTGCCCGGTCACGCCCCCCGGCCTGCTCCCGACGATGCTCATTCAAACGGTTGTCTAAGCGTATAACCAAATCGACAAGCCCGTCAAAATCCCGCGGTTCCTCCTTAGCCAGTAGGTGCTCCTTAAGGACCGGGGACAGCCCACTTATAAAGGCGGCGCGGAGCGCAACGTTATTCCAGCCGGACCTCGCTGCCACGATGCGGAAGTCGACTGCATACTCGGCTGCGCTACGGCGCCCCTGTCTCATCGACAGCAGCACGTTTGAAGCGGTCTCACCTCTGTTGGGATGATCAAACACTTGTTTGAACTCCCGTACAAACCCAGTATAAGACGTTAGGAGCCGTGAGTTCTGCTCCCAAAGCGCCGTAGCCCATGCGCGTGCCTCTCCTCGAAGCAGATTAATAACATAAGCTACCCGGCTAGCGTCTGATGCGTACATGACAGGGCGCTGTGAAAAGACGAGCGAACACTGCATGAGGAAGTCCGCGCACGTCTCGACACAGCCCCCGTACGGTTCCGGAGGGCTTATGTATGCTTCAGGGGATGGTGGAGGGGTTCGTTGAACGACCAGTGGTACGTCTGATTCAGGCCCAGGACCAGCCAGAGGAGGAGCTGCAGCAGCGCCCTGATCGTGCGCTTCCACCCTGGCGGCGAGAGCCTCCACTCTCCGATTAAGGAGGACATTCTGCTCGGTCACTAAATCCAACCGAGCCGTGAAGGCGGTTAAGATCTGCTGCAGCTCACTCAACACGCCTCCCGCTGACGCCTGCGCCCCCGGCTCTTCCATTGGCCGTTCACGCTCGAGCTGACGCCCCTCGGAATCCATGACGATTGGCCGAGAAATCAAGTTGGGAAGGTGTCGTAGCACGGACCCACAACAGGGGGCGCAAATGAACGGACAATGAGTAAGCCAAAAGGTAACAATTTAATGTTGTGACAATACACAACTAAATATACATAAATTGCAAAGTCAATTAACACCAGGTGACGTGTGGGCAGGCTCGAAGATAGAAGACCCCGACGAGAGAGAGGCCGCGTCCCACACGGCCTCCACCACCAATGGTCTGAAGAACACCGGAGCCGCCAAGTCCCGAGTCCCCAGGTGACCTCTGTCTTCGGCTGTCGAACCTGGTACTGCTGGCAAAAAGCAGAGACAAGATGAATGAGTGTAAGCCCTTACACTCAGTGGTCTACAGTCTGTACACAGTCAGGAGGAGGACCTCCACCTCCGAATCACACACTCGTGCAGCTCTTTGTTTAACCACTTATCTGTGGCGCAGTCGTCGTCGTCACGCCACACGCCAATTCCCCAGATAAGGGCGAACACCACAGGATACCGGCTGCAACAGAAGTTCAGAAATTACTCAACGATATGAGTCAGCAGAGAAATTACCTCTCGGTAGTCGATTTCTCGGCGGGGAGGTGGAGTTGCAGTCCGGCTTAAGTACTGGTGTAGATGAGTGACAGCTGGTGTGATGAGTGACAGCTGTCACTTGCTCTGGGTCTGGCGCCCTCTCGTGCTTGGAGCCCGCACTCCAAGCAGGGCGCCCTCTGGTGGTGGTGGGCCAGCAGTACCTCCTCTTCAGCGGCCCACACAACAGCTGGGCTGATATTTTCAATCACTGTACTCATTGTACGTTCAAAAACCACACGTCGGACTCCGTGTTTCCAGAAGCAAAACGTAAACAGATGCTTGTTTTCAAACTTAATTTACAAAAACTCTCAATGGGAGACATCAAAGTTTTAAAAAAAAAATTACAAGGCAGGTCTGCGGTGTTTGCACAGGAGTTTGGATGCTTGTAGCACTTCAGAAGCGGGATACCCTCACGACAGCCGACCAGAATATCAAACAGGTTTGATTTTCATTCGACCATACGTTCGCCAATCAGGAGGTGGTCGTGAGATGTTAAATGCAGCTCATTACTCCATATATACGAAATGATGGAGGACGCGCGATTACCCTGAAAATCTGTGAGATCCCAAAAATTTTGCACAAATGAAAAATCACCTGAAAAAGGGCCAAACTCACCCTATTGACGTTTCAAATCCCACAAAACCTCAGAGAGGTCGCTGCACTGCGAGATCTCAGTAATATTGAGAACTGCATTGAGACGCTCTGATCGGGCTGCACTTTAATCGCTGCACACGGACAACATCATTAACATTGCAACATAAAGCTATTTTTATATTGTGCCTAAAACTCTCATGAATATATTCTCTGGGTTTATAGACGTTGTTATTACGTTTGTTTTATGTAAACATGCAAGAATCACAGGCTGTCTCTCCGTTATTTTCAGTGGGAGTTGCTGTGAGCTACACTCGCTTCCTCATCATGTCGTTCTGGAGGAAAGTGAAGTTTGCTCTTTAACATCTTGATTATTGTTCTAAACTTAGCAGACACGGATTATTTGTTATAATTGTTTTAGCAAATTTTCAGGGTATCATGCATGCAGTTTCTTATTAACGCGATGAAAAGTGATGGAAGTATAATATTAATTTGCAATTGTCATCATGTGGATTCTCTATATGTTGTTTGACTGTAGTGAGTCTCTGGCGTGCAAGGTATTATGGGATACGAATGGCAGTGTTCTATTTATTTTGACACTGGTTATCCCATAGATGCATAAGTGGGTCAAAAATGACCCGGTGAGGTTGTTTTCTTGAAATATATTTGTAATGAAAAATTTTTATAATTTCATATTCCAGGTATTCCTCAAAAAACATGTTTTTGATATAATGACATTTACATTTTAAACTTAACTTTTATACATTTTAAGAAATTGTAGTTTTTGTATTACTACCCCAAGCTTCCATAAGTGGGTCAAAAATGACCCGCATGCATTTTCTATGGAATCCAAAGGGCTGTAAGGAATAAATTAACTGCATATCACACTGACTATATCAGAAGGCTCATCCCTCAGGAAGCACATTTGATGATAAGAGGACCAGAGCATTCCGACTGGAAACAGACCATATTCCACCATGTATGGGTCCTGTTCCTGGCCAACTACAGACAGCGATTCATCCCCAGTGATTGTGTCACTGTGGATGAACAGCTTGTGCCATTCAGGGGTATGTGCAAGTTTCTACAGTACATGCCAAGCATGCTCGCCAAGTACGGCCTAAAAATCTTCTGGTTTTGTGATGCACGCATCCCCTATACAATAGATGGTATAGTTTACACAGGAAGACAAGCAGGGGAAGAAGTTCAGAAGAATCTAGGGGAAAACATTGTCCAGCAATTGTGTAGTAGATTTAGAAACACAGGTTGCAACATCACCATGGATAACTTTTTCACCAGTGTGCCTCTTGCACAGCATCGCCTGGAGAAGGATCTCACTATTGTGGGGACTCTACGTCACAACAAGCCAGACATCCCTCCTCTGATGAAGCCTTCCAAGTCCTGGGAGGTTTACAGCACAGAGTTTGGATTCAACAACAGCCTTACCATGGTCAGCTATGTCAGAAAGAAAGGAAAAGCTATTCTGCTCCTGAGCACGATGCACCACGACACAGTAGTGGATGAAAACAGCAAAAAGAAAAAACAGAATTGATCACATTTTACAACAACACGAAAGGTTGTGTAGACACCACTGACCAGATGGTTGGGACCAACACCTGCAAGTGCCAAACACAGAGGTGGCCCATGGTTCTGTGGTACAACCTAATTGACATCAACGCCCTGAATGCCTACACCTTTTTCACAGCTCAGCACCCAGAATTCAAGAATGGTGTCAATAATGCACGACGGCTCTTCCTCAAAGGAGCTTGTCACTCCACACATGAGGATTCGACTGGAAGGCTGTCTCCAACTGCAAACCCTGATTATTGAAGCAACGGAAAGGTATGGGGTGACAAAAGCCACAACCCAGCCACAGGAAAGAAGCAGACAGGGCCAACCAAAGAGAAAGAGGTGTCAGAGCTGCCCAAGCAACAAAGATGTGGGAAATGCAATGTACCTGTGTGCAATGATCACAGCCAGAA
Organism: Thalassophryne amazonica; assembly: GCF_902500255.1. Taxonomy (NCBI): domain Eukaryota; kingdom Metazoa; phylum Chordata; class Actinopteri; order Batrachoidiformes; family Batrachoididae; genus Thalassophryne; species Thalassophryne amazonica. The sequence continues at coordinate 53,521,503 of NC_047120.1, read as the reverse complement.
ATGGGTAGTTTGTCTGAGTTGCTTAGCATGATGAAACAAGAAGGCAAACAAGGGGAAAGAGAGAGGGACTGTCAATAACTGAACAGTTACACACACACACACAATGGATGTTCACATTGTTCGAATGCTGTTCTGGGTAAAAATTTTTTTTCAAAAATGTTTAAAAAGTAAAAAATCAAGATATTTCAAACATAAAATCATTCTTGTGTGGTCCTAAATATAATACTAAATATTATACAAGTGATTATTCTTAACCAAAATGACAAAAATGGCTTAAAAACACATTGATTCTAATATGGGTCATTTTTGACCAACTTATGGAAGAGTGTAGGGTCCAGTCACTCGTGCATGTAAAGGATCAGACGGTTATCTAATTACAACTTGGCTTTATTTTTTTGAAAATGCCTTTTTTTACAAATAAAAAATGGCATATTTTACAAAAGCACATTTATCTGTAAACACTGGCACACGACACACGTCACATTAACGTGTTGGTTTACATAGAATGAATCATCCAATCAGTGTTAGCGGAGGCACATTTTACCCATAATTCTTTGCCATCTGTCTGTTTGTTACAAAACTTCAGAATTAGTGCATTATTCAACATTAAAAGATATATGTTATATTTTAACTTTGCACAAATGACAGAATTTACATTAATGGTGTTATTCTATCAGTATTCATTTTATTTATACACCAAACCATAACTCAGCACTGCTTTATTTTCCAAGACCTCAGCCTGATGGCAGTGCTGTGATTGGGTAGCGAGTTAAGCTTTGTGGCTCCTCTCAGTTGCTTCTGTGCTGGAAGCCATGTAGTAAACAAAAGCTTCCAGCAGGGGGTAGGATGCTCAAAGACAGAAGTGTAGGCTCATTGTTTGGGTCTGTTGTTGCTTTTGATGCTTCCAAAAGCGATCGTGGTGTTAAAACTCAAAATCAGCTTGTTAGTAGTTGTAAGTGTACCGGAGACAGTATTGGAATTTATCGTTATCTCTAACTTCCAATACATTTTTGGGTGGTTTTTTGTTTTAACTTTATCGAACATAACTTTTCAGTTATCTGATTATCTGTTATCGAAGTTAATTTTTTGGTTATCCGTGCCCACCACTGGATGAGTAGCAGGTGTGACAGCTGCCACAGGTGTCCACAATCAGCAATCCAAAGACAGGAGCACCAGGAGAAGAGAAGGAGATAGAGAGAGACAACACCACAGCACAGAGGAACATCACACTAGTGTCACCAGCCTGTGCCATCATCCATTACAGAAAGGACTGACATCATTTCATGTTGAAATCTGTTTGGTAAAGAACACTGCACTGTCCAAAAGTTTGAAGAAGCCTTTCAGGAGCAATGTTATGCACAACAAGCCACAGTGACAATATCAAATGTCAAAAGTGAATCACAGATATCTGTAACTGTCATTTCGGATGTGTGGCGAGTCGAGTGTAGTTTTGAGTGACGTAACCGCTGATATCGGTCCCTGTTGTTTTGAATAGTCAGGACGACATTATGTTGATATCTTCAATTAAAATTTGCAGGAGTCACAGTAAAATTATGTAACAGCAAATCCAGATCATCAGACCTAGATAATAAATGTTAAAAAGACTTGCCACATTACCCCGTCTAGTTTACTTTTTTATTCATTCTAGCCTCTTGATCTCGTTGCATAACTCCGACTGAGGAAATAAAGGTCATCCAACAGAAGACGTCAGCCATATTCAGATTTTTTGTTGTTGTTGTTTTTGTCTCCACTAGGCCTTTGTGGAATGCTGCTTTCATTTCATAATGTACAGTTATTCAGATACCCGTGTGTATTGTAGGCCAGTCCTCAAATCTGTCAGCCCTGCCTCTGCAAACGGGTGATTCTGGTCTACAATTGTTATAGTAGATGACAGTTTTCTGAACTCGGACAGACCCACATACACAGCTGTTGTCTACTCTCCTTTATTTGCCACTAATGGTGTTGGAGAGTCTGGGATGGTTGTGGCTCCTGGTGTAAACCGGAGATCGGGTCAGCCTCTATGGGCTGGGACAGATGAAGGACCAGATAGCCTTGACTGGAGTATTGGCGGGAAGCCGAAGCAATAAACACTTCATGGTGCTTGCAGTAGGCGGCATAGGGTTTACCATCAGCAAGATGTTTTTCTTTCAAACCCAACTGTATGTATTAACGGTAAACAGGTGTGAAATTTTAGATCAGGCTGAGCAAAGTGTCCAGGTTGCTTTGCAATAACTGAAGATCAAATGTTTGCTTCATGTACAAGAATACTATTCTGTTTGGTTTGTGTGTGTTTCAGTAAAAAACACACATGGACCATCAGTTCTGCCAGGGTGCCGCTGGTGCTGACGGTTTTGGGTGAAGAATGGGGGCGGTGTTTATTATCAGGTGTCCTTAAGGCATTAAAACTTTTTAAGGAATAAGATCCATCTAGCTCTGATTACAAGTCTCGGCCCCCCACCCCACCCCCACCCCCACCTCCCTTCCTATTGGTATTTTCTCTGGCGCTCCTGCAGACGTCACTGGCTCTAATTTCTTAACCTTTGTCATATATGAAAGGTATATAAAGAGTGACATTAAGTCGTCACACAGGAAAGCCAGCACACACTCAACGGATCGGTGACAGACAGGATCCAAAACCAAGTCAGCTTCAAGATGCCTGCCACCACGAGAATCATCTCTGACACCCAAAATACAAACAAAGGTAACCTGACTATGCCTCCATAAGTGCTTCATATTTAATACTTAGTTATTCTGTTATTTTGATTGATGAAGTTATTTTGTTGTTTATTAAACCTGGACATTTTTAGTGTTTTAATGGATTTAATACAGAATTTTGCATTGCTTATACAATTAAAAAAACCTCACACTGGTGCAAAAATTGGTGGGGAGGAGGTGCATGGTAAAAACATCAGTTACTTATAAATAAATACAATATATACGTAAACAGAAGCAGTTTGTTGTAGGTGTACTGCCCAGTACATGACAACACAAAAACAGCTGCCAATGATCACTTTGTAATTAAGATTTTCCAAAAATCTAATTAAAACCCACAATTTTCTGAAAAATTGCAGGAAACCACCTAAAATCTATTTTGTGGTTTTATCACTTGAAAATAAACACATAATAATAATAATAATAATAATAATAATAATAATAATAATAATAATAATAATAATAAGAAGAAGAAGAAGAAGAAGAAGAAGAAGAAGAAGAAGAAGAATAGATAGTAATTTTTCATTATTTATCCAGAGATTGAACAGTCTTTTTTTTTCTTCATCATTTATCATCATTTACTGAAAAAAAAACAGAAAACAAATCCAATTGTTAATATCATTTGCATTAAAAAAAAACCCTTTCATGTCAGGATTGCAAAACTTTAGGCTGGTTTAAAGTGTTTCTTTGTATTATGTAAGAGGAAATCAACTACAACAACAACAACAAAAAATTAAGGAATGTGATGTGCAATATCACAGATGTGATAGAAAGCAGTCGGAATATTAAGTTATCAGAGGTAGAGTAAGGATGGAGGAGTTACAATTATAATCTTAAAAACCATTCCGTTATTACATCCCAGAGGAGCCCTGTAATTGTTGGCACGTTCAGTTGAAGCAGCTTTCAGCTGGACTGTTTTGTATAGTGTCAGGTTTTAATGAGGCAAGTCAATGCAACTATTTTCATCACCTTGTGTTTGATCGAGACAGAAGGCTTAAAAGCCTCACATGCTCCCTGAGTCAACACAGAAATAAATATCAGCTCGTTGAGATGCAACACATGCTGCATAGTGCAAAAGTAACAACTAACAGCAAAAACGTGTACATGACGATAAGTACATTAACATGTGGTGATGCACAGCAGAGCAGCCAAATGGTTTCCACTTACAACACCAAAGCTGCAAATTTCTGCTGCATTTACTGATGCAAATTGTGCATTTTACTCTTAAAATTTTACATACACCATTAGTCATAAAATTGGAAAAATCTGCTTTGTTGAAGCCCTGACATGATGAAGATGTGTGGATACGATTTACTTTGAGTTAAAAATAAAAACACATATCGTATGTCGGTCGCTGTTAACATGCTCATGATTAACTGTCTCATCATGCCGATCGGTGACCCGACCAAAAAACATAAAGACGTGCATGCACATGATACCGTTACTTAGTATTACTTATAGAAACGACCACAGGACATAATCAGTCATATGGGTTTTGCATAAGTTCATCAACAGTTATACAATACAGATGCAGAAAGTCACAAAAATATATTAAGTGGGATTGGTCACCCTAAATGTGTTTTTTATCTTTATGAAATTCTGTGTGTGGTGTGTGGTGTGTGTGTGTGTGTGTGTATACAAATATATATATATATATATATATATATATATATATATATATATATATATATATATATATATATATATATATATATATACACTCAACAAAAATATAAAGGCACAATATCACAATATCACCATTTCCCTCAAATATTGTTCACAAACCAGTCTAAATCTGTGATAGTGAGCACTTCTCCTTTGCTGAGATAATCCATCCCACCTCACAGGTGTGCCATATCAAGATGCTGATTAGACACCATGATTAGTGCACAGGTGTGCCTTAGACTGCCCACAATATCACACAGCACAATGCCACAGATGTCGCAAGATTTGTGGGAGCGTGCAATTGGCATGCTGACAGCAGAAATGTCAACCAGAGCTGTTGCTCGTGTATTGAATGTTCGTTTCTCTACCATAAGCCGTCTCCAAAGGCGTTTCAGAGAATTTGGCAGTACATCCAACCAGCCTCACAACCGCAGACCACGTGTAACCACACCAGCCCAGGACCTCCACATCCAGCATGTTCACCTCCAAGATCGTCTGAGACCAGCCACTCGGACAGCTGCTGAAACAATCGGTTTGCATAACCAAAGAATTTCTGCACAAACTGTCAAAAAACCGTCTCAGGGAAGCTCATCTGCATGCTCGTTGTCCTCATCGGGGTCTCGACCTGACTCCAGTTCGTTGTCGTAACCGACTTGAGTGGGCAAATGCTCACATTCGCTGGCGTTTGGCACGTTGGAGAGGTGTTCTCTTCACACATGATGCGAAGGAGATGTGTTGCACTGCATGAGGCAAATGGTGGTCACACCAGATACTGACTGGTATCCCCCCCCCCCCAATAAAACAAAACTGCACCTTTCAGAGTGGCCTTTTATTGTGGGCAGTCTAAGGCACACCTGTGCACTAATCATGGTGTCTAATCAGCATCTTGATATGGCACACCTGTGAGGTGGGATGGATTACCTCAGCAAAGGAGAAGTGCTCACTATCACAGATTTCGACTGGTTTGTGAACAATATTTGAGGGAAATGGTGATATTGTGTATGTGGAAAAAGTTTTAGATCTTTGAGTTCATCTCATACAAAATGGGAGCAAAACCAAAAGTGTTGCGTTTATATTTTTGTTGAGTATACATATATATATATAACAGCATAGGGGGAACTTAGCGGGGCATAGCCACGCGGCGAGCATTGCAGGCGCAAGTGTAGTAGGAGGGTTTGTCGGCATCCACTGAGAAAATTTTGAAATTTATAACTGAAACACTGTTTCCTGCATTTTGAGGGTCACTTTGTGTTGCCAACTGGGACATTAAATAAAGTGCAACATGTCCTATAAAAAGTCCCCCCCCCCCCATACTGGTTAAACCGCAACATAGGGGATCCAAATCACAGCATAGGGGCCCCCTATGCTCAACTGCGCTGGCGAGAACCCTGATGTCCCACATGTTATTATTCATGTGATTATTCTTTGATTATTACTCAGTGTGTTGTTTTTGAAGAATCATGCACTCATTGGGATGTAAAACTACAAAGTAAGAAGACAGTTATTTGTAATGTCTATTTGGATGTTTCAGCAACATCAAAAACCACATTTATTCATAAGGGCTCCTTCACACATAGTGCGAAGTTTGGACGAAGCGCGCACTTAGTGCGCATGATGCAGGAATCATGTGCAAACCATGTGAAATCTTCCCTGCCTCTAATGCCTCATACACCTGTTGCTACGGCTGAATGACAGAGTGTGCGCTGTGTGAACCCATCACACCCTCTCGTGGTAGGTGTCAGGAAATTCCATGTGACACATACAAACATCTAACACCACTCGCATGGAACTTAGAAAATGTGTGGCCAGTCGCACTCTTGGCACGATAACAGACATACTCGCAGAGAAATTTGTCTTAGTTCCCCATGAGTGTGGCTTTGGTGTGTGCACTGAGAACTGACAGGAGGCATGGCTTTCGACAGAATCAGCTGTGGTGATCTGTCATTCTGGACATTCCAGCTGGACAACACCTTCTGTGTTTGGACAGACATGGACTATCAACTGTCCACTGTGAGGCGCGTGTGTCTGATTGCTGTACTTACGTGGACAGAAATAAAAATATATATCACTGTGGCGACAAGCTGCAGCGAGCGAGTGCGCGCATGGAGCGGACACTGACAGCCTGCCAGGTTGAAACAGACCGTCAGATCAGAACACGCAGCGGGCGATCTGACCATCACGTCACCCACCTGAGCTCTGTTCTGTGGCATGCCGTCCACAAGACACACGTGTCGGGTAGAACACGCGCGCGGCCGACTGCATGCAGCAGACCAGTAGATGTGGACATCAGAGGACACTGCTTCTCATTCATGTCATTTCATGACTGTATGTCTGTGACCATGGGTCATCTACAGAGGAACAAACGGATTATATTTGTATTGCTTGCTTGATAAATGCTGTGTTTTTATATGGTGTGTGATTTTAATTGTTTTTTTTTTTTTTTGTAATACTTTCATGTCCTTCCTGATATAAGGCAGATTCCCTCAGCTTTCAAAGAACAGCGCCATAGCTCAGTGGTAAAGTTTCTGACTGGCAATCAGAGCTTTTGAAAGGTGCAGGTTCACATCCAGTGGGTGGTATGCGTTTTTCTTTTTTTTTAATATATATTTATTCCACATAAGTGGCACGATGTGGTCCCACTGGTACCGGCTGTTTTTTTTTTGTTGTTGTTGTTTTTTGTTTTTTAAAATTATTATTCCACATAAGTGGCACGATGTGGTCCCACAAGTACCAGCTGTTTTTTTTTTGTTTTTTTTTTATTCCACATAAGTGGAATGTGGTGCAATGTGGTCCCACTGGTACAGGCTGTTTTTGTTTTGTTTTGTTTTTTTATTCCACATAAGTGGTGCGATGTGGTGCAACTCGCACTGTTCCTGCTCGAAAGACACTATCACGTGCATGAGCTCTCGCACCAGGATCGTGCACGCCTGCCTGTCGGCGAGATGCTTTGTGGTGTGCAAATTCAAACTTTTTCGCTCTGTTTTGCCGTATTTGCCCAAACGTCGTCTAAACGTCACACTATGTGTGAAGGGGCCTTTAACATTGATTTGTACAAACAGATGTGAACTTTGCTAGATGCTGACCTTGATGCACTATTAGCAGGTACTGGTCTCGTGTGACTGAAGCCGAGGCTGTAAGATGTGAAATGTCTTGGTAATTCCAGCCGTCTGGCATGAAGCAGCCACTGGCTCCAGAATGTATGCAGTTGCTGATGTGATGATCTGACCCAAGCAACTGGTTTTCCAAGTTCACGACATTCTGCAGCGGTTCATAGTGGAATGTCTCTGCTAACTGGCTTTGTTGGTCCAAATGTAAATTGAAGCTTGTTTTTATGTTTTTCTAGAGACAAAAGCAACAAAGAGGAAAGCAGCCACGGGTAAGATCCGGTTGTGGGACACTTTTAATTATCAGCAACTCTGCAGATGTTGATGTTTGAGTGATGCTGCTCTTTTCTCCTTAGAGAAGACACTGCTGTATGAGCCAAATATTCCTGAACCCAAATGCAGAGCAGATCTTATCAAATGTAAGATCCCCCCCCCCCCCCCGCCCCCTTTTTCAACTTGATGGAATTTGGTCCAAATATATTTTATACTTATTGTCTTCCTGCTTTTTCAGACTGGTTCAGTATTTCCCTGGATCAGAACACAGCCAATAAGACGCTGTGGATCTCAGCAGATGGAGGCAAAGTCATACGTAGGACTGACGACGTCACTTGTCCGGTCCTGGATCGACCAGAGAGATACGAGTACATGCCACAGGTATGTTAATATATTAGTCTCAAAGTCACATTGCGTGAGGAACATCTGTTTTTTTGGTCCACATTAACTCAAATACAGGCAGAAAAAAGTAGTAGAAAGTTTCAGCATATTCCTCCTGCATCTTTTAAAGAAAAGCACAAGACTGGCAGTGCTGTGAGACCTGTGATTTGATGACGCGTTTAATCCGCAACCAACTTTTTCAAATGTTAGTTGAGTTCTTCCTTATGGGTATGGAAATATTTTATTATTATTATTATTATTATTATTATTATTATTATTATTATTATTATTATTATTATTATTGGACAAACTGATGAATAATTTGAAAAAAGAATTGAATTTAATTGAATTAAATTTAATTTGAAAGAATAAATAATTAGAAAAATTAATTTGAAAATTGAATTAGAAAACTCTGTTCCGACAAATATCAAGCATGTTTCTTGTTCCATTTCACAAATTAAGCAGTTAAAAATTAACAAACCTAGTTTTCCATTTTCAAAATTTGCTTTTTAAAATAAAATAAAATAAAAAAATAAGCTGCAAACTTCATTTTAATATTTTATTATTTCAATTTTATTAAAATAAAAAAAATAAATAAATAAATAAAAATTAGTACTTGGATGGGAGACCTCTTGGAACACCAGGGGCTGTGTGTGTTTGTCCATGTAAAATTGGAGTTGTGCCCAGTGTGGATCTGGCTGTATCTGCTGTGGTGACTCCCAGCCAGAACAGGAGCAGTCGAAAGTACAACAATCAAGCTACAAATGTAATTTTCAGTGAAAAAAGTAAAAAAAAAAAAAATATATATATATATATGCTTTTTAAATTTTTGTTTTTTACAAAATCTATTGTGAATCTACAAACCCCATTTTCAATTAAAACATTTGTTTTTAGAAATCTAAATGTAAACATCAATTATTAAGCTACACACCTCATTTTTTATTAGAAAAAGCTTTTAATTTTTTGTTTTTGTTTATATAAAATCAGTTAACCTACAAATCTCATTTTCAGTATTTTTTTAAATTTAACTTTTAAATCAGTATCAAATTTAATGCCAAGTAAGTTCTCACATACAAGGAATTTGATCTGGTGTTACTGGTGCATAAACAATAAAAAAAGAAAAGGAAAAAAATAGTCAAATAGGCAAAACTATGTTCGCTGTAACATAGTGGAATGGGGCTGTGCAAAAGCACATGATTGGTGCGCAGATGTACAGTACCCAATCTGTACTTTGTGGAAGTGTGTGTGTGGGGGGGGGGGAGACAGAGTAAATGGGGTAAACTAATGTTTTCATTCAAGTTCTATAGGTGGTTGACATTTACTAAAACTCTTGACCTGAGTGGCCTGGATTCTGGAAATTAGATTTCTGGTGTTCAGTTTTGTGGCCTGCAACTAGCTGAGCATATTACTTAATGCTCAGTGCTCTGAGAGAATGGCATAGATATAAAAAACAGACATGCCGTGAGAGAATGGCATAGATATAAAAAACAGACATGCCGTGAGAGAATGGCATAGAAAATAAAAAAAAGACATGTCGAGAGAGAATGGCATAGATAATAAAAAAAAGACAAGTCGCGAGAGAATGCCATAGATAATAAAAAAAAATGACATGTCAAGAGAGAATGGCATAGATAATAAAAAAAGACATGTCGAGAGAGAATGGCATAGATAATAAAAAAAAGACAAGTCGCGAGAGAATGCCATAGATAATAAAAAAAAGACATGACGTGAGAGAATGGCATAGATAATAAAAAAAAGACATGACGTGAGAGAATGGCATAGATAATAAAAAAAGACATGTCGTGAGAGAATGGCATAGATAATAAAAAAAGACATGTCGTGAGAGAATGGCATATATAATAAAAAAAAGACATGTCGTGAGAGAATGGCATAGATAATAAAAAAAAGACATGTCGAGAGAGAATGGCATAGATAATTAAAAAAAAGACATGTCGAGAGAGAATGGCATAGATAATAAAAAAAAAGACATGTCGAGAGAGAATGGCATAGATAATAAAAAACAGACATGTCGTGAGAGAATGGCATAGATAATAAAAAAAGACAATTTGCGAGACAATGGCATAGATAATAAAAAAAAAGACAAGTCGCGAGAGAATGCCATAGATAATAAAAAAAAAAGACATGATGTGAGAGAATGGCATAGATAATAAAAAAAGACATGTCGTGAGAGAATGGCATAGATAATAAAAAAAGACATGTCGTGAGAGAATGGCATATATAATAAAAAAAAGACATGTCGAGAGAGAATGGCATAGATAATAAAAAAAGACATGTCGTGAGAGAATGGCATAGATAATAAAAAAAAGACATGTCGAGAGAGAATGGCATAGATAATAAAAAAAAGACATGTCGAGAGAGAATGGCATAGATAATAAAAAAAAGACATGTCGTGAGAGAATGGCATAGATAATAAAAAAAAGACATGTCGAGAGAGAATGGCATAGATAATAAAAAAAAGACATGTCGTGAGAGAATGGCATAGATAATAAAAAAAAGACATGACGTGAGAGAATGGCATAGATAATAAAAAAAGACATGTCGTGAGAGAATGGCATATATAATAAAAAAAAGACATGTCGAGAGAGAATGGCATAGATAATAAAAAAAGACATGTCGTGAGAGAATGGCATAGATAATAAAAAAAGACATGTCGAGAGAGAATGGCATAGATAATAAAAAAAAGACATGTCGAGAGAGAATGGCATAGATAATAAAAAAAAGACATGTCGTGAGAGAATGGCATAGATAAAAAAAAAAAGACATGTCGAGAGAGAATGGCATAGATAATAAAAAAAAGACATGTCTAGAGAGAATGGCATAGATAATAAAAAAAAGACATGTCGAGAGAGAATGGCATAGATAATAAAAAAAGACAATTCGCGAGACAATGGCATAGATAATAAAAAAAAGGACATGTCTAGAGAGAATGGCATAGATAATAAAAAAAAGACAAGTCATGAGAGAATGGCATAGATAATAAAAAAAAAGACAAGTCGCGAGAGAATGGCATAGATAATAAAAAAAAAGACATGTCGAGAGAGAATGGCATAGATAATAAAAACAAAGACAAGTCGCGAGAGAATGGCATAGATAATAAAAAAAAGACAAATCATGAGAGAATGGCATAGATAATAAAAACAAAGACAAGTCGCGAGAGAATGGCATAGATAATAAAAAAAAGACATGTCGAGAGAGAATGGCATAGATAATAAAAAAAGACATGTCGAGAGAGAATGGCATAGATAATAAAAAAAGACAAGTCGCGAGAGAATGGCATAGATAATAAAAAAAAAGACATGTCGAGAGAGAATGGCATAGATAATAAAAAAAAAGACAAGTCGCGAGACAATGGCATAGATAATAAAAAAAAAGACAATTCGCGAGACAATGGCATAGATAATAAAAAAAAGACAATTCGCGAGACAATGGCATAGATAATAAAAAAAAGACATGTCGAGAGAGAATGGCATCGAAAATAAAAAAAAGACAAGTCATGAGAGAATGGCATAGATAATAAAAAAAGACAATTCGCGAGACAATGGCATAGATAATAAAAAAAAGACAAGTCGATGAGAGAATAGCATAGATAATAAAAAAAAGACAAGTCATGAGAGAATGGCATAGATAATAAAAAAAAAAGACAATTCGCGAGACAATGGCATAGATAATAAAAAAAAGACATGTCGAGAGAGAATGGCATAGATAATTAAAAAAAGACAATTCGCGAGACAATGGCATAGATAATAAAAAAAAGACAATTCGCGAGACAATGGCATAGATAATAAAAAAAAGACATGTCGAGAGAGAATGGCATAGATAATAAAAAAAAGACAAGTCATGACAGAATGGCATAGATAATAAAAAAAAAGACAATTCGCGAGACAATGGCATAGATAATAAAAAAAAGACATGTCGAGAGAGAATGGCATAGATAATTAAAAAAAGACAATTCGCGAGACAATGGCATAGATAATAAAAAAAAGACATGTCGAGAGAGAATGGCATAGATAATAAAAAAAAAGACATGTCGAGAGAGAATGGCATAGATAATAAAAAAAAAGACAAGTCATGAGAGAATGGCATAGATAATAAAAAAAAGACAAGTCATGAGAGAATGGCATAGATAATAAAAAAAAGACAAGTCATGAGAGAATGGCATAGATAATAAAAAAAAGACATGTCGAGAGAGAATGGCATAGATAATAAAAAAAAGACATGTCGAGAGAGAATGGCATAGATAATAAAAAAAAGACATGTCGAGAGAGAATGGCATAGATAATAAAAAAAAGACAAGTCATGAGAGAATGGCATAGATAATAAAAAAAGACAATTCGCGAGACAATGGCATAGATAATAAAAAAAAAGACATGTCGAGAGAGAATGGCATAGATAATAAAAAAAAAGACAAGTCATGAGAGAATGGCATAGATAATAAAAAAAAGACAAGTCATGAGAGAATGGCATAGATAATAAAAAAAGACAATTCGCGAGACAATGGCATAGATAATAAAAAAAAAGACATGTCGAGAGAGAATGGCATAGATAATAAAAAAAAGACAAGTCATGAGAGAATGGCATAGATAATAAAAAAAGACAATTCGCGAGACAATGGCATAGATAATAAAAAAAAAGACATGTCGAGAGAGAATGGCATAGATAATAAAAAAAAAGACAAGTCATGAGAGAATGGCATAGATAATAAAAAAAAGACAATTCGCGAGACAATGGCATAGATAATAAAAAAAGACATGTCGAGAGAGAATGGCATAGATAATAAAAAAGGACAAGTCATGAGAGAATGGCATAGATAATAAAAAAAAGACAAGTCATGAGAGAATGGCATAGATAATAAAAAAAAAGACAATTCGCGAGACAATGGCATAGATAATAAAAACAAGACAAGTCATGAGAGAATGGCATAGATAATAAAAAAAGACAAGTCATGAGAGAATGGCATAGATAATAAAAAAAGACAATTCGCGAGACAATGGCATAGATAATAAAAAAAGACAAGTCATGAGAGAATGGCATAGATAATAAAAAAAGACAATTCGCGAGACAATGGCATAGATAATAAAAAAAGACAAGTCATGAGAGAATAGCATAGATAATAAAAAAAGACAATTCGCGAGACAATGGCATAGATAATAAAAAAAAGACAATTCGCGAGACAATGGCATAGATAATAAAAAAAAGACAATTCGCGAGACAATGGCATAGATAATAAAAAAAAGACAATTCGCGAGACAATGGCATAGATAATAAAAAAAGACATGTCGAGAGAGAATGGCATAGAAAATAAAAAAAAGACAAGTCATGAGAGAATGGCATAGATAATAAAAAAAGACAAGTCATGAGAGAATGGCATAGATAATAAAAAAAGACAATTCGCGAGACAATGGCATAGATAATAAAAAAAGACAAGTCATGAGAGAATAGCATAGATAATAAAAAAAGACAATTCGCGAGACAATGGCATAGATAATAAAAAAAGACAATTCGCGAGACAATGGCATAGATAATAAAAAAAAGACAATTCGCGAGACAATGGCATAGATAATAAAAAAAAGACAATTCGCGAGACAATGGCATAGATAATAAAAAAAAAGACAATTCGCGAGACAATGGCATAGATAATAAAAAAAGACAATTCGCGAGACAATGGCATAGATAATAAAAAAAAGACAATTCGCGAGACAATGGCATAGATAATAAAAAAAAGACAATTCGCGAGACAATGGCATAGATAATAAAAAAAAAGACAATTCGCGAGACAATGGCATAGATAATAAAAAAAGACAATTCGCGAGACAATGGCATAGATAATAAAAAAAAGACAATTCGCGAGACAATGGCATAGATAATAAAAAAAAGACAATTCGCGAGACAATGGCATAGATAATAAAAAAAAAGATGTCGAGAGAGAATGGCATAGATAATAAAAAAAAAGATGTCGAGAGAGAATGGCATAGATAATAAAAAAAAAGATGTCGAGAGAGAATGGCATAGATAATAAAAAAAAAAGACATGTCGCGAGAGAATGGCATAGATAATAAAAAAAAAGATGTCGAGAGAGAATGGCATAGATAATAAAAAAGACAAATGTCGTGAGAGAATGGCATAGATAATAAAAAAAAAGACATGTCGCGAGAGAATGGCATAGATAATAAAAAAAAAGACATGTCGCGAGAGAATGGCATAGATAATAAAAAAAAAGACATGTCGCGAGAGAATGGCATAGATAATAAAAAAAAAGATGTCGAGAGAGAATGGCATAGATAATAAAAAAGACAAATGTCGTGAGAGAATGGCATAGATAATAAAAAAAAAGATGTCGAGAGAGAATGGCATAGATAATAAAAAAAAAGACATGTCGCGAGAGAATGGCATAGATAATAAAAAAAAAGATGTCGAGAGAAAACGGCATAGATAATAAAAAAGACATGTCGAGAGAAAACGGCATAGATAATAAAAAAGACACGTCGCGGGTCAGATCTGGCACCTTTGCTATAAGGTCTTTACAAACAGCTATCTATAGAGCATGTCATAGTGAGTAGGGACGGGGAAGCCATTCCATGTGTTTATTTTAATCTCATGTAACACTGTAACCTTGAGAATGTTCAGCTGTTCTAAATTCTCCACAGTGGTTGTGATGATTCATGTCAGATCGCCAATTTTCACCTACGTAACATCTAAATCATGCCGCCATTCTTATTTATTCTTTCAAACTCTCAAAGGTTCTTTGCAAGGAAGGGATCTTTGGTTTCCGAGCCTACTGGGAAGTGGCGTTTACAGGATGGGTTGTGCTCGGGGTCACATACGAAGGAGCCGGAAGGAGAAACACAGATGGAGCCTGCGGCCTGGGAGAAAATGAGGAGTCCTGGGCTCTTGGCTGGTGCGGATCCAGCTATCACGCCTGGCACAACGGCAAGGCTAAGGAGATCAAGGAGATCCCTAAATGTTCGGTTATAGGCGTGTACCTCGACCAACCTGCTGGCATCCTGAATTTCTACGGGGTGGATGAGGTGAAGGACGGAGACGAGGGCACGGGATGGAAGGAGGTCCGACCTTTGCAGCAGATTAAGAGCTCCTTCATGAAGAAAATGATACCAGGTTTCTGGGTGGGGATGCAGTCGGAGTGTTCCATCATAAAAAAGGAGGAATAACAGACAATCTTATATTACAGCTCAGTTAATTATCATGCATTCACCTTCCAGTTGTCAAAGCAACACCTTCAGATATGTATATAAATATACTTTTTAATCTGATGCACATTAAATTTACTAACCAGATAGTTCAGATCTGAACCCCATTTACGAGATGATCTGTGAAGCCGAAATGTGCGGTTATGAATTTCAGAAACGGGAACAAAGTGCAGTCAGTTGGAGAGTCGGTACTTTCATGAAAGGGACTTTTCTACTAACCACTGGACCACTCACAGTGTATACTAATATATTTGATATAATTGTGGATTAATAGTTTGTTTTTATTCCTTTGCAACTTGCAGTAATGAATGTATAAAGTGATTTTAAATGTGCAAAGATTTACATGGAATAAAACTGATTAAAATACATGTTCCTGGCGTGTTAATATGAGTATTATCATATTACACTCTTGTGCAAAAGAATGAAATTGTGCGGCACGTGACCATAATGTTAAGTGTGGTGCACTGAAAAAAACTGATGCATTGGATGAACTCAATTCAGTCATGATCAGGATTTCTATCTAATAAATATATGTATCCCCAACTCAAATAAAGTGCATCCATTTAAGATAATTTAATTTAATTTAGTTGGGACTACATATATTTATTAGATGGAAATCCTGCCCATAAGTGAATTGAGTTCATCCAATGAGTCATTTGTTTGAGTGATACACTGAAAAAACTGACTCATTGGATTGGATTCCACCTAATGTAATTTACTTTAGTTGGCAGATGGAAATCCTGCCCATAATTGAATTAAGTTCATCCAATGAGTCATTTGTTTGAGTGATACACTGAAAAAACTGACTCATTGGATTGGATTCCACCTAACAAAATATACGTAGTCCCAACTAAATTAAATTATATTATCTTGCATGGATGTGTTTTATTTGAGTTGAGGCTACATATATTTATTAGATGGAAATCCTGCTCATAATTGAATTGAGTTCATCCAATGAGCCAAGCTGACTCATTGGATTGGATTCCACCTAATAAATATATGTAGTCCCAACTAAATTAAATTACATTATCTTGCATGGATGTCTTTTTTTTTTTTTAGTTGAGGCTACATATATTTATTAAATGGAAATCCTGCTCATAATTGAACTGAATTCATCCAAAGAGCCATGTTTTGAGTGTAAAGTGAGAAAAGGCTTAAAATAG
Organism: Thalassophryne amazonica; assembly: GCF_902500255.1. NCBI lineage: Eukaryota > Metazoa > Chordata > Actinopteri > Batrachoidiformes > Batrachoididae > Thalassophryne > Thalassophryne amazonica. Next base: position 53,504,979 of record NC_047120.1, on the reverse strand, counting down.
GTTTGAAAATCACTTTCCTACAGTGTATCACATTTCTGAGCAGATGAAACCTGTGATTGTGGACTTCAAAATGGCAAACGACTGGGTACCCTGAAGTGTCTTGTTGGAGATGTTGTTATTTGGTGCAGTGGACTTGGTCTCTGTACAGCCAGAGTAGGAGCTGTGTCCCCATTCTCCACATTGCATTTGACCTGTTCCTGGTGGGTGTTGGACTTAGCGAGGGGCTGCCCCTTGTCACCAATCCTGTTTGTGAGTTTCTTGGATTGGAGGGTGTCCAATTCGTTGACCTGAGAATTACGTCTCTGCTTCTTGCAGATGAAGAGGTTCTGTTGGTTCTGCTGAGGATCAGCACCTCCAAATCTGACACCATGGTCCTCTATCAGAAAAGGGTGGGTTGTCCCCTCTGTGTCAGGAAAGAGGTAATGCCCCAAGTGGAGGAGTTCAAGTAGCTCAGGGTCTTGTTCATGTGGGAAGATGGCACATGAGCTTGATAGACAGATCAGTAGTGCATATATTCAGCCATCTCATACTCATAGGATTTCAGTGATGCATTCAGGGATCGACCCACATGAGCAGAAACACCCCGGACTTGGTCCTCATTCGTGGTATTACTGTTTCAATCATCAACATTGTTTCCCTTACGTCAGTGGTTTCAGATCACTCACTTACTAAGGTTACAGTTTCACTGCCCTGTCTACATCAACTCCTCAACCACAAATGAACTTGGAGCCAGACTGTCTGATATCTTGGCATCATTTTCTAGACATGATCAGTCAGTAGATAGCCTTGTGGACAGCTTAAATTTGGCGCTCATGAGCCTACTAGACACAACTGCTCCATCTATTATAAAATCACACTCCCCCCAAAACGCACCCACCATAGTGCAATGATGATGTACAGTAATTCAAAGTTCTTGTTTGAGACTGTGGCGACACTTATTCAAGGACAACCACCTGTACGTCGCTCTCTATTTACTGCTCAGGATTTCTTATGTAGATTACTTCTAAGAGTACAACAAAATTTGTCCTCTGCATTGGTTCTGTTTTAAATTTTCAGTGATTAAATAAATTCTTAAGAAATCAAAAATTCACCCCAGTTTACTGAAAAATTATAGAACAATATCAAACCTGTCCTTTTGCTCTAAATTCCTTGAAAGAGTGGTTTCATAGCAGCTTGTGGACCACCTTACTGAGAACAATCTCTTTGAGCCACTGCAGTCTGTGTTTAGAATGCACCATTCCACGGAAACAGCACTTACTAAAGTGGTAAATGAACTGCTTACAATGGACACGGACACCATGAATGCACCATTCCGCGGAAACAGCACTTACTAAAGTGGTAAATGAACTGCTTACAATGGACACAGACACCACTACAGTACTATTTTACTATTACTAATACTGTTAGATCTCAGTATTCCATTTGACATGGTGGATCATTGCATACTACTGAATAGGCTTGAGAACCACTTTGTAATCGTTGGAAATGCCCTCAGGAGGTTGACATCCTACTTACACAGTTGCTCTCATTGTGTTCAGTACAATAACATCACTTCACTTGATCTTATGAAATATGAGATTCCACAAGGGTCTGTCTTAAGGTCCTTGCTTTTCTCCCATTATATAGCACCCCTTAGGTAGATACTGTATCGCTATGGGAGTATTTGTCACTGTTTCACGCTGATGACACTCAGCTGTACATGCCGATAACTGCAGGTAATGTCACACACATTAAAACTTTAGAGGATTTCCTGTCTTCAGTGAAAAGCTAGATGTCTAGCAAGTGCTTGCTTTTAAATTCATACAAATTTAAGATGATGGTCATTGGTCAATGGTAGACATTAATTTGAACTGCTAATGTTAAACCTAGATTTGTATGTTATACATCACAGTGATGAAGTGAGGGGTGCTCTTTGATCCCACACTGTCCTTTGATCTACACAACAGCACTTGGATTTCTTTCTTCCATCTTTGTAACATAGCATGGATTCATCCCACTCTTCTGTGGCTGATGCAGAGACTCTGCATGGCTTTGTCTCTTCCAGACTAGACTATTGCAATGTCCTAGTCTCTGGATTACCACAGTCCAGCATTAGAGGTCTCTATCTGGTTCAAAATGCTGCTGCTGGAACCTTGACTAGTAGCAGAAATTTTGACCATATCACCCCAATTTTGGCCTCTCCTCACTGGCTTCCTGTCCCTGCAAGGTCTGAGTTTAAGATTTTGTTATTAACTTACAAAATAATTCATGGACTAGTGGCTTCTATCTGGCCAATCTAATTAAACCTTATGTACCCCATTTTCTGCATCCTCTGGATGGAGGATTACTATGTGTTCCTAAGGTTAAAAAGAAGTCAGCAGGCCACAGAGTGTGCTCTTATTGTGCACCGGTTCTGTAGAACAATCTGCCTGAACAGATAAAACAGTCTGATTCTTTGGATTCTCAGCTGTTTTCCCTTTCATATGACTATATGCATAGTATCTAACCATCTTTCCTCTCATTTTAATTCATTTTATTAACAACGGAGTAGGTCTCAGCCTCAGTATATCTAAATTCTGTGTCATGGTCCTGTTCTGGTCAGGTTGTTTTTTGAGGTTCTGTCTCTAATCAGGTTTTACTTGGTTTAGTCTGCCCTTTGTCCTCCTCTGTCTGTCTTTCTCATTTACACTGGTGTTCTTGTAGGTTCCTCACACGTCTGTCTCTCTCTATCTCCCTCTGGGGTTCTTTCTGCTCCTTACACGTCTTTAGTGGTGATTCATCCCACCTGCTGGTTTCCACCTGTCTCCAATCTGTCCCCAATCAGATGGGTTAATTCAGTCACTGTTTGCCTTTCTTCAGGTTGCAGGTTCATTACACTCACTATGGTTGGTTGTTTCTGGTGTTCCTGCTCCTTCCAGTTTGTTGCAATTTTTCCCTCTAATCCTGCTGTCCTGTAAGCACTCTGTCTATTTTTGGCCTGGAGGAGATTTATGTTTTGCACTCAGTGGAGGAGAAGAAGTATTGAGGAAAGAAGATTTCTGTTTTTTACTCTCCCTCAGTTGAGAAAGTAGATTGTTCTTTTCTTCAAAACATCTTTGACCATAAAGGCTGATTCATCTGTCTAGTTATTTTCTCACCTTCATGGCAAGAGTGTTTTTGTTTTGTGTTAACTCTCTGTTGTGGAGAGAGATTCCTCAGCCTGTCTGCACTATGAATAAGAAGTTATCTGAGTTTTGTCTGCACCGATACCAAGGAAGATATTTGAGTTTTTGTCTGCACTTTAAGTCTGTACTGATACCAAAGAAGATATTTGAGTTTTTGTCTACACTTTAAGTCTGTACCGATACCCAGGAAGATATTAGCCTTTTCTGTTTGCTCTTTAAGTCTGCAGCAATGCCAAGGAAGATATGAGTTTTTGTCTGCACCGATACCGAAGAAGATATGAGTGTGTTGTCTGGACTCTACTGAAGAGGAAATCTGAGTTTATCTGCACTTTTATACCTGAGTTTGGTTTTCACAGATGCTGAAGAAGATACCTGAGTTTTGTCAAACCTGGAAGAAGTAGTTCCTGTGTTTGTGTGAACATATCCTGGTTATTAAACTGTTCCTTTCTCCATCCCTGTGTCCGGCTGTCCTGCATTTGGTGTATTCTGACTCTGCCTAAATCCCATGGCCAACCGCAACATTCTGATTTTGTTAGTGAAGCATTGTTGCCAACAGCTGTTAGTGAAACTAAGGCATTATAGGTGCTGTTAATTCTGCCTGATTGATTCTGCTCGCTTTCTGTTTGAGGCATTATGGCTGAGCCTGGCATTAGTTTGGGTAATATGGAGCTGCATGCTGACTGAGGTGCTACTCATAACATGCCGACAACAATGAGAACCAGGGTGACACACAACATTGTCATCAGACAAATCTGAGGACTTGGACTTCATAATTATTGACATTGATTTGATGGTGCCATCTGCACCCTATTAATTTTTTAATGATTATTTTTCCTCGTCTCTGTTATTGTTAGAATGGTCTAAGCGGTGGGTCACTACTCTGACTCTGGTCTGCTTGGGGTTTCTTCCTCAGAAAATGCCTTATTGCTGTTGTTGTGTGCTTGATGGGGGGGTAAGGTTAGACCATACCTGTGTGAAGAGCCTTGAGGGAACTCTGTTGTGATCTGGTGCTATATAAATAAATTGAACTGAATTGAGTTCAGTGAATTGGAAATGTTCACATACCCATTCACTGGTTTGTCAAACTGGCTGTAAAAAGGATGATTTACTTGTGTTATACTAAAAGGTACCATTACTTTCACTCCCTGTTTGCTCCTCTGTCGTCGAGGAAGAGTTACCACACTATAAGGACACAGACAAATAGGCTAAGGAACAGCTTTTTCCCCATCACCCCACCCCGCCCCCCTCCCACAAACACAAACACAGATATCCAGTAATAGATATCAACATGTGCAATAAATAACACAGTTTGTTTACATATATAAAACTATCCTTTAAGGTGCATTAACCACCTTAAAAAATATTATAGCATTATAGCATTATATTATAGCAAAATATTAAGCACCTTTGTTTTGGTATTTTAAGAAGGTCTTGCCATCCTGTGAAGCTGTTTGTTGTTTTGTTGTTTTTTGTTGTGTAGCTGTTTGTAAAGTGCCACCAGAATTTCATTGCAGAAATGCAATGACAATAAATATCTATTCTATTTTGCTTATACAATGCATCATTTGGCCTTTCAGATTTTTATTTCATTTATGTTATGTTGTAGAGATTCCTTTTAACTGTGGCTTTAAATGGCATTATTTTTATACTTTTACATACAGAAACCTGATTATAAAAATGTTTTTGATGTAATTCCAACATTCAGATGTGTTGCAGCTTAAGGTTTCACTTACTGGTATTCAGATTATGTGGCATGTAAACAGCAAAGTCGGTTTGCACGCGCTCTAAATGCCCTTGCCCTATGCATTGGACTCTGTGCTGTGGCTCGTCAAGATAGGGCCCATAGTACTACTGCAAGGATAATGTAACACAGAGCATTTAGATGTCACACCTCTGATCTCTTCTGGATTTGTCTGAGTGAGTTGGTGTCAGAAACTTTACCCTCTGCGTTTAGCAGCTCACTTTGATTTGTGAAGCACAAAAGCTTTAATACTTCTCTCTGACAGGTGGTGCTCAACTCTTACCGCTTTAACAAGTCAATAACATAAAGACAACAAAAACATACAGCAAACTGAGAACGATAAAATGTCCACACCTGATCGGTGAGTCACACACCCTGATTTAACAAGTGCCTCGATCCTCGGTGCACTATTTCATCCGTGTCAACAGCTATCATTTTTAGTCCACACTGCACCCACGGTACAGCATCATGTCTGGCAACTACAAGTGCGTGACGAAATGCTGGAAAATAAACTGGCTCTGTTGGAAAGAGTAATAACACAACTGAAGTTAAGTTTTGACCCTGGTTCTAAATCTATATTCTTTATTATAGTTACCAAGACATCTAAGTTTCAGTTATACCTAAAGTCCTTTGATTACACTGTGAATTTAAAAAAAAATCCCTTGTTTTTTATGGAAAAATTCTGGCAGCTGTGGTTGCCAGGTGAATTCTGTAAAAATTGGTGTGAAAATGTAAATGGATTTACATAAAATGTGTAGATTTTACAGTGTAAACCTGTTCTAATTTGATTTATCTATTTCAAAGATAAAATCTCTGCAAAACGGCCACCTTATTTTTAAATATCCTTAAAATGTAGTTTAAACAGACACATCACCTCTTTTTTCAAACCCTTAATTATCAGTATTTTACCGTATTTGTGAAAATTCTCATCTATAAATTCCACAATGGTATATGATTATTTGAACATATTTGTACTGTTAAATTCACAGTTCACTTTCATTCCACATTTTACACATTATTGCTGTAAATTAAACATTACGGCATTGTTTTTTTTTTTACAGTTTTTTTTTATGTCATGATTTCACAGGATTTCCCCATTCATTTCACGGACTTTTTTTTACAGTGTAGAGAAAACTGGGGTTGCATGTAAAACTTTAACAAATTTTCTTAATAGTTTGCTTAAAGCTCCAGTGTGTAGGATTTAGTGACATCGAGTGGTGAGCCAACAGACTCCATCACTGATCACGATTCTCTCAGTGGTTGGCACAGCGAACTGAAAAGTTAGCTTCGACAACCATTAATTCACTAATTGAAAAGTTAACTTTTATAACGCCATATATATATATGTATATATATAGCGTTATAAATGTTAACTTTTAGAACACTATATATATATATATATCGTTATAAAAGTTAACATTTATAACGCTATATGTATATATATATATAGCGTTCTAAAAGTTAACATTTATAACGCTATACGTATATATATATATATTATATATATATATATAGCATTCTAAAAGTTAACATTTATAACGCTATACATAATTACACATAATTCCGGTCTCCCCGAAAACGTACAGTTTAGCAGGACGGCGCGGTGAAATCCACACGATAAGTACAAACTGATCCTTCGACTCAAGGCAACACAACTGGAAAGCGTGATCCCAGAATAATCCCAGCAGGCATTCCTATGTGAGCCATGTGAAGCTTGCATCATAGCAGAGTACGCTTTAAAAAGTGACTGAGAACGCCCACCAAAATGCAAACTATTTTAAAAGGGTTTCGGCAAACATGCCAAAACAGTCATCCTAAGTCTGACTGTAACCGATGTGGCATGTGGGAGATCAAAGATGAGTCACCCCTGAGACCAGCGTTGTTCTGTGTTGTCCACATGTTGCCCATGGTATCATACGCTCTGACGGGATTTATGAGTTTCACAGGTTCACTTATGCAATAAGATGACATGTCGCTCGTTTTAAATTACAGTTACTCAGAGCGATCCGATAATCTTATTTCCATCTGGCCTAACACCGGCCTAACGTCGATATGCACCACTCGCTTATTCTGACACCACTGGCCCCTGCACATTTACCGCCATATAACACTGGACCCACAAACAGCTCACGGGGGAATGTAGCCTGCTGGGAGCTTTGCTTTCCTGCCTTCTTCCTTTCTCCCATTATTTCTTTTTAGTTCATCTGTTATAAATCATACACATGCCACTCTCACTTTAACTGTCTTCATCATCTCTCCTGTTTAATTTGCATTCAACAAGCAAACCACACATGACCGTAGGTACACTCATAAATACTCATAGTCTTTAAAGGTGCAGTGTCTTTCATGTTTTAACCATTTAATTCATGAAAAGGACTGTCTTTTGCACCACTAGAATTTTGTTTCTCATTATTCAAATTGAGGTTTCACAATTTTTATGTATCCATTATGTTGAAAACTCAACTTGTTTGGAACCAATTAAAGATTTTGACCCACATGGGTTAAAATACAGTGACAAGACCAGGCCAGTCTGATGCTTTTTTTGTGCTCCCATCACAAAATGAGTCACATTTTTTACTATTTGCAAAACTACACCTTCCCTTAATGCTAACCCTAACCATAACCCAGACAGGCCTCCCTGCATCACCCGTATTTTGTGCTCCCGTCACTAACCACAGATTAATTTACTTTTCATGATGCCTTCACAAAATAAAGTAAGATTGGGTTGAACTAGACACCACAACCCTGTGATAAACTCAGTTTCCCAGCATGTCTTTCATGGGTGTAGCAGTATTTTATGCTACATATGCAAGTGTTAGCATCATAGAGCTGAAGTAATGAGGTAGATCTACAATTGTGAGTGAAAGTGGCAAAAAACAATGTAAAATGTAAATCGAAAGACAGCGATGGACAAAATTTCTAAACACAGACCATCAGAGATCCCGTTTGGAAGAACTTTGCATAAAATATGGATATGTCTCTCCATTCCCCTCACCTTGTCTTCTTCCCTGCCACCTCAAAGGCAGCGCAGTTTTTACTGCTGCAGCCTTCAACCCCCAAGCTAGGCGGTGCGGGCCCCTCCTGCTGCGGCCTTCACCCACTTTGCCTCAATTCGGATGATGGACTGCTTCAAGTTTAGAGCACATAAACAATGTCAAATGTATATGTGTTGCCTTTAATTTTAATGGGTGCCTTTATTACAGTAAACAAGTAATAATTGTAGAATAATTGCTGTATCTTGTCTGAGGTAACTAGAGTGTAAACTGGGCCTGGCTCATGGATTAAATCAAGTCTTTTATTCTGACCTGTTGCCAGGATTCATCATCACAGATGAAAACTGTTCTGCACATGACACCCTTGTTTTGGAAGATGACTTCTGGAAATGCATTAATTCCTTATGATGGAAGTTACGTGTTAAGGTTTTTTTAAGGTTTTTGTCTGGGTTGGACAAGACAGTGTCTGTCTGCTCTGGGTGAGTTTCTCAGACTGAGCTGGAGGACGCCAGCACTTTGTCCCACCACCAAGAAGAAGAAGAAAATAATATGCTAAATTACACTGTCAACGACAGCATGTTACAGAGGCAGAGCGATGACATCATCCTTTCATTTTTCAGTAAGACAATTCTGGCATTTTCAGATTCATGTGATTAGATAAATATTTCACTCATAAACGAAAATAAGCATTCATCAACAGAACTAATTGTTTTATTCAAAATGAGTGTACTGTGACGTTCAGTGACATCACGTTCAACAATGTCATGATAATAATAATAAATTTCATTTATAATGCATCTTTCATGTATAAAAATCTCAAAGTGCTACAGGAGAAAACAATAAAAAATAAAACCAAGGATAAATGAGAATAAAAACAGAAAATTTGAAGATAAAAACAAACAGTCAGCAGAATAGAATAAAACTAAAATAAAATAAAATAGAATAAAAAAGACTAAGATGCAACAGATTCAAATGATTGAGGCCTGTCTAAACAGGTACATCTTGAGGCTTTTTTTTAAAGCTTCCACAGTTTGTGGAGCCCTCTGATGGTCATGGAGGGAGTTCCAAATATGAGGAGCAGCTGAACAGAAGACCCTGTTTCCCATGGTGTGACGTTTGGTGCAGGGGGGGCGGAGATTAGTGTTGTATGAACGGAGGGAATGGGAGGATGTGTGAGGAGTGAGGAGGTCTTTGAGATATGTGGGGGCATTGCCATGGATGCATTGGTGGGTGACACATCCCACCCCAGCAACCACCTGTTTGATCTACTACCCTCCGGCCGACAGTATAGGTCGGACAAACAGACTCAGGGACAGCTTTCTCCCCAGAGCGATCACTGCACTGAACAATAACAAATCACTCTAATCCGTCCCTTTCAAGTTTCTTGTGCAATATCTGTAAACCATGTGCAATTTCCCGTGCATTTTGATTCCACAGTTGTATATAATTCTCGTTTTACATTTTACTTGGTCCACATTTTATTTCATTTTATTTTGTCTTATGTTTATATTAGTTGTACATATACTCTGAATAATTTACCTTTAAATTTCACTGTCTTTTATATTGGCTAAAAATTACTCGCACCACGGAAAGCACCTTTTTGGAGTTGCACTCAAATCTCGTTGTAATGCAAATTACAATGACAATAAAGGCGATTCTGATTCTGATTCCGATTCTGATGACAGCAGTCTTAAAAATGGATTCTGTAGGTGATGGGGAGCCAGTGAAGGTTATGGAGTATAGGTGTAATGTGTTCCTATTTACACACTCTTATCAGAATTCTACTGTTTTGAATGTATTGGAGCCTTTGAAGGTTTTTTTTTTTTCCAGAGATTCCAAACAGCAGGGAGTTACAGTACGGCCTCTGGACAGCAACCAAATCATTGATGCTTTTGCTCTTAACCACAACAACATGCGCATTGTGCTATTATGAAGACATTAATGGTAGGTGAAAGATTTTCTCTCTGCCTGCTGTTGGCATTTTTCCCAGAGTCTATAGGCTACATGTGTAGGTCTGTGGATATTTGTATTGAGAAGTAGCCTAGGTTTGTGTGTGTGATTTTGGTCATTCTGATGTCATTAGTGACTGTCGCAGATCAGAATGTGGTTATGTGTACGCATGCCTGTGAATGTGGCAGAGGTGTAGCAGCGAGCCATCGTGACACACGAGCCCTTATTTCATAGCACCCACATAAAATTACCAAGCTCCCCCATAGCACCTGCAGAAAAAAAATCTCTGGAGCTGTCACTGCTTATGTTAGTTACAGTTGTAGCATTTTTATTGAGTTCATCAAACTGATTTAGTGAGGAGACTAAGATTTTCCCGTAGCTTTATTGATATTTTTCCAAGTTATAACTGACAAATTCAGAGTTCGCAATTTGCCCAGTGTTTGAACCTTGGGCATGCATTTCCACGGTTTTATCTGCAGGATCTCACAGAGCAAACTCATGATATGTACTATGGAATATGCCCAAAATAAACATTATAGCAGCAATGAAATTGGATCTAATTTTGTGACATACCACAGAAGATTTCAAGGTGAAGTCTTTGTTAAATTTGTAGAATATTAAGGTGATTACACCTTTAATTTGCCTTTGCTCAAACATACAAAAATAGTGACAATTCAGTCCATAAGTATTTGCATACACACTGACAATGTTTAAGCTCTGCATCACTGCATATTATGTCTGAAATATTAATGTGTATTAGTTTAGTGCATTTATTTGTCATTTTAAAAAAAAATGTAACATAGGTCTTATAGACTCTGAGGCAGTTAGTGCAGCAAATAACTGAATCAATACTTCACATGGTGATACAAGCACCAAACCCAGAACAAATCCTCCTTAGACATTGCTCTTTTGAAAAAACGACGGGCCACTTGAGTTTTCAATAGGCGGCCATGTAGGAGTCAATTGAAGAATTACACAGGGGTTAAAATATAAAAATGCTCCTATCATATTGAAAACTATACCACATCATTTGTCTGATCATAAAGATTCCAAAAAGGTATAGTTTGGACTATCTATGACTGAATGTTATGGAGTTATGGGATAAAAACCTTAATTTTCAGTTTGTACAGGGGTCAAAAGTTAAAGTTGCTCCAGTTTTAGTAAAAAAAAAAGGTGCAAATTGTTGATTGAGCTACTTGGGTTAATAAATGGAATAGTTTTGACTGTGTTGAATGCTTGGTCTCTAAAGTAAAGGTCAAATAATGTTGACGTCCATTGAATTCTATGACGTGTGACATATGTTACCCCGTAACGTGATAACTAAGCATGAAACATGGTGCAAACTATTCCTTTTTGAAACCCTATTAACTCAACCAATAATATGCATCACATTTGAACAAAATTGGAGCAACTCTAACTTTTGACCCCTGTACAAACTGAAACTGAACTTGGTCACCATTCTTGTTGAATTCAGTCATAGATAGTCCAAATTATACCTTTTTGGAATCTTTACAATCAGACAAATAATGTGGTATAATTTTCAATATGACTGGAGCATGTTTATATTTTGACCCCTATGTAATTCTTCAATTGACCCCTACGTGGCCGCCTATTGAAAATTCAAGTGGCGTGTCTGGTTTTTCAAAAGAGTAATATCTAAGGTGTACTTCTAAGGTGTTTCAAAAAAGTAATATCTTTTACCATATTTGTTGCTTGTATCACCATTTCAATTTCAATTCAATTTCAATTTATTTTCATTTATATAGCGCCAAATCACAACAGAGTTGGCCCAAAGCGCTTCACACAGGTAAGGTCTAACCTTACCAACCCCCAGAGCAACAGTGGTAAGGAAAAACTTGAAGGATTCCTCTGTAAATATTCTGTTATTTGCTGCACTAAGTGTTTATCTTCAGACACTGTAGTGGGAAGCTAAGGACTTGATGCCACTCCATCAGGTTACTCCTCCAGCCTCGGTTGGTACCTAGTTACAGCCGGGTAGATTGAAACAAGGCAGATGTGTCGTGTGCAAAGACGGAGAGACAGCCTGAAGGGCAGACCTGGAACTGAACCCTGGTTTATATATTGGTAGTCCAACTCCTGTTCCACAGAGCTGAATGCACATCACTCATACCACGTGCACTTGCGCTAACCGGTGCATCCATGGGCATGTCGGTGATAAACTGAGGTGCAGGCAATGGATTGCAATTATGAGGCAGCAGAAAGCAGTTGCACCGTAGACGACCAGTAACCTGAATTAAAATCAATTGCAGAGATTTTCTGTTTCTTTTTCTGCAGCAATGTTCAGATGTGCCTTGTTCACACAAGGATGCACATTTGTGCTCATATTTGTCATCTTTACTCATCAAAATAAATGAAAAAAAAGGAAAACAAACTTTAAATGAAATAAAAGTAAACAGTAGTGGAACAAAACAAAACTTTCAGGTTCACCGGAGGGAAACATGATGGAAAAGGACGCACACTGAAAAATAAATTACATGATTTAAATATGTGCATTAGTTGCACGTGATTAGAATATGCCCAAATAACATAATTTTCTTATGTTTCTGATTGAGAAACTACACATACAGTACTGGCTCTCATTATTTAAATTTTGGCTGTATTTTGATTTTTTAAAATTTCAAGCAAATAGGTTAATTTCAAGTGTTGTGTCAGGAGGTAGATGATTATCAACTATTAATGTAAAGTTGTAAAGCCTGTCACAGGCAGTGAAGCATGCCATCTTCAAGCGAAAACAACAAATTATTTAATGAGTCCTTAAAAAAATAAAATTAATTAATACTGCTGATATATTTGTATCTTTTTTTATTATATATTATTATTATTTGTATTGGTGTGTCTGATGGGTAAAAATGTTACAATAGTGCCATCTTCTGGAGTCTTCCTCTTTCTACACAACATAAATGAAAGCCGACCACCTACAGCAGACCTGAGCAAACTCCGGCCCTGGGGCCACATGCGGTCCTTTGCATGTCTCTGTCGGGCCCTCGTGAGGTCTGTGATTATTATTACATATATTAAAAATGTTAAGCTTGTGTGTTGCAAGTCATTAGAGAGGTTTATTTAGGTATAATTAAATGTTTACACAGGGTTGAGTAGGATTACTTTGAAAGAATACATGTGGATTACATGTATGTATGTACATACATTTGGATTACATGTAATCTGATTACTTTTGGATTACAATTCAAAGTAATCCTACCCAACCTTGTATTTACATATTATTACAATAATAAAAATTACCTATAAAAGCTATTAAATAGGTAATTTTTTGTAAAATTTATAATGAGAGACAGCCGAGTTATCGATGGTGTGGCCCTCGGACATAATTCAGGTTCCCTATGTGGCCCCTTCTAAAAATTAATTGCCCACCCCTGACCTACAGTATTGAACGTTAATAATTTAATACAATATGTTAAAGTTCATGCATTTTTGTATTACACAATAAAATAATCATGACTATAATAGCTGTTACCTATATTATGTATGGTGCATTTCATGTGTCTATATATATATATATATATATATATATATATATATATATATATATATATATATATATATATATACGAGGTATCTTATAAAACTAATCGGCAGTTTTATAAAAAAAAAAAACTATATGGATTTGAATGATGTGCGATTACACCAATCATGCTTGAACCCTCGTGCGCATGCGTGTCGGTGACGTCATTTCCCTGTGGGCAGGCCTTGAGTGAGATGTGGTCCCGCCCTCTCGGCTGAATTCCTTTGTTTCACACGCTGCTCAAGACGGCGCGCGTTGCTTTATCAAACTTTTTTCTGGACCTGTGAGGAATATCCGAGTGGACACTATTCGAGAAATTCAGCTGGTTTTCGGTGAAAAGTTTAACAGCTGATGAGAGATTATGGGGTGTTTCTGTCGCTGTAAGGACTTCCCACGGAGCGGGACGTCCTGCAGCGCTTCCAGGCGCCATCGTTGGCCTGTTTCAAGCTGTTGACCCAGGATGTCGTGAGAGAACAGAGAAGATTCAGAAGAGGCCGGCATGAGGACTTTATGCGGACATTCCACTGTTTAAGGACATTTTTTAATGAAAGATTCGCCGAGTCGTTTCCGTGACGACTCTGTGAATCTGTGTGTGCCGCGACAGGAAAAACACCTCCGTGTTGAAAACCATTTGTAAAATTCAGGCGGCTTTTGATGGCTTTCAACAAGTGAGTAACTGAGAAATTGTTTAACAGCTTGGGCATGTTCTAACTTGCCCGTTAAGGTTTCCAATGGAGGTGTTTTTCCGGCCGCGACCCCCCGCGGTCGGGTCCGGCCCGACATGCGACTCTGCCCGCACGTTCTTTCATTACAAAATGTCCGTTAACAATGGAATGTCCGAATAAACTCCTCATGCCGACTTCTTCTGAAAGTTCTCTGTTCTCTGACGACTTACTGGGTCAACAGAGCCTGAAATGTGGAAGTTTTCAACTTGAAACGGCGAGACGCTGCCGCCTCGAAGCGCAGATCGCCATCAGGCGCCGTGGGCCATCCTTACGGCGACACTACCAGACCAAAATCTCTCATCAGCCGTTAAAATTTTTACCGAAAACCAGCTGAATTTATCGAATGGTGTCCACTCAGTTGTGCCTTACAGTTTTGAAAAAATTTTGATCAAACAAAACAGCAGTCTCTGAGCCATTCCTAAACAATGAAAAAATCGATGAGAGGGTGGACGACTCCTCACTCAAAGACTGCCCACAGGCGAATGACGTCGGATACTTTTCTAATAGGCCTCGTATATATATATTGAATATGTATACGTATATATATATATACGAGGCCTATTAGAAAAGTATCCGACCTTATTATTTTTTTCAAAACCATATGGATTTGAATCACGTGTGATTGCGTCAGACAAGCTTGAACCCTCGTGCGCATGCGTGAGTTTTTCCACGCCTGTCGGTTGCGTCATTCGCCTGTGAGCAGGCTTTGAGTGAGGAGTGGTCCACCCCCTCGGCGGATTTTCATTGTCAGGAAATGGCGGAATGATTTGGGCTTTTTTTCCATCAGAATTTTTTCAGAAACTGTTAGAGACTGGCAGCTGGAAACCATTCGAAAAAATTATCTGGCTTTTGGTGAAAATTTTACAGGCTTCACAGAGAATAAGGAGTGTTACAACAGCTTTAAGGACGGCTTTAAAGGAGACCTGCATTGAAAAAAATGCAGTCAGATTTTTTGAACAAAAAATGACTTACATTTACACATGAGATCCTTCTGAATGTAGTAAAGTAAATCTGCAAGCCCAGATCTGTCATTCAACGGAGAAATCTTCATTTGAAAATGACAAATTTACAGCTAACATTTAGCCCTCCGCAAATTGTCCCTCTGATCATGGACGCTGCTGAGACGTCACAGACAAGACCCTCTCCCAGCATGCATTGCGCCAATTGTAATTTGTGGATTTACGTCAGTTTGCATCTGCACCTTTTTCTTGTCTTATACGGAAGGATCTACTTTTTTTAAAACTTCATATTGTCTTGCGGCACGTTTGGTGAGTACACATTTCTTTTATTTGTGCTTGAAAATTATTTTGGGGGACTTTTTCATACGCCCGTTTGATTGAGTGGTGTCGCAATGAAAATCTACTGTCTTTCGCCTCCGGTGGGATAGGGAGGCGAGACCCGCAAAGAATCCCAGTCATTAAAAATATATAAACCTCTCTCAGTGTATATTGAAATATTGAAATATATTGAAATATACATTGAAATATATATATATATATATATATATATATATATATATATATATATATATATATATATTTCAATGGCACATGGCAAGCCTGGATACAAAATGTTTTTTTAATATAAAAAAAAATAAAAAATTTGATTGCAGAGTATTTATAATCATTAATGTCATTGCTGAATGTTTAAAATTCTAAGCATCACTTCCTTTGGTGGCCACCAGAAACAGACTTTAGTAATGCAAGAAACAAAAAAAAAAAAAGGAAACTTGATAAGCCAACACCCTAGTCCTAATTTCCATTACACAATAAATAAACTCAGTTTTTATATTAATCGTCTGCATCAGAATTGATTGAATTTTAATCATCTTATCCTTATTATATACCCTTTAAATATGGAAATTTTCACGATGATACCATTAAATGTTCACTTTATAGGGTACATAGTTACACTTCTGCCAAAATGTAGGAAAATCTATCTGTACATGCACACAAACATGTAGTTTATTGTCACTTGTGTAATGGAGAAGCTATCCTTTCTTGAATTTTTACTTTGATAGTAGAGGTGGGCGGATTGATCCTAATATCAATAATATCAATACCAATGCTGGTATTGATATTGAACGATCCTCATGTAAAAAGATCAATACTCAAGCTTTTTTTCTCTCCCGCACAAACTGACTGCTGTGCACGCAGATTCATCAAAGTCTCCTCTCTGTCTGTAAGAGCAGCGCTGCGCTGTGTCACACAACAAGGAGCAGCACACCCTTGTATTGTGGTTTGTCAGCCCTCTACCTCAGGAGATTTTAAGTTGTGATGAGTGATTTTTTTTTTTTTAAACAAAAATGTTGATTGTGATAATAAAGTATTTTGTTGTCACGTACAATGTTTGGCGAAATTCTATCCTAGGTCTTTTGGATCCTTTGGATTTATGAAGCTTAAATATGAAAAAATATCGGTATCGATATCAGCGATACTGGGCCTGTATTTATTTGGTATCGGATCAATACCAAAATTCCCGGTATCGCCCACCTCTATTTGACAGTACTACAGTTACTGGTTCCCATTAGCGCTCCCCACAGGACGTGCAGCGTGCAGCAGGAGATAAGTGGCCTCGCAGCTGTCAGTCAACAGTCCTAGTGAAGTATGCTGAAGGGTGGGGCTGTAAATATCTGACAGCAGAATGGTTTGTTGTCTGCGGGAAGTGGACATTCTGGACATTAGAGGTCATGACCTTTGCATGACTGCCATCTATGCAGTGAGCAACAACTTGCATGTTTAATGACATACTGATGTTGAGATTGCACAGCTTTTTTTCCACCCAACCCTACTGGAATGATCCAGTGGTACAAGACACTTAAAGAAAATTCTAAAATATTGTTTTTAAAAAAAGTAGCTGGATCCATCTGATCATGGTGCATGCCAGAACCACAGTGACAACCTACTTTGTATTCAATTTAAAATTCTTTTGAGATTTATAAAAGTTCACCTAAGGACATGAATTGTCTTCAAAGAACGCTTCCCACTTGTTCTCATTTTTAATCAGAATCAAATTTATTGCCAACTTCTGACATACAAGGAATCTGATCTGGTGTTATTGATACATAAACAACAATAAAAAAGAAAAAGAAAAAAACTTCTGTAAGATGTAAAAGGGTCAAATAGGCAAAACTATGGTCACTGCTAAATAAATATAACCAAATATAGCCAAATATATGCGGAGTGGCACAGACTATTGAACACTTTAGTACTAGTAGTAGTAGTAGTATTAGTAGTAGTGGTAGTAGTAGTAGTTAAATGGAGAGACACTTTTGTGCTGCAAAATTGAGCCAAACTTGGCACACATATACTTTGGCATACGGGGAGTGACAAAGGCTATTAAGTAGTAGTGGTCATGGTAGTAGTAGTAGTAATAGCAGATGCCTCTTCTTGAGGCAGCTTTAGTCATGTCCTAACAGTTCTCTGGAATCCGGGATAGGTGGGAGGTGATAGCTTTGTTGGTGAAGATGAAGTTTTCATTTCAGTCTCTGAATCAAACGCACCCTATGGGGCGGGTAATCAGCTAGTAGATCTATATTGATCTTTTTCTCTCCATAACTTCATAGACCCTTTCACTCTCCAATTTAAAACAATTTTTTTTAAGTAACCATTCACATTGGCAGGAGCCC
Source organism: Thalassophryne amazonica (assembly GCF_902500255.1). Taxonomy (NCBI): domain Eukaryota; kingdom Metazoa; phylum Chordata; class Actinopteri; order Batrachoidiformes; family Batrachoididae; genus Thalassophryne; species Thalassophryne amazonica. The sequence continues at coordinate 53,487,258 of NC_047120.1, read as the reverse complement.
AGGTATAGATGCCTATGAAATTATGTTCTCCGATAGGCACAGAAGTAGAAAGGCAAAACAGCTGTTTTCACAAACCCACACTCAGTAAAGGACAGCGAGTCTGTCAAGGGCAGGGTGAGAGGGAGGGATGCTGAGGAAGAGGAGGGAGGAAGAAAGAAGGGGCTCACAGAGGGTGCACTGTGAGAGGAGAGAAAACGCGAACATCCAGCGTAGGTAGATCTACAGACAGAGTGGGGCTACAAGTCAGGAACCAGGCAGGGAGTGAAGAAGGTCCACACACAGGAGGAGAAAAGCACAAGGCTGTTGTGACCATCTGGGCATCAAGAGCCAGAAGCCACGACCAGAGCAGGTGAACCCGAGGAGGTGCTGTGAGGAGCCGAACCAAGTGATGGAGCTTGAAGCAGCCAGCAGGCGGGCACAGTTAGTCAGGTACTGCAATATGGCATCTTAATTACAACACACGTATTGGTAGATATATTGTTATATTAACACGAAACCACGACTGCTACTCAAAGGTCTTGTTGTGCTCCCATGTCTTCACAGGGAATGTCCTCAGGCGTTGAAATCGGTCGTTCATCGCGTCTTACGTCACTAATTCACTCTGCAAAGTCAAATATATTGTGATGATTTTCTTGACTTCCAAAGGCACGGGAACGTGGGAGATATGCAAATGTTTTGGTTGACGGCGAGGGAGGATATTTTCTGATGTATTCAGGATGTTTCTCACTGAACTTCACATGATGCTCCAGACTTCTTTGACACCACAAAGCGCACTCTGTATGGTGCACAAACCGACCGTTTGTCTTCACCTCTCTCGCTCTTTAGCATTTTAAGTGTTCCCCTCCCCGAGCAATTGACCCCAACTGACTGAGAAGGAGATTTTCTAAATATTTCATGACACCCACATAACCTCAGTCAGCTATGAGGTTGTTGGTCTCTGCTCTCATCACTAACAAAGACGTCCTTTCTTCTGTGTGTTCCACCGACTGGGCGTTGCGGTTGATGCTGAGACAGATTGCTCATGCTAACCACAACAGATCTCTGGGTCAACCGCCAGTGCTTGTGTGAGAAATAAAAAATTCTCAAGACTTTTCATCATCATTATGTTCATCAGTATTATTTTAAGACTTAAAAACTTAACAGCATGTGCAAATTCAAGCAGAAGGGGGTTTTCATTGACTGAGTCACTTAGCAAGGGGAAGTGACGAACTACCCTCATATGTCACCTTAAATATTTGCACAGGTATGTCAGAAATATTTTGACTTGGAAGTTACAGAGAACATCCAAAATCGTGACAGCTATTGTATCTGCTTGCCATATACAAGCAGTGTAGTGGGGCGGCATAACAAAACAGTTGTTCATTTTGTGATAAAAGCATGGAATTTGGCAGATTCTAAATTAACTAATGTTTATTTTCAGATATGGAGCCATCCTGGAGCTGACCTCTAATGAGCTACAGGGATCAATAACGAATTACGTAAAGAATTACACAGGCGTAAAAATTTAAAAATGCTCCAGTCATGTTGAAAACTAACCACATTATTTGTCTGATCATACCGATTCCAAAAAGGTATAGTTTGGACTATCTAGGACTGAATTCCATGCAGTTATGGGGTAAAAACAGTAAAAATGGTGACAAAGGTCAGTTTCAGTGCTCAATATTCTCAATATGATTGGAGCATTTTTAAATTTTGACCCCTGTGTAATTCTTTTTGACCTCTGTAGCTCATTAGAGGTCAGCTCCAGGATGGCTCCATATCTGAAAATAAACATTAGTTAATTTAGAATATGTGTGCCACATTCCATGCTTTTATCACAAAATGAACAATATTTATGGAAATCTTAGCTAAGCTGCACCACAAGTGTAATTTTTTTGTAATATCAAAACTCATGAGTAGACTAACTATCACAACTAGCTAGCTAGCATGAACCAGTCCCAACAATGTTTGCCCATGCTAGTTGGTGACTGTATCACTCATTAGCGAACCCATTATGTAATTTTATGATATTCTGTTCTTTAGAAGTGTAAACTGATCTAAAAATCAGATTGTGGCTGTCTTAGCAAGCTACTGTGGCCTAGTAACTATAGCAACTGTCTATGAAAGACTGTGACAGCAACTGACATAATATTAGTCATCATGTCATGATAATATGATATTATGTCCAACAGGAAGGTAGTAAGTAAGTTGTTTTGGAGTCTCTTTTTTTGCTTGAGGCCACTGTAATGGATCCAGTATGGACCTGCATGTCGATTTGGCACACGTTTTGCGGCGGATGCCCTTCCTGATGCAACTCCAGGTTACATGGAGAATAAGCACAGGTACTCTTGAACTGGGAACCTTCACTTGGTCACCATGCTGCACCCTACAGAAATATAAATTCCCCTAAAATCAGATCTTGTGGCTCCACTAGCTGTTTACTGTGACCTAGTCAAAGTATTTTCCTTTAGCTGACCATGCCATGTGATAGTCAGCTCTTCAGTCTTCTGTCTCATGGCTGTGCTAGCTAACAATAAACAATAGCTAAGGCCACTAAAATGGCTACCTATGCTAATTTGTGAAAGTAGCTCTCATATTAATTGACCAAGTGACCAAGATCAAGTGTCAACTAAAGTATTCTAAACACAAATGTAGTGGCCAGTAGCCATGCCACCTAAGTATCTACTGTGGGTCCGTGCCTACAATGACCTGCAATGGGTGCCAATGCTAATGTGTGACAGTAACATTTTATATGATAGCAGAATTACACTCAACAAAAATATAAACGCAACACTTTTGGTTTTGCTCCCATTTTGTATGAGATGAACTCAAAGATCTAAAACTTTTTCCACATACACAATATCACCATTTCCCTCAAATATTGTTCACAAACCAGTCTAAATCTGTGATAGTGAGCACTTCTCCTTTGCTGAGATAATCCATCCCACCTCACAGGTGTGCCATATCAAGATGCTGATTAGACACCATGATTAGTGCACAGGTGTGCCTTAGACTGCCCACAATAAAAGGCCACTCTGTAAGGTGCAGTTTTGTTTTATTGGGGGGGGGGGGGGGGGGGATACCAGTCAGTATCTGGTGTGACCACCATTTGCCTCATGCAGTGCAACACATCTCCTTCGCATAGAGTTGATCAGGTTGTCAATTGTGGCCTGTGGAATGTTGGTCCACTCCTCTTCAATGGCTGTGCGAAGTTGCTGGATATTGGCAGGAACTGGTACACGCTGTCGTATACGCCGGTCCAGAGCATCCCAAACATGCTCAATGGGTGACATGTCCGGTGATTATGCCGGCCATGCAAGAACTGGGACATTTTCAGCTTCCAAGAATTGTGTACAGATCCTTGCAACATGGGGCCGTGCATTATCCTGCTGCAACATGAGCTGATGTTCTTGGATGTATGGCACAACAATGGGCCTCAGGATCTCGTCACGGTTTCTCTGTGCATTCAAAATGCCATCAATAAAATGCACCTGTGTTCTTCATCCATAACAGACGCCTGCCCATACCATAACCCCACCGCCACCATGGGCCACTCGATCCACAACATTGACATCAGAAAACCGCTCACCCACACGATGCCACACACGCTGTCTGCCATCTGCCCTGAACAGTGTGAACCGGGATTCATCCGTGAAGAGAACACCTCTCCAACGTGCCAAACGCCAGCGAATGTGAGCATTTGCCCACTCAAGTCGGTTACGACGATGAACTGGAGTCAGGTCGAGACCCAGATGAGGACGACAAGCATGCAGATGAGCTTCCCTGAGATGGTTTCTGACAGTTTGTGCAGAAATTCTTTGGTTATGCAAACCAATTGTTTCAGCAGCTGTCCGAGTGGCTGGTCTCAGACGATCTTGGAGGTGAACATGCTGGATGTGGAGGTCCTGGGCTGGTGTGGTTACACGTGGTCTGCGGTTGTGAGGCTGGTTGGATGTACTGCCAAATTCTCTGAAACGCCTTTGGAGACGGCTTATGGTAGAGAAATGAACATTCAATACACGAGCAACAGCTCTGGTTGACATTCCTGCTGTCAGCATGCCAATTGCACGCTCCCTCAAATCTTGCGACATCTGTGGCATTGTGCTGTGTGATAAAACTGCACCTTTCAGAGTGGCCTTTTATTGTGGGCAGTCTAAGGCACACCTGTGCACTAATCATGGTGTCTAATCAGCATCTTGGTATGGCACACCTGTGAGGTGGGATGGATTATCTCAGCAAAGGAGAAGTGCTCACTATCACAGATTTAGACTGGTTTGTGAACAATATTTGAGGGAAATGGTGATATTGTGTATTTGGAAAAAGTTTTAGATCTTTGAGTTCATCTCATACAAAATGGGAGCAAAACCAAAAGTGTTGCGTTTATATTTTTGTTGAGTGTATAAACTCTTCTATCTGATTTGATAGTTTTGCTCACTAGCAGCAGTGGCTAAATGACTACAGTAGCTGTCATATTAGCGTGGCTAGCTCGTATCACTAACTGACCTTTTTAAAGACTGTAATATGACTGTAAGTAATGACATGCTAGCTAATATAATTCTGCAATGCAGATGTGTAAAGTGTTTTAAAAGCACATCTAATGGCAGTGCTAGGCTGCTGTGAGGACTGTTGTGCAGTCACTACAATTGTTGTCCATGTGATTTTGTGGCATTGACATATAAGGCATGCCAAATTAAGCTAATTGTATAAAATCTTGCCATTGTAAAGAATAACTGTTCCAATAATATATTTAATATAGTTTGGAAGGGAATAGTGGACAGTGCAAAACCACCATGCAACCATTTGCCTGCGCTAGCTAGCTAACTAATCAAAAACACTCACTACATTAATAGGGAGGGGTGTTATTTCAAAAATATAAATGTTTGCATGGAATATGGAAATATACATGGAATAAACCATAACAGTATAATTTTTGGGTCATTTGGTTCCCAACCCCATATGGACGGAGAGTTTGAAAATTTGAAGTAACGCATGTGTCGTATATGTGCTGTTAATGTAGAAAACCACTCTGTTGCTTGTGGCCATGTCATTCTTTACATGTGATGATTATACTCAACTGATGTTCCTGAAATAAAAACTACATAGATTTTGTTTGTTACAATTGATCGTAACATATGTACTGAAATTAGGGGTTTTTGTCAATTACTCTTAAAAAACACCAGATAGGCGTATTGTTACTATAGAAGTTGAATATAAACTTGGGGTCAAGCAACATTTGGAGCCAAATTTCAAGTCTCTAGGTGCAGCGGTTCTCAAGATATGACATTTTCGTCGATATTTTTGGCTATTTTTGAACCCGATATCTTCACTGGCTCCGTCCATATGGGTTTTTGGAACCAAATGACCCAAAATTTATCCTGCTATGGTTTAATCCATGTATATTTCCATATTCCATGCAAACATTTATAGATTTCCAAATTTTTGGAAATAACACCCCTTCCTAACATTAGTTTCCTATGCTAATTTGTTCATAAAATAATATGAAGACATTAGAAATTTCAACAATTTCTAATCCAGATATGAGTTAGTTTTCATTCATTTACATGTCAACTTTTTCTGTTTCAGTATATTTGAGGGTTTTTTTTTTTAAATATTACATAGAGTAACCAGTTGGACATGCTTAATTCATGTTGCAAGTGTTTCTCTTATTATATTACCAATGTGATAAATAGGATCACTTAAAAAGGTCCTTTCTTGGTCCATTTGTAGTTATAATTGTGTGTAATTTTAAAAGGGCATGTTTCAGATTTGGGTTGGAACACTATAGGTGCAGGAACAATAAGCACAATTACCATATGACCTGTACACAACCAAATGATGATACAAACTTTGTGTTCTGCTAGTCATCTTGTCACTTCATTCCAAGTGACAAGATGACCACAAAGATGCAAAAAACGTATGACACAGTGAACGTCACCACTCCCTGTCAATGTACTACTTAACTTTCTGGTCGTCACACACTTTTATTTTGGTTTTCACTTGTCAGCCTGCCTGCAGTTCAGCAGTTTGGAGCACATTCCAAATCATGTCTCTCATACCGGCCCTTCCCTGCTGCCAGATTGGATTTCACACACTCTCTGCCCCTCCCTGGTACGACGGTGATGCAGCTGTCACCTGTCAGTTTCCTCGTGGGGTTGCACACCGGCTGGATTCGACTCAGAATAGAATTGTGGGAGAATGTTACTGGTAGAGTGGGAGAGCACAATACCAAGTCTCTGACAGAAAGAACAGTTGACATGGGAACATCCTCAGCCAGATGGGAATTTGGGATATGTGCTATCGGAGGTTACTGGGTGCTGCACATGTGCGTCACTGACTACAGCGTACGTGGGTCAGATTATAGCGGTAAGGCCTTCGATCATAGATTTCATCCAGTTCATTCAAACACTTTGGCGGATTTAGGGACATTCATTTTTTATTATCATTATTTTGCAGTCTGGTTCATGTTGAATTGAGTGACTTCAAGATATCATACACATTTTTAGCAAGCTAATTTTAAGCTACAGTGTGTCCGATTTTAGTGGTGTTTATTAGCACAACATATTACAGCATTCATAACCATCTGTTCATTACTGGGTAACACCTGCAACAACAAATTGACATCTTTCCATAAGTTCATAGCTACATGGAAGCAGGTCTTCTCATGGAGACTGCCATGTTGCACCACCATCTTAATACAGGAGCCCAAAAGGGAGTTTTTTGGAGTATGACCAGAAAAGCGAAGACAAAGAGGAGGAATGAGTGGTTGCTCCCCTATACACAGTCTACTGGTTGCTAGTGGAGCCCATAAAGGTTTGAGAACCCTCATTCATGTGAAGTGAGGGATCATATACATTATTTATCACAAAAGAAGGCAAGGGAGCGTGTACACTCACTGGCCACTTTATCAGGGACACCTAGCTAGCATCACGTTGGACCCTCCTTTTTCCTTCAGTACTTCCTTAATTCTTGGTGGTATAGATTTGACAAGGTGTTGGAAACAGTCCACAAAGATGTTGGTCCATATTGACACGATGGCATCATGCAGTTACTCATTCAACCAGTCTGCCCATTCTCTTCTAACAAGGCATTTTTATCCACGCAACTACCGCTCACTGGATATCTTCTCATTTTTGGACCATTCTCTGTAAACCCAAGAGATAGTTGTGTGAAAAAATCCCAGGACATCAGCAGTTTCTGAAATACCAACAATCACGCCATGTTCAAAGTCACAAAATCGCCTTTCTTCCCCATTCTGATGCTCAGTTTGAACTTCAGGAAATCACCGTGTCTAGATGCCTAAATGCATGTAATCGACTGTATGACCGTAGGACCTTTGTGGCTGGGGCAGCGGCTCGTACTAAAGACCATTCCTCTACCAGGTCAGCCAAAGGGGGAATTCCCTGTTAGCGGTAACGTCTTTTCAATCAGGACCCAGGACCTTCATCCTGCTATATATCTCCCTACCATTTTTGACTTCGTCCTGAAGTCATAGGTACATTTAAGCATATTCTGTGACTACCCACATCCTGCCAACAATGCCAATTGTGACCGTAGGACCTTTGTGGCCAGGACAGCGGTGGGATCGAACCCCAGACGGCTCGCACTAAAGACCATTCCTCTACCAGGTCAGCCAAAGGGGAATTCTCCGTTAGCGGGAACATCTTTTCAATCAGGACCCAGGACCTTCATACTGCTACATATCTCCCCACCATTTTTGACTTCGTCCTGAAGTCACAGATGCATTTAAGCATATTCTGTGACTACCCACATCCTGCCAACAACGCCAATTGTGACCATAGGACCTTTGTGGCCGGGACGGCGGTGGACTCAAACCCCAGACGGCTCGCACAAAAGACCATTCCTCTACCAGGTCAGCCAGAATTCCCCTTTGGCTGACCTGGTAGAGGAATGGTCTTTAGTGTGAGCCATCTGGGGTTCGATCCCACCGCCGTCCCGGCCACAAAGGTCCTACGGTCACAGCTGATTAGTTATTTGTGTTAACAAGCAATTCAACAGGTGTACCTAATAAAGTGGCTAGTGAGTTTTCCCATCAGCAAAGAAGCATGAAAACAAAATCATGACCAGCGACGGGACATTGCAATCTACAAAATGACCACTACATGGCGCAAAACCCTACACACTGTAGCTTTAAGTCACCAGGTGTCTAAATGCATTAAAGTTCGGAGCCAAAAATATCATAGATAGTGATATCTATGATAGTGGCCTATGTCACTTCTGTGACATAAGCCACGGAAGTAGAAAACAAGTTATATGAGTCCTAAATGTGGCTCATTGACAGTGAGGTTCTATATATATAGTAAAATTTAAGATTTTACACATGAAAACACAACTTTTTAGCAGTCATGGGTAGATTTAATTTTTACCCGAGGCCAAAATATGGCCATCGGGTATTGCGAAGGCTTTTCGTGTGTCCATTTGTTTGTGCTCAGCATAAGTCCAGTCCTATTACTGCCAGAATGTTGAAATTCACAGGTAACATTCTTGGGACACAGACCTTGGACAAGTTCAAAGATGGCTAACCTTGATGTATTTTAAGAGGTATTTTCAGAAGTTAAAAAGTCACATTCTGTTTCAATCTGATCCGTTTTGTGTTTGAATGACGCGGGTGAGAGCCAGTCAGAGTAGAGCTGCACCGTGACGTCACTTGCTGGTCTCTTCAAAACTGCTTCCTTTTGTGTGTTTATATACATGTTTCTCATATATTATGTAAAAGCTAGCAAGAAATAAGCACTTCTAAAACTGAAAACGCTATTTTTGGAACCTATTAACACCTCTGAACTTATTTATAAGACATTTTATACAGGATAGCATGGTGACGTCACTTCCTACTTTAGCTACTTGCTAACCACTTTGTCACACTATCACGAGCGCCATTAGCTTAGCTTATGGCAAGCTAAAAATGGACACTCTTGTTTTGGCCAAACTTCTAGCCAGTTTTTGGGTATTCTGTATTGGTACGCCCGCGGCCGACGTGCTTGATGAATTCCTGCGCAAAAAGTGGTTCCTGTGAGATAATGTGTATATCTCATCTAAATTAATTCTAAAATTTACCAGTGATAAAATTATAAAGATAACTGAAGTTTTAAGAGTGCTGTAATAAATATTTAAGAAACTTAAAGTTTATGAGCAACTTCACCTGTTATCGCTCAAGCACATTGTAAACATTGACACGATGGAGTTTAAAGCGGAAGAGTTCAGAAAGATACGATTGGAATGTTTTGATTATCATTTGCAGTTGGCGATGAAAGACTTGGGTGTTAACTTCGTGTTAAAGTCAGAACAAGAAGCTGCACTGAAAGAGATCTATCTGGAAAGAGACACAGTCTGTGTGTTGTCACTCCAATGAGAGCGGCACACTGAGCAGGGTGGCGAAAGTAGTCCGGCGAGCTCAATCTGTGGCGCGAGCTATCCCACAATGCTAAAATAGCAGAGATGTTGGTCCAATGAGAGCGGCACTCTGAGCAGAGTGCCACTTTGTTTCTGGTATATTATGTAAAAGCTAGCGAGAAATAAACACTTCTAAAACTGAAAACGTTGTTCTTGTAACCTGATAACACCTTTGGTGTCATTTACAAGACATTTTGTGGACATTCGCTTGCACGCTAACTTTTGCTAACTCAAAGCTAACTTTCTATGGAGTTAAATTTGTCTCATTATTAATATGTGCACATACACAGAGGGTGATCTACAAATATTCCTTGATTTGCAAAACATGAAAAAAATGATGATTTGATTTGAAAATGTACAAACTGTACATAAGACAATAGGATCTTATAATAATTAATTAAACAACTGCCAATTATAAAGAGCACAATGCTCATATGGCTGAGAGTATTTTAGCATTGCAGGGTAGAGGTGGGCAGATCGATCCTAATATCGATAATATCGATACCAACGCTGGTATTGATATTGAACGATCCTCGTGTAAAAAGATCGATACTCAAACTTTTTTTCCCGCACGCACTGACTGCTGTGCACGCAGATTCATCAAAGTCTACTCTCTGTCTGTAAGAGCAGCGCTGCGCTGTGTCACACAACATGGAGCAGTGCATCTTCCCCCCTCTGGTCTTTTGTTGTTGCGCCATCACGTGGCTCAGCGGTGCCAGCCAACAGCCATGCAGGTAGGCTCAGCCTGGCCCGCCCACTCAGCGCTCTCCAAGTCAGCCCTCTACCTCAGGAGATTTTAAGTTGTGCTGAGTGATATTTTTTAAACAAAAATGTTGATTGTGATAAATAAAGTATTTTGTTGTCACATACAATGTTTGGCGAAATTCTATCCTAGGTCTTTTGGATCCTTTGGATCTATGAAGCTTAAATATGAAAAAGTATCGGTATCGGTATTGGTGATACTGGGCCTGTATTTACTTGGTATCAAATCAATACCAAAATTCCCGGTATCGCCCACCTTTATTGCGGGGGGGGGGGGGGGGGGGGGGGTTCACACAATATGGCCTATTTTAACATCAATTTGTTTTTGTTTGTTCATCAAATAACATGTTACTGCCCTCTAGTGGCTGGAGAAAAAATTGAGGTGTTAGTGTTTAGTGAGTACAGAAAATTTACCTCCACCGACTGTTTAAACATATTGTAGTTCTGTTGTTATTGTAGACAAATATTTATAATTATTTTCCACTTAATCTAATTTGGTCATTATCTTCTGATGGTTTGATTGCAGGATGGAGGACCAGGACAGAGTAAGCCAAGCATCCAGTGTGGCTACCATTTCCTATTTCCCTGTCAGAAAGGTTCATTTTTAACTCTTATTTTTTTATGCACCTGCACACACACACTGATACACATCATGAAGTGACACCTCTGTGTGTCATGATGGAGGATGTGAACGTACTGTCTTCTTCTCAAACAGGAGAGTGATGGCAAGGTGCATACATTTGGGAAAAGATGCCAGGCTGCCAAGAGAGATCCCAACTGTCCTGTGGTCATCAGGGGATGGCTAAATAAAAAAGTAAAGTTCCAAACTGCATTCCTGAGTGTTCCAAAATCATACCTCCAGCTGAAAAGCAGCTCTGATCCCTACTCCTTCATGTTCTCCTGTAGGATAGCTCTGGTTTGAAGTTATGGAAGAGAAGGTGGTTTGTTCTCTCCAACTACTGTCTCTTTTACTATAAAGGTAATTAAACACAGTGGGTGGAACTTTGTTCATTTGTTCGAAATGTACAGTTTTGCTTCTGTGCTTCATTCTGTCTTCTCATCAGACAGCAGAGAAGAATCTGTGCTGGGCAGCATCCCGCTCCCGAGCTACAAAATCCTCTTCTGCACACCGCGAGAATGCAAGAACAGAAAGTTCACCTTCAAGGTATTGTACGGAGGTCGTGATGTGCAAAACAGCAACTCAAACAACAGCATTTTTGAAAACATAAAATATAATTTTTTTTAACATATATGGACAAAATGGAGATCATAAAACCATGAAGCTGGACTCTCTGGTAGACGGAAAAAATCCATTGTCCCTCAGGCCATCAGACTGTACAACTCCTCCCTCTGGGGGAGGAGGAGTAACAGGAAGACAGGGGACGCGAAGGAGAGGAACAGTGGAGCCAGTTAACCAGTAACGATCAGTATGTCTGGTATTTATGTTTATATTTACAAATTGTTTTTTTTACTTTCACTTTTGATGCTCTGTGTGCTTCTTACCCTTTGTGCTGCTATACAGTTCTGCTGGAACCTCAATTTCCCTGAGGGAGTTTCCCCAAGGGATTAATAAAGTTCTAATCTAATCTAAAGTTGTGACTATCTTCAAAACTCTTTGAAAAGCACAACTTAAAATAAATAAATAGTGACATATTGGAAAGCACAAATCAGAAATTACAACATTTCACTTAAAGGTAGCATGAAATTAACCTTTTAAATTCTGATTTCAAGTCAGGAGCTCACAGAAAGAAACTGTTTTAAAGTGTAAAACCACAAGAAGAGCAAAGATGTTTGATTTTCCATTCATATGTTAAGTGGTTGGCTCTCACTGCGGTATTGTATCACTTCCTGTTCCGGAGCACAGCGGTGTTTTGCTGTATCTGTTAGCTGTTTAATCTGCGCAGTTAGATTGATCTAGTTAACTAGATAACGATTTGTTTCACAGTGTAATCTTCACGTGCCTTAACTAAAGCACTCCTTCTGCTGAATCACCTCTAAATTATTTACACATTATTCACTTTGTGTGTTTTTAGGAATCCGCTAGCTTAGCGCAGCTACTACCTCTTAGCCAGTTTAGCATGGCGGCTTCTCCTGTCTCTCCTGCACTTTTCTGCTCTGGGTGTGAAATGTTTAGTTATTCCTCGGCCTCCTTTAACAGTAATGGTACTTGTAATAAGTGCAGCTTATTCGTAGCTTTGGAGGCCAGGCTGGGCGAATTGGAGACTCGGCTCCGCACCGTGGAAAATTCTACAGCTAGCCAGGCCCCTGTAGTCAGTGCGGACCAAGGTAGCTTAGCCGCCGTTAGTTCCCTTCCAGCAGATCCCGAGCAGCCGGGAAAGCAGGCCGACAGGGTGACTGTGAGGAGGAAGCGTAGCCCTAAACAGAAGCCCCGTGTACACCGCCAACCCGTTCACATTTCTAACCGTTTTTCCTCACTCGGCGACACACCCGCCGAGGATCAAACTCTGGTTATTGGTGACTCTGTTTTGAGAAATGTGAAGTTAGCGACACCAGCAACCATAGTCAATTGTCTTCCGGGGGCCAGAGCAGGCGACATTGAAGGAAATTTGAAACTGCTGGCTAAGGCTAAGCGTAAATTTGGTAAGATTGTAATTCACGTTGGCAGTAATGACACCCGGTTACGTCAATCAGAGGTCACTAAAATTAACATTGAATCGGTGTGTAACTTTGCAAAAACAATGTTGGACTCTGTAGTTTTCTCTGGGCCCCTCCCCAATCAGACCGGGAGTGACATGTTTAGCCGCATGTTCTCCTTGAATTGCTGGCTGTCTGAGTGATGTCCAAAAAATGAGGCGGGCTTCATAGATAATTGGCAAAGCTTCTGGGGAAAACCTGGTCTTGTTAGGACAGACGGCATCCATCCCACTTTGGATGGAGCAGCTCTCATTTCTAGAAATCTGGCCAATTTTCTTAAATCCTCCAAACCGTGACTATCCAGGGTTGGGACCAGGAAGCAGAGTTGTAGTCTTACACACCTCTCTGCAGCTTCTCTCCCCCTGCCATCCCCTCATTACCCCATCCCCGTAGAGACGGTGCCTGCTCCCAGACCACCAATAACCAGCAAAAATTTATTTAAGCATAAAAATTCAAAAAGAAAAAATAATATAGCACCTTCAACTGCACCACAGACTAAAACAGTTAAATGTGGTCTATTAAACATTAGGTCTCTCTCTTCTAAGTCCCTGTTATTAAATGATATAATAATTGATCAACATATTGATTTATTCTGCCTTACAGAAACCTGGTTACAGCAGGATGAATATGTTAGTTTAAATGAGTCAACACCCCCGAGTCACACTAACTGCCAGAATGCTCGTAGCACGGGCCGGGGAGGAGGATTAGCAGCAATCTTCCATTCCAGCTTATTAATTAATCAAAAACCCAGACAGAGCTTTAATTCATTTGAAAGCTTGACTCTTAGTCTTGTCCATCCAAATTGGAAGTCCCAAAACCAGTTTTATTTGTTATTATCTATCGTCCACCTGGTCGTTACTGTGAGTTTCTCTGTGAATTTTCAGAACTTTTGTCTGACTTAGTGCTTAGCTCAGATAAGATCATTATAGTGGGCGATTTTAACATCCACACAGATGCTGAGAATGACAGCCTCAACACTGCATTTAATCTATTATTAGACTCAATTGGCTTTGCTCAAAAAGTAAATGAGTCCACCCACCACTTTAATCATATCTTAGATCTTGTTCTGACTTATGGTATGGAAATTGAAGACTTAACAGTATTCCCTGAAAACTCCCTTCTGTCTGATCATTTCTTAATAACATTTACATTTACCCTGATGGACTACCCAGCAGTGGGGAATAAGTTTCATTACACTAGAAGTCTTTCAGAAAGCGCTGTAACTAGGTTTAAGGATATGATTCCTTCTTTATGTTCTCTAATGCCATATACCAACACAGTGCAGAGTAGCTACCTAAACTCTGTAAGTGAAATAGAGTATCCCGTCAATAGTTTTACATCCTCATTGAAGACAACTTTGGATGCTATAGCTCCTCTGAAAAAGAGAGCTTTAAATCAGAAGTGCCTGACTCTGTGGTATAACTCACAACCTCGCAGCTTAAAGCAGATAACCCGTAAGTTGGAGAGGAAATGGCGTCTCACTAATTTAGAAGATCTTCACTTAGCCTGGAAAAAGAGTCTGTTGCTCTATAAAAAAGCCCTCCGTAAAGCTAGGACATCTTACTACTCATCACTAATTGAAGAAAATAAGAACAACCCCAGGTTTCTTTTCAGCACTGTAGCCAGGCTGACAAAGAGTCAGAGCTCTATTGAGCCGAGTATTCCTTTAACTTTAACTAGTAATGACTTCATGACTTTCTTTGCTAATAAAATTTTAACTATTAGAGAAAAAATTACTCATAACCATCCCAAAGACGTATCGTTCTCTTTGGCTGCTTTCAGTGATGCCGGTATTTGGTTAGACTCTTTCTCTCCGATTGTTCTGTCTGAGTTATTTTCATTAGTTACTTCATATAATAAATAAGCGCTTCCAGCAGGGACAGTATGTTAAAAGAAAAATTATAATGAGTAGAGAGTTGATTTTGTGGTTGCTTTCAGGATTTGTCTGTGCTGTGTTCTACAGGGGGCAGCATAGTTAAACATTCTGGCTCATTTTTTGGCTCTTTTGTTGCTTTTGATGTTTTCAGAAGTGATCATGTTAAAAATTAATTTCAGCTTCTTAGTATTTGCAAATGTACCACAGACAACACTGGAATTTATCGGTTATCAATTATCTGTAACTTCCGATACATTTTTGGGTGGTTTATCTGTTTATCTTTATCAAAGATAACTTTTCAGTTATCTTATCTGTTATCGAAGTTAATTTTTTGGTTATCTGTGCCCACCACTGTATATATATATATATATATATATATATATATATATATATATATATATATATATATATATATGTGTGTGTGTGTGTACTAGGTGGTGCACCAGGGGATGCGTTCGTATTTCTTCAGCGCTGACACACAGGAGGATATGTTGGGATGGGTCCGTGCCCTCAGTCAGTCTGCAGCCATGGAACCCAGCAGCTCCATGAACAGGTACGTAACACTGTGCACCGCGGAATATTCAACATTTTTATATTGGAGCAATTGTTCCGTCCGGATGAGTGTTTTTGTGTCTCTGATGCTTTCAGGCGTTGCTCGAGTTACCAGGACTTCACACAGATAGGTGGCAGCAGTGAATCAGTGGAGTTCCCCAGATCAACCTGCGATGGAGAAGACCCCGCCCACCAACCCAGACAGGTCACCAGGACCCTAAGTGAACCGAGCCACCTGACAGGTGGGAGGAAGGCATCACCCCACTTGGAGCACAGGGGGAGGCCGGGTGTTCGTCAGAGAAACAGCAGGTTGTTGACTTTTTTGTGTTTCTGAAGTCTGCATGTGGAAGAATCCTGCAGGTTTCCAAAAGATGAATGTTTCATGCTACTTTTTACTCAGATGTTCACGCAGCCCTTCACCGCGCCCGCCGAGCACTCCCGATTTCAGCAGCAGAAGAGCTCGTGGTCCAAACCCGGATGGAGATTCTCCTCCCTACACAGCTGACAGTATGTCACCCAGACAGACTGAAATAAGAGGTCAGCTGTGGTCACGACCTCATACGCCAGTGGGACGAGTAGATATTCGACCCCAGAATGACCTGCACTCTGCACCTGCTTCACCTAAGCTGGAGTTCAAATCCCCTCCGAATACTCTAATCACAGAGAGGTGGCAAAACCCGAGCAAGGTGAGAAGTTTTTTAAATTCAGTTTCGATTAACTCAGCTGTGTTACCTACAATATTTATGTATTTGTATTTTTTTCCCAAAGGAATCAACATTATTACATTATTTTTCTTTCTTTCTTATTTTAGATGTTTTTTTTTTAATAAAACCGTATTTTAATTTTAATTTATTTATGTATTTTGCAGCCTACTCCTACATATGGTTCTGTTCATTACATTCCAAGTGGGAGAAGACCAGTGGGAAAGGTGACGATAACGTCAATAATAAATGTCACTCAAACAATTGTCAGTCTGCAATGCTTATTTTATAAAGTAATAGCATTTCCTTTTGCAAAAGTTGTTGTTAAAGTAGACCCTCGCAATCACTAGTGGGGTCGACTTAACGTGTAAAATGGAACTGCACAGTACATATTTTGCATAATTCCCTGTGTTCTCGGGTTTTCTCACTTCTTTATTTATGCATCATCTCTTCCTTCAGAGCTTCTCCACGGGGGCGCATGCAGATCTCCTGCCTCCTTTGCCCCCTTCATCAAGAGCCGTACATGCACCCCACCCCTCACACCTCCACCACCACCATCATCTCCGCAGCCATTTATCTGTTTGTTTGCTACCACAAGCTATGGTACCCGCTGCCTTACTTACAGCTTTTTGAGTTTTTATGGGTTCTTGCATGGTGTCAATTTTTCATTTTAAATGGATTTGTGCTGTTTGTGTTGGTGTTGTGTCACTTCACGTGTGTAGCATGTCTTACGGCGCTGTGTCTCTGACAGTGACATGTTTTATGTGCAGACTGTATTAAAATGTCACTAACAAAATCTCAGTTTTAACCATTTGTGTTACTGTTGTTTGTTGTATTGTCAACTTTTTACCGTTGTAACTAAAGTGAATAAATCTGTCTTGTGTGTTTTGTCTCATTATGTTATGTTATTGTTCTCTGTGGTGGTAACACTGAGTTGGTCCATGCCAATCAGCTTGTGTCAACAATAACTTAAAAACAATAAATGTTACCATCTTATAACTCACCAAATTTAAAAAAAAAATGCATGCGGTGCATCGGGAAAGTATTCACAGCACTCCACTTTTTCCACATTTTGTTCTGTTACAGCCTTATTCCAAAATGGAGGAAATTCATTTTTCCCCTCAAAATTCTACCCACAGTACCCCATAATGACAATGTGGAAAAACAATTTTTTGAGATTTTTGCAATTTTATTAAAAATAATATAAAAAATAAGAAATCACATGTACATAAGTATTCACAGCTCAAAATTGGGCTCAGGTGCATCCTGTTTCCACTGATCATCCTTGAGATGTTTCTACAACTTAATTGTATTTCACCTGGGGTAATTTCAGTTGATTGGACATGATTTGGAAAGGCACACACATCTACATATAAGGTCCCACAGTTGACAGTGCATGTCAGAACACAAACCATACTCTAAAAAAGAACCGCTGTCTCAATGACAAAAAGTGGTGTAACAATTTGCATAGATTGCTTTAAGTTATTTCAAGCAGTTCCTTTTTAGAGTGCAGCAGGACAGTAGGACAAGGGCCATATTAGTCTAGAACAGTTGAGTTATCCTCTCTTAAATGATGTGCATACATGTCTAAGCTAGGTCCTAGAGTCTAGGACCTAGACTATATTCACCCCGCCCCGCCCACCCACCCAAGAGATACACTCTAAAAAAGAAACTATTGTCTCAATGAGAAAAATTGATGTACCAATTTGAATTGATTTTTTAAAGTTATTTCACCTTAGTTATTTCAACTTTCAACTGAGTTAATGCCACAAGACGTCTCTCATTAAGTTGAAATAACTTTAAAAAATTGATGCAAATTGTTACATCACTT
The DNA here is from genome assembly GCF_902500255.1 of Thalassophryne amazonica. Lineage (NCBI taxonomy): Eukaryota > Metazoa > Chordata > Actinopteri > Batrachoidiformes > Batrachoididae > Thalassophryne > Thalassophryne amazonica. The sequence goes on along the minus strand of NC_047120.1, from coordinate 53,469,494 downwards.
TTTCTCATTGAGACAACGGTTAATTTTTTAGAGTGTAGAAGGAGAGATGTAGAAAATGTTTTCATAAAATTTAGCTTTACACAGTGAAATCACCAGTGTAAAATTAACACAGACAGTGTTAAATTAACACTGCAAGTGTCTACATATACCTCACTGACCCAGTGTGGACTCAAATAGACACTGTCAGTGTCTATATATTCCCCACTGAACCAGTGTGGATTCAAATAGACACTGTAAGTGTTAATTTAACACTGGTAATTTTGCTGTGTACAATTATAAGAAAGTGAACATGAAGTCCAAAATACACTCTGATTAAAAATAAAAATTTACCTTGGTGTATTTCAGCCCTCAAAGTCTGACCTTAAGGAAATCCCACCAATCAGGCCCCTTGAAAGTGATGCGGATGTGAGTATTCCCTAAATCTGCCACCATAATCATGGCTTTGTGTATTATTAGATGTGTAATTATCATGATCCCGCTCAGGCTGTGCTGACGCGGTTGTGTGGGTGTGACAAACTGCTGCAGTCTCTGTCTGTGGAACTGGCCCAGCTACAAATGGACAAGGTTAGTCACTTTACAGGAGCTACGGTTGTGCTCAGAGATTTACATACACTGGTTGCTGTCATGAACGTCACGGGAATGTTGGGTTTTCAATCATATCTTTGAATTGTTCTTTTACAGAGAGAGACAATCTGCATGTTTTAGTGTATTTTGTGTCCCTCTACCAGGACAGCGTCCAGTGTGCCTTAGAAGTATCCAGAGTACAACTAGAGGAGTGGAAGAGCCAAGGACCCCGGGCCCAGGAAGAAACACTGTCCCAGAAGGCTTTGCTTCAGGAAGAACTCGTCACAATCCGGGCTAGAATGTGTGACGTCTCGTTGGTATGTAAATAATTTAGGGGACAGTGAACATAAATGAAAAACAGTGGCAATGCATGAGTAAATCTCCAGATTACATTTCCCCCCCATACACTGAAAAAAATTTGGAGTAATATTTACTTGAAAAAACCTAGGCAAGTTTTTCACTCAGAAATTCCAAGTAAATTTTACAAGGGGAATTCTTAAGTAAATTTTACTTGCATATATTAGTTTTTTTTTTCTAAAAGAATAACTCAAGTAACATTTACTAGCAATTATCAATTAAATATTTTCATTGAATTTTACTCTGTCTTTATTCATAAAAAGTAAAACTTTTCAGCTGTTCCCCTTGTTTTCACTCATGCAGATCCAATTTGGATCTGCATGATTTGGCACAAATTCTACACTGGATACCCTTCCTGACACATCTCCACATTACATGGAGAAATGTGGCAGGGGTGGGCTTTGAACCGAGAACCATCTGCGCTAAAACCAAGTGCACTAACCGCTTGTCCACCACCCCTGCGCTGACTTTTAAAGCCCTTTGGTTTTCACTCGGAGGTGCCACAGCAGATCTTGGATCATTAGTTCATGAATGTGTTGATTATAAAACAACCATCGATGCGTCTTGATGCATCTTTTTACTAAACAGAATTTCTTTTGTTTTACTGTCTCACAAATTTAAGTATTTTTAATAATCCATAGAAGGCAGAGGTGTGGCCAAATGGTTAGTGCACTTGGTTTCAGTGCAAAAGGTTTCCAATTCCCTGCCACATTTCTCCATGTAATGTGGAGGTGCATCACTGGAAGGCATCCAATGTAGAATTTGTCCCAAATCAACATGCAGATCCAAACTGGATCTGCTGTGGCAACCTTGAGTGAAAACACGGGGAACAACCTTAACGTTTTACTTTTTATGAATAACGACAGAGTAAAATTGAATGAAAATATTCAATTGATAATTGCTAGTAAATGTTACTTGAGTTATTCTTTTAGAAAAACTAATATATGCAAGTAAAATTTAGTTAAGAATTTTCCGTGTAAAATTTACTTGGAATTTCTGAGTGAAAAAACTTTCCTAGGTTGTTTCAAGTAAATATCACTCCAATTTTTTTTCAGTGTGGCAGCTATAACACTATGGTACATATAATATATTGGAATGTTGTTTTGTTTTTCTTTTCAATCAAGGAAATGGAAAGAGTGTGGAGTCAGTATGAGAGAATGGAAAGTGAACTGTCTGTGATCCATTCACACCTTCAGCACATCTGTAACTTTGGAATGCCACAGGTATCTAAATTTATTTTCAATAACATAATTAATTTCTTTACAGGCTTCGTACATAGACTGATTCAGAAGCACTTTTTCTAAAAATTTGGGATTTTTTTTTCTTTACATCCCAATGACAATCCATATAGATTAGATCCACGTGCTGGATTAGATGATTTCTGGAAGGGATGCAGAATGGATTCTGATTGATTGTTGTTGTGTTGTGTTCTGTATTGTTAGTCTTTTTGGTAGAATGGCCTAAGCAGAGGGTCACCCCTTTGAGTCTGGTCTGCTTGAGGTTTCTTCCTCAAATCTTCAAAGGGCATTTTTCCTTACCGCTGTCACCTGTGTGCTTGCTCTAGGGGTTGGTAAGGTTAGACCTTACTTGTGTGAAGCACCTTAAGGCAGCTTTGTTGTGATTTGGTGCTATATAAACTAAATAAATTGAATATAATGCTCTAACACTAAATATCAGAAAAGCTGTTGCCAAGTCAGTCTCAAACAAGCAATAAGTTCAACCAATTCTACTGTATATCCCTCTTTGTGGTGAGCAATTTTTTTTTTGGCTTAGTATCAAATTTTCAACCCAATCAGAGGGCAAAATGTGATTTTCAGCTCTATCTGAAGGTGGGGCTGAGCCACTGAAGATCAGAAAAAAGGAATATTTTCTGCTTCGATAATACTGATAAGGAAAAAACATTTTCCAGTCACATGGTTGTAATGTAATAATGCAACTATTGTGAAACAGTCAGAAATGAACAGTTTATTTTAGCAATTTATTGCATTTTTCCTCAAGAGCTCTCTCTATTCCATTTGTTTCCTACCTCACTCGACCATCTTTCCACTCGCTCATTGAGCAGGAGGAGGGAAAGAGAATTATTCATTTGGATAGCTGACATTACATATCTCTACTAATGCTTTTTATGGCTGTTCTAAGTAGATGTAAAGATGAGTGTATTTTGGGCAGTAGGGTCGTCCTCCAGCAGGCATCAATTATCATATATTATCATATATTATCATATTTCATGTGGTTTGGAGGCGTGATCTTGAAGGCAGTGAGGATTTTTTTTCGCAGTTGTAAATGTTCAAATTCTAGTTTCGTCATGCTAGTCCGTACAATATTCTCACTTTAATTTATGCCCCTCTGTAGGGATGAATATGGGTGGTACAGCCAGTTAGTATGCTTGTAGCCAAACCAGGGGTCCCGTAAAAGGGGAGAATAGGAGAATTATTCTAGGGGCCTATGACTGACAGGAGCCCAGAAAGGCCTCAATACAATTATAATAATGATAATATTGGGGGGTGACCCACTGAGATTTCTTTACATGGGACCCAAAATCCCTAGTGGTGCCCCTGAGCCAAACTAAAAGTTCCCTGATTGGAAGCCATTCTCCTTGTCCATCTGGAGTAGTGTCAGGAAGGACATCTGGTGTAAAATCTGAGCCAAATCAGTGTGCAGAACCATTTCATATCTGCTGTATCAGGCCTGCTCAAAAATGGGAGAAGATGGAAAAAAAAACATTCATGCCGTTCATGAGTGAAGGCCATTTGGCAATGTAGAGTATTAAGAGGGAAACACATTTAAAGTGTCAAACGTCCTGTGCTGCTATCTATCTGTCACTGAAGGATTTTTTTCTTTGTCCCTTACCAAATTCTATTAGCTACAAAGCTACAATTAGCTTTGCAGTTAGCTTTTTAATGCTCAGTTAGTTTTGTATTGACTTTTGACTTTGATTAGATTCAGTTACTTTTTTGTGGGGATTGACTTTAGTTGTTTTAATTCAGTTTGCGTGTCACTATGTGCTGTTAACTTTATTCACTTAGCGTTATATTTTGGATGTTTTTTGCTAATGTTCAGTTGGAGTCAGTTAGCGTGACTGGTGCAGTAAATTATATCAGCATTTTGCTCAAATATCTTGGGGTGTTGTGAGTCGAATTACAGAGTTATAATTATTTTTGTTTTTGTTTTTTTTTTACCTTGTTCGTCTTTTTTAGGAACAGTCTCAGGCCCAGAGAGAGCTGTGGATGATGGAAGACATCCTGGCTGGACTAAAGGTCAACAGGGATCACTTCCGACTCTTGCTGGGGCTACAAAGACTCCACAGTAAGTTGGCCCTCATCAACTTAATTAAATTACATTTATGACTTTGAGAGGAGTTCTACTGCCTGTGTTACAGTTCTAAATATTTAGGGGGGTTTATTCCAATGATTTATAGAGATGTCACCATTTCATACATTTTCAAAACTGTAAAAATTGTTTTACAACATGTAATGCAATTGCAAATTTAAAGTACAACAAAGCCCTCCAGAATATGAGAAAAATAAATAAATAAAAAAGCTCCACAAAAAAACCCTATGCATTCACAAGTATTTTTAATTTAATGTGCAGTAACTAATCAATCAATCAATCAACTTTTTTCTTATATAGCGCCAAATCACAACAAACAGTTGCCCCAAGGCGCTCTATATTGTAAGGCAAGGCCATACAATAATTATGAAAAACCCCAACGGTCAAAATGACCCCCTATGAGCAAGCACTTGGCTACAGTGGGAAGGAAAAACTCCCTTTTAACAGGAAGAAACCTCCAGCAGAACCAGGCTCAGGGAGGGGCAGTCTTCTGCTGAGACTGGTTGGGGCTGAGGGAAAGAACCAGGAAAAAGACATGCTGTGAAGGGGGGCAGAGATCGATCACTAATGATTAAATGCAGAGTGATGCATACGGAGCAAAAAGAGAAAGAAACAGTGCATCATGGGAACCCCCCCCACAGTCTACGTCTAAAGCAGCATAACCAAGGGATGGTCCAGGGTCACCTGATCCAGCCCTAACTATAAGCCTTAGCGAAAAGGAAAGTTTTAAGCCTAATCTTAAAAGTAGAGAGGGTATCTGTCTCCCTGATCTGAATTGGGAGCTGGTTCCACAGGAGAGGAGCCTGAAAGCTGAAGGCTCTGCCTCCCATTCTACTCTTACAAACCCTAGGAACTACAAGTAAGCCTGCAGTCTGAGATAAGATGGGACCTGATTATTCAAAACCTTATAAGTAAGAAGAAGAATTTTAAATTCTATTCTAGAATTAACAGGAAGCCACTGAAGAGAGGCCAATATGGGTGAGATATGCTCTCTCCTGCTAGTAACTAATGTAATGTATTATTTTATTCACTATTGAATGAAGTTAAATGGTAACATTATATTGTACAATCCTACATATTATAGAACTGTTTTTAGATTAAAAGGCAAATGGATTGTTTTGCAGTTTGGAGCAAAAAAAAAAACAAAAACATTTAAATAATGAGAACAGATAATCTGTGTTCGCAATGTGACATTTCTGTCCCTCCAAGTGTCCGCTGCAGTGATGACCACACATCCTGGAGCCACTGATTCTCCAACAGAGAGGCTGCAGACTGGATTCCAAAAAGTAAGACCCCACTGTCCCATTCTTTGTGGCCTTGATGTTGATTTTCTGCCCATAAACATACTCTTCAGTAAACCTCAACTTTGCGGCTCCTGCTGTGATCTTTGAGGAACCAATGGATGCCCTGAGTGCAGCACTCGGAAATCTGAGTGAGGAGTCTGAGTGCCTGGGTTTGTGATTATCCTGGATCAAGTCTAAGATCTTCATTGACTTTCTGGACTCAACCATCTGAAACTTATCAGGTGAAAGTGTTGAATTTCTACAGTCATTCATTTATTTTGGGAATGACACTTGTGTCTCTGGGTCCTCGACCTTTAAGAACCAGAGATGCTTGAGAAGAGCTTATGGAGTCAAGAGGTCAATGGACAGAGATGTTTTTGGTGATGCCCAAAGAAGAGCAAATGTCCAAGTCTTTAGGGTCCTGGTGGTTCCTGTTTTAGGCTAGTACTTCTGTCTCACTGACGCAAGACTGGTGGAGAAGAGGCAGAGACACAAAATCATGCGAAAACTGGGGAAAAGGAGATAACTTTCTCATGTGGAATCTCACTAAATTCGTTCTCCTGACACGTGCACATGATGGTCGACTGTCCACTGAATGGCATCCGGAGTGGGAGCAAAAATTACGTCCACGAATCTCGAAAAGTCTGCACACACGCCGCCTGAGAACTGCGAAAGTCAAGCAGCACTGGTGCGGTCATTGCAGACGCAAGGATTCGCGTGTGAATACCAGGTGGCACTCTCACGGATGTTGAGCACCACTGTGGCGTGGCTGAAATGACGACACATTTGCGTACACAGTGCTCAGGATGGCTGCAGAGTATTACATTATATGAAAGAGGCTGTGAAAATTCCCCTGACTTTGGGCAGAAAAAGCACTGAAAATAATAATTGAATAAAGAAATAATGATTAAAAAAGAAGAAAAGTGTGACCAACTACTCGCGGATTTACAGAATGATGTCCACTGAGCTGCGTCTCGCAAGTTCCATTGACGTCCTCACAGACAATAACAATAAAAACAATTCTCCTGGTCCACATTGACAAAATGTGTCTTTAACATCTCAAAACTGTCTTCTGTTGAAGAGTAGAGAAGCTTGAATCTTCAACTGGACTGGGTTGCTTGACGCAAGGACGTTTCGCTTCAAATCACAGAAGCTTCCTCAGCTAAAATTCTTGCTCTGGTAGTCTGACTTCTGTCTGACCCTTGTCGAGAAGAATAAACAGAAGTCGCAAAAGCTGGAGTTTTAAACTTAACCAGACACCTCCTACCGAGAGGTAGACTGCTATAGGCTAGTGACTAAACAATTGCTTTAATTAGCACCTATTGTGCTCTAGTTAGCACCCTCCTATTGACAGGGTAGCTATCCCTCCTAACGATGGTACTGACACCTCTCCTGATGGCGTGAATGACTCATTACCATGAACAAAAGACTGAAACTGCTTTGATCTGAGTACCCCATTGTAAACAGGGGACAAAGCATGTCTCAGAACCCCTCCCCGGTTAAGGCTGGGTTTCAACTGTTTCACATAGAATGCCTCCTTCACACCTCTCTCAAACCATTTCTTCTCTCTGGCTAAGATTTTAACTTCCTTGTCCTCAAACGTGTGGTTAGTGTCTTTAAGGTGGAGATGAACTGCAGACTGAGGTCCACTGGTGCCCTCTCTGCGGTGCTGGTATAGCCTTTTGTGTAAAGGTTGCTTAGTCTCACCTATGTAGTGTTCGTTACAGTTTTCCTGACATCTGATAGAATACACTACATTGCTCTGTTTGTAACTAGGGATCCTGTCCTTAGGGTGAACTAATTTCTGTCTCAAAGTAAACTGGGATTTTGTGCTGTTTGAAGATCCTCTGTAGTTTTTTCCCTACTCCTGCTAAATAAGGGAGAGACACTCCTCTTCTTCTTGTTGAAGAGCATAACATACTTTTCATGGATTATATGCTGTAGAGGATCAGAAAAAAGCGTCTGCTCAGAGAATGGTCCATCCCCATTCCGTCACAAAAAGCGTCCCATTTTCGTGACACTTTTTTTGTTTTTTGTTTTTGTTTTTTTTGCTATTTATAATCCTTCCTCTCCTCCTAACTCTAACCATAACCATAGCGTAAGTGTCTCCCCTCCCCTAACCCTAACCATAACCATAACTCCCCCAGAACCCCCCGCCCTATCACCCCACATTTCGTGCCCCCGTCACGAAATGAATTCGTGCCCCATTACGAAAAGCGCCCCATTTGGGTGCCCCATCACAAACCCAGAGATGTACTTTTCATAATGCCATCATAAACTGCTGTGAGACTGGGTTGGTTCTACAATACTACTTTTACCACAGATCACCCATTTTTTTTTAAGCCCCAAGTGGGAATCAGATATTTTTTGCACCAAAACATACACATTTTGGCACTGGGAGACCGCCCTTAGTCATCTTTCCTTTTGTATGATCTATAATTTTTGCAGGATGAAAAACAAGAGCCACCAGCCCGCCCACCCTTACCCCAGGAGATCCGGGAATACAACCAGGACCAGGATGTGGATCATGGCTGGATGGACTCCCCATATGAGGTGGAACTTATTAACACTGTTGGTCATTGTTGTTAACACGCACTCATGATCTGTTAATTAACTGTGTGTATATTTGTGTGAGTTTTAGGGAATCTACAGCCGTTTTGTTGATCCAGTTCAGAGACGAGGAAAAATTCATCCTGACCTCCTTAAAGCTCCATATGATGCTCGTGGTGGGCACACATTATTACCTCTAATACAACTACAGTACCTCCAATAACCAATGTTAATACACAAAATTAGTATTTTGTGACACATCAAATAAACAGCTTAATGGAGGTTTGTGTCAAACTATTTTTTTTCATTATCCAGCCGTTGTTTCCTGTTTCAAACCCTGTTCCTCCCTTCTCTTGTGACTGACCCTCGTCTGTGTTTTCTATCCTACTCCACCCCTTTCCCACATTTTCGTTTCATCTTTAGAGCTTCCGCCAAGCTCAAAGTGGAGCATGCACGATACACCGTCCCAATCAACCAAGGTTTGATCTTTCAGAATTTCCTGTATGGTGGCTAAATTTATCAGGATGTGTGCAATGTGATCCAAAAACACACTGCATTTAGAAGCAATCAAAGCCGATTCCCTCAACAATCATCACGGCAATTACAGCCAAATTTAAGGTCTTTCATTATTTCTTCTTCCTTGCAAATAGGGCAGGTTGCAGTGCCTGTTTTAGGCAAGCGGGGGAGGCAGAGGCTCACTTCTCAGTGTGCACACATCTCATGCTCAAAGCCTGGTTAAGCCTTTTCTACGTGCAATTAAGTCCACAAAAATTCTAAACAGACTATATTTTTCCTAGAAGATGAAGATGAGTGAAGAGGAGCAGATTGAGAGAATGAAGAGGAATCAGGAGAGACTGAGTAATAGAAAGAAGCCCCCCGTGCCCACTCCAGGTGCACAAATCCAGCAGAGTCACACCCGAGAGGCGCCGGAGGAGGTTTGCCGAATCCTTCATCAGCATAACTGAGACTCGTTATAGGCAGGCATGCACATAACTGGCACTCAGTGTGCTTGTGCGTGCTAAAAATAGATGATGTGCAACAGAAAACACAAGGGAAGCACTTTAGAGTAGAGGAGGGCGATACTGGGAATTTTGGTATTGATCCGATACCAAGTAAATACAGGCCCAGTATTGCTGATATTGATACCGATACTTTTTAATATTTAAGCTTCATAGATCCAAAGGATCCAAAAGACCTAGGATAGAATTTCAGCAAACATTGTACGTGACAACAAAATACTTTATCACAATCAACATTTTTGTTTAAAAAAATATCACTCAACACAATTTAAAACAAAATCTCCTGAGGTAGAGGGCTGACAAACCACAATACAAAGGGTGCACTGCTCCGTGTTGTGTGACACAGCGCGGTGCTGCTCTTACAGATAGAGAGTAGACTTTGATGAATCTGCGTGCGCAGCAGTCAGTGCGTGCGGGAGAGAAAAAAACCTTGAGTATCGATCTTTTTACACGAGGATCGTTCAGTATCAATAAAACCGTTGGTATTGATATTATTGATATTAGGATCGAGCTGCCCACCTCTACTTTAGAGAAAGAAAACAATGACAGATTGTAGGAAAAGTGTTTCCCTCTGTGTGCTGTCTGCTGTGCATCAATGATTTTTAGCACCAGTTATGTGCACCCCTGGTTATCGGTGCTGGCATCTATTCACACAGCCCTCTGTTGTTGTCTGCCCCACCATTTCCTCAGGCTCCCTTTCCTTTAAGGGTGACACGCGTCGTTACAGCTGTGCTGCCGTCTTCTCTCGTGGCCAGACGGGTTTCTGTTGAGGATCCCCCAGCCGAGATTGACACGCCACTGCTTGAGCAGATCCCACCCAAGTTCCAATTGAAACCGGCCGATCAGAGGAGAAAAATGTTGAACAAGCCGCCCAGGCAGCTGCTGTCAGATGGCGCTGATCAAAAGCTGCCCTCAGCAGAGACGCAGCCCATCAAAAAGGCAAGCAGACAGCAGCATCATAGAGTGCGCAGGTCGGACGCAAGCAGAGTCGAGCAAATCCGAACGCGGGACCGGCCAGGTGCAACAGGCCATGGAAACATAACCTCAGACGTCAGGGTAAGACACCATTAAAAGACAGTAAAGACTGACATCATCAGGGAAACTAAACAGTCGGAAATCTTGTTGAGCATCAGCTCAGCCTGCCTTGACTCAGAACATTTCTTTGAAAACAAGTGTGTGTTTTTAAGTTGAAAAAAAAAATGAATATGTGCTGCATTAATAAACCATGCACCATCTCCTACGAATTTGCAGAAACAAGCAGTGGATGGCTCTTCTGCCCTTTTGACCCCTGATGTGGCCCCTGACCTGCAGGTGACCCCTGAGCAGAGGGAGGCTAAGCTCAGACGAGTGGATCGTATCAGAGAGAGAGTGACACGAAGGTGTGACCCTTGATATTCAAATAATGTGTAGATGTGTTATCATCTGCATGAAGATGAACAAAGTTGTTGAATTTTAATTCAAGGATTCATATATTGCCAAATTGTTGTTTATTCAGTGTTAGCAGTTAAATATGTTTGGGCTTTTCATCTTCCTCATCTCTCAATTTTATGTCTGTGCACATTAAAACTACCCTCATGCATGCAAACGTTAAGACTGAAATAACGACTTTAGAATTTTATAACATATTTCGTGACAATTGAGGCCATAAAAGTTTATATACGTCTTAGCTAAAAAAAAATATATGAAGGCTCAGTTCCCTGAACTCTACATACTTCATTTTAACAAATAATGTGTTAACTCAATTAAATAGAATGTCTGCTTAATTTCTATAAAAACCTATTCAAAAATATTATTTAAGATTTGTTACAGTTTTATTTACTGTGTGTCAAAAGGTTTACATAAATCAAGTTTACTGCCTGTATAAACAGTGTGAAAAAGTCAAGAAAATTTGAGAGATTTATACAGTTACTTTCGGAAGCTTATGATTGGCTGATGAGGGTTGACCTGGGGCACATGTGTGACTGTATTTACAAGCCGATCTCACATCAAGTTTGTGATGGCATCATGAAAAGTGATTTATACTATTAGTTTGCGATACTGTCACAAAATGGGGGGAAAAAAAAGTGATGCTATGAAGAAATTTGGGGTGACATGGGGTGGGGGAGCCCTTAGGGTTATGATTAGGGTTAAACAGGGGCATGGGCATGGGCAGGAAAAAAAAAATGAAAAATGAAAAAAAAATCTCAAGTTTCAGAGTACTACAAGCAAATAAGCATCCTTCTGTATGAAAGTATAAGGCAATGAGAGGAACAGTAAACCAGTATTGATCAGTATGTCTGGTATTTATATTGTGTATTTACATTTATATTTGCAAACTTTATTTATTTATTTATTTATTTTTTACTTTCGCTTTTGATACTCTCTGTGCTTGTTTCTGTGAAGGCTTTCAGTTGTCCAGGTGGTTTCCATAGTAGAGAAGCTTGAATCTTCGACTGGACTGGGTTGCTTGACGCGAGGACGTTTCGCTTCAAATCGCAGAAGCTTCCTCAGCTAAAATTCTTGCTCTGGTAGTCTGACTTCTGTCTAGACCATTGTAGGGAAGAACAAACAGAAGCCACAAAAGCTGGAGTTTTAAACCTAACCAGACCCCTCCTACTGACAGGCAGATTGCTATTGGCTAGTGACTAAACAATTGCTTTAATTAGCCCCTGTTGTGCTCTAGTTAGCACCCTCCTAATGACAGCGTAGCTGTCCCTCCTAACGATGGGACTGACGCCTCTCCTGACGAGTCTCCTGATGACGTGAAAGACATTACCATGAACAAAAGACTGAAACTGCTTTGACCTGAGTACCCCATTGGGGACAAAGCGTGTCTCAAACCCCCTCCCCGGTTAAGGCTGGGTTTCAACTGTTTCACATACAATGCCTCCTTCACCCGTGCTTCTTTCCTGTGTGCTGCTATACAATGCTGCTGGAACCTCAATTTCCCTGAACCATACAGAATAGACATCATTCTGGAAGTAGGCCCAAATTAACTCTCAAGGATGAACAAGCCTTGGTTCAAAAGATACAACTAAACCCCAGGATAAGTAAGGAAATTTGGAAGGAATTACATGGAATTGGAGGTATCAAGAAATGTGTCATCATTCACCTTTAAGAGTGGACTCCTTCACCAATGTTTTAAGTGACTGCTAACTGAAGATAAAGCAGTTACTCCAAAATCAGCATAAAATAACTTGTAGTTGATCACCAGGAGAAATATCAAGCCTTTTGACAGGCAGTTCTTTGATCCAATAAAACAACAAAGAAACTTCTTAAGGCATAGGTTTCAAACTGTTTGCAGGTTTTCTTTGTAACCATGAACTCATCCCATCAATGTGACGTTAATGGGAAATCACCCGGTGGAGCTGGTGGTTATAAAGAAAACCTGTACTCTTGGCCCTTTCTGGAATCAGTTTGACACTTATGCCTACTAAGTCATGAGGATCGGCACCATGTTGTGGAGGTGTTTTCATTGGAAACAGACTGGTGCACTTGCTAAATAACATCATGAACATGGATCATTATACGGGATGGGAACTGATCAGATATTATCAACAATGATGCCATTATCGATCCTGCCTATTGGGCTCACTCCCTTATCAATTATCTGTGTTTAAAAAAATGAAGGCCTACAGAGATTTTCAGCATCAATCCAGCTGTTTTCCTGTTTGTGAACTGTAGAGTTTGACATTATACTATTAAATCTGAAGTTATGACACAACACACAATTACAATGCGAAACTGTCAGAAAAACTTGCCCCACTGATAAAAGGAATTGATAAAACCTGATCCCTATGATTTCAATGGGTTGAAAAAATTGGAACTGATTCTCAAGTGAAACTTGGAACTTGGTTCTTAATTCCCATCCCTGGAAATTCTCAAGCAACACCTCAAGACATCAATCAGAAAGCGAAAGCATGGCTACAGCTGGGTCTTCCAACAAGACAACATATATCCCCCAAACACTGTGGCACAATGACTCACAGATCAGGTGAAATTGTTGGAGTGGCCATTACAAAGATTTGACATGAATTCCATCGAACATTTGCAGACCGAACTGAAAAAGGAATTTAAAACAAAAGGTTGGGGGAATTGGGGGGGGGGGGGGGGGGGGGGGGGAGCCTGAAGGCCCTTAACTTGACTGAAGCAAAATATTGCAAGAATTGTGGAATGACGACCTTAACTGTTTGATACCAACAAATATTTACAAAATATACATACATTTTGACCATTGAAAATCTGAGATGGTAAATACAAGTTAAAATAACTGTCTTTTTAATCTTTTTTGGAATAAAAACTGTTAAAACCTTTCAAATTATGATTATCTATCTATCTATCTATCTATCTATCTATCTATCTATCTATCTATCTATCTATCTATCTATCTATCTATCTATCTATCTATCTATCTCTTAGTGCAATCAGAGAGAGTGGGCAAGCACTTCATCAACTACCGGTAATGAAGGAGGGTCTAGAAGATTACCATTGGCCTCCAACACTGATCAATGACAAAACAAGAAAGCAAAGGACAACATCAGGTAATTTTTATTTTTATTTTTTTGTTACCAACACAGAATTTGTTAGTACAATATCAATAAGACCATAACTGAAGGAGTCTTTGTGCAGATGGTGGAATGTGACCGCAGACTGTACTGAAAATCTGTTTTTTATTGGCCCTTAGCTGTTAAACAATTATCTATAACAACAGGAAATTAACAGTAGACTGCACACCTCTACCAGCGTCAACAATCCAACAAACGTGTCTGAGTAGGTGGTAGAAAAACACCAGCTCAAAATCTGGAAGCCTGTAGACTTTTAGGCCTGTAACAAATTTAATTATAGAATTTAATTGAAGATGTGTTGTAATACATCAAATCCAATTATAATATTTCAGACCCGAGTGCGCACGCTGTCATGTTGAATTGAATCCAGGTAACGTACCCAGTCACGTGTTGATGAGTGGTGTGAAGTACAGATTAATAGAAGCAATAATGTGAAGTAGAAGCGATCAAAGCCAAAGTCGGGTAAGTTCACAATGGACAAGATCCATCGGCTTCCATTACATGCAGAAAGTTGTCTGTCCACATTGTAAAAAGCTTAATGTGTATTCATGCCAGATTTTTCTTCTTTATACCACTAATGAAAAGTTGACAGGCTAAAATATTTTACCTTTTACAGTTTTAGCTAACGAGATGCTGAAGCCACAAAAAAAAATTGTTATTGGGACTTTTGTCACACGTGATAAGATCTGTTTTGGATAAAAATGTACTAATGATGTCATCTCAAAATGCTTGTATTGTGAAGTACTTTATGGAAATGGTGAGTAAGCACAAACAGCAAAATGACCATACCTTAAAATGTTCAAGAATTTATCAAAAATAAAAGCCTATCTTTCCAAGAGTCATGATGGCTTCCATTGTATGTCAAGCCCAACCATTTCACCAGGTTTTGTGATGATTGGTTTGTAGAGCAGGTAGCTGAATGGATAAGGAGTTGGCCTGCCAACATGCAGACCTGGGTTTGAATCCCACTCATGCTGTCTGTCTGTGTCCTTGGACAAGACACTTAATCTACATTGTCTCGGTCCACCCAGCTGAAAATGGGCACTGGCCTCAGCTGAGGAAATAACCTGTGTCAGACTGGTGTCCCGTGTAGGGAGAGTTATAGACTCTCATCTGCTTGACCCTACAGAGTCTGAAGATAAGCACCGGTATTACCAGGCTTCAGTACGTCCGCAGGATTTACAGTCCATGGGCCAAGCAGGTTTTCGGTACCACTTAAGGGGATGAAATGACACTTAGTATCCAGCCTCAGTGTACCATGGCCTCCACAAAAATGTATGATAACCATCCCAGGGTGGTAGTTATAGCCAGGTAGGGGTCAATGAAGAATTACACAGAGGTCAAAATTTAAAAAAAGGTCAAAATTTAAAAAATACTCCAATCATATTGAGAAATATACCACATTATTTGTCTGATCATAACAATTCCAAAAAGGTATAGTTTGGATTATCTGTGACTGAATTCTGTGGAGTTATGGGAAAAAACAGCAAAAGGTCAATTTCAGTTTGTACAGGGGTCAAAAGTTAAAGTTGGTTAAATTTTGGTAAGAAGTGATGCAAATTATTGGTTGAGTTAATAGGGTTTTAAAAAGAAATAGTTTTCACCATTAGTTATCATGTTACAGGGTAACATATGTCATAGAATCCAATGAACGTCAACCTTATTTGACCCTTACTTTGGAGACCAAGCATTCAGCACAGTCAAAACAATTCCATTTCTTAATCCTTTTATTTCAGCCATTAATTTGCATCATTTTTTACTGAAATTGGAGCAACTTTAATTTTTGATCCTTGTATAAACTGAAACTGACCTTTGTCACTATTTTTGCGGTTTTTACCCCATAACTCCAGAACATTCAGTCATAGATAGTCCAAACTATACCTTTTTGGAATCTTTATGATCACACAAATACTGCAGCATATTTTTCAACATGATTGGAGGATTTTAAAATTATGGCCTCAGTGTAACCCTTCATTGACCCAGACCTGGCTACAGCTGCCACACTGGGATGGTCATCATACATTTTGTGGTAGATCATGGTACACTGAGGCTGGATTGTGAGTGTCCTTTACTCCCCTTAAGTAGTACGGATTAGGTCAAAATTGATGACTGGCTCATGGACTGTTACTTTTAAGTAAAGAATTTGTTGTCTTCTCATTTCCAGATTCCAAAACTCAGGATGGCTGTAGAACCTGTGGTGATACCACTAGAAACCAACGATTTTATGAACCTGTAGAACTTCAGCTTTCTCTGGATGAAGATGAAGGAGACTGTTGTCATTTGGGGAATGAAACACAAGACAAAGATCCCAGTGGCAAACCGGAGATTGCCAAAACTAGAACAAAACTTCCAGCTTCACAGAATCATATCTCATCTCTGACTGTGTTCCAAAAAGATGGAGGTAAGGGATTTTGGAATTATAGAGACAGAGATGAAGAAGTGCTTGAAGAGCCTCCTGGTGAAGATAGAAATTTTTCATCCAATGACATGAGAACCAAGTGGTTCCTCTCCACCAGTCGTTGCCAAGGATTAATCCCATTGCAGATACATGACACAGACTTGATGGACAATGAGGACACATCAGACTTCACAGACCAGCCTATATGCACTGATGAAATGATGGATTCTGGTGAAATGTCATCCACAGTCAGTCAAAGCTTGGAGAAAATGAAAGAGAACTATTCACTCTTCTATAAGATCGCCTGTGACATCAGTATTTCAGACACAGACATAACGAGGAATGATGGGAATTTAAATGCCCAACCAACATCTGGTCCAGAAGAAGAAGCAGAACTGGTGATCAGAGAATCCATACCAGCTGAACCAACATATCATCCTGAGAGAATGTCTGAGCAAGAGATCGGGCAATCGGACATGGATGAAAACAGAGTTGTGATTAATACACAGGACGAAGAAGAAACCATCGCGGCCAAAGCAGTGCCAAGCATCTCAGGTGAAGACGCTGAGGACGAAGAATTTGGGGACAACTTAAAGCATGAGATCCAGGCTAATCAAGGAGCTTCTGAGTCTGACAGCTGTGCACAGAAAAGTGAAGATCACACCCAGACGCAAGAGGAGGAAGACACAAAGGTAGACGAAGAGACATCGGCAGAGCTGAAGAAACCGAGGAGTTTATGTGAAGACAGGGAAGAATCAGTGCAAGAACAAGGCAGCAACTTCATCACTACCAGCTCGGTGTATGCAGGTGGACGCGTGATCCGGGGCACCTCCCTCGGAAAGACAAGAGTAACTGTATTGAGGACAAGTTTGTAGAAAGAAGAAAAATGAACAAACTGGAGAAGGACAAGAACACAACTGAATGCTTTACATTGTTTAAATAGAAAAGACTATGGAGGAAAGCTTGAATGAATTTTGACTCACCTTTAAATTAGAAATGATTAAGAACTCCACTCATAAGTATATCGACTGAACAGTTCCACTATTTATAACGTGGTGTGTTTTTAAAGCAGATGAACAACAGAACTTAATTCCATTATTACAGCTGAGTGTGTATCGTGTTCACACTCATATATTATTCAGGTTTAAACTTCATTCCAGTTCGTATAATATGACCCTCTGAAGTAAACTACACATATTATAAGACACTTACGATCAGAATCTACAACTGCTATTACCGTAGCTGAGGACTTTGTGTTTTTTTTTTTTGTTTTTTTTGTTTTTTTTTTACACTTTGTTGAGATCAGGATCAGTCATAAACCTGTGGACTTTGTGGAGCAGCAGGCATTGGCCCACAAACAACCCATTTGATTTTGGTGCAAATCAGAATCTGTGGGTGTGGATCCAGGAAATTTTTGTGAGATTCAGATTTTTAAATTTTTATTTTTTTATTTTTATTTTTATTTTTTGTATTTTCACCAGTTTTTCATGAAATAGTCCATGAATGTTTTTTTTTATATAGTCCATGAATGTTTTTTTTAAAGATAAGTCAAATTTTAACATGTACAAACTTGCAGTTTTACAAATATCTGTATAATGCAAATTATGCACTACTTTACGTTAATTTAATTGAAACCCCCCACCCCCCGCTGCTCCCAACATTATATATCGACTTTTTTTTTTTTTTTTTTGGCTGGATACGTGTACATCCACCAAGGTCACTTAAAGGAGTCACATCGTGCTCTTTACAGTAATATAGGTCACAAAGTGTCTTAAGCCGGCCTTCCATCGCAAATATTTGACACCTGTGTATGCTTTTGTGCAAACAAAAATCAGATACCCAATCAGGGGCTGAAAATGGGTGTAATTTGTGGTAAATGGGGAAAGTCTCAACATATTTTTAAAACAATTTGTGGCATCACCACACACTATCATCCACAAATTGTGAACAATCATGTAATTTGTGCAGACAGAGGTAAACTGCGTCATTTACTTTAATTTTTTCAGATGGCTTTGGTTCTTATATTACTGCATCTTGAAATAAATCATTTTTTGCTTTAATGTGAATTTGATTGGTTAGTTATATTGATTCCAGGCTGAAGGCAATTAAAATACACAGCAGATTGTTTTCTTTTTTGGAGCGCATGGTGAGTGATTTCACTGAAACAGAAGGAAAACTGACTCAGCTTGCAGTGGTTGTGCACAGGGGCGAATATGGCTCTGTGAGGTGCACATGGCTCTGCTCATCACTCTGACAAAAGCATTATGCATGTGAATATCTATGGGGTAAAAATATAAGTTGGGGACGGGCAAGTAGAACATGCAGTGATAGAAGTCTCCTTCTGATTCTCCTCTGAAACATAAATTCCACAAAAATCACATTGTGCTCTTCAACTAAAGAAATTTGGGACATGTTAACAGATGCATTTTAGTTTTGTGGGAATAACCACCACCACATACGTTGGCACATAGGCTCTCTGGAGTTGCTTTTTGTGCATGCACACAAATACTTGTGTCATGGGGCCGCGTCCGTATTCGGGTGTAGTCAGCACTAGCTGGATGTCTTTAATATGCGAATGAAACAAAAATTTTCACTCCTTGATTGTAATAAATCAAGCCTGATTTCTTCATTTGTGGAATTGGGTCATAAATTGGGGTCAAAAACAGCAGAGCAATTGGAGGCTGGTTTTACCAACAGATAGCTAACAGGATTAGGTACTGCATCTTTAAAAAAAAATCAGGTCTCCAAGAAACAGCTGGTTACTTTACCGTAAATGAAAAGGAGCTGGTGTTTGCCCCATGCTCAGGTTCCCCTATGCTTTGAAAGTTAGCAAATGCAGATATGTGGGGAATCCCAGCAATATGTTGTGTTTCCCATACAGTGGGAGCACATGCAGAGCACACAGGAAGCCCAATATGGGCATGTGTGACATAAGTCACGGATGTCTATGACAGACCATTTCATGCCTAAATTTTGATAATAGCAAAATACTTTCTACCCCCAGAAACACAGAACTATATTTAACAGCCTTTCCCCATAATATGAACACTTAAAGTACAGAGATGCCAAACGGTTTGCCATTTGGTTGGTGTCGACGTTTAGGGTCTGATGAGCTGTGGTGGATGCACTCTGTTAAATACCCCTCTGGTTCTCACTGTACTGACTCGAACCTGTGTTTTATGTTGTGCATCTTAACTATCCTGACTAATAAACCTCCTGTGTTTCGTGCTCTCCCACATCAGTGGAGGTCTTCCACATGCTTCAGCCTTTATCTCTGAGGAGACCTGATGCAGAGTTTCATAAAAAAAAAAAGCCTTTGTCACTTTAAATCCTCACAGCTTCTCAGTCGATGACATCATTGTCTGAGAACACATTACATCACCTTTTCCCAGGCTCCCTCTCTTAAAGACAGCACCACCTTATGTTCACTGAGTAGCGCACACCTGCTTAGCTGTTTGCAAATGTGGCATTAATATCAATATGTGCATTCATAACAACATATTATGGGATGCAATGCGCTGAATAAAATCCACGCAGAAAAGGCCAGTTTTAGAAAAGGATCACCATTATTGCATGCATTCCTGCAAAGTGCATTATATTTTAACATGCATTGTGCAACACCGCATGTTTCATGTTTTTAACATTTCAGATTTTTTATAATGTGCAGCAGATTGGGGGGGGGGCGACGGTTCGAGAAGCAGTTTGTTGTAATTGGATTATCAGCACACACGCAAATGCCACATTGTTTAGATGAACTTGGGGCCTCCAAAGCATCCAAACCTCTCGTGCACAGTGTCCACCAAAGCATGCACGTGCGCGTGACGCTGCAGCCGCAAAAGGTAGCACACGTGTGCGTGCGTGCGTGCGTGCACAACGTATAGGAATTACAGGGCGTTTGATTGGGCGGCGTGCGCGCATTTACGCGTGCGAGTCAGGCGCCGAGGGGTGCAGACGGTGTTTCTTTAAGAGCCCGTTACTTTCCGATCCGACGGGGGAGTCTGTGTGGTAAGGTGGCGTATTGTCCCCCCCCCCCCCCCCCAACACCGCTCTCCTCCTCTCCTCCTCTCCCCCAAACCCCCCCCCTCCTCCTCCTCCTCCTCCTCCTCCTCCTTCTCTTCCTCGCCGCTTACATGTGAAAAAAGAAGACGGAAAGGAAAGAAAGAAAAAAGGAGGGGAACATTTTATGTTATTAATTTGTTTTTAAGGCGCGTGCTTTATTTCACGCGGACGGGGAGGCGACGCGGCGCGGCGCGACGGACGCTCCGGTACCGGGATGTGGACGCACCGGGGAGCGTTTAGCGTCAAATGTGGACACTACCGGATGTCTCCGACTGTGGTAAGACACGCGACTCGGCGTCGAAATCCGTGTTGCCGCTGATAAAGAAATTAAAAAAAAAAAAAAAAAAGCCGTACGACGCTTTTGTGCGCTCTGCAACATTGCATGCGCAAATGGAGCGATGCGCGCGCGAGCGTGTGTGTGTGAGATGACAAAGTGGGGTAGACCTGAAGCGGCGTGTTGTCAGGGATGAGTGATGGGGGGGGGCAATCTGGACAAAACGTGTTTTATAAGTGCAGCTGGTTCCAGGTGGAGGTGCAAGGATGATGATGATGATGATGATGATGATGATGATGATGATGATGATGGGGCAGCGCGACATACTTCGTGCGCGCGTTTGCACACAAGTTATGGCTAAAGAGGGAGAAGGGAGAGAGATGGACATCATATCATGAGATGTTCCAATGTGGATCAGCATCAGGATCAGGATCAGTCGGTGCGTGTGGCAGCTTTTGGCACTTTGTCTCCATATGAATTTAATTCTAATCCTAAAGGCAGACCCTTCATAAGACTGATTTTGTTTATTTTGTCGTGACTCCCTCCAAATGTTGAGGGATGGGGTTGGGTTGGGTTGTGGGGGTGACAAATGTATGGGAATGACGCGCGCTCTGGCTGCGCGCTGGAGGTGTTTCCTTCCTCCGTGCAGCCACAAATCGAGGCGTGTGCACCCGATTATCATCCGGAGGGGCCTCGACGTTGTAGTGTGGATGCCATATATAATGTAGCTCAAACAATCCCCCATCCCTTCTCTCTTTCTCTCTCTCTCTCTCCATCATTCCGTCACATCGATTCCATGCTGATGCGTTTCGGTGCAACGTTTCATGGTCGGCAAAGCAAGATTCATAAGCTCATCTTTGCTGAAACATCACGAACAGTGTGAAATATTTTTTATTATGTGTGTGTGTGTGTGTGTGTGTGTGTGTGTGTGTGTGTGTGTGTGTGTGTGTGTGTGTGTGCGTGCGCGCGCACACAGACCTCCCTCTGTCCTGTTTGAATTTTTAGCCACTTCTTTTTTTTTTCTTGAATCAGGAGCCACTTTATCCGATGCTCCAGTATTCTAATTCAGTTTTCCTGGATGCAAAGTTGATTTTACTACAGTGGTTTCAAACTCAAATTAAAGCTTGTTGAATAATTTAAAGAAAATTGACAACAGAAAAACACTGAGATCTGCTCCATAAGATATATATCAGTTACATAAAAGTACATTTCCAGAATTCACTCTGCAGTTGTTGCTTTCAATAATCGATTTCTACATTTGATTTTTACTGATTTACTATTTGTAATTATGTTACAATTTGTTTCATACATTTCATAAGCTCCGTTGAATGCCAGTTTTATTCTTGTATTTCAAACCATAACCATAACCATATAATAAATACATTTAGAGTCACATGTAGTTACAAAACTGGCAGCTTTTCATTTTTTACATGTTTAAATTTCTCTACTGTCAGTTTTTCTTTTTTTTTTTAAGGAAAGCCCTTGATTTTTTTTTATTTATTGGATTGTAAATTAATAATTGATCTATGAATAAAAATTGTATTAAATCCCCAGGTCTGATTGGCAGCTCCATCCACGTGATTCATTTTTATTATTTATTTATTTTTATTGAGTGGGGGGGGGGGGGGGCACAATTGTTTACTGTCGTGTGTGGTTTGCCCATAAAAAGCAGTCATCCTTGTAGACTTTAGGATATTTTTGTTGCTGAATGTTATCAAATCAAAATAAAGGGAAAACAAATATTTACAAAATGATCTATGTTACAAAAAATTCAAAATGATGTGTACGTATTTAATCAGTGGTGGGCACAGTTCCGCTAATCCGCTAACCACTAATTAGCAAAGCGAACTTTTTTGTTACTGGATTAGCTTTTCAGCTAACTTCAAAAACCATCAGCAGACCAATTAGCTTCCAATAAATTTAGTTCCGATAACTTTTAGGCCGCTTTTTTTTTTTTAACATAATTAGTAACGGTGAAAAAACATTTATAAACCCTGTTGGCTCCTGTCTGCTACGTGTTTTGCAGCTGAGAGGAGCTGAGCTCAACTCTACCCCAGCAGAAGGGGCCTGGCTGCCAGGCTGCCACAAAGAAAAAACTAAAGTCATTTTCCTTCACAGCATACACACACACAGCCATGAGGCAGACACATTGAAAAGGGGAAAAAAAGACATTTGCAAAACCGAAAAGTGTGTTTGTTAAGTTGTGATTCAGGTCGACAACCGTGTGATATAACCGGGAGCCATTCCCACTGCCATCCAGTAGATGGGTCAAAATGCATAGAACACTGCTACTGGTACCCAGTTATATCACACGGTTGTCCAATCACAACCTAATAAACAGACTTTTTGGTTTTGCAAATGCCTTTGTTTTACAAATTTAAAAAATGATAGATTTTACAAAAGCACATTTATTTGTAAACACCAACACACACATTCTGTTAACTTGTGTTGGTTTTTACATAGAATGAATGAGTCAGCCAATCAGTGTGAGTGGAGGCTCAGTTTACCCATAATCCCTTTGGGCATCTGTGTGTGCTAATGTTCAAAACTTCAGAATTAGTGCATTATTTTAAAATGTAAAGACGTGTTAAATTTTCACTTTGTACAAATGACAGAGTTGACATTAATGTAGTTATTCTATCTGGATTAATTTGATTTATAAATCAAAACCATAAGTCAAACCTGCTTTGCTTTTCAAGACGTTTGGCTCACGGCTGTATGCTGTTGAAGTAAATTATGTGTTCCTACAGAAGTGGCCAGGAAGAAAACAGAAGCGCTGACTCATTGGCTGTGGCTGTGGCTGTGGCTGTGGCTGTGGCTGGGTTTGGGTTTGGGTTTGGGTTTGGGTTTGTAATCGCCTTTGATTCTATCAGAAGCGTTTGTGGTATTTAAACTTAAAATTGGCTTGTTAGTACCTGAGAGTGTACTGGAGACAATAGCTGTACCTTCCAATAAATTTTTGGGTGGTTTAGCATTATAAATGCTAACTTTTCAGTTAGCTGATTAGCAGTTATTGAAGCTAACTTTTGGTTAGCTGTGCCCACCACTGCATTTAATGAATTATTCACTTGCCGCTTTCATTGAGTTTTAAAAGTAGACGTTTCATTTGTTGGTTCAAATGACTGAAACAATGAGTTCC
Source organism: Thalassophryne amazonica (assembly GCF_902500255.1). Taxonomy (NCBI): domain Eukaryota; kingdom Metazoa; phylum Chordata; class Actinopteri; order Batrachoidiformes; family Batrachoididae; genus Thalassophryne; species Thalassophryne amazonica. Next base: position 53,445,977 of record NC_047120.1, on the reverse strand, counting down.
TTTCTGAATGTGTCTTATTTACTCTTCTGACTGTTTGAAGAACTAAATCATTTTATTAACTCCTGGGTTTCTTTCTTTCATTTTGAAACATTTCTTTCGTTGTCTCAAGCAACTGTTTCATTTGCCGTCCACACCAATTTGAAACACTGAATTCTTTTGTGAGTCGACGTTGTTCACGTGGCTCAAATTTTTCAAAAACATGAGGGGGATATTTATAACTAAAATCCATCCCATAACCTTGAATAGATGGTGTGGCATTTTGTGCACCATCAATAACAAAGTAGTGTGTATTTAATAATTTGTGTCCAATAAAATTATAAAAGCAACTGCAGCTGTTCATTAGGCGCATCCTGCACTTTTACATCTTGTTCAACATCACATATGAACATTTTTGTGAAATTCTAAGGGGAACACTGCCTTCGACTTGATCGATTTTGAACAGCCCCCTCCTCCCCCTGTCCCCCCAAACACACAAGATGTTTTGAAAAGCACAATAATGGTACAGAAGAATGAGCACATGTCCTACATCCAGTTAGTGGGGTGTCCAAATTTTTAACTGCTCCCTCACAGGACGGTGTTCAATATGTTAACGGTGCATTGTTCTTCCTCCGAATCAGCTCTGCTCACTCACAGCAGCAACGTAAGAGTTCAATATGCATTAGAGGATGAAAGGAATCAGGCCACAGTTTGACTCAGCAAACTCCTCAACAACAACAACAAAAAAATAAAAGTTTCCCTGCAGCCAAGCGGACTGGTGTGTCCTGAGCAGGCCGCACGCAGACCTGTTAGCGTTTTGCACAGAACCACACGGGGAATGAATGAATTCAATGATGCTCACCAGAATGAGAAGGTATCTATCAGGGGTCCTGCAGTAATCTAACTGCTAAGATCTGTTTCCAGTGAGGTCAGTTTAGTGATTGAAGTGTGATTTTGGCAGGACAAAGAAATAGTTGTGTTTGAGTGCACAGCCACAGTGATGTTATGAAGTCTGCACGGGGCACTAAATCATTCCAAAGCACTTAAAAGTAGAAAGGCCACCGCCAGCCCTCGAATAGACAGTGAAGAATATGAGAGTAAAGAGTGAGACGCTGTGATCGGCATGATCTGTAACTCTGCAGGCGGAGACAAAAACCACTTCGGCTAAACAAGAAGAGCACTCACTGGAGTGCGTACCTCTGCCAAAGCCAAAAAAAGAGCCTAGAGAATATATTCTGAACAGCTGTCAAATCTAGCAATGGGACTGGTTGATATGGACAGATTTATATGCTACCCATAAACTATAGAGCAAACCTCCGCCAACACTAGTTCCAAATTCAACAGATTTTTACCTTTTCCCAGGTCAAACTCCTGTTAGAAGTGGCTTTTCATAAGCTAAAAATATAATACAAAATATAGATCAAAATGAGTTTTCAATGTTAAAATCAAATATCCACTAAATCCGCAATACGGATCAGATGCAGATCAAACTTAGTCTATTCATTGATTCATTCAGAGTGCCAGTTTGCACCTCATTGTCACAAATAAGAGTGACTGAGGAACTTTTGATTGAGATATAATGCAAATGTCAGTGGCGGTCCTAGAGTGATTTACTCCCCGGGCGAAACCCCCTGCGTGCCCCCCCGCGCACACTAACATGGCCACCACCTCCGCCCCACCACCCATGAAAACACTAACTTCATCCAGAACACCCACAATCCCACAAATTAACTCACAACAGCTATTTTCAAGACCAAATTTCCAGTTTTAATGACTACTGCAATAACAAACACAAAGAAATTGGCACAGTCTAATGTGTCATCATCCATGGACTTATCTGCAATGATCATCTCAAAAGTTTGCAGGAGGGCATCATAATTGTTTGCCACAGTGCTCACTATCCGTGATGTGAAATTCCATCCAGTAGGAGCATTTCTGTGCAACCTTGAGCAGCCTGCAGACTCAAGAAAAGACATCCTCTGTGGATTTTGAGAAAAATGTGGCAAACCCAGAGAGTGATGCAAAAAATATTCTGCACTCAGATAAGCATTTAGCCCCCTGAGACAGAACCAGATTCACTCTGTGTGCATAGCAATGCACAAACATTGCACTGGGGGCTGTTGCCTTAACTTTGGCCTGCAAACCATTGAGAGATGAAGCCATGACAGCAGCCATGGCTTCTTCATAAGGAAGACTATCAAATGGCTTCGCCAAAATCCGGTCCACAACATTCAAATTGTCTGCCATTATGTGCAGCTTGCTACCTAGCTAGCTCGCTAGCTGGGACTGGCGCGAGGCTCGTGTGAAGTGTGTCCGCCTGTGAGTGCTTTGTGACGGTGGAGGAGCTCAGCAGCACCCGCTGCTCGGTAGGGACAGAAACTGCGATAGAAGTCAGAAAGAGTGATAGAAGTCAGTCTCTAAACACAAGCAACTACAAAAAAAAAAAAAAAAACACCAGAAATAGAAGCTCGATTTGTCGCTAGTCGTTTTTAACAAAGAAAATGCCGCTAAGAGGATTAGGAAAGTCTCCGGTTCAACTCAGAACAGAATGAAAATTAAAAAATGCTCCTACAGATGTTTACACCAAAAGATCGCTGATTCGCTCATTTCGCTGTCAATCAAAAAGGGATTCAGCCTCACGATCATCCAATCATCATGCAGAAGCTGAGCGTCCGGGCCAGCCGAGGCCAGCCCACTGCCCCGTAGACCCCCAGACACGCTGAGCGTCCGATGGGCGAGACAAAGCCCAGCATTTATCCAATGACTTGTCTCGTTTCGCTGCACTCTTTGTGTCGCTATTGAACTCTGTGGACCGTTTAAAGCACTGTGAAGCTGTGGGAATGAGTGAGGGGAAAGCCGCGTCGTTACCGGTGATAAGAAGCTGATTCTGAACAAAAGTTGAACGCGTTGTAACCACGAACCCCCCGTCAGGACAACCCCCCCACCCCGTTTTTTTTCCCCCCCCCGCACGGTCGTGCCCCCCCGCGGTGCCGCTCCGGGCGGCTGCCCGGTCGGCCCGCCTCCAGGACCGCCCCTGGCAAATGTGTACACCAAATGGGCTTTTCAATATTAAATTCAAATGTCCACAAAATCCACAATCCAGATCAGATCCAGATCAAACTTGGTCAGGTGATAGTGGGTGCCAGGCTGCAGCTCACTTTCAAATATGAGAGTGTGATTGGGGCACGTTTGGTTAAGATATTATGCAAAATATACATAGAATGGGGTTTTCAGTGTTAAATTTAAATTGCCACATAATCTGTAATCCGGCGTCGCCGACCGAACGGTCTCTCCTAAAAATCAGTCCGCCCTGCCTTCACTGCACATGTGTCATGAGCCGCGGTTGACCAATTATCACGTTGTTTCTGTTTCAAACTGCACTCCAGTCATCATCTGTCTCAGCGACAGATATCTGAAGCTTTTGTACAACAATCATTTCTGCATAAATTCACCATTATTTAATCATAAAATGGTAAAATGGACTGCATTTATATAGCACTTTTCCATCTGCATCAGACGCTCAAAGCGCTTTACAATAATGCCTCACATTCATCCCGATGTGAGGGTGATAAAAGACAGAGGAAGAAATCAGAGCGCCACGGCTACAGGAGCTGCTAGCTGATGCATTCACTGCACGTCGGTCATTTCAAAGCATCACGGAGTATCGCTTCGTTTCTGCTTAAAACGGCCTTGTTTCTGCTTAAAACTGACTTTAGAATGATTTAAGAGGTTTGACCTTGTCATCTGATGGTTAATAATCCCATTAATCCATTTGATCACTTTGGGTGAAGAGACTGTCTTAGATGAGCGACTGAGCTCCGAAATGACGCATGCGCAGTAGAGGCAGAGCGGACCGTTTGGTCCGCGACACCAGATCAGATCCAGATGAAATATGAAATAAATTTGATCTTATTTAACAGAGTTAGGAATTTTTAATTTTTTTTTTTAATTTTTGAAAAATCGTTCAATGTTAAACATAGGGATTTTTACAATTTTCCAAGTTTTATTCCTGACTTTAACCTTTGACCTGTGATCTTGAAAATTGAATCACCTCTTGCCTATCAAGATATGAATCTTCAGTAAAAAAAAAAAAAAAAAAAAAAAAAAAAAAAAATCCTAATAATATATATGAAAAATTGTGGGTTACAAGCTGTTCACTAACAGACAGCTAAATGTTGGAAGTTTGTTTTTCTTAATAGCCTTTTTATATTAGCTGTCTCCGCCCCTTTTGTGTATTTGCAATGAAAGTATAATCAATCCTGCAATGTATATTACCAATACATAAGGCACAGTACAGCTGCTGTAGCTGTTTAATCTGATTTTCTTTTTTTATGAATGAATTAATCCATCTGGTATTCCTTTGGTTAATTTATCAGTAATTAATAATTATAATATCAACCAATAATGTATCAACCTTATGTTAGAACGGCAACTAACTATTTTCATAACCGATTAATTGAGAAACTAATTGACCGATTCATTTTTTTAGTTGTCAGGTCCATAAAACATCAGTAAATGGTGAAAAAAAAAAAATATCGATCAGTCCTTTCCATCTTCAAATGTCTCATTTTCTCCACAGCTCAAAGATATTCAGTTCACTGTCAGAGAGGAGTAAAGAAAATAGTAAAATAAACCATAAAAATATTCACATTTGAGTCTGATTAGATTCAATGGATGTTCGGCATATAGTTGCATATTAATAACAATTAAGCCATTTTTACACACTACTTACTCGAGAATGACTTATGAAAGACACTTTATACTCAGAATCTGTGTATATTACTGCAACACAAACCAGACAACATTTTATTCAGTTAGTGTGCTAATGTGGACAGGAATTAACTCAGGGATTCTTGAAAAGACACCCCATATTCAGAATGCATATATATCTTGTGTTTACACAGATATGATCATTGGGTGCTGTTTTGGGAACACTACTTTTTTTAGAGTTGAAGGTATAAGTGTGTGTGGTGTGTGTTTTTCTTTTTGGAAATACTGTACTTCCATATAATTAGAGCACACACACTCACACACACACTGATGTTTACTGCTGGAGATCTAATACAGTGTTTTCTGTTTTTCCAGCTTTCACCCCTGTGAGGCGCTCTGCCATGTGGACACAGCTGAGGAAGATCAACCCTCCTTATTTATTTCTTTAATTTTTTGCCCTTTCTCCACCCCACAACTGGCCCCTGTGTTGGGCCTGCACCGCTCCTTACTCCCAACCTCCCACGGATCAGATTCTTCCTGGGAAACCTGTTGTGGACAATTACGATGCAAACTGGGATATTACAAGAAAAGCAGTGAAGACGTGAAGGCTGGAGGAAAACTTAAAGGCACTAACCAGAAGAAGACATGGAGACACAACCAAAGGAATTATATATTTTTTTGGAAAAATAAAGATGTAAAGATTTCTATTTTTTAAACTTTTAGCTCATATGTAATCGAGTTCCCAGATCACACACGATATTTGACACACGTGAGCTCCTGTTCTGTCTCCACTTGACACACGTGCCACGGTCTCATGATGATGTGCGAAGTGATGCCCACCATTTCGGAGGATGGGCGCAGCGGGACTGGCGGGGACCCCTCTACTCCTGCCGGGGCAGGGGTCGGAGGGCCCGGGAGTGCAATGGGAGGAGGTGGAGGCTTTAACGGAAGAGAGGCCAGAGGTGGAGGAGACGAAGGAGGCAGCACGGGAAACCTGGAGTCGCTCATGGTGAACATGCTGACGGAGAGGGAGAGGCTGCTGGAGAACCTGAGGGAAACACAGGAGAGCCTGGGCACGGCTCAGCTCCGCCTCCGCGAACTCGGCCACGAGAAGGAGTCACTTCAGAGGCAACTTTCTATCGCGCTTCCACAGGTAGAAATGTGTATCTGTACTATTGCAGTGTTACCTAGTAAAATGTAATGTTTGCTGGTGGATATTATGTTAAAAGGTCAGGAAAAAAACAAATCAAGTACCATCTTTTCTGGAGTATAATTCGCAGTTTTGTTTTGTTTTTTATGAGTTTGGGAAGTCCTGCAACTTATACTCCAGTGCAACTTGTAAAATAAATAAAAAATGCTAAAAAAAATTAATGTCTTCATTAATAATAACAACAACAACAATAGTAATAATAATAGTAACAATAATAACAATAACAATAGTAATAATAATAGTAACAATAATAACAACAACAACAATAATAATAATAATAATAACAATAATAATAATAATAATAATAATAATAATAATAATAATAACAGCAATAATAATAACAGTCATACAACAATAATAATAATAATAACTATTTATATAGGGCAGTATGTTGGCTTAGTGGTTAGCACTGTTGCCTCACAGCAAGAATGGGATCCAAAGACTTGCAGGTTAGGTGGATTGGAAACTTTAAATTATCCGTAGGTGTGCGTGCATGTGTGAATGTATTTGTTTGTCTATATGTGGTCCTGCGACATACTGAGTGAGTGAACTATTTATTATTATTATTATAATAATAATAATAATAATACATGCCATTTATAGGTGCTTTTCAAAAAACTCAAGGACACCATTACAATGCAGCAATAAGCAGATTAAAAGCATAACCATAAACAAATTAGAATTAAAAACTGGAAAAGACATTTACCAGTTAAAAGAAATTATATAACAATTTAAAACAAGACAAAGGTTATGTAGTGAATGAATGGTACTCATGGTGAATAGGCTTTCTTGAAAAGGTGGGTTTTGAGACATGATTTGAAAATAGCCAGAGAGTCAATGTTGGGAATATCTGGTGGAAGGGAGTTCCAAAGGTTGTGGAGCAGAGCGACTGAAAGCTCTAAATCCTATGGTGTTCAAGCGACCAGGAGAAGTGTTGAGGCTGAGAGAAGATGATGATTTGAGGGTGCGTCCAGGTGTATGTGTGTGTGTGTGAAGAAGTTCACTGAGTTTGGTGGAAAGTTAGAGCTGGGTGTCGTCCACGTTGCAATGAAATTGAATGTTATATTTCTAAAATATATTACTGAGGGGGAGAAGATAGATAATGAAAAGGATAGGACCAAGGACAGAGCCTTGGGGAACACCAGAAGAGAGAGGAGATGGCTGTGATGTGAATGCATCTCTTAGACTTATCTATTATGTTTGCACATAGTTGGGAGCATAGAAACCACTTTAGTTTTGTTGCTGTAAAACGGCCACTCTGATTGAAAATGAATGGCAGCTGATTGCTTTGCCTCTGTCTCTTGTGATCTAAAGTGAAGATGTCTGCCACACACCTGCTTTGAAAGAAGGGGAAACAGGAGGAATCTTACAGTCTGTGTCTTTCACACAGATCGTGTAAGCCTGTTATACAGAACAAGAATGAGCCCACGCAAGAACTAGGGGTGGGCGATGTGACCTAATACAGGTAAACCTCGTTAACTCACGCAAATTGGGGTCCACAAAATTGGACCACAAGTTATCTCGCAAGTTAATGAGGTTGACCAGATAAACTGAAAATCAGCTTACCTTGCCATATTATAATAGTTTTGACAATTTGAAGCGTGATTCCTTCTTGATTGGTGATGATTTCTTCATCTGGAGTAGGTTTGGGATCTTTTTCTTCCTCCTTAAGCTGCTGCAGGTCTTCCAGAATCGTCCGCACAGACGACCCCTCCCAAAAACAGGCAAATCAAAATGGACTTTTATTACAATAGTCTAAATTTTGGGTGTCCATAAATCGATCATGATCTCAATAATAATTATATTATTTGACCAGTATTTTTAATTGGTTTATTTTCATTTTCAGATCTACTCATTCAAAAAAGTTAATGAATCAAAGCTTTTTACACAATGTGTAACAAACCTGTGGCTGTGTCTAGTTATTGCTCACTAAGGCTTAAAAAGCCACAGCACAATCGCCCACTGGATTACACAACAGAATCATAGTTTAACAATATTTTCATGAATGTTAATTTGTGCCTTCATGTGAAAATGACTTCATAGCCAATTACATCTATAAGAAAAAGTTTTTGACAGGTGTATTGACTCATGTGTGAAGCTCAGCAGAATAGGGAAAAAACACCAGACCTACGATCATCATAGCCTCAGTGATGCAGTGGGTAATTCTACGGTAATGAAATAACAATCAGAGCAAATTTTTTCACAGTAACGTAAAATATGGCCAGATTTTCTTGTTATTGTAATTTTGTTGCTGTAGAAATGCACCAGTGTTGATCCAAACTTTGGATGGCCCAAATTAATTATAGCTTTCCAAATTAATGGATACTTAGATATTTTTCCTTTATTTCCATTGTCATTGTTCATTGGCGCCATTACAAAATATTTCTGGTACACATTCTCATTGTCCTATAGTTTCTCACAGTGTAGGTGGTATTGCCCAATACATATCATGGTGCACTATCACACTGAAAAGTTATCTTTGATAAAGATAAAATGATAAACCACCCACCTGAAGTTACAGATAAAAGATCAATTCCAGTATTGCCTCTGGTACATTTGAAACTACTAACAAACTGAATTTGAGTTTTAACACCACGATCGCTTCTGGTAGCATCAAAAGCGACAACAGACCCAAACAATGAGCCCACAATTCTGTCTTTGAACATCTTGCCCCCTGCTGGAAGCTCTTGTTTACTACACAGCTTCCAGCACAGAAGCCAGCTGAGAACAGCCACAAAACCCAGCTCTCTACCCAATCACAATGCTCCGGTCAGGCGGAGGTCTTGGAAAATAAAGCAGTGCTGACTTATGGTTTTGATTTATAAATAACATTAATACTGATAGAATAACTCTATTAATGTCAATTCTGTCATTTGTACAAAGTTAAAATATAACATATATCTTTTAATGTTGAATAATGGACTAATTCTGAGGTTTTGTAACGAACACAGACAGATTGCAAAGGATTCTGGGTAAAATGTGCCTCTGCTAAACACTGATTGGTTCAGTCATTCATTATGTAAACCAACACATTAATGTGACGTGTGTCATGTGTTGGTGTTTCCAGATAAATGTGCTTTTGTAAAATATTACATTTTTTTATTTGTAAAAACAGGCATTTTTACAGAGCCCTGGAAGTGTCATCGCAAAATGTGCGCTCATTTTATTATATTGTGCGCACATTTTATGATGTTTTGCGCACGTTTTATGATGTTGTGCGCACGTTTTATTATATTGTGCACATGTTTTATTATATTGTAAAACGTGCACTCAATATTGTCTTGACACGTAAATGTTGGCTTTACACTGTACGAGTTTTGGCCCTTTTTCAGATGATTTTTCATTCGTGCGAGAATTTTTTAGACCGAGTTTCAGGTTAATCACACGTCCTGCATCGTGTAGTGTACATGGAGTAACAAGCTGCATTTAACATCTCACGACCACCTCCTGATCACCGATTGTATGGTTGAATGAAAATCAAACCTGTTTGATATTATTCTGGTCGGCCGTCGTGAGGGTATCCTGCTGCTGAAGAGCTACAAGCATCCATCTGCTCGCACTGTGCATGTGCAAACACCACAGACCTGTCTTGTTTTTGTTGTTGTTGTTGTTATTTTGATTTGTTTTTAAACTTTGATGTCTCCCATCGAGAATTTTTGTAAATGAAGTTTGAAAAAAAGCTTACGTTTTGCTTCTGAAAAAAACACGAGTCCGACGTGTGGTTTTTGAACGTACAATGTGTGTGAGAACATAAATCGGGCGCTCTGAACTTTTACACCATGCGGTTTTGTGGTACAGTTTGAACTGAAACCGAGTACAGTGATTAAAAATATCATACAGTGTCTGCCCAGCTTCAAGATGAATACTGCCATGAACTGCCATGAACACTACTGGCCAGTAGATGGCAGTAGAGACCGTGAAAACTTGCCAAAACAAAATTCCAGATCCGTGTCTGCTACATTTAAGATGCATGGAATTTAACAAGTGGAGGAGTTTAAGTATCTCGGGGTCTTGTTCACGAGTGAGGGACGGATGGAGCGTGAGATCAATAGATGGATCGGTGCAGCATCTGCAGTGATGCGGTCACTGTATCGGACCGTCGTGGTGAAGAGAGAGCTGAGTAGGGGGACAAAGCTCTCGATTTACCGATCGATCTACGTTCCGATCCTCACCTGTGGTCATGAGATTTGGCTCATGACCAAAAGAACGAGATCGCAAGTACAAGCGGCCAAGATGAGTTTCTTCCGCAGGGTGGCTGGGCGCTCCCTTAGAGATAGGGTAAGGAGCTCGGTCACTTGGGAGGAGCTCGGAGTCGAGCCGCTGCTCCTCCATGTCGAAAGGAGTCAGTTGAGGTGGCTTGGGCATCTTTTCCGGATGCCCCCTGGACGCCTCACTGGAGAGGTGTTCCGGGCATGTCCCATTGGGAGGAGGCCCCGTGGTAGACCCAGGACACGCTGGAGGGACTACATCTCTCGGCTGGCTTGGGAATGCCTTGGGGTGCCCCCGGAGGAGCTGGGGGAGGTGTGTGTGGATCGGGAGGTCTGGACGGCTTTGCTTGAGCTGCTGCCCCCGTGACCCGACTCCGGATAAAGCGGAAGAAATTGGATGGATGGATGGATGGAATTTAACAAATGCAAATACAATAACAACGTCTATAAACCAAGAGAATATATTCACAAGAGTTTTAGGAACTAGAGTTTAATGCTGTTGTCCATGGAGCCTGAACAGAGTGTCTCAAATGTATTTGTCCTGTTGTGAACGTACTGAGATTACCCTATCCTACCCATAATGCACTGCTGGGCACAGCATGTGCTCACTAAAACCTTAAAGATTAGCACATCAAGATTAGCACAACTAAAACATATATCTGATATTTTCACTTTATAAAACTTCAGACGTAACAGTAATTTTAAATAACTTGTACGAAATTTGTTTGGTTAAAATTTGAACCATAAGTTAAAAATGCATGCCTCTGGATGACTTGGGTGATATTGCCAGCGTATCAGTATGGTGTTAAAGGAAATGGTTTCTTTGTGTGTGTGTGTGTGTGTGTGTGTGTGTGTGTGTGTGTGTGTGTGTGTGTGTGTGTGTGTGTGTGTGTGTGTGTGTGTGTGTGTGTGTGTGTGTGTGTGTGTGTGTGTGTGTGTGTGACCAGTTCTCCTTTGTCTGCAGAGGATAGAGCATTTTCTCCTAGAAGCAGCTCTCTTCTGTTTGCAGAGGGTAGAATTATACATCTGTTATGAAACTTTTAACAGGTAGGTGCTCAACTGATTTTAAATTTTAAAAATGTTTGTCACTGTTCAGCTTTGTTTACTACGTTATTGGTCTAAAAGTTATCGGACAAAAATTTATCTGAAGATAATTAGTCTGATAATGGTTTTTAGAAGCAGAATAGTTTCTACATGCATAGAATTGTAGAACTTGGAATGTCTGACATGAAAAAAGATAATCTGATAATGAAAACATCTTCGATAAATATCTGTTATCGGATTATCGGAACTATGCCCACCACTGCACTGGTGATGGCTATGACTCTAGCGTACTGCCCACCCCTATATAAACTTCCTTAAGGGCCCCTTCGCAAATAGTGCGAATTTGGTCGATTTGCGCATAAAGTGCGCATGAAGCAGGAATCGCGTGCAAAATATGTAAAATCATAGCTGCCTCGTACACCTGTTGCTACAACTATTTGTGCACACCAGCGGCTGAAAGACAGAGTGTGCACTGTGCGAGCCCATCAAATCCTCTCACAGCAGGTGTCGGCCAAATTCCAGGTGACACACATGAACATCTAACACCGCTTGTTTGGCACTTAGAAAATGTGTGGCCATTCGCACTATTAACATGACAACAGTCAGCAGACAATCACTGTTGTGCTGGCAGTGAAATTTGTCCAAGTGCCACACGACTGTGAAGTTGCCGAGTGCACATGTGGTGTGCCAGAGTGTTGGCTCTCCCCACAACACCTGTGCATGTGTTTCGTGCCCCCCCCCCACTCCTCCCAACACGTGTACGTGTGTGGTTTGTGCACCTCTTCTCTTGCCCCAGCAGGCGAGGCATCGCTCATCTAATCACAGAGTGACATGTTGGTCTGTGCACTGGCAGTCCAGTCCAGTCCAGTTTATTTATAGAGCACATTTAAAAACAACAAAGTTGACCAAAGCGCTGTACAATGACATAAAATAAATCAATAAATAAATAAATAAATAAATAGATTGGCAACAATAAAAGTTTTTAAAACAATAAAATCATCAACCCTCAAGTCAAAAGCCAAAGAAAACAAGTATGTTTTAAGACGAGATTTAAAAACTAGAGGTGGCAGGGCAGGGGGCGTGGCTGGCTGCCCACAGCTGTTGAGACATCTCTGGTTCTGGACACATCACAGCTGCAGGAAATGTCCCGTGTTTTGGCAGACATGCGCGTGTGTGTGTTTGTGTGGAAACACATAAAAACATAAAAATGGATCATCAGTCTGTTTGGACACACAGCAGGCGATCTGAGTGTCACGTCTGACAGGACATGCATGTCAGGCCGTGAGGGCCGTGAGTGGCGCCGCAGGACCAGAACAACCCAACAGTGTGACAAATACGCCACTTTCAGTCATGTATCAGCAGAAATACGCTGTTTGGTCAGTTATCACAGCGCTTTTTTTTCTATTTTTAGAAAATACGTTTATCTGCTTGTTGATATTAACCATTTCACACTGCTTTTACAAGACAGTGACTGTAGTGCAGTGGCAAGTTTCCATCTGGTAATCAAAGTGTATGGGTTCAAATCCTGTGAGTCTGTAATTTAATCAGGGTTATTTAACCGTGTGCTTCTGTATTGTGTCCTCTTTTATGTATTATTTATATCAACCCAGTGCTATTCACTAATTATACAGCTGGTTTTTATTTTATTTTCCTCCACATCACCGGCGCGATGTGTTGCACCTCGTCCCATGGAACACAGTGTGAGCAGCTGCAGCAGCTCGCACTGGGTTCCTGCTCGAAATACACCATCGCGTGTACAAACCGTCGCACCCGCATCGTGCACGCATCCCTGTCGGCGCAATGTTTTGTGGTGTGCTCATACGAGCTCTACCGCTGTGAGTCACCCTGAGTTGTATGTATTAGCACTATGTGTAAAGTGGCCCTAACAGACATCACTGAAATCTAAAACGAGCTGGTTGAGGCGTAATTGTTGCTTACAGCAGAATAGTTTCTATATGCATAGAATAGAATTGTAGAACTTGGAATGTCTGACATGACAATCCAATGATTTCTAATGTAAATAGTGGTATATAACTTTGTTGTTTGCTACAGTTGTACAAATGTTTTTGAAATTTACAATTTATATTTACATTCTAAGTTATAAAAATGGTTTGTTAAATATGTTTGTGGTTTTCACAGTACTGTAAAAAAAAACTTTTATGTTCTATTTGGATTTTATGTTTTTGTGTGAATTTAGGTTCACTGTATTCATACAGTATGTCAGATTGAAAGAAAAACTGTGAAGTCACACAGGTGAGATTGTGATGAAAAAAATTACACCAAACAAGGCAAAGTAAACCATTTTTTTAGGTCAATTATGAAGGTAAAACCAAAAGTACTCAAAAACGGCCAATTATGCCCTGGACCCCAGAGGGTTAACTGTAAAAGGCAGATAAGGAAAATACCTCACAGTGTGACTACTTTAAGGTAAAAACTGTTTACACCGCGTGGTTGCAGACTCTGGTTGTGTGTTTGCAGTTGGTGTTTGTGCAAAGAGATTCGGCTGAAAGTAGACAATAAATACTTCTCTCTGTAAATCTTCAGATTTGTCTTCGCTAATGTTCTTCTCACTAAGGCAGTGAGTTTGTACTCAGATTCTCTTCAGGCTTTTTGGTCTGTTGCATCTGCAATTTTCCCAATACTGCGTAATCAGGTTTCATTATGTTTGACCGTGTTGTTACTGCAGATGATTAATGAAGCTGGGAAAGTTTGGAGTTTGTGTTAATGGCTTTTGGCTTAAATGAATACTTGATTTTCTGGGAGAATCTCTTTAGTATATTGGAAGAAATTGCACATTAGTTTTCTGCTGTGCACTACAGCTGTGTTTGTGCTACATTTTCAGAACTCTGTAAAATATGTCAGTACACCTTAACCATTTGAAATTCAGCAAATCCTTAATGCTTGATCATGCAACAGCATTCAACACCAAGACATGATGTGAAGAAGAGTCTGTGTTCTATTTGTTTAAAGCGGGTTAGGGGTTTCAAACTGGCGGACTGCGGGCTGGAGAAGGTCTACGAGTCAGTAGATGACAGCGTCATGTGATATCATGCATCTTTAAATACATTATAAACAAATAATATTAATACATAACCATCTGTGCACAAAACTCTGAAAATTCCTGCGTGTCAAACCCTGCACTCACAGAAATATCTAACCCTGACTTTTAAGATTTATGTAATTTTATTACATGACTAATTCCCATTTACTTTTTTTAGATAATTTTCATGCAAACCTACCAAATAAACCTTACATGATGCATATTCATTCCTGTAATAAATCCTATTTATTTAAAATGCATAACCCTCAGCTTTATGTATTTAGTATTAATAAAATATAATTACTCTAAATCAAGAATAATGACAGTATTTATTTAAAATACATAAAGTATACTGTCTGAATTGCATAATAATTATGTTACCTATACAAGATAAATGGCACAGATAAAATAATTATGCAATTCAAACAATATACTTTATGTATTTTAAATAAATACTGTCATTATTATTGATTTAGAGTAATTATATTTTATTAATACTAAATACATAAAGCTGAGGGTTATGCATTTCAAATAAATAGGATTTATTACAGTAATGAGTATGCATCATGTAAGGTTTATTTGATAGGTTTGTATTAAAATTATCTAAAAAAAAAAGTAAATGTGAATATGTCATGTAATAAAATTACTTTAATCTTAAAAGTTAGAGTAACTAGTTCTGTGAGTGTGAGGAGCATGATGATTTACACAACTTTGTCATATTTTGACATTACAGGCATGAGGCTGGAGTTCGTTAATAGTACACAAAATGTGACGGAAACCCATTGACCAGTGAGATCTACCTTAGGACAGATGGACACAATCTTTTAGTGGCCACTGACAGCTTGGCACCAATTCATCAACTTGCATTAAATATTTTCATTTGCATCCATTTTCTCAATACCCAGCGCAGCGCACTGAGTGCATTCTGGTTTAAGGGATGACAAATGCCTCTCTGAGTGGGTTTCTATCACCCAATAAATTGTGCAAATTCAAGTTGCAAATGGAAAATATGCTTAAAAAACACCTTAAATTTCGCAAAATTGTTTTTAGGCTTGCATGAGGTGGGATTTCCAGTGATTCCCAAAATACTTTTTTTTTTAAAAGTTGAATGGAAACAATTTTTCGCTAATATAAGTCACATGATATGCAGAAAGCATCATCTGACATTGTACTTAGGGTGTCCTGACACTTGCACAACTTTGATCTGCACACTTGCACGCCCACTTGCACATGGCCTCTGTAAATATAAACACTGTTTATAAGAATGACTACAATTCCTAAATATATACACATATAATATACACAACATCCTCTGGTGTAAAATTTTCAAGTCTAATTGAGCCAGTTTTTATGAATGTGGACACATAAATCAACAACACACATACAAATGCAAAATTTTACCATAATCCAGAGTTAAATCTTGGCCAGAAAAATTAACATTGGTTTTAGAATTGGTTTTAATTACAGGTGTATCATATTATTTTGTATTAGTCTGCATAAGAACTTGCGATATTATGTCCAAATTGCCAGATAAAGCACAGTGAGACAAAAGACAGTCATCAACGTCACGCTGCTTTATGAGTCAGTCACATACAGTCGTCTTTTGTAAACAGTGTTGCTAGTACAAGGCATTTTTTATATCTGATGTGTCCGAGTCAATCTCAGTATATATCACAGATAATGCAAAATCATTAAAATTAATGAAGGCTGTGGCACGTCGAGGTAGAGTGAGGTGAAACACAAACAAAATGACAAGAGGATGAGAGAAGCAGACCGAGATGCTGACCCCGATCCAAAGAAGAAACAATCCTGTAAGGCCACGAGCCAGTGGACCCACTGTGTCACCATCTGTCCAGGTCGCTGTTTCCCTCCTGGCTCACACAGATCCATTTCATCAATTTTTCTTTCAGCTCAGAATTCTAAAACAGGTAGTCACTGCTCTAAACATGTGAATTCACAGCGCTTTTCGCGTGGTATGTTCAGTGTCTGCTGTTGTATTCCCAGTAGTGTTGTGAGTGACATATCGATGCTGTGTTCTTCGGGTTTGTCTTGTGCATTCCGGCACACTATTGCGTAATGATGTGTTGTAGTCCATGCTAGTTTGCAGAGGTGGATGAGCAAACGAGCAGCTGTTTCTTTGGAGAACATGCCATCAATCAAAACTACCTGAGGTAATATTCTTAAGCTAGTCAGCAGCTACAAATATTTGGGTTTAACTATTGACAGGGATCTCTATTTGAAAGTTCATTTTAACCCTCTGGGGCCGGCGCCATCATATACGACGGCTAAGACCAGGCTTTACTAAATTATAAATAACTTCTTAATGATATGAGATAGAAACATACTCTTTTTTTTTTTGCTGAAAAGTTAACTCCATGGACTTTTGAGCTAGCCATCGGCCATCTTTGTACTCCTCATAGAAGCTGTGTGATGACATGCGCAATATGAGTGGCCAATCGGAATTAGTTCACCGTCACATGGTTTTACAAAATCTAATCGTAGGGCAGATTTACCTCACGTGAAACGCCAAAATCATTTTCAGGAGTGATATGTTACTAGTTGGCCCGTTTGAATAGCCCCCTGGGTGCTCCAATGAGTACAACTATTAGTAAATACTCAGTGCGCCCTGCGCCATTACGCACAGTGATCAGTGAAAGCAGACGGAGAGCCTCTGATGACAATCTCACGTGAAAGCTGCTTTAGGAGCAGCACAGAACAGTCCAAAACATAGTAGAAGTAGAAGTTTGTGTTGTAACCTTTGTGTAATAGTATACAGAAATTGCTTTGAGATGAAGACAACAAAAAAAAACCCCTGCAAAGACCATTTTATATATATCGTTCAAAATGTGCATTTGTGTTTTATTGTTTGAACCTTTTTGTTGTACAGTCTTTCACACAAGATCTCAAATTACCTTATAAAGTGTCAAAACAGTTATTTATTATAGTTTGCTGTGTGTTTTAAATAAATGTGTGTAGAAAATTATTTTTCCGCTTCTCTTTTTGCTTTCTTATTTTTGTTTGTAAACCTTTATTACACTTATAAAACACAACAAAAGCATATGTATTCTGAAAGCACAGGTTGTCCTGAAAAAAAGAGACATAAAACTTGATTGTGGGTTGCAGGGAGAGCTGTTAACAGCAATAATAAAACATTTATGCCAGGCGAGTGAACTGTCCAAAAAATGCCCTCAGACCCCAGAGGGTTAAACACCTGATTTCCAAATTAAGGGTAAACTGAGGCTTTCTTTAGAGAAACAAGTCCTTAAGAGTTCAGAAGCTCCCAATAACTGCTAACTTCCTGCCCTTTTTGGACTATGGCGATGCTGTGACTAGGTGTGCATCATCCAGTTGTCTACAGTCCTTGACCCTATTGTACCATTGCGCCCTGAGATTTATCACTGGTTGTAACTGCCTCACCCATCACTGTGAGTTGTACTTCAATGCGGACGTGCCCTCTTTGTCTGGCAGGTGTTATACACACTGGATGATTCTGGTTTACAAAACTCTTGTTAGTCTGGTTCCGATCTGTTTATACAGTTTACTTCTGAGCTCTGAAAGTCATTATGCTCTACACTCAAATGACATGTTATGTTTCCGTGTACCTTGTGCCCGCACTGAAGCGGGAAAGAATGCCTTTAGTTTTTGGAATGTTCTCCAATCCGAACTGAAACTGCCCAATTTAATCATCAATTGAATCAGCTTATAGAGCAGCAGATCAAAACAAAAGCCATTTCAAGGTGCCTTACACAGAACGATTCAACATAAAAATTAAAATAAATTAATAAATAAAAAAATCAAATACATTAAAAACAGAAGTAAAAGAATAAAACAGATAAAAAATAAAAACTATTCATAAGAAAGAGAATAAAAATAGGTTTTAAGTCTTGACGTAAAAATGTCCACAGACTCCGATTGCCTCATGGTCGCAGGAAGACCGTTCCACAGAGTGGGTGCATGATAAGAAAAAGCTCTTTGACCCGCTGACTTCTTCTTCACCTTGGGAACACAGAGAAGTCCCGCATCCTGCGACCGCAAAGCCCAGGCCGGCATGTAGGGTTCCACCAGATCGGCCAGATAAGACGGCGCCCAGACTGACTTCCCGAACACCTTCCGGTCTATCCTACGAGATCGCAAATGGGATTCGTTTGTGCAATACCTTTGTTTCTAAATCTAAATCTGCTTGAGTCTTTATATCATGTGCAATGTTATGACCAAGATGACTGTATTTTATTTATCACCAATGTTCTCATGTTGATGCTAACCTGTCCTTTATGACGTGCTGCTGCCTTTCTTGGCCAGGTCATCCTTGTAAAAGAGGTTTTGATCTCAATGGAATTTCTACCTGGTTAAATCAAGGTTATTATTTGGGGGAGGTGATGGTCTAGTGTTTAAGCATTGGGCTTGAGACAAGAGGATCCTCGGATCAAGCCCCAGCTTGACAGGAAAATCATTAAGAACCCTTGGGCAAGGTCCTTAATCCCCAGTTGCTCCTGATGTGTAGTGAGCGCCTTGTGTGGCAGCATCCTGACATTGGTGTGTTTGAGTGTGTTTGTGTGAATGGGGCATAATTGTAAAGTGCTTTGAGCGATGCAGATAGAAAAGCGCTATATAAATGCAGTCCATTAACCATATTATTATTAATATTATAACTGTCAGTGATTAACACTGTAATTATGGAGATTTAAAAAATATCATCTTCCAAAAGTCACTGTCTCATAAATATGCTTGTATCTCAGCCAATTTGTTTCACATCACCAGATATTTTTGTCTTTTGTATGTTAAACCCGCCGCCGTACAGATTACCGCCATCTACACAGTTTGTTTTGTTCGCCCCTGAACGCATCTTGTGTGTGCCACAGGAGTTTGCAGTGTTGACTAAAGAGCTGAACGTTTGCCGGGAGCAGCTTCTGGAGAGAGAGGAGGAAATCGCTGAGCTCAAGGCGGAACGAAACAACACACGCGTAAGATGTTTAACGGCCATTTTGCTTATTAGCACTGTGGCAGCCTCTGTGTTATTTTCCTCGTGTACTGTGGGCGTATGAGTGTGACACGGCCTGATTTCTTCTGTCACATCTTCTCCTTGTGATTCTCTTTTCTCTGTCTACTTTCCTAATCTCGCCCACTCTTCCCCTCTGTTTCCTTTGCTTCTCGATTCTAAAATCCCTCTCACCTCTGTGTTTTCTTTCTGCTTGTCTTCTGTGCTGCCGTTCTTCACGCTCCTTTTCTTGCTTCTCTCAAACGTTTTCATCATCGCCTTCTCTTCAGTTGTTGCTGGAACATCTGGAGTGCTTGGTGTCTCGCCATGAGCGCAGTCTGAGGATGACAGTGGTGAAAAGACAAGCCCAGTCCCCAGCAGGGGTCTCCAGTGAGGTGGAAGTCCTCAAGGCCCTCAAGTCTCTGTTTGAGCATCACAAAGCCCTTGATGAGAAGGTGGGTGAAACATTTACAGTGATGTCATGTTAATTTTGGGGCTTTTAATGACTTCTTTGAGCTGTTCTTTGGGAAGACCATTCCAGAACCTTAATGTTAGCTTACTTTAGCCAACCCACAATCAGTTTTGTTGTGTGTTTGGGATCAATGTCAAATCAAATCAAATCAATTTTATTTATATAGCGCCAAATCACAACAAACAGTTGCCCCAAGGCGCTTTATATTGTAAGGCAAGGCCATACAATAATTATGGAAAAACCACAACGGTCAAAACGACCCCCTGTGAGCAAGCACTTGGCAACAGTGGGAAGGAAAAAGGAAGAAACAGGAAGAAACCTCCAGCAGAACCAGGCTCAGGGAGGGGCAGTCTTCTGCTGGGACTGGTTGGGGCTGAGGGAGAGAACCAGGAAAAAGACATGCTGTGGAGGGGAGCAGAGATCAATCACTAATGATTAAATGCAGAGTGGTGCATACAGAGCAAAAGGAGAAAGAAACACTCAGTGCATCATGGGAACCCCCCAGCAGTCTAAGTCTATAGCAGCATAACTAAGGGATGGTTCAGGGTCACCTGATCCAGCCCTAACTATAAGCTTTAGCAAAAAGGAAAGTTTTAAGCCTAATCTTAAAAGTAGAGAGGGTGTCTGTCTCCCTGATCTGAATTGGGAGCTGGTTCCACAGGAGAGGAGCCTGAAAGCTGAAGGCTCTGCCTCCCATTCTACTCTTACAAACCCTAGGAACTACAAGTAAGCCTGCAGTCTGAGAGCGAAGCGCTCTATTGGGGTGATATGGTACTATGAGGTCCCTAAGATAAGATGGGACCTGATTATTCAAAACCAACAAATGTCCTGTTGGACCACCCAATTTTGGGCCTTTTAATGACTTCTTTGGACTGTTTTTTGGGAAGACCATTCCAGAAGCTTAATGTTAGCTTACTTTATCCAACCCGCAACCAGTTTTGCTGTGTGTTTGGGATCAATGTCTTGTTGGAACATCCAATTTTGGGCCTTTTAATGACTTCTTTGGACTGTTTTTTTGGGAAGACCATTCCAGAAGCTTAATGTTAGCTTACTTTATCCAACCCGCAACCAGTTTTAATGTGTGTTTGGGATCATTGTCCTGTTGGAACATCCAATTTCGGGCCTTTTAATGACTTCTTTCAGCTGTTCTTTCAGACAACTTTATTGATCCCAAAAAAGGGCAATTATGTTTACACCCCAATGACCTCAGACAAGATACAGCAATTAATCCACAATTACTACTTGTTTACCGTAGTAATGGCACACATCAAAATTAAAGACAACACATATACATTTGACATTGTTTATGTGCACTTAACTTGAAGCAGTCCGTCATCCGAACTGAGGTAAAGTGGGTGAAGGTCGCTGCAACTGTAAGTCGCGCCGCCAAGACCAGCTTGGGGGGGCAGAGAGTGGCCCAGTGTCCAGACACACAGCCCGGAAGGCCGCACAGGCTCCATCAACAGGCCTTATCTGTCCATCCTGGGGGGATCCCAGTCCTGAATCAGTCCACCAGAGTCTCAAGGTCCCACAGTCAACATCTCAGGACTGGGAAGGGAGGGAGGAATGTGGGGGACGGGGAGGGAGACGAGGAGCGAGGCTATCAGGAGTGTTCCTCAGGGGGAGGATTTTATCAGAGCGGCCTTGAAGGACAGCTGGTGTTTGGAAACCAAATAGATATCCAGATTAACAGACGCCTGGCAGATTCCACAGTCTGAAACTTCAGAGTGGCTCCCAAATACATCTGAATAGAGGAGAGATGTGGTCTTACAGACAATCAAAGCGGTTTTCCAGTGCAGCCATTCTCCCCGAGATGGATTCCAACGTGCGTTTGACACCCACCGACTGAGCTGACACTGCCCTTCCAATTGAATCAATTATGTGGGGCAGCCTGGACGGGCCGATTAATGCCGCCTCCACCTTCTTAATTTTCCGGTAGACCAGTGCTGTGGCTGCTCCACACAGCAGAAACCCAGTCACCACAGCTCCAAATAAGTAAACATCTTCAACGTCCTCCACAGACAACGTGTACAGGCGCATGACTTGCCACCTCCAGCTGTCCATCATGTAACCCACCACATGTGTCCCGGCAGGACAGGTCGGGTCCTCCGCTCCTGAGTGTCTTGTGGAAAAATAGTATCAATTGCGTTCAGAGACCACTAGATCAGATCCATTTTGTCGTTTTCCAGAGGAGCAGGGCTGGCAGCCTCACAGACAAAACACGCTAAGGGAGAGTGGAGGAGATGCGACTGCCCTCGTTGTCACAAGCACAAAAAAAAAATTTGGGAAGACCATTCCAGAAGCTTAATGTTAGCTTACTTTATCCAACCCACAACCACTTTTGTTGTGTGTTTGGAATCATTGTCCTGTTGGAACACCCAATTGTGGTCAAGTGTCAACTATCTAGCTGTTGATTTGAGGTGATATTGAAGATAGTTCTCCTTCTTGTTGCAATGCATCACTATCACTGGCAGCAAAACAGCCCCAGAGCTTGATGCTACCATCACCATTCTTGAGAGTTTGTAAAGTGTTCTTTGGTTTGAAAGCCTCACCTTTACTCCTCCAAACATACCTCTTATCATTGTGGCCAATTAGCTCAATCTTTGCCTCGTCGGACCATAAGACCTTTCTCCAGAAGGCATCTGGCTTGACCAAGTGGGCAGCTGCAAATTTCAGTCTAACTTGAAGGTGTTGATTTTGGAGCAGGGGCGTCTTTCTTGGTTGGCACCCTCTCAGTCCATGGCAATGTAAAACTTGTTTCACTGTGGCAGTCACTCTGGTGTTCCAGTTAATAGTAGACCTGAGCTTTGGTGGTTCTGCTTGTTCCTGAATATTCAGTTTTCTCTCTGAGGGTTACACTTTGGATCCAGACCATGGCAAAGTGGTGACACACCCACAGTCATTTGAAGTGATGATCTTAGTTAGGATCTGCAGTTGTTTAAAAATGGCTTCAAGAGACTTTCTTAGATCTTTACTGAGTTTTTTTTTTTACTTTCCTATTATTCTGAGTATTGGTCAGTCCATAGCGTGCTGTCAAACATCCTTTTTATACTGGGAGGACAAACTTCCAGCTGTAGTCAATCATGGTCACTAACGAGGAGTTAATAGGCCTTACCCAAAATTACCATGACATTCATGCCCGTGATGAGCGTATGTAAACGTCTGCCCACAACTGCACTCTTTAACACCTCCAAACACTGCATGACAAACCAGTATGCAGAAGAAAAAAGAAAAAAATCACATGCAAATAAGCTGGATGCCTCCAAGATTTTAAAGCGGTACAAAAATCTGCAGTCCACCAAAAAGACCTCAAAGAAGAGGACAGATGGTGCAAAAGTAACATTAGTGTTTTAATTTGCTCCTCAGTTTGTAGCGCGATGTAGCCAGTTATTGTTAGCAACATCTACCAGGTTAGCCAATATTAGCAGATAAACATCAGTAGATTGATGAACAACACATTCTGTGGTATTTCAAGTGTAAAAGAAAACCACCGTAGCATGGGTCGATCTAGACACACCTGTGCATGGTTTTGATGAATGTGGGAATGTCGTTGCACGCCAGCAAACACATGGTCCTTGACAGCTCCTTAGCCCGATCCAATGGCTGGGAAATCTCAGATGATCGGGGTCTGAGGACCTACTGGAGCCGTCACCCGCCTTCACAGCCATGGGTTACAAGTCATCACTTCCTCTCCCTGATCCGCCATTGAGGACTTCTTGTGCCCTGTTAGCCATCCTGTGTTCAAGGTTCCTGTTGGGCCTTCATGGTTACCATAGAGGCAACTGGATACTCAAGGTCGTCCCCTACTTGATACGTTACTCAGGCGTCACAACTAACTAGCATAATAACAGACATACAAATTTGGGCATGACAGAATTCTGGTATACAATAGAGGTACAGATCTATTGGTTTGTTCGTCCTAACAGTTAACCTAGATCTATTATTTTCTTGTCTACTCTACTGTGTAGGTTCGAGAGCGACTCCGTGTGGCCCTTGAGAGGGTGTCCATGTTGGAAGATCAGCTTGCAGCATCTGCTCAAGAGGTAAAGTCCAATGGTGGTGAATCTGTGCAAATCTGCAGGGCTGGTGAGAAGAAAGAACTTTCATTTGTTGTTTTCTTTCTTTTTTCTCTCTCTCTCTCCAGGTAATCTCTTTAAGAGACCAAATTAAAAGACGTCAACAAGGGTTGGACGGCGGGAAAGATGTAAGGGAGGGTGTTATGCATGTTGGTTCCAGTTATCTTTGTGTGTGTTAGCGTACAGACAGTCAGTAGAACAGTAGATGTGTGGGTATCACGTTGTGTCATTGTGATTCTAGCTCCACGTCTTATACCTCGTGAACATCACATCTACTTAACAACCTGCATCCGTTCTAACTCGCTGTCTTCTTCATCACCCTTGCGCCATGCCAGCGGCTGCCAAACGGCCCGTCTTCAGGCCTGGAGGACAGTGAGATCGAAAGGCAGAGAGAAGGAGAGATCGAGCGACAGAGAGCCGAGCTGTCCCAGCTGAGGGAGAGGCTGGCCCTCATGTGCCGGCAGGTGAGTCCACAAGGTGTCCACAACTTCAGTTTGATTAAAGTCGACAGTTTGTCCATCAACGTCGAGCGGAGGTTGGCCAACCACTGATGATGTCATTTAAAAAAAAAAACGATGTGAGAAGGTGATGTTTGACAGCGATAATCTGTTGATGCAAATTTGGGAGGTGGTGGTTAAGCGTTGAGCTTGAGACCAGAGGACTCTGGGTTCAAACCCCAGCCTGACTGGAAAATCATTAAGGGCCCTTGGGCGAGGTCCTTAATCCCCAAGTTGCTCCCGGTGTGTAGTGAGTGCATCACTTTACCACTCGTGGAATATTATGTAAGATTCTTTCTGTTTGTATTTAGCGTAATCTAATTCCGCATGGAACTTGACTTCCGTATTTTGGTAATTACTTTTCTTTTACCTTATTTTTGCGTACCTGCATTGTTGTTCTGTAATTGTCCCTGTGCTGCTGTAACATCGTAAATTTTCCCGTCATGGAACTATTAAAGGATTATCTTATCTTATCTTATCTTATCTTATCTATCCTTTTTTAATCTTATCTTGTCTTTGTTCTTATCTTATTTTATCTAATCTTATCTTTTTCTTATCTTATTTTATCGTGTCTTATCTTATCTTTTTCTTGTCTTATTTTATCTTATCTTTTTCTTATGTTATCTTGTCTTGTCTTTTTTCTTATCTTATTTTATCTTATCTTTTATCTTGTCTTATCTTTTTCTTATCTTTTTTCTTGTCTTATTTTATCTTATCTTATTTTATATTATCTTTTTCTTATCTTATTTTATTTTATCTTGTCTTATCTTTTTCTTATTTTATCTTGTCTTATGTTATCTTTTTTCATATCTTATCTTTTTTCTTGTCTTATTTTATCTTATCTTATTTTATCTTGTCTTATCTTTTTTCTTATCTTATTTTATCTGATCTTATTTAATCTTATCTTTATTCTTATATTTTATCTTATCTTGCCTTTTTTATCTTATTTATCTTATCTATTTTCTTATTTTATTTTATCTTATAAGTTGCTGCTTATGAAGATGTCTATAATTACAAATATAAGTATTTCTGTCATTCATGTGTTTTGTTCCATTTGATGATGACAATATATTAATAATACGTAAATATTTTTTGTCCAACTGTCAAGATAAATCAAGTTATCTACTACTGTGCCACTCTGCCCTCTTGTGGCCAAAGTATTGACAATTTGTAGAAACCACAGAAAAATCCTATCGCACCCAGTTCCTCGTGCACAAACAGACACAATGTGATTTAACTGAGCAAGACTCATTAGTTGATGATGACTGATAAATAACTGAAAACACTTTGTCCTGTAACATCTTTGCTGTTTGGTCAGGCGGCCATGATTCCATTATGTCAACATTTAAGGGACTGTCATCGTGCATTCTCACGATCGATCAGTGCTGCGTTATTTACACTACACTGACTCATACAGATTCTATGTGTGTCATTCCGTGACCCTTCATTGTGTCACATCAGGTCGGCGAAATAGAGGAACAGCTTGCGGCCGCCAGGAGGGAGGTGACGAAATCAGAGGAGGCCAATCAGAAGCTGCAAAGGGAGGTGAAAGAGGTCTGTTGGTCCAGTTTGCCCCTTCCTGGCCAAAAAAAAATAATAATAATAACAAAGAACCCCTGAGCTCTTTCGACTGCCAGGCCACCAAAATGGATATTATTAGAGCATGATGGACATCTGTTCTAAATCAATCAATCAATCAATCAACTTTTTTTTTATATAGCGCCAAATCACAACAAACAGTTGCCCCAAGGCGCTAAATGAAGTCCTCTGTATGAATTTGGGGTGTTGAACAATTTTTAAAACTGATTAAAGAAGCACATTTGCAGTTGTTAATGTTGATACACTCATTTTAAAAATGTATATAATGTATAATAATAATATTCTTATAATAGCAGTTAATAATCACCTCGTAGTGATGTGTCTTTGCTCTTGCAGGCCCTCTGCCAAAGGGAAGACATGGAGGAAAGGATTACAACACTAGAACGCAGGTAGTCTAGCAGCATTGGAAAAGAGGTGACATCTCTCATTTTTCTTTCTTTTATTTGGGCAGATTTTCAGTTCTGCCCACTTACTGGAACAGAAGGGCCATATGTTTCACCTTTTGGCTTGCAGCATGTTTCAAAGGTGTCCTGACACCTGTTTACACAGACGAAAGCTGTTTTACATAAATAACATTTGCACTGAATTCCTATTAAGTCAAAGGTGCGGCTCAGAGTAACGGCCAACATTTTTGACCTCTGCTCAACACTGGAGGCAGAGTTCATTTCAAACGAGGCCCTTGTTTGATTGATCGATAATGAAAATAATCGTTATAATGATTATTTTCATTATCGATCAAGCTGGTAATTATTTTCTTGAGTCACTGTACCGTCAATAAAATGTCTGAAAAATGAAAAATTGGTGTTTGTCAAAGCCCACGATGATACCATCAAATGTCTTGATTTGGTCACAAGTCAAAGATGTTCAAGAGTAAAGAAACTAGTAATGAATCAGAAAATAGTCACATTTATGAAGCGATAATACAGATTCAGATTCTTTATTGTCATTGTAACAGGTACAGCAAAAGGTAAGGTGCAAGCCTTTCAGTGCAAATATAAATCTGAGTATACTACGTGCAGGCTTGAAAGATCTGAGGAAGAAAAGAAAAATAAACATCAAATTTAACGGAATGAAAGAGGTATGTCCAGACCTCAAATTTAAAAAAGAAAAAAAATCATAAGAACGTAGTAGCAAAAAAGAGATTGCATATTAAAAAAAGAGAAAAGTATGTACAAAACTGTGCATATTTCAGTGGCAGTAGATATTTATTGCACATAAACAAATATTGCATAATCAGAGAATTTGGGCTTTTTTGTTTGTTTGTTTTTTGTTTTTTTTAACAAAATGACTATTAATACGGTACCATACTCCATTTTCTCATAGGCTTCCAATTACAAAGTGCTGTGATTGCGCGCCTTCCAATAAGAAACCACTATGATTATCGGGGGACATGAGGTTGAAGCCCTAAAATGATGAATTTCAAGGTCAAAACATAGGGTTAGGTTTGAGGGTTAGTTTCGATGACAGTGGGTGGCGTGCTAATGTACAGATGCAGCTGTCCAGTTTGTTCAAAAAATAGGTTGAATTCCGAAATACGAGGTCTGTCCAAAAAGTATCGGTCCTTTTTATTTTTTTCAAAAACCATATGGATTTGAATCACGTGTGATTGCATCAGCCAAGCTTGAACCTTTGTGCGCATGCGTGAGTTTTTTCATGCCTGTCGGTTGCGTCATTCGCCTTTGAGCAGGCTTTGTGTGAACAGTGGTCCACCCCTCTCGTCGGATTTTTATTGCGAATAAATGTCTGAACGATTTGGAGCTTTGCTGCATCAATTTTTTTCCAGAAACTGTGAGAGACCTCCAGGTGGATATGTTCGGAAAATTTAGATGGCTTTCAGCGACAATTTTATGGGGATTACACTGATTAAGGAGTGCTCCAGCCGGTTTAAAGACCGCCCACAGTGTCTGAGAGCGCGGCGCGCTCCAAGCGCCAATCGACAGGCTCAAACCCCGCTGAAACAACCAGATCATTTCCAACGTGAAGGCTTTGTTGATCCGGGACATCGTCTGACTTTCACAAAAAAGGCAGAAGGCGTGGACATCACCACTTTTTCGGCACATTCTACTGTTACAGGAGTTTTTTTCATGGAAAGAGAAGCGGAGGATTGCGCCACTGTGCCGCTCATGGCACAGGACAAAATCACCTCCGTGTTGGTCTCACAGGACGGCTTTCAGATGGCTTTCAGACGGCTTCCGGTTGCTTTTCAGTCGTGTGAGTATCCGAGAAATTGTGCATGAGCTGGACATGCCCCAACATGTCCTGTGAGGCTTCATCACAACGTTGCTTTGCGCCATGCGGCTCCACCGCGATGCGCAGAATTCCTCCACTCCTCTTTCCATGACAAAAACTCCTGTAACAGTGGAATGTGCCGTTCATTTGTAAACTGGACGCTGTCTTGATCTGGTATGTCGTCTGATGAGCACAGGAATTGCGGAAGACGTGGACATCAGTACTTTTTCAGCACATTGAGACAGACGTGCGGAGGAATTCCGCGCATCAGGATGGAGCCGCATGGCGCAAAGCAACACCGTGATGAAGCCTCACAGGACATGTTGGGGCATGTCCAGCTCATGCACAATTTCTCGGATACTCACACGACTGAAAAGCAACCGAGAGGGGTGGACCACTGCTCACACAAAGCCTGCTCACAGGTGAATGACGCAACCGACAGGCGTGAAAAAACTCACGCATGCGCACGAAGGTTCAAGCTTGGCTGATGCAATCACACGTGATTCAAATCCATATGGTTTTTGCAAAAAATAAAAAGGTCCGATACTTTTTGGACAGACCTCGTAAGTGTAGCTATCGCGAGTTTTAGAATGAAGCAAAGCAGGAGTATTGTGTATCACCACCAACAGGTGTGGGGTGGTAAACATGCAAAGATTTTCACAGGTGTGTGTGTGTGTGTGTGTGTGTGTGTGTGTGTGTGTGTGTGTGTGTGTGTGTGTGTGTGTGTGTGTGTGTGTGTGTGTGTGTGTGTGTGTGTGTGAGAGAGAGAGAGAGAGAGAGAGAGGAGAGAGAGAGAGAGAGAGAGAGAGACACACACAGTCCAAAATACCCAGACAGATTGACAATCCACCTAGTCTAAATTAAAAATTTGATTAAGGCAGTGGCTACAGGTGTGGAAAATTCTAGTGGCTACAGGTGTGGAAAATTCTATGCCTTTGATTGGCTGTTTGTCGTCAAGCGAGAATCCGAGTACCCTGTGCTCAAGTTTCTAAGAATACAGCTGATTCTTTAACCTTAATCTGAACCCTAACACTGATCCACGGGACTTGAAATTCTTTTCGGAACTTCTCGTAATGTAATTGTAGAATTCGTGTTTTGGGATAAGTTCTCCGTACCGATAGAGACTTTGATCAACTAATTAGTTAGGCCAAATTGAAGTTGTAATTTCACCTGGACTATATGATTTTTCTAAAAAATACAGAATCTGGGATTATTGATGTGCCAAGTCTGATTTTCCAGCCACCTAAGCAGTATCAAAATTTTAATTCTGCCTTGATAAAATTAATATCTTCCCATGCTGAATTAAATTGAAATCTCTGACTCTTATTTTGTGGTGAGCAAGGCATTTTGCTTCTTTTTTTTTTTTAAATTGGCAAAATTTATATTTTGAATTCACAGAGAATAAATCAGCGCTTCCATTCCACACAACAGAAATCTGCCTATATTATGATTTTATCTGCCAGGTAACAGGTATAATCAATAAATAAATTGTAATTGTCATTTTATTTAATTTAATTTACAGCAACATATCAAAAACACAACCACAATATTGAAATACAGCATTAACATGTTTTATCTTAATATCACTATCAAAAATTATTGTTACCCTTTTAATTTACTTTAACAAAATCCTCTTTTTGACAGTTATCATATTAATTACTATGCTAAAATGACTCAAGTTTATTAAACATTACATATATTTTACTTTAATACAGTTCATACAAAATCTCTGTATTGAATTTTTATTTTTTAATTTAATTTTTAAATTTTCAATATTCACTATACTCTATTTGGCTGAGGCAGAATTAAAATTTGGATTTATTTATTTATTTTATGTATTTATTTACTCCTTGCTGGATTTTAAATCTGTCTGTGTGAGTTTGAGGCAACATCAAAATTTTAATTTAACCTAGAGGCCAAATTAAAATGAGATTCCTAATCCTAATGTTTAATTTGATATTGAATGCAGGTACCTCAGCGCCCAGAGGGAGGCAACGTCTCTCCACGATATCAAAGATAAGCTGGAAAATGAGCTTGCGAGCAAAGAGTCCCTCCACAGACAGGTACGTTTGAAATCATGTCATTACTGTATGTTTTAATGACCTTGTTGTTGTTTTTGAGCTCCTGCTGTGCATGAAATTCCAAAACCAGACACTCCAGGTGCCTTTTACTCTGACGCTGCGCAGCCCGTTTAAAAACTGGTTCATCACGCACAAGCCAAGCTTCTCCAGTCACAGCCGTAGTATCGACTGCATGTTGTTGCTTCATTCCAGAGTGAGGAGAAGAACAGACAGCTGCAGGAACGTCTGGATGAAGCCAAGCAGAAACTGCAGCAGACGTTACAGCGGGCAGAGACACTGCCTGAGATTGAGGCTCAGCTCGCCCAAAGAGTCGCTGCTCTCAACAAGGTACTTTCTATTAAATTTTTTAGGATAATCTGCAATTCAGACTCACAGATTTGAATTTCTGGCTCATTTTGATCTTTTGGTCTCCTTCCAGATTATTAGGTCATAATGCATATTGTAAAAAATAAAATAATGCAATGATAAAATACCCTCGGCTGTATGAACATTGTCTTCTTTATAATTTGCAGTTGTGTGTGTGTGTGTGTGTATATATATATATATATATATACACGAGGTCTGCGAGAAAAATAACGTACCTTTTTATTTTTTTCAAAAACTATATGGATTTGAATCATGTGCGATTACATCAGCCAACCTTGAACCCTCGTGCGCATGCGTGAGTTTTTTCATGCCTGTTGGTTACGTCATTCGCCTGTGGGCAGGCTTTGAGTGAGGAGTGGTCCACCCCGTCGGAATTCCTTTGTCTGACTTCTTCCTGAGAGACTGGCGCTTTGCTTGATCAAAATTTTTTCAGAACCTGTGAGGCAGATCGAAGTGGACACCATTCGAGAATTTCACCTGGTTTTCGGTGAAAATTGTAACGGCTGATGAGAGATTATGGGGTGTTACTGTCGCTTTAAGGACTTCCCATGGAGCGGGACGTCACGCAGCGCTCCGAGGTGCCGTCGTCAGCCTGTTTCGAGCTGAAAACCTCCAAATTTAAGCCTCTGTTGACCCAGGACATCGTGAGAGAACAGAGAAGTTTCAGAAGCGCTCGGTATCAGCAGTTTATCCGGACATTCCACTGTTAAAGGAGATTTTGTAATGAAAGACGTGCGGACGAATTGGTGCGTTGGCAGGCAGCCGGCGCAGCGCGCCGCCACAGGAAAGACACCTCCGTTGGAAGCCTTAAGGACAAGTTGGAACATGTCCAGCTGTTAAACAATTTCTCAGATACTCACTCTACTGAAAGCCATCAAAAGCCGCCTGTTTTTACAAATGGTTATCAACACGGAGAAGTCAGACAAAGGAATTCCGACGAGGGGGCTGGACCACTCCTCACTCAAAGCCTGCCCACAGGCGAATGACGTAACCGACAGGCGTGAAAAAACTCTCGCATACGAGGGTTCAAGCTTGTCTGATGTAATCACACGTGATTCAAATCCGTATAGTTTTTGAAAAAAAATAAAAAGGTCCGATACTTTTCTCACAGACCTCGTGTATATATATATATATATGTATATATATGTATATGTATATATATGTATATATATATATATATATATATATATATGTATATATATATATATATACATATATATATATATATATATATATATATATATATATATCGCGCCCGGTGTGAACGCGGCTTTAGACTCCAAGAGCTGCACAAGTAAAAAGTAAAACTGCCATGACATAATTACATGACTCATACATATTACATAACTTAATACACACATCAATCATACATATTGCACATCCCTAATACACATATCCAAATTGCACATACCCGTATTACACAGCGGTCTCCCATAAATAATTAATGCATATTGCACATATCCCTAAAAACACATACCCCTATTGCACAGCCATCTCCCACATATGGTTAAGGAAAATACTAACAGTGAATAAATAACACTAAAATTACAATGCCACCATGTCATTAATGCACAATCCTACTACCTATCCCAGGAACCATATTTAAGACTCTAATTGATGTGGGCACAAATGAGTTTTTAAAGCGATTCAATTTGCACTGAGGGACTCTGTATCGCCTACCAGATGGTAGGAGTTCATACTCAGGATAGAGGATATGGGAAGGATCTGACAAAGCTCTCTGCGCTTGTTTGAGAACAGACTGTTCATACATGGACTGCAGGGAAGAGTTTCCCGTCCTCCCTACAACTTTCATAGCAGTCTTCACCAGACGAGCAAGCCTAGATTTTAACTGGACAGAGAGATTACCGTACCAAGATGACATCCCATACCATATTTACACACAAATGAAATGGAGTTTGCAGCTAGCTAGACCAACCTGTGAACTCACCATGCTAACGTCCACAAATTGTCTTGTAAATCACTTCAGAGGTGTTATCAGGTTACACAAAACAGTGCTTTCAGTTTTAGAAGTGTTTATTTCTCGCTAGCTTTTACATAATATATGGCAAAGAGGTTATATTTACACACAATTGGAGTTTGCAGCTAACTAGACCAGCCTGTGAACTCACCACGCTAACGTCCACGAATTGTCTTGTAAATCACTTCAGAGGTGTTATCAGGTTACAAAAACAGTGCTTTCAGTTTTAGAAGTGTTTCTTTCTCACTAGCTTTTACATAATATATGGCAAAGAGGTTATATTTACACACAAATGAAATGGAGTTTGCAGCTAGCTAAACCAGCCTGTGAACTCACCATGCTAACGTCCACGAATTGTCTTGTAAATCACTTCAGACGTGTTATCAGGTTACAGAAACAGTGCTTTCAGATTTAGAAGTGCTTATTCCTCACTAGCTTTTACAAAATGTATGACAAAGGTTATATTTATACATAAATGAAAAGGAGTTTGCAGCTAGCTAGACCAGCCAATGACATCACTGTACCGCTCTACTCTGATTGGGTATCACCCCCGCCCCTCAAAAAAAAGAAAAAAAAAACGGAACAGATTGAAACAGAATGCAACTTTTTAACCTCTTAAAATAGGTCAAGGTTAGCCATCTTTGAATTTGTCTAAGGTCTGTGTCCCAAGAATGTTCCCTGTGAATTTGAAGACTCAGGCAGTAATAGGACTGGAGTTATGCTGAGCACAGACGGATGGGCGGATGGACGGATGGATGCAAAGTTTTCACAATACCCGATGACCATATTTGATGACCTCGGGTAAAAATATAGTGTTTTTAGTGATATTCATGTTATCATTGTTACTCTGCATGCTTAATCTCCACTGCTGTAAAGCAATATCACCCCTCGACTTCTGTGACATATGTCACGGACATCCAGATCTGAACTTTTTCTTACAATGTGTGACACACCCTTGAGCCAGTCTGGGATCTGTGTGACACCCCACATGGTGTTTCGGGTGATGGGCGTGTGACAAGCGGCAATTTCTCCCTATTTAAAGTGACAGAAACAGAAAGAGGTTTCTCAAGAAACATTTCCTCTCATTTAGGCCGAGGAGCGTCATGGAAACTTTGAGGAGCGGCTACGGCAAATGGAGGCCCAACTTGAGGAGAAAAACCAAGAGCTGCAAAGGGTAAAGCCGTTTATCTTCCTGTTCTCCCCCACCCCGTGTTGTGCAAAATCAAACTTAGCAGTCCACCGCTGAACGCCTCGCTCGCTTCACTTTAGGCGAGACAGAGGGAGAAGATGAACGACGAGCACAACAAACGCCTCTCTGATACAGTGGACAAGCTTCTGTCTGAGTCCAATGAGAGACTGCAGCTGCACCTGAAAGAGAGGATGGCAGCGCTGGAAGAGAAGGTAAAAAAAATAATAAAGATGTGTCAGAGGTGCAGAACGTTTTGTGATGTCACAAAGAACAGGACGTGATATTCTAAAATCATTCATCTGCTGTGATAGAATGCTCTTTCTGAGGAGCTGGCCAACATGAAGAAGATCCAAGACGACCTTTTAGCTAATAAGGTATTCACCGTTTGAGCAGGTTTCAGAAAATACATTTTCAAAACCTCCATGTTTGTACGGCTGCGTGCTGACATCTTCTCCTTTTCTAATCCACTAGGAACAGCTTCTGGCTGAGCTGGAGAGAATCCAGCTGGAGCTGGATCAGCTGAGAGGCAGGTCTGGCTCTTCCTATTCCAGGTTAGGCACAGTAGACCTTCAATGGAATAGATAGTATGTGTTCTGTGTATCCATACAGGGGTGTAGGAATTGGTGGAACAGGGAGGATGTGCCCCCCATCTTTTAATCGTGTTTTGCACCTTCCTCTTTCCTCGCTTTTAATGTTAGATTAGATTAGATTAGATAGAACTTTATTGATCCCTTGGGAAGACTCCCTCAGGGAAAATGAGGTTCCTGCAGCGTTGTATAGCAGCACACAGGGGAAGAAGCACACATAGCATCAAAAGTGGAAAAAAAGAAAAATAGTTTGCAAATATAAATATAAATACAGATACACAATATAAATACCAAACATACTCATCAATACTGGTTTACTGGCTACTGCTGTTCCTCTCATTCTCATTCCCGACCTCTGTCTTCCTGTTACTCTTCCTCCCCCACAAATGTTCTCATTGTACATGTGATTGAATGCATTTTTCAGCCATAATCCAGATCAAAATCCCGCTTAATGCTTAAATCCAGTCCCATCAGTTTGAAACAACTAATGAATTCTGTATCTCACCATAGGGCAGGCAGCGTCAGCTCACTTCCCTCCACCCTTTTTCGAAGATCTCTACCAGGGAGCGCCTCAGAACTGCGGTACCCGCAGGGAGGAGGTTCCCTACCTGCTGGCTACGGCAGCTCCTCTGGCGGGGTGGTGGTGAGGCGCTCGCACCGCGGCCGGTGGGCGCCCCCGAGAGACGACAGCAGCAAGGTGGTGATCACACACTGTGCACGGCTTTTATGATGATGATGATATTTATTTTTCATGTAGCATTGGATTAGTTTGTACTACCTTTTATAGACTATGGAACTTTGCAACTTCTATGGAACCACTGGGGAACACAGAGCCGTAACAGGAAGGCAACGATTGCAGCGGCACTAAAAAAAATTGTTAAATTGATTTGTAGGGAAACCAAACAGATTAGATTAAAGATTAGATAGATCTTTATTGATCCCTTGGGAAGACCCGGAATTGCAGGAAAAAAAAGCAGCACACAGGGTAAGAAGCACACAGAGTATCAACAGTGAAAGTTAAAAAAAAAAAAAAACAGTTTGCAAATATCAATATAAATACACAAATATAAATGCCAGGCATACTGATCAATACTGGTTTACTGGCTACTACTGTTCCTCTCCTTCCTGTCCTCTGTCTTCCTGTTACTCCTCCTCCATTTGCCTTCAGATCATCAAATCACTCTGAAAAGCTGCTCAGACTTCATTCTTTCTATGTCCATCCATTCTTTTCAGTATGGAGAATGGGACAGTAGCACTATGCTCGGCCCCGGCTTTGAAGGCGGCGTGGAAGGAGGCTGTTCTGATGATGAGGACGACAGGGAGACTCTGTTTGGGTCTGAGTTGCTCTCCCCCAGTGGACAAACAGATGTACAGACTTTGGCCATCATGCTACAGGAGCAACTGGAGGCCATCAACAAGGAGATTAAGTAAGTTATTGCATCTGTGGCACAATGTTAAGTTTTTTCCCGTGGACCAGATCAGATGAGTCATTTTATGTGGCCCATAAATTTCCACAACATTCACCTCTAGTTCTCTTTGTGGAACCTGCATTAATCATAAATGTCCACCAGGGGGAGGTATTGCTCCATTTCAAGAACCTTGCATATCGGCTGCTATGGGACACCACCAATGACGACTAAACGATGACCAACCTGTTACTTGTATTACCAGATTTGCAACACTGGAGGCACTATACAGTTCAGTTACAAATCGTTGCACTTGGTAATAGTACCTGCTGGCATGAAAAGTAACAGCAACAGCAATTTGACTTCTTTTTCTTCTTTGTCTTTTGGCTCTTCCCGTTAGGGGTCGCCACGGCAAATCAGTCGTTTCCATCTCACCCTGTCCTCTGTATCTTCCTCTGTCACACCAACCACCTGCATGTCCTCCCTCAGCACATCCATAAACCTCCTCTTTGGCTTCCCTCTTCTCCTCCTGCCTGGTGGCTCCATCCTCAGCATCCTTCTTCCTATATACCCTGGGTCCCTCCTCTGCACATGTCCAAACCATCTCAGTCTCGCACCTCTGACTTTGTCTCCAGACTGTCCCACCTGAGCTGTCCCTCTGATATGTTCATTCCTAATCTTGTCCATTCTTGTCACTCCCAAAGAGAATCTCAACATCTTCATCTCTGCCACCTCCAGCTCTGCCTCCTGTCTTTTTGTTAGTGCCACCATCTCTAAACCGTACAACATAGCTGGTCTCACTACTGTTTTATAAACTTTCCCCTTCACTCTTGCTGATATTCTTCGGTCACAAATCACTCCTGCCACCTTTCTCCACCCACTCCACCCTGCCTGCACTCTCTTCTTCACCTCTCTACTACACTCTCCATTACTTTGAACAGTTGACCCCAAATATTTAAAGTCATCTACTTTTACCACTTCTACTCCTTGTAACTGCACTATTCCACTGGGCTCCCTCCCATTCACACACATCTACTCAATCTTTTTCATTCCCCTTCTCTCCAAAGCATATCTCCACCTCCTCAGACTAGACTCAACTTGCTCTCTACTCTCACTACAGATCACAATGTCATCTGCAAACATCATAGTCCATGGTGACTCATGTCTTATCTCATCCGTCAACCTGTCCATCACCACTGCAAACAAGGAAGGACTCAGAGCTGATCCTTGATCCACCTTGAATGAGTCTGTCATTCCGACTGCGCATCTCACCACTGTCACACTATTCTTGTACATGTCCTGCACTACCCTAACATACTTCTCTGCCACTCCAGACTTCCTCATACAATACCACAGCTCTTCACTTGGCACCCTATCATAAGATTTTTCTAAGTCCACAAATGCACAAGGTACAGTAGTGTTCGGAATAGTAGTAGTAGTAGTAGTAGTGCTATGTGACTAAAAAGATTAATCCAGGTTTTGAGTATATTTCTTATTGTTACATGGGAAACAAGGTACCAGTAGATTCAGTAGATTCTCACAAATCCAACAAGACCAAGCATTCATGATATGCACACTCTTAAGGCTATGAAATTGGGCTATTAGTAAAAAAAAAAAAGTAGAAAAGGGAGTGTTCACAATAATAGTAGCATCTGCTGTTGACACTACAAACTCAAAACTGTTATGTTCAAACTGCATTTTTAGCAATCCTGTGAATCACTAAACTAGTATTTAGTTGTATAACCACAGTTTTTCATGATTTCTTCACATCTGCGAGGCATTCATTTTGTTGGTTTGGAACCAAGATTTTGCTCGTTTACTAGTGTGCTTGGGGTCACTGTCTTGTTGAAACACCCATTTCAAGGGCATGTCCTCTTCAGCATAAGGCAACATGACCTCTTCAAGTATTTTGACATATCCAAACTGATCCATGATACCTGGTATGCGATATATAGGCCCAACACCATAGTAGGAGAAACATGCCCATATCATGATGCTTGCACCACCATGCTTCACTGTCTTCACTGTGAACTGTGGCTTGAATTCAGAGTTTGGGGGTCGTCTCACAAACCGTCTGTGGCCCTTGGACCCCAAAAGAACAATTTTACTCTCATCAATCCACAAAATATTCCTCCATTTCTCTTTAGGCCAGTTGATGTGTTCTTTGGCAAATTGTAACCTCTTCTGCACATTTGTCCATTTTAAAGCATTGGCGATCATTGTAGATGAACAGCCTATACTTTTTTGCACCCGCGTATAAGTTTTCCCCTCTCCGATCAACTTTTTAATCAAACTACACTGTTCTTCTGAACAATGTCTTGAACGCCATTTTCCTCAGGCTTTCAAAGAGAAAAGCATGTTCAACAGGTGCTGGCTTCATCCTTAAATAGGGGACACCTGATTCACACCTGTTTGTTCCACACAATTGACAAACTCACTGGCTGAATACCACACTACTATTATTGTGAACACCCCCTTTTCTACTTTGTTTTACTAATAGCCAGATTTCATAGCCTTAAGAGTGTGCATATCATGAATGCTTGGTCTTGTTGGATTTGTGAGAATCTACTGAATCTACTGGTACCTTGTTTCCCATGTAACAATAAGAAATATACTCAAAATCTGGATTAATCTTTATAGTCACATAGCACTACTATTATTCTGAACACTACTATAACTCTTTCTGGCCTTCTCTGTACTTCTCCAACAGTATTCTCAGAGCAAACATTGCATCTGTAGTGCTCTTTCTTGGCATGAAACCATATTGCTGCTCACAGATCTTCATCTGTTTTCTAAGCCTAGCTTCTACTACTCTTTCCCATAACTTCATGCTGTGGCTGATCAACTTTATGCTTCTGTAGTTACTGCAGCTCTGCACATCACCCTTGTTCTTGAAAATAGGAACCAGCACACTTCATCTCCACTCTTCAGGCATCCTCTCACTTTCCAAGATTTTATTAAACAATCTGGTTAGAAACTCTACTGCCATCTCTTCTAGACATTTCCATGCCTCCACTGGAATGTCATCTGGACCAACTGCCTTTCCACTCTTCATCCTCTTCATAGCAGCCCTCACTTCTTCCTTACTAATCTCTTGTACTTCCTGATTTACGCTCACCACATCATCCAGCCTTTTCTCTCGCTCATTTTCTTCATTCGTCAGCTCTTCAAAATATTCCCTCCACCTTCTCAGCACACACTCCTTACTTGTCAGCACATTACCATCTGCATCTTTTACCACCCTAACCTGCTGCACATCCTTTCCAGCTCTGTCCCTTTGTCTGGCCAATCGGTACAAGTCCTTTTCTCCTTCCTTACTATACAACTTGCTGTACAGCTCGCAATATGCCTTTTCCTTCACTTTTGCCACTTCTCTTTTCGTCTTACGCCACATCTCCTTGTACTCCCGTCTACTTTCTTCATCTCTCCGACTATCCCAAAGCTTTTTCGCCAACCTCTTTCTCCTTATGCTTTCCTGGACCTCTTCATTCCACCACCAAGTCTCCTTGTCTTCCTTCCACTGTCCAGATGTCATACCCAGTACTGTCCTCGCTGTCTCCCTCACCACATCTGCAGTACTTTTCCAGTTGTCCAAAATTGCTTCCCCTCCAACCAGTGCTTCTCTCACCTGCTTGCTAAATTTCACACAACAGTCTTCCTCCTTCAGCTTCCACCATCTGCTCCTTTGTTGAGCTCTCACTCACTTCTTCTTCTTTACCTCTAAAGTCATCCTATAAACAACCATCCTATGCTGTCTAACGACACTCTCTCCTGCCACCACCTTACAGTCTCTGATTTCTTTTAGCTTGCATCTCCTATAAAGAATGTAGTCCACCTGTGTGCACCTTCCTCCACTCTTATATGTTACCCTGTGCTCCTCCCTTTTCTTAAAGTAGGTATTCACCACAGCCATTTCCATCCTTTTTGCAAAATCAACTACCATCTGTCCTTCCCCATTTCTATCCTTGATACCATATCTACCCATTACTTCCTCATCACCTCTGTTCCCTTCACCAACATGCCCATTGAAGTCTGCTCCTATCACCACTCTTTCATGCTTGGGCACACTCTCCACCACCTCATCTAACACACTCCAGAAATCTTCTTTCTCCTTCATCTCACAACCTACCTGTGGGGCATATGCACTGATGATGTTCATCATCACCCCTTCAATTTCCAACTTCACACTCATCACCCTGTCAGACACTCGCTTAACCTCCAACACACTTTTAACAAACTCTTCCTTTAAAATGACCCCAACACCATTTCTCTTCCTGTCCTCACCATGGTACAACAACTTGTACCCACCAATGATGCTCCTGCTCTTACTTCCCTTCCACTTGGTCTCTTGCACACACAATATGTCTACCTTTCTCCTCTCCATCATATCAGCCAGCTCTCTTCCTTTACCAGTCATACTACCAACATTCTAAGTCCCCACTCTCATTTCCACCCTTCTAGTTTTCTTCTTCTCCTGCTGTTTGTGGAAATGTTCTCCTCTTCTTCGTCGTCTTCGCCCAGCAGTAGCCCAATTTCCACCGGCATCCTGTTTGGCAACAGCACCGGTGGCGGACATTGTTAACCTGGGCCTTGACCGATCCGGTATGGAAATTTAATTCTTAGTCGGCATAGTTGGGTTGGCTAGTTTTACGCCGGATGCCCTTCCTGACGCAACCCTCCTCATTTATCCGGGCTTGGGGCTGGTACTCAGAATGTACTGGCTGCACACCCCATGTACCTGACGTCAACAGACAAACAGTGTGAGCGACTTTGGGAACCAGCGGTCTACAGAAATGTCCTTCAGAATCCTAAAAACGATGTCCGTGAGGCTGATTAGAGGTCCTTCTGTCTCCTTTTAGGCTGATCCAGGAGGAAAAGGAGAGCACAGAGCTGAGGGCAGAGGAGATCGAGAGTCGGGTCAGCAGTGTTGCCCTTGACGCTTCACCTCTTCCGCCATCTTCGTTGGGGGGAAGGGACAGCATTGGGAGGGGTTACATGAGTCCCTCCATCACCTCCTCCACATTGGCGTCGCCATCACCACCCAGTTCTGGGCACTCCACTCCTCGCTTGCCACACTCCCCCGCCAGGGAGACCGACAGACAGGTACGACGCCACAACCGAGGTTGTGGGGTTCTCATGTATGTCTGTACTGAGTAGAATTGTTGGGCAAACTGCTCTGTGCAAATTTGCAATTTTTTTGTCCAATATAGAACAGCAAAGAGGGCGAAGAATGCAGAGCGCTCGCCCTGATTGACTCCACACCTCCTCCCGTTCCTCGCGCCCTACGATTGGACCGAATGACGCACACGCACCCAGGGGCAGGTCTTGATGACCACCGGGAATTTCGCAGGTACTCTTAAAAACGATAACTGAAATAAATGCATAAATAAACAGCCGGCTCATCATTTAACAGATTTCCTTCTAGTCTTTCTAGTGATGGTGCTACGACTGCCAGCCAAGATTCTCTCCACAAAGCCAGCAAAAAGAAAAGCATCAAGTCATCCATCGGTCGTCTCTTTGGCAAAAAGGAAAAGGGGAGGATTGGGGCGCCTGGACGTGAATCCGTCTCACTAGGTCTGTGAACCAGCCACAGCTGTTCATTCATTCACAAAACCAGCCCCATTTGTATGAGTAGTGTTACTGCTGTGAGCCAGGACAGCACTCGCTAGAGACACAGATGTCACCCATAGGGTTTCTAGAGAGCAGGTTTGAAGCTCTATAGAAAGGCGGTATTGGCGGTTTCAAGTATCGCCATCTTTGCCATGCCTAACTCACCTAACGTCCGGCTTTACCCATAAATGGGTAAAGGGGTGGAGCGTGGGAAAGACAGCAGGACAGTTGAAGCCTGAACACGCCCACCTATCTCAAAGTTACCAAACTAGCTACAACTAACAGGCGAGGTCACACAAACTCAGATGAATAACTAACCCTTTGAAGGGTGGGTTGGGTGCTAGTATTAAAAACTATGACCAACATTTTGCGTAAATAACTGGCACTATCACTGCAGCTAACATCATCAAGCTATCAGTACCTGCTAATTAGTTCCAACAGTGCTAACAAAGCAATTAAATAATACTAAAACTCACTTATTGGAAATACTGGAGCACAGACGTCTTACTTGGGCTGTCAGTAGAATTAAACTCACAGCAAGCCATATATCTCATATATTTGTGATAAAATGCTCAAAAAGGACAAACACTATTGATTCCACAGCAGCTAGCAGCCTCTGCTAGCCTCTACTGGCATACTAACTCTCTCTCATAATGACCATGCCTATAATTATTCCAACCCAGTCTCATGCCATTTCATGATGGTATTACGAAAAGTAAATGAATCTATTAGTTTGTGATATGTCATGAAAAGCGCCACATTTTTGTGACAGGAGCACAAATTCATTTCGTGATGGTATCATGAAATGCAGGGTGATGTGGGGATTATGGTTACGGTTCAGGGAAAGGACAGGAATAACAAAATAAAAAAAATCTGTGTCACGAAAATGTAATTAATTTAGTGAAGGGAGTGCAAAAAAAATCATGAGACTGGGCTGAATTATTCATACCTTTACGGGTTAAAATATCGTTAACTAATGAGTTATAATAAAATTTACCCTTTGCAATTGTCATGAATGATGCAACTAGCTATAGACATGAAACCATATTATTATTATTTTCATGTTTATTTTTGCTGTAAACTTGGACATTTTAACATGAGTATCTGTGGGGATTGATTTACTTTTTGGAGACAGCCTCAAGTGGACATTTAAGAAATTGCAAGATTTGGCACTTCCACATTGGCCTCATTTTATAGTACCAGAGGTTTCCGTTTGATTAAAGTACATTAGGACCTACCTCGCAATGTTAAAATGGGATTATAAATCTCCTTTTGAATTCTGTCCACAACAACCATTCCTACTTTTTATTAGCGTCCAGAACGGGTCAAAAACTCTCATCCGCTCCACACTATGAAATCTGGAGATAAACACCGATGCCCTTCGGGGTCTGTATGGGGCTTACTTCTTCAAATACACAAACAACCATAACTTCAATTTGTTCAGACAATAAAGTTGATTCTTAAGGCTAATTTATGAATTTAAAACTTGCAGCCTCCACACCCTCTGATGATCTGGGCTCAGCCGATCCCTTAGGTTTGGCTAAAATCGGGACTGGAACAGTGGAAAAAGACCGTCGCAGCAAGAAAAAGTAAGTATTGATACGACAAAAAAACGATGATACGACGGTTTAACATCTCCAGTTTACTGTACATTTCTATTTTGAATGATCGGTCACATTTTCCGCTCTCCTTTCCAGGCATGACCTGTTAGAGGAAGCTTGTCGACAGGGGTTGCCTTTTGCCTCTTGGGATGGTCCGACTGTTGTCACATGGCTTGAGGTACAGCGTGTCACACTGTCCTGTAAAAACCTAAGAGCAATAGTTAAATGAAACCTTTTATTTGATCATAAGCCCACTTGTGCAATGTGCCACTAATAGTTTAAAGTGTTCCTGAGTGTAAGTATAGTAGGTTGTAGATATCTCGTGTTGCCATGGTGATAAATCACAGCGGGTTGGTTTAATTTTAGCAGAGGAGTCAGGTTGGCGTTCCAAAGTCTGTGTGCACCAAATAGACACCTACCACTGTAAACATTGGTGTTTATCACGTCCAAATCTACTCAGCTGTGGGTGGGGATGCCGGCGTGGTATGTGGCGGCGTGTCGTGCCAACGTGAAGAGCGGCGCCATCATGGCCAACCTGTCGGACACGGAGATCCAAAGGGAGATCGGCATCAGCAACCCGCTGCACCGGCTTAAGCTCCGCCTGGCCATCCAGGAGATGGTCTCCCTTACGAGTCCGTCCGCACCTGCAAGCACTCGCTCTGTAAGGCTCCGCCCAATGCATGATGTCACACAAACGGCGAGAACACCAACAAATCTGATGTAAGCTTCTTTATGTTCATAACAGTCGACCAGTAATATTTGGATGACACACGCAGAGATGGAATCCCTGACAGCCGCCACCAAACCAGTAAGACTGAATGTTACGTGAATAAAAAATGCGGTGCAAGAATTATGTTCATACAGGTTTAAAAAAAAAGATGATTTCATGTGTTTTGTCTTATTCTCTGCTCAGATGTAATATGTACAGTCAAGCTCCATAATTATTTACACAGTGGCGCAATTTGTGTAATCTTGCCTCTGTACACCTCCACCATGGAGGTAAACTGAAACAGTCAAGATGTAATAGAAGTTTAGACCTTTAACTTTCATTCAAGGGGCTGAACTCAAATGTTGCATGAGCCACTTAGGAATTACAGTCATATTTATACATAGTTCTGGGCGCTAACAAAAAGACAGGAGGCAGATCTGGAGGTGGATTAGGATTAAGATTAGGAGTGAACATGTCAGAGGGACAGCTCAGGTGGGACGGT
This sequence comes from Thalassophryne amazonica, assembly GCF_902500255.1. Taxonomy (NCBI): domain Eukaryota; kingdom Metazoa; phylum Chordata; class Actinopteri; order Batrachoidiformes; family Batrachoididae; genus Thalassophryne; species Thalassophryne amazonica. Next base: position 53,401,912 of record NC_047120.1, on the reverse strand, counting down.
TTGGAGACAAAGTTAGAGAGGCGAGACTGAGATGGTTTGGACATGTGCAGAGGAGGGACCCAGGGTATATAGGGAGAAGGATGCTGAGGATGGAGCCACCAGGCAGGAGGAGAAGAGGGAGACCAAAGAGGAGGTTTATGGATGTGTTGAGGAAGGACATGCAGGTGGTTGGTGTGACAGAGTAAGATAGAGAGGACAGGGTGAGATGGAAACGATTGATCTGCTGTGGCGACTAGGGATGTCCCAATCCGATCACGTGATCGGAAATCAGGCCCAATCACGTGGTTTCAGACTTGAACGACATCGGACGTTGCATCCCGATCAGGAATCTGATATAGATTTTATCCTCATTATTTTGATCAGCACTATTTCAAGATCATTATTGCAGATTAATGGGCTTTTCATGCGTCGGAGGCGTCAGCGGCGTCAGGAATTGGTCTAAAAAGCATTATTTTCAATGAGGCATGTTGCTTTTTAGAGGCGTCAGAAGCGTCGCGTCAAAAGCCGAACTAAAGCGATGCTTCTGACGGGAGCGCGCATTGCCGCTTGTTGGCAGGCTGCCGCGGTCAAAGTTCAACCCAATCTTTGTTATTATTATTATTTTCTTTTTTTTTTAACAAAAGAAAAAACACAAGTTCAACCCAATCCAACTTTCGACGCTCTGAGCTGTGACGTAGCTTCGCGCTGTCCATTAGGAACAACGCATCGGGCCAAAACACGGAAGACTAGTGGCAGAAACCACTGATCTGTACAAAACAGAAACGTGTCACAGGACTGCTCATTTATAGAGCAGTTTTCTGAAGAAAAATCCTTGGAAATGTTTTTTTGTTGTTGTTGTTTGTTGCCTCAAAATTTCTGATTACTGTTTAAAAAAGTTTAGAACACTTGTAATTAAAATAGCTAAATCAATAAATGGTTCTTTAGAAACCTTTCATCTGTAAATTAAAACCACCTGTTATTTCAGATTAGATAATTTCTTGTTTAACATAAGGAACCTTTGACATTTATTTTTAGACAAATAAAATAACATGGAAATTTGTACATTTTTTAAGTCTGGTAGATTATTACTTGATTGTTCAAGCTACCTCAAGGAGAAGTGCACTGTTTAAATGATAAACAATAAAATAAGGTGATTAAAATGAAAATATTATATATTTAGCATTTGTTCATTGTTCATTCAGTTTTTTTAAAGTATCGGATCGGGACACGGTATCGGCAGATACTCAAAATCAGATGACTTGGAATCGGATCGGGACATCCCTAGTGGCAACCCCTAACGGGAACAGCCGAGAGAAGAAGAAGATAACTAATGGGACAAACAAAATATAAGGATTATTGTCAATACAAATCATTATTTTTACTGCCAGTTTTCTTTAGACATATCACATAATTAATGCATTTTGGACATTGTTTACATTATTCAGTAAGAAAAACAAAATGTAGTACTGGATGGTGAATCTGTCTGGAGTAGGCAGTTTTCAAAAAACTGAATGGCTGTGCAACAATTAGACCAATGAGGGAAGTCATCAAGATTCCACTGATGACTTAGAAGAAGTCATGGGCTTCTGTGCAAGGACACAAGTGAGGGAAGCCAACCAAACAAATATGATGACTCTGAAGAAGTTATAGATTTATGTGCAAGACGAAGACTGGTGAGGGAAGACACCCTCGACTGTCCTGTGCTCTGTGCTGTTGTTTATCGTCCACCAAAATTTAATAAGGATTTTATTCAGGAGTTTTCTGAGTTTCTGGCAGATTTTATCCCAAAATATGACAAGTTTTTGGTCTGTGGTGATTTTAATATTCATATCTGTTGTCCTTCTAATCAGTTGGCTGATGATTTTAAAAGCCTCCTGAACTCTTTTGGTCTAACACAAGTTGTGGATGGACCAACACATAATCTTGGACACACCTTGGACCTGGTTATTTCTTTTGGGCTCTCAGTTTCACTTAAGGACATATCAGACGCTGCTATTTCAGATCACTTTCCTGTTATTTTTGAATTTATTGCTCCTCCATCTGCTAGTAAGCCACTTGTTCCTGTCTCTCGCCGCCGTTTGGTCACCTCCTCGACAGCGGGGGACTTTGCTGCTGCCTTCATGGACTCTCAGTTTTATGCCATGAATGGACTGGTTTCTCCATTACTCCCAGATAACATCCTCTCTTCTTTCCACTCTACATGCACAGTCATTTTGGACTCTGTTGCACCGATGCGCTGCAAATCCAGGAAATCAAAATCCGACCCCTGGTTAAATGCCACGACCCGTGCCCTCAGGCAACGCTGCAGACGGGCGGAGAGAAAATGGAAAAAGGACAAACGGCAGGTGTCTCTGGGTTTTCTGAGGGACAGTCTAACTGACTATCAGAAGGCTGTGAAGGAGGCAAAAGCACAATATCTGTCTCATATTATTTCTAGCAGTTGTCATCGTCCCAGTGTGTTATTTCAGACTATAAACTCAGTTGTAAATCCACACACCTCTGTTTTGATGGAAGCTACAACCACAACCTGTGAGGAGTTTCTTCAGTTTTTTATTGATAAGGTTTCATCAGTCAGACAGAACGCTGATCAGAGCTGTAATATTGAGTTGTCTGCTCCTCGTGCACATTCTGCTGTGCTCGAACAGTTTGAGCCCATTTCTTTTGCATCTCTCGCTGATGTTGTAAAACACATAAAATCTACAAGTTGTCCTTTTGATGTTGTTCCAGCTAAGGTGCTGAAGGAGGTTTTTAAATACTGTTGGGGCGGGTCTCCTAACTTTTATCAATGCTTGTCTTAGATCAGGGTCTGTTCCAGCTGCTTTTAAACATGCTGTGGTTCGACCTCTTCTTAAAAAACCTCACCTGGACTCATCAGTTTTATCCAATTTTAGACCTGTCTCTCATCTGCCATTTCTGTCTAAGGTTTTAGAAAAGGTTGTCTTTTTACAGTTACAATCATTTTTAGAAGACAATCTCATCCTTGAAAAATTCCAGTCTGGGTTTAGATCACGACACAGCACTGAGGCAGCACTTTTAAAAGTTCATAATGATATTACTCTGTCGGTGGATGCAGAGAATCCTGCTGTGCTGGTTCTGTTGGACCTCACAGCAGCCTTTGATACTGTGGATCACACAGTACTTGTTTCCTGGTTGGAACATTTTATTGGCATTCATGGTATTGCACTTGAGTGGTTTAGATCATATTTGGCTGAAAGGAGCTTTTCTGTCATGATTGGGGACCTTTCCTCATCAACTGCTCCTCTGTGCTGTGGAGTGCCGCAGGGATCTGTCCTTGGGCCGATTCTATTTTCTTTGTACATTCTGCCATTGGGGTCAATTATAACCCAGCACAATTTGTCCTTTCATTGTTATGCAGATGATCTGCAAATCTATCTGCCTGTGAGGACTAATGGGAGTGATGCTTTGTCATCATTATTTAATTGTATTCGTGATGTAAAGCAGTGGCTGTCCCGAAACTTCCTTTACCTGAATGATGGTAAAACTGAGATCATGGTGTTTGAGCGCTCTGGCATACCAAATGTGGTAACACCAAATTTTGGTGCTTTGGCTAACTATGTAAAACCAGCTGTCAAGAATTTGGGAGTGATATTTGACAGCTGTTTGAGGTTCGATCAACAGATAAATTCTGTTGTCAAAGCTAGTTTTTTCCAACTTCGCCTCTTGGCTAAAATAAAGCACTTTCTCAGTAGACGTGATCTTGAGACAGCCATTCATGCTTTCATCAGCTCCAGACTTGATTATTGTAATGCACTTTATTCGGGCATTAATCAGTCGTCTCTTGCGCGTCTCCAATTGGTGCAGAATGCTGCTGCTCGTCTTTTGACAAACACTTCTAGACGTGAGCATATTGCGCCCATCCTATACTCACTCCACTGGCTTCCAGTTTGTTTTAGAATTGATTTTAAAATTTTAATGTTTGTTTTTAAAGCTATTTATGGCCTTGCACCTCCCTACTTGTCTGAAATTTTAACTTCGCGCACCTACAGTAGGACATTAAGGGCGTCTGGCCAGCTTTACTTAGATGTTCCAAGGTCAAGATATAAACGCTGGGGTGATCATGCTTTCGCGGTAGCTGGCCCCAGACTGTGGAATGAGCTACCTCTTGAGTTACGTACTATTCCTGACCTAGCACTTTTTAAATCTAAGTTAAAGACTTATTTATTTAAACTGGCTTTTAACACTTAGTGGGGAGGTAACATGTTCTGTTATTTTTATGTTTTTTTTTATGTGTTGTTTTAAAATTTTATTTTATATGTGTTTTATTTTGTAAATTTGTGTTTTTAATGTTAAGCACTTTGGACACCAGTCGGTGCTGTAAAGCGCTTTATAAATAAATGTTGACTGATTGATTGATTGATGATGCTGAAGGGGTTATAGGCTTCTGTACAAGAACAAAAGCAATGAGCGAAGCCACTAAGGCACCCTTGACAAGTCTGAAGGGGTATAGGTTTCTGTGCAAGAAGGAGACTAGTGAGAGAAGCTGCAAAGACACCCATGATGACTCTGATGGAGCTATCAACTTTTGTGAAAGAAGGAAGCCTGTGAGGGAAGCCACCAAGGCACACAAGACAACTGTGTAACAGTTATAGGTTTCAGTATAGGAAGGAGACTAGTGAGAGAAGCTGCCAACACACCCATGATGACTCTGAAGGCGTTATAGGCTTTTGTGGAAGAAGGAGACTTGTGAGGGAAGCCACCAAGGCACCCAAGACAACTGTGAAGTAGTTATAGGTTTTAGTGCAAGAAGGAGACCAGTGAGAGAAGCCGCCAAGACACCCATGATGACTCTGATGTGGCTATCGACTTTTGTGGAAGAAGGAGACTTGCGAGGGAAGCCACTAAGGCACCCAAGACAACTGTGAAGTAGTTATAGGTTTCAGTGCAAGAAGGACACCAGTGAGAGAAGCTGCCAAGACACCCATGATGACTCTGATGTAGCTATTGACTTTTGTGGAAGACAGAAATTTGTGAGGGAAGCCACCAAGGCAGCCAAGACAACTGTGAAGCAGTTATAGGCTTCAGGGCAAGAAGGAGACTAGTGAGAAAAGCCACCAAAATGCCCATGGTGACTCTGGAGGTGTTGTAGGCTTTTGTGGAAAAAAAACAGCATGAGTGAGGGAAGCCACCAAAACATGCATGGCAATTCCTTATAGCCTTCTGTGGTTGGAATTAGGAGTCTGAGTGTAGTGTAACTTTTGTTAGTCCCATCACCATTCACAACTTCATGGGGGGGTAACAGAGAACTAGGCTTGATGGTTTCATTTCAATTCTATTGTGGAGGTGTACAGAGGCAAAATTACAAATATTCTCCTACTTTCCCAATAATTAGGGAGATCTTTATGCTTTATACCTTGTACCATAAATAGAAACATGTAGACGTCTCACACTGATGAACTTCTTTCTGTTTCTTTTCTTCTCTAATTAGGCAACACTTCCCCGTGCTATTCCCTCAGAATCTGTTTATGATGTGGTGATTTTCCATCTAATTTTCACTCACTAACAAAATCCTGTTCCTCCTTCTGCATTCCCTCTCCTCTTTTCCATTCTCTCCTCGCCACTTTTACAATAACACATCCCTCCCTTTGCGATGCTCTGCTTCTCTTTGACTTCTTCTCTGCGTGAAACTCAAGGAGCAGAAGGAGTTCAGCTGGGATCAGGTGAGTTTCAGTCAAATTGTCTTCACATTGGTGCAACATTCCCAAAAAAACAAATCCGTCAATATGGAAAAGTAAAAAACTATCACTACCAGTCAAAGTTTGGAGACACGTTCCCGGGAGAGTTATAGCTTGTTTTCTTGTGTCCACCTGCACCCGTTGACCTTCTGCAGATCCTAGCTTATGGAGACATGAACCACGAGTGGGTAGGAAACGAGTGGTTGCCCAGCCTAGGCCTGCCTCAGTACCGCTCCTACTTCATGGAGTCGCTGGTGGATGCACGCATGCTCGATCACCTCACCAAGAAGGAACTGAGGGGCCAGCTGAAGATGGTGGACAGTTTCCACAGGTCTGAATTAACTGTTGTTTGTACAAGTCTTACCAGGAGTTTTGTATATTTTTTCATGTTATGTCCCCCCGTTTGTTTGTGAACAGCCTGGAATCCACAATTTTTCATATATCGTTATGAAATTTTTACAGAGCATTCATGTCCTGATAGGGACAAACTGGTTCAATTTTCAAGGTCATAGGTCAAAGATCAAAGTCAAGAAAAATATTGGGAAAAAAAATCCTATCCTTTAACATTGAAAAAAAATTCAGAAATTCATAACTCTGTCAAAAAAGATTGAATTTCTTTCATATTTGACAGCATTATGTAGGATGGCATTCTTTATCGACTGGCAAAGTTTGATCTGGATCTGATCTGGATTACAGATTTTAATTTAATTTATTTTAATTTAAATTTAACATTGAAAACCCCGTTTATTGTATATTTTACATTATATCTTTACCAAGCATGCCCCAATCACTGTCATATTTGAAAATGAGGTGCAGACTGGCACTCACTATCACCTGACAAAGTTTGATCCAGATCTGATCCGGATTGTGGATTTTGTGGCCATTTGAATTTGAAACCCATTTGAAACCCATTTGGTGTACATTTTGCATTATATCTCAATCAAAAATGCCTCAATTATTCTCACTTGTGACAATAAGGTGAAAACTGGCACTCTGAATGAATAGACTAAGTTTGATCCGCATCTGATCCGTATTGCTGATTTAGCGGATAGTTCCTTTTTTAACATTGAAAAGCTCTTTTGATGCATATTTTGTATTATATTTTATCTTATGAAAAGCCACTTCTAACAGGTATTGGACCTTGAAAATTTTTTCCAAGGTAAAAATTTGTGGAATTGGAAACTAGCGTTGGTGGAAATTTTCACTCTATGAGAACGTGAGCACGGTGCTCTAGGTTGTTATTGGAATTACGGTTTGTGTCTTCACTGACAGGGTCAGTCTCCACTATGGCATCATGTGCCTGAAGAGACTGAACTACGACAGGAAGGAGCTGGAGACGAGGAGGGATGAGAGTCAACATCAAAATCAAGGTCAGGGTCCTGTGGGCAGTAACAACACGAACAGTCAGGTCCATAAGTATTGGGACAGTCGCACCAAGTTGAAGTGACACAAACAAGATGTGTTGCAGAGTAGACCTTCAGCGTTAATTCAAGGGGTTTAACCAAAACATTGCAGGAATGCTATAAGTAATTAGACAAACTAAATGTAAGGATGATAGCTTATGCAAATTGTCACATTTGCAGCTACGTATTTGGAGTAGGCAGCGTGCAAAAAGGAGACTAGTGAGGGAAGCCACCAAGACACCTATGACAACTCTCAAGGAGATATAGGCTTAATATGTGGCTATGCTTGGAGAAACAGCTAACTGTTGCATCACCAGTTACATAGTGTCATATTGGAGAGGAATAGAGAAGGAGTTTATACAGAATAAGATGTGAAATTTCAGCTACAGTTTGGCAGAAGACACATGAGAGACTTGAGCCTAGATCTGATGTTTTCTTGCATTAAATTCCTTCTCTGTTCCACTACAACACAAAATATGCACTATGCCCAGACTCTCCAATCACAACCACAGAAGCCTTTATTTATATAGGCTTTGAAGGATTACGTCAAAACTACTTCACGGATTCTCACCACGTTTGTACCACAGATAGATATTAGGACATGGAAGACTCCACTGCATTTGGAGGTGATCCGGATCCAGCTCTAGATTTTGGATCGAGATTACACTTTATTTATATAGGCTTTGAAGGAATACGTCAAAACTACTTCACGGATTCTCACCAAGTTTGTACCACAGATAGATATTAGGACATGGAAGACTCCACTGCATTTGGAGGTGATCCAGATCCAGCTCTAGATTTTGGATCAAGATTACACTTTATTTATATAGGCTTTGAAGGATTACGTCAAAACTACTTCATGGATTCTCACCACATTTGTACCACAGACAGATATTAGGACTTGGAAGACTCCACTGCATTTTGGAGGTGATCTGGATCTAGATTTTGGATCAAGATTTCTGGATCAAGATTACACTTTATATAGGCTTTGAAGGATTACGTCAAAACTACTTCACGGATTCTCACAAAATTTATAGCACAGACAGTTATTAGGCCATGGAAGACCCCACTGCATTTTAGATGTGATCTGGATCCGGCTCTAGATTTTGGATCAAGATTTCTGGATCAAGATTACACTTTAGGCTTTGAAGGATTACATCAAAAGTTCTTCATGGATTCTCACCAAATTTGTACCACGGATAGCTATTAGGACTCGGAAGACTCCACTGCATTTTGGAGGTGATCTGGATCCGGCTCTAGATTTTGGATCAAGATTTCTGGATCAAGATTACACTTTAGGCTTTGAAGGATTACATCAAAAGTTCTTCATGGATTCTCACCAAATTTGTACCACAGATAGCTATTAGGACTTGGAAGACTCCACTGCATTTTAGAGGTGATCTGGATCCGACTCTAGATTTTGGATCAAGATTTCTGGATCAAGATTACACTTTAGGCTTTGAAGGATTACATCAAAAGTTCTTCATGGATTCTCACCAAATTTGTACCCCAGATAGCTATTAGGACTCGGAAGACTCCACTGCATTTTAGAGGTGATCTGGATCCGACTCTAGATTTTGGATCAAGATTTCTGGATCAAGATTACACTTTAGGCTTTGAAGGATTACATCAAAAGTTCTTCATGGATTCTCACCAAATGTGTACCCCAGATAGCTATTAGGACTTGGAAGACTCCACTGCATTTTGGAGGTATTCCAGATCTGGATTCTGGCTCAGGATTTCACTTTATTGGCTTTTAAGAATTACGTCAAAACTTCTTCAAGGATTTTGACAAAAATTTTCCCCACAGATAGATATTAGGCCTCGGAACACTCCATTAAATTTTGATGGTGATCCAGATCCGGATTCTAGATCAAGATTTCACTTAATTTACACTTTGAAAGATTACGTCAAAACTACTTCATGGATTCTCACCAAATTTTCACCACAGATAGATATTAGGACATGGAACACTCCACTGAATTTTGGAGGTGATCCAGTTCCAGATTGGCAGATGACAGACATTTCTGGTTGCTCTTATTATTATTAGTAGTAGTAGTACTACTGCTACTACAACACATTATTTGTTCTGTTTCAGTGATTTGTGTTGATAACTGTTGTTTTGTGTCCATTCCCACAGATGTAATGGTTTGGTCCAATGAGCGAGTGATGTGTTGGGTGCAGTCCATCGGTCTGAAAGAGTTTGCAGACAACCTATTAGAGAGCGGAGTCCACGGGGCCCTTCTGGCTCTAGATGACACTTTTGACTACACTGACTTGGCCCTCCTTCTTCAAATACCCAATCAGAACACACAGGTACTGCACACCTCAACACGTATCGGCGGGCTCGTCTGAAATCTGTTGTCAGACATCTGACGCTGACACATTCTGTTTCCTCAATGCCAAACCAACCCTGGGTACAGCCCTAAATGTACAATATAATGATGATATGATGATCACATTCTGTCTTCATGTCGCAGGCACGGCAGCTTCTAGAGAAGGAGTACAATGCTCTCATCTCCATGGGAACAGAGAGGAGGCCAGATGAGGTACAAGACAAAGTATCTTCAGTTTGTTGAATTTCACAAAGTGTTTGATTGTGATGATCGGAATGCTCTCTGGAACATCATGAAGTTTCCGGTGTCAACAAGAAGTTGCTGGACATCAAACTCAGTCTGTACACAGACACTGAAGTGAGAGGCAGAATGTCTCAATTGTTCCAAGTGAATTCTGGCATTCCTCAGGGATGTGTTTTCGCTCCTATAATGTTCAGTGCAGTTCAGTGCTTGCATGGTCAGGGTGTAAGGTAGGATGGTGGAAACCAGTAGATTAGGTGCCTTTGTGTGTGACGAAAGGTTTACTGACCTCGACTTTGTGGACGATGATGTCATCTTCGCAGAGTCAGTGGATACTTTGATTGTAGCACTTGAGAAGCTGAATGAGACATTGGAGTGTCTGGATTTGCGATCTTCCTGGATCTAGACTCGACCATCAGAAGTGAATCCATATGTGGTTAAAGTGTTGGACTTGTAGAGACACTCACTTATCTCAGCAGTGACAGTCATGTCTCGTGGTCACTGGCCTTTGAGAATGAAAGACGCCTGGGAAGAGTTTATAGACTAACCAGTGACCTATGACTTTGGTACTAGGCCTCTTTGGGTGACACTGGAATGACTTTTTTTCATACAAGCAGTTAGATTCAGAGGAGGAACATTACTTGCATTGTGGACATGTGCCAGAATTCTCTGGTCACGACCCAGCACACAGGTACCTCACTGTTGAGGACCTGAAAGGCAGGAAAAGTGCAAGGGGATGCCCCAAGTTAACCTTTATTTAATCAGGTTGAATTCCATTGAGATCAAAAACTCTTTTGCAAGGATGACCTGGAAAGGCAGCAGAACACAGGTGATTTAGAGAAAAACATTTGGATTTTTCTGCATTCAAGACTAGTTTGAATTTCTCCAGATGGTTCTGCACCACATCAAAAACAGACTGCAAGAATACAAATGTCTGTGTCACTGAGTTTGAGCAACAATAGACTACGGTGTCATCAGCATACAGATGATAGAAGGCGTTTGATAGGTTTCTACACAGGTCAGTCGTATAAAGTGTGAACAAGAAAGGTACAAAGACTGAGCCTTGAGAAACACCGTTACCTCGAGGAAGGCAGAGTTAACACTAGCTATCTGAACACATGGAGTCCTGCAAACCAAGAGACCGCATGTGTAAAGACACCATCCTTGTAAAGAATTTCTAGCAAGAGACTGTGATCCACGGTGTCAAATGCTTTCGAGAAATCAAGAAATAGCGCAAAAACGTTTTACAAAAACAAAACTTTTTAGAATCCAATACCTCAAATACATCATTTAAAACTTTTAGGACAGCAGTTGTGGTGCTGTGTTGCTTCTTAAAACCAGACTGGAAAGGGTTTGTTATATGTTGCACCTGGCTGCAGCAGATAGATGGACCGATTGTATATCTGGGCAGTTGGCATCTAGGAGCCACAACCTGAATGTGGTGAGGCTCGGTGAGGCAGGACAGCAGTGTGCGCTCCCAGACTGCTAAATAATAACATCTTCTAAACATCTACCTGACTTAAACAGATGGGTCTTTAATCCAGTTGTTAAAATTGTGCTTGCCTTATGTACATTCCCCGTGTTGGAAAATATTAGACTCCTTAGGAATCCACTGGCATCAGTGCACATACTGCTGGCAAATTGTTGGCATTCCAAAGCGGTTCAGCTGTGTTTATACCACTGATAATTACTTAGTTATAGTCTGCACAACTGGAAACTATGCAGTGGTGCTACATTGTGGTAACAAATTGGCTTTAACAAACAGTGCTTTCTGTATTTAATCACCACTAATGTGTAATGAACGATGAAGCAGCAAGCTTCTACCGTCAGCGCTGTTATTTACTGCGTAATCACGGGTATTATGTCATTGTCTCCCTGCAGGATGGTACGAAGACGTTTACACGGTCGCCATCGTGGAGGAAGATGTTCAGAGAGAAAGATCTCCGCGGCGTCACGTCCGACTCTTCGGAAACATTACCCGCCAACTTTCGTGCCTCCGCCATCGCCACTCCTTCTGTCACTCTGAGAAAAGTCCAGAGTGAAGGTGAGGCGACGCGCCGAAAAACGTTTAAATGAGAAATGAAGCATGATTTAATGCAGACACACAACAGTATGTAGCTCTGCGTGCAACATTGTGTTGCTGCAGATTAAAGTTGGTTTATTCATTTACACTTTGTATGTATTGATGAAAAAGGTAAGGTGGCCGTGTAATGCAAAACACAATAAGCATCTGATCTGAAAAGCATTTCTAGAAATACATTAAAACTTCAGATCGGTGTCAAAATGCCAGTTTTCCAGGCAGCATAAGTGAGTGATTCATTATGGAATACAATGTTTTTTTTAACAGTTTTTGTTTTCGGTTTTCTTTGTGTGTTTTTAGTTTTTGCTTTTTTTTAAGCTTTATTAATAACATCTAATATTTAGGGACATGTATCTTCCTTACAAAGTAATCTGGTGCATCTCTTGATACACAGGGGATGATACAATTCAGGAGTGATATGGAACGATTAGATTCGGTGCAGTTTGAGGCGGTGTCGTGCGATGCACTTTGATACAATTCTTTGTTTAATGTAGAAATTATTTTCCATGATAAATTACAAGAAGCCAAAATATTGATTGATAGCCTTCAAATGCATATTTCATTAAAGACCAGGGACCTTTTTCAGGTTTTTACTACCATGCTGCAACACTTATGTGCTGCCTCTGCTTACCTTTTGTTCACCACTGGGGGGCAGCAACACATACATTTGCAAAAAGCAGTGTAGAAGAAGCCCACAGCTGTGGTCTCTCTGATAGCGAAGCATAAATTCCCACGTTTTGAAATTAATCTGTTTTTTTTTTTTGTTGTTGTTGTTGTTGTTGGTGTTGGTGGTGGTAGTGGTTTTTTTTTTTTTTTTTTTTTTTTTTTTTTTGTCATTTGAATGCCTCTATATTATTTATTGTGTTCAGATTGGTGAATTGTTACACCACTAATATTGTTTTTGTTGTTATTGCACCATTTGTTTGTTTGTTTGTTTGATTGAAGAGTCTAACACTTTGGAAACCTTTCCAGCACCAGTGGTACAAACACACGGCAGTGGAGAGTATTTTTAAAGCTCCAATGTGTAGTATTTAGGGGCATTTATTAACACAAATGGAATAAAGTATTCAAAACCATCTGTCCATTAGTTTACAACTACCTGCACCACCAAATTGTTGTGTTTTATTAAAATTACAATGAACCCTTCATATCTACATGGGAGGGAACCCTCTCATGGTGCCATCTTGGGGCAAATCCAGCTATTTTATTTATTTATTTTCTGAAAATGCTGGGTTGCTGTGCATTTGGAGGCACAAATAGTCACAGCAACGGCTTCAAGATGTACAGATTCCCTTCAGATCCAAACAGAAGAAAAATTTGGGAATATAAAGTCAGCTGTGTGGGATGGAAGCCGACATCATCGTCAACAAAATTATTGTTCAGTCCCATGTACAGTAAAAATCAACTAATCCATCATCGTATAAACCGGATATTCGCAGTCACCTGACAAAAAAAGCCCCAAAGTTTTTGTATTGTTGTCCATGTAATAAACACCGTATGTAACAGATTTTCTACAGCGGATTTTTCACTCACATCAGATAAAATGCCCCATCTGATCGCAATGTATTTCCATTAAAAACTCTGAGCAGTCTGGATGTGCACAGTTACAGAGGTACAAATTAAAGTTCAGCTCTGACACTCACCGATTTGTGAAAAGTGGGAGAGGAATCATTTCTGTGATTAAAAGTCCAACCGATTAGTTTTTTTTTTTTTCAAATGGTGTTCAGACTCGGACCTGCAGCCTGATGTGCACCTGTTGTTGTGTGGGCTGCCAGAAGAGGAGGTACTGCTGGCCCACCACCAGAGGGCGCCCTGCCTGAAGTGCGGGCTTCAGGCACGAGAGGGCGCTGCCGCCACGGACACAACCGGGAGTGACAGCTGTCACACATCAACTCATGACAGCTGTCAGCCATCTTCATTTCATCACTCCATAAAAGCCGGATGTCATCTCCACCTCGCTGCCGAGATATCATCTACCTGTGAAGGTCATTCTCTGCTAAACTGAAAACACTGACTAATAGTCTGAACTTCTTTGCAGCCGTTTTCCTGTAAGTGTGTCCTTATCTGTGGGATTGGCGTTTGGTGTGATCAGCGACGGCTTCGCTTCACACCCCAACCAGATAAGTGGTTAACAGGAGCTGCACGTGTGTGTGATTAGAGGTGGAGGTGACTTTCCACCTTCTGACTGTTTTTGTTACTGGGTGTGCACACACCCACATCTCACTGTTTGTGCTCCTCGCCAGCAGTACCAGATCCGACAGTCGGGGACGGTGATCACCTGGGAATTCGGGACTTGGCGGCTCCAGTATTCTCCGGGTTCTGTGGCGGTGGAAATCGTGTGGTTCCGGCTCTTCTCAGGGCAGACGTCTTCTATCCTCGAGCCTGCCCACACGTCACCTTGGTGTATTGACTGCTGTCAGATTCTGTGATTGTCTGTATGTTCGTTGTGCACATTCACAACATTAAATTGTTACCTTTTGGCTCATCTATTGACCGTTCATTTGCGCCCCCTGTTGTGGGTCCGTGTCACTACACTTTCCCCAACACCTGTTAAATCAGGCACAAAAGGCTGTGATTTGACACTTTTCTGCTTTTAATCTTTCATCTACCATCATATTATGACGGTTTTTATCGATAAATGGATCAGAAAAGTCCACATCACATTTACAGCATGAAGTCGGTAAAAGAGAAAAATATACAGCTTCCCTGTGACTTGGAGGTGATGATTGTAGAAATAAAAGCTTGTTGAGGGTCAAATTAATCAATAATAAAGCATAATCCAGAGACAGTAACTTTAAAACTGTCACGCACGTCATTGCATGACACGGAGTTACAGAGCTGCAGCTGCATAAATCAGGCTGTAAATTAATTAAATACATCATCATAAATGGTAAATCTTTGTAAATTTGATAGCTTAATTATTTTTATATTTAATGATTTTTTAAAATGTTGAAAACATAAAAGGTCCATTCAGTAGTTTAGCGCAGTTAGACCCAAAATGGCGCCACGTTCTGAGTTGACACCACTCTCCAATCAAGGCACTCTACTCCCCAACCCCCCCCCCCCCCCCCCCACGGTGGACTGGACACCTGCATGGACTCTCAGTTGTTGTTGTGTTCTGTATTGAAAACCTTTTTGATAGAATGGCCTAACGAGTGTGTCACTCCTTTGAGTCTGGTCTGCTGGAGGTTTCTTCCTCAATATCATCAGATGGAGTTTTTTCACAGTGCAATCTGCAACCTCACCACTAGATGACACTAAATCCTACACACTGTAGCTTTAAGTAACATCACAGATTCAATCCTTCATATCATCCACAAAAAAGTTAATATCAAACAGCTGCGGCCGCAAAAATTCCTGATTTCAAAATGGAATCGTGAGTCACAGACGTTTGGGAGGTTCAGCATTTTGTAATTGGTGATTTTTTTGGTTTCATCAGTCTGATGGTTTTGTTTTCTATGAAAAACTGTAAGAATTGTTGCTCGGATCCTTTAAGTGTTCTCTCGAAGAGCAGAAATGTTTCCCGCTAAGTCTTAAGTTGCATAATCGTTTTCTATAAAAGTGCTTGTCAGAAATATGTGACGCTCCTTCGTTTGAAAGCAATGTTTGTTCAGTGTGATTCACTGTAAACACGCGGATGTAGTTTTCTGTGCCTCTCTTCTCCCTCGGCAGTGAACGCTGGTGTGAGAGGAGACTCCGGGTCCGTCAGAACATATTCCTGCTAAAACAAAAGCACACAAGGTGAGTCCCAGCCTGGAATTCCTGATGTTACCCCAGAAACCAAATGAGTTTGCACCAATAAAAATCTCACAAAGTGCTATTACACTTCTTTCTGTGTTTTATTTTGTAGAGCCCCGCCTCCGTCCGAACCTACAGAAAAAAAATATATTTTTTGTTTGTTTGTTTGTTTTGAAGAATGTAAAAAAAGGATCTGAATTTTTTTTAAAAAATGAAGACAAGATGACCAACACCATCGGAGCCAGACGTCTGTCAGAATCACGAGTGGACTCTGAAAAGTGTGAATGTCTGTTCATTCGTTTGTTTCTCTCTCTCGCTCCATCTGTAGTTGTTCTATGATGTTTGATCCTGTAGAAAGTCATCATCAGCGCTCATGAATCCATCTTCTGTTCTGAGTATGAGAAGGCAATACTGAATCAACAAAACAGGTTTTTTTTTATTTATTTATTATTAAACTCAGCCTTGTGACATCACAAAGGAGAGGGAGGTACAAAGGGAGACTATGTTCTTAAGCCATAACAGACATTATGAGATGCACAAATGTGAATATGACGGACAACGAGACATTTAGCAAAGTGCTTCATGATGGAGTCCTGTTCAAACTGAAAATAAGAAGTAAGCATTTGTGTTCACATGCATGCCAACATCAACTGTTTATAGTGAGCGTCATATCACTCATCTGCAAATGTGAACGCTCGAATAAGGACTTTATACAATGTGCATTTTATTTTTATCATTTTTTTAAAAGAAAATGATAACTGATATTGTATGTATGTACAGTACGTATGTGTGTGTTTTAAAACGTCTGTTCATTTCATACTTAAGACTGTAATTTGATTTTCAGTGGAGAAAGGAACTATGTTTAAAATTATGGACATGCTAGTTGTATGTGTACATTTTGAAAAAACAAATTGTGTTATGATTGAAATTCCTATTATATGAGAGTAGTGATGATAATTGAATATGATATGATGATAATAATAATAATAATGATAATGATTGTAAAAGCTGTAATTAAAAAAATACATACCTGTAAAAATGGTGCTGAAGGAATTATTTTGGCATTTCTCTGCATGTTTGTCACATGTCAGCGGAATAGAGAAGGAACACAATCAGGAAATAATAGAAAAATAAATAAAAAAATTTCCCTTCTGCATTATGTCACCATAATTTGAAATATATTCAACTGTAATTCTTTAGATTATTTTAATTTCACTCTTCAATGGAACAATTTTGTTGGCTCGTTACTATATATATATATGTATATATATATATATATATATGTATATATATATATATATATGTATATATATATATATATATATGTATGTATATATATATATATATATATATATATATATATATACATATATATGAGATTTTTTTTAATGAAAGACGTGCGGACGGGTCCGTCCCGACGCGGTGCGGCGGCACAGGAAAAACACCTCCGTGTTGATAACCATTTGTAAAATCCAGGCGGCTTTTGATGGCTTTCAGTGGAGTGAGTATATGAGAAATTGTTTAACAGCAGGACATGTTCCAACTTGTCCTTAAGGCTTTCAACAGAGGTGTTTTTCCTGTGGCGGAGCGTCGCGGCGGCTGCTTCCCGACGCGCGGACCCGTCCGCACATCTTTCATTAAAAAAATCTCCTTTAACAGTGGAATATCCGGATAAAATGCTGAAACCGACTTCTTCTGAAACTTCTCTGTTCTCTCACGACGTCCTGGATCAATAGAGCCTGAAATGTGGAGGTTTTCAGCTTGAAACAGGCTGATGACGCCGCCTGAGAGCGCTGTGCGACGTCTCGCACTGTGAAAAGTCCTTAAAGCGACAGAATCACCTCAAAATCTCACATCAGCCGTTAAAATTTTCACTGAAAACCAGCTTAATTTTTCGAACCGTGTCCACTTCGATGTGTCTCACAGGTTTAGAAAAAATTTTGATCAAACAAAGCGCCAGTCTCTCAGCAACTTCTCAGACAAAGGAATTCCGACGAGGGGCTGGACGACTCCTCCCACAAGGAGTGCTCACAGGCGAATGACGTCACCGACAGGCGTGGAAAAACTCACGCATGCGCACGAGGGTTCAAGCATGTCTGACGTAAAAACATATGAATGAAATCCATATAGTTTTTGAAAAAAATAAAAAGGACCGTTACTTTATTGACAGCCCTCGTATATATGTATATATATATATATATATATATATATATATATTCTCCACTCAGATTGCAATAGCCAATCACAGATTAGCCTTTCTGTCCATCATTTTCCTGTATTTTGGCATGCTTGGTGCCAGAAAGTTATGTTGGATCCAAAAAGGCTAGGACCAAAAGTTATATTGGATCGGTTCCCAATGACCAATAGCGTTAGAGCTTACTGCCAACAGCTTGCCAGTCAGACCACGGCATACGAAGGTCAGGAACTAGCTGACAGACGCTGGTTGAAAAAATGGCAACAAACACGTCAACAACAGCAGAAAATTGTCTGCCAGCGAGGTTTGCTGAGTTCACAGAGGAGGAACTGGTGGAAATATTGAACTCCAAGGATGCCAAAAACACTAAGAAGGTAGACAAGCACGCTACTGACGTTTTAGAAGCATTCATCTGGATCAATCATATGCTGTTCACAACAAAATAAATTTATCTAATTTACTTGACTCTTTGTTGTTTGCTTAATTTGGGAGGGGGGTGGAGAACATAATTGATGGATGGCAAGTCGTCCAACATAGAGAAATATTGGATGAAGAAAAGTTATACTGGACTCGGCTACGCCTTGTCCAATGTAACGTTTCTTCATCCAATATTACTCTATGTTGGACTCCTTACCATCCATTATTTGTATTTTATATATATATATATATATATATATATATATATATATTCATCTTCTACCGCTTAGTCCAATTAAGGGTCGCGGGGGGCTGGAGCCTATCCCAGCAGTCATAGAGCGTGACGCGGGGTACACCCACGACAGGACGCCAGTCTGTCGCAGGGCCACAAATAGACAAACAAACACAGACACACCCACACACACACCTACAGACAATTGTTTAAAGATTCCAATCCACCTAACCTGCCAGTCTTTGGATGTGGGAGGAAACCGGAGCACCCGGAGGAAACCCATGCAACCACGGGGAGAACATGCAAACTCCACACAGAAAGGCCATGGGAATTGAACCCACGACCTTCTGATTCGGTTTCGGATTCGGCTGAACATTGGCCTTGTTGACGGGGTTCGGTTTCGGCCGAACCCTAGCGCGCCAACCGAATCCTACCGCGCGTAAGCACAACGTGATTACGTCGTTAATGTTAAGAGAAGATAACCTTTTTGCTCTCTTTCTTTGTTCTTTGGAATGAATCGAACACTAAGCCTGTACACTGAATGGCTTTAAGCTTAACATTTCAGTGGTGTTCTCTAAGTGTGACTATATTCAAATTAAAAAAAATAATGGTAGAAGTTATTGCCTATGTTTTATCTTACTGTTAAGGAAAGGAAATACACTGTGCAATGGTTTTCATTGCATTATAATGTACTAGCTGATGATCGGAGTAGGATTCGGTATTCGGTTTCGGATTCGGCGAAATCTGGATTGGAGTGGATTTGGTATTCGGCAGAACCTTAAAAAATCAGGATTCGGTACATCTCTAATATATATATATATATATATATATATATATATATATATATATATATATATATATATATATATATATATATATACACAAAAACACAGTATAGTGACATCTGCTTGCAGAACATGGATTTATGTGATTATAACTTCTTTATGTGCTCAATCCATTTGGTTTAATGAGTAAAAATAAAATTAAACCTTTCTCCAGTTACCCCTCACTATATTTTTTATTATTTACATCTTCAAAGAATGTTTTTTAAACCTCAGTTACAACCAGCCCTATGCTGTCTGCAATATATAGCCATAGGCCTATAAATACCAAGACAGGAAGAGACACAAGGTGATGATGTTCTTTGAAGTAAGCGTGTTTCTTCACATGCTGGCGCGTGTCCTGTCTGCTGACCGCACAGCTGCAGTCGAGTAAACACTCGCCTTCCTTTTTGTTCGCCCTCCTACACAAACATGTGCATCGAAAGTGGAAAAACACTGTAAATCTGAAAACAGTGTTAGTCACTCCTGCTAATAAATCTTTGTTATCATTTATTCCGCACATGACGCCAAAAGGCATTATGTCACAACAACGTCATGTCAGATGTTATTGTAAGTGTATTTGCCTGAATATGAGTAAGCTCACGAACACAAAATACCTGAGGGTCACTGGTCCTGAACAGATAAAGTAAAGATCCAGTATATTGGTACTGTAGACAATTGTTCTTATAATTGATTTTTTTTTTTTCAGTCTTGTAAATTCTGTTATGTTTAAAAGTTAAAATGTAATCGTGCTGCAGATAACAGAATATTTACAGAGGAATACTTCAAATGGTGATAAAAGCACCAAATTTGGCAGTACACCTTAGATATTACTCTTTTGAAAAACCAGACACGCCACTTGAATTTTCAATAGGCGGCCACGTAGGGGTCAATTGAAGAATTACATAGGGGTCAAAATATAAACATGCTCCAGTCATATTGAAAATTATACCACATTATTTGTCTGATTGTAAAGATTCCAAAAAGGTATAGTTTGGACTATCTATGACTGAATTCTATTGAGTTATGGGGTAAAAACAACAAGAATGGTGACAAAGTTCAGTTTCAGTTTGTACAGGGGTCAAAAGTTAGAGTTGCTCCAATTTTGTTCAAAGGTGATGCAAATTATTGGTTGAGTTAAAAGGGTTTCAAAAAGGAATAGTTTGCACCATGTATCATGCTTAGTTATCACGTTACGGGGTAACATATGTCACATGTCATAGAATTCAATGGACATCAACATTATTTGACCTTTACTTTAGAGACCAAGCATTCAACACAGTCAAAACTATTCCATTTATTAATCCAAGTAGCTCAATTAACAATTTGCACCATTTTTTACTAAAATTGGAACAATTTTCATTTTTGACCCCTGTACAAACTGAAATTGACCTTTTCACCATTCTTGTTATTACTCCATAACATTCAGTCATAGATAGTCCAAACTATACCTTTTTGGAATATTTACAATCAGACAAATAATGTGGTATAATTTTCCATATGACTGAATCATTTTTATATTTTGACCCCTATGTATTTCTTCAATTGACCCCTACGTGTCCGCCTATTGAAAATTCAAGTGGCCCGTCTGTTTTTTCAAAAGAGTAATATCTAAGGTGTACTTCTGCCAAATTTGGTGGTTTTATCACCATTTGAAGTATTGTTTCAGTTATTTGCTGCACTATAAATCCCAAAGAAACTCAAACTTTATCACTCAATAAAGGATGCCATCCAACATAATGATTGGATGTTTTTTTTTAAACAGTTATGATTTTTTTTTTTTAAATTCATTCGATGTTCGGGGTTTTTCCAATTTTCCAAGATTTTTCCTGACTTTGACCTTTGCCCTATGATCTTGAAAATTGAATCAGGTCTTGCCTATCAGGATATGAATCTTCAGTAAAAATTTTATAACGATTTATGAAAATTGTGGGCTTCATGCTGTTTATAAACAAACAGACAAACAAACAGGTGCAAAAACATAATTGGCAGAGGTAAATATCAGAAGTATTAACTTTGTGTTTGTGACTATATGTGTGTGTGTGTGTGTGTGTGTGTGTGTGTGTGTGTGTGTGTGTGTGTGTGTGTGTGTGTGTGTGTGTGTGTGTGTGTTTCCTGATTGTCAGCTTGGACAGTTCAAAGAAGACAAATAATAAAAAACAATAAATAACAAACAGCTCAATTAAATAAAAAAAAACCCTGTATTGCATTTATTAAGTTTGACTGAATTTACATGAACACACCGGCACTCCGAGGAATCTGACAAAAAATACAACTTAAGCACCTCTTCCAAGAAGTTGCGCCTTATAGATTTTCCTCTCATCACAAAATCACATTTACTTTTCTAAACAATTGTCTGACTCATTCTGCTGAAGCAGGACCTCCTCCTTTTGACTCGTTTATAAGGGCACAACCATTGCTGGTGTTTAGAATTTCATCAAAAAAACGACTCTCTTATTTATTTTCTATACTTATTTTATTTGCTATTTATTTTGTATTTATTTGTGTGGATTATATTTTTCTTCTAAATGTCTATGTTTGGCCAAAACGCTTTCTTTTTCTTGACATTTTTTCTCTCGAGCATTCTGTTTTCTTTTTCTTTTTACATCACCGACTCCAATCCGCTTTTGTCCTTCACCAGTCAAGTGAGAGAGACGCACCTCTACACAGGTATTTCTACTGAAATGTTTCATAAAAGCTGCAGTGTGTAAATTTAGAGGTTTTTGTTTTGGCAGAAGTAGAACACAGCATTGATAACCGTCTGTTCATTAGTGTAACAGAAACACAATGTGCAAACTCACCAATAGATGCCACTAAATCCTACATACTGCAGCTTTAAGGAATATTTGTTGCATTAATATTGCTGTTAAAGATCTCAAATTCCACATTTTGCACCCCAGAAAATCACAGAAGAGGACTTTTTCTGCAGATGACCCCTGATGGAAGAGTATCAGGAAGCACTGCTCAGAACCGCTACAGTGAGTGACACAAACATAAGGCGTTACTCAGGGTATCTTTGGTGTGCAAAATGCACAACGTGCACGCGGATGAGCATAAAATAGAAGCATGTTCTGTGCTGTGGCCTTTCAGGTTTGCTGGAGTTGAAATCTGTTCAGCTAGGTCAGGTAGCCATCAAAGGACAGGCTGCAGCTCGCTTTCTCTGCATGGATGGTGCAGGCCGGCTGAGAGGACAGGTAGGGGCGGGGCGGGGGCACCAAACAAAATTTAGCATCTCAGTCTCAAGGCTCTGTGCTCTCTTAGTGAAGAGGAATCTTTCAAGTGGTGAAACAAGCACCAAATTTGGCACAAATACTACTCTTTTGTAAAAGCACGTTAGCCACCTAAATTTTCAATAGGCAGCCAGGTCGGGGTCAATTGAAGAATCACACAGGGGTCAAAATTTGAAAATGATCCAATCATATTGAAAACTATACCACATTATTTGCCCGATCACACAGATTCCAAAAAGGTATAGTTTGGACTATCTGTGACTGAATATTCTGGAGTTATGGGGTTAAAACAGCAAGAATGGTGACAACGGTCAGTTTCAGTTTGCACACGGGTCAAAAGTTCAAGTTTCTATAATTTTGGTAAAAAGTGATGCAAATTATTGGTTGAGCTAATAGGATTAATAAATGGAATTGTTTTGACTGTGTTGAATGTTTGGTCTCCAAAGTAAAGGTCAAACCAGGTCAGCATCCATTGGATTCTATGATGTGACATATATATGTTACATGATAACTAAGAATGATACATGGTGCAAACTATTCCTTTTCCAAACCCTATTAACTCAACCAATCATTCGCATCACTTTTTAACCAAAATTATAGCAATGCTAACTTTTGACCCCTGTACAAACTGATTTGACCTTTGTCACCATTCTTGTTGTTTTCACCCCATAACTCTATAATATTCAGTCACAGATAGTCCAAACTATACAAGTGGCTAACATGCTTTTACAAAGAGTAATGTCTAAGACGTATTTGTGCCAAATTTGGTGCTTGTTTCCAGAAATGAACAACTGTTACAGTTCTCTGCTCCAGTGCTGTTGATATTTTATTGCTCCGTGTCTTTTAGATGCACTATGCAGAAGCTGACTGCGCCTTCAGGGAGCTTCTGATGGCAGATGGATACACACGTTTCCTGTCCTCGTACCACGGACGTGCTGTGTCCCTGGCATCCAAACATTCCCTGGATCATCACTCGCTCCCCTTCACTCGATTCCTCCCACTTACAAACACCCTGACAGCGGAAAGTATGACCCAACAGCCAACAAACAATCAGGAATATTTCAACGTGGACTCAGGCGACCCACTTGGAATGGGTTTAAACTCTCTGCTCAGCCCCCAGTTCTCAGTGGATAAGTAAAGAAAAGGAGCTGCGCACATGGACTGTACATATGTAGGGGAGGTTGGGAACAGCTGTAACAATTTTTGCTTTAGCACCGGTTAGCTCACTGTATTTGTGAGTCAGCGTGAAATATATGGTGTTCCTTGGTGTTACAACAATTTGTGACAATTTGACAATGTAAAGAAATACTGAGGCCATTTTACTGGAAATAGAAGAACCATCCATAGCAATGTCTCCCTCTTTCTGACTGACCATACCTTCAGTCCACTTTCGGTTTGATTCTAATCTCCAGAGATGTCTCCAGGGAGACAGCAGTCCCACTTATTTAATACCATCCAAGTTAGAAAAGGTTGCTATGATATGATATGATATGATATGACAATATGATTAATGGTGTAAAAATAAATAAATATTAATAATAATAACAATGTCAACAGCTGATTGTAATCATGATTTGTACAAAAACAGTATCCACAAAACGCTGAGTCTTTAAGGAGCAAAGATGGGCACAGGATCTCCAATTTAACAACAAATGTGTGAGAAAAGTATTGAAATATTTTAAAACAATATTCCTCAAAGAAAAATGGGAAGAGATTTGCATGTTTCTCCTTCTGCCTTGCATAGTATCATGAAATAATTCCAGGAATCTGAAGGAATTTCAGTGTGTAAAGGGCAATGGTTTCTCAGATGGCACTGCATCAATAGCAGTCATTCATCAATAGCTGATATAACCATGTGGGTAAGGGATTACTTTGGGATATCTTTGTCAAACACTACAATACAGAGTTACGAAGGGCGATTGAGACGTTCTGACCCTAACCCAGAAAAAGTAGAGTGTGATTCTCCATCTTTTGCTTTCTGAGAAACCAACATTTCTTGAGCATGTGTGAAGTTTTGGTTGCAATGCTGAGAAACATTGGTTTCCCGGTATGTAAAATATGAAGAACCATGCCCTACATTTTCTGCGTCAGGCTCAAAACGTCTCAATCGCCCCTCGTACATTAAAAAAAAAAAATCCAACTTAAAACTTTACTGTGGAATTAAAATATATATATTTGACTGCAAAAAAACATGAAATAGCTTGAGTTCATATTATCTACAATGAAATAGAAGACAAAGTAAATGTAAAGATCACTGCAGGTTTTTTTATGTGTGTTTTCTATACAGTCCCAAGTTTTCCCGATTTGGGGATGTATTTATATATGAAATTGAGTGAAATTTGCACTGTAAAACCTGTTAAGTAACAAAAAAATCTTTGAAATTTATTACAAAAACAGTTTTAAGTGACACCAGCTATTTTTTAGAATACTAAATAAAGAAAGTTCCTTTAACTTAAAAGTAAATAGTTGGCCTGATGCAATCCATTTCAACAAACCTTTTCAGTTAAATTGTCAAGTTTTACAGTGCAGTTGACTCATTTCCACTTTAATGCTACAACCTGTTGATATGAAAGATTTGCTTTTCGCCAACCATCTACACTCAACAAAAATATAAACGCAACACTTTTGGTTTTGCTCCCATTTTGTATGAGATGAACTCAAAGATCTAAAACTTTTTCCACATACACAATATCACCATTTCCCTCAAATATTGGCCTTTTATTGTGGGCAGTCTAAGGCACACCTGTGCACTAATCATGGTGTCTAATCAGCATCTTGGTATGGCACACCTGTGAGATGGGATGGATTATCTCAGCAAAGGAGAAGTGCTCACTATCACAGATTTAGACTGGTTTGTGAACAATATTTGAGGGAAATGGTGATATTGGGTATGTGGAAAAAGTTTTAGATCTTTGAGTTCATCTCATACAAAATGGGAGCAAAACCAAAAGTGTTGCGTTTATATTTTTTGTTGAGTATATTGACCATCTAACAAATTATTAAACAGCTGTGAGAGAAACATTAACACACTTTCTTTCCTAGAGGTCATTAATCTGTCGTGGAGAGGCTGATGTACGTATGTTACGGAGACAGGAAAATTATGCAGTGCTACAGCTCATCGCAGCTTAAGAAAAGGTCAGACATCATCACACGTATCAACATGAAAAGCACTTCTGACCTGGTGGACCTCCACGATTAGCAGATTGTGCATGGAGACGGGGCTTTGAATGTGTCCCTCTAACCCCGTCCGTTTGATGTTTTGGTCACTGTGTGATATATCTTTGTAGCTTCTGGTGGGATTCAAACACCAGACTTTTGCTACCATGTCAGTCAAAGGGGAATCCCCACTTGGACAAGCCAGGAAGAATCAACCTGGATTTCACTTTGCTTCCCATCTCAGTTATCTTATCCCAGCAGCTGGAGAAGGCTGAGGGGATGCCCATGTTTTCACCTGGCTGCTACAGACAGATTACTTTTGAGAAGTGGGGATGCACCGGTTGTGTTCCTGGATGGTTGCCAAAGTTTGAAATATGTGCGGCTAACTGTAGCTAAGCTAATGGCATGGCTCGTAAATCATTTATTTTGGTTTCTGACTTTTCACGGGGTTGGACTTGGCACACGTTTATGCCAGGAGCCCTTCCATAAGTCCACATTATTTGGAGAATGAGAACCTTCTGCTTTAGAAGCAAGCAGACTCGCCACTTGCCCTACAGCGTTACACGTTGCTAATGCTAACGAGGGTCGCTAATAGGGTGACCATATACGTATTACCAAAAACCAGGATACCCGGCCCGGCAGTGAGATACTCAAATTATACTCGGTTGGCAGCGCCTACTAATCGGCGGAACTGAAACGGTTGGTAGAACTGGAGTGGTAATACAATTGACAGAATGATTGACAGAACAGCACCTTACTATGTCTCCTACTTTCAAGATATTGATCAATTAGCACGAATCCCTGGAATAGCAGATCACCATATTGGGAACTTCACCCTCACTAACACTAGATGGCACCACACAAGCTTCCGTTCTGCCACTCTGTCACTGTTCTGTCAAGAGTTTGGGCTTCTAATACCGACCTATAGCTTTATATAGCAGCTAAATAACTTGATTATTTTAATGGTGAGGCCTGATCAACTCATCAATACTTGTTTTGGGTGTAATATAAGCAAAAACAACCCATTCTGCGGATACCAGTTGTTCAGTTCCATTCCGCATATAGTTCCGACAATTAGTGGCTCCCCGAATGCTGGTCAATTTAATTGCCCAATGGAAAACAATGAAAACCAGGACACTGTCATCACTTTCTAAAAAAAAAACAAAACATGCAGGACGGCCAGGACAGGATGTGAAAACAGGACATGTCCTGGTAAAACAGGACGTTTGGTCACCCTACACTAATGAAAGTAGTATTTAGGAAAATCTCCCATTGCACTAATCCAATCAGATATTCTACACAATTGTCCTACCATTGAACTCATAAACATTCATTATTTCAATCAATCAATCAATTTTTTTATATAGCGCCAAATCACAACAAACAGTTGCCCCAAGGCGCTTTATATTGTAAGGTAAGGCCATACAATAATTATGTAAAACCCCAACGGTCAAAACGACCCCCTGTGAGCAAGCACTTGGCTACAGTGGGAAGGAAAAACTCCCTTTTAACAGGAAGAAACCTCCAGCAGAACCAGGCTCAGGGAGGGGCAGTCTTCTGCTGGGGCTGGTTGGGGCTGAGGGAGAGAACCAGGAAAAAGACATGCTGTGGAGGGGAGCAGAGATCAATCACTAATGATTAAATGCAGAGTGGTGCATACAGAGCAAAAAGAGAAAGAAACAGTGCATCATGGGAACCCCCCAGCAGTCTACGTCTATAGCAGCATAACTAAGGGATGGTTCAGGGTCACCTGATCCAGCCCTAACTATAAGTTTTAGCAAAAAGGAAAGTTTTAAGCCTAATCTTAAAAGTAGAGAGGGTGTCTGTCTCCCTGATCTGAATTGGGAGCTGGTTCCACAGGAGAGGAGCCTGAAAGCTGAAGGCTCTGCCTCCCATTCTACTCTTACAAACCCTAGGAACTACAAGTAAGCCTGCAGTCTGAGAGTGAAGCGCTCTATTGGGGTGATATGGTACTACGAGGTCCCTAAGATAAGATGGGACCTGATTATTCAAAACCTTATAAGTAAGAAGAAGAATTTTAAATTCTATTCTAGAATTAACAGGAAGCCAATGAAGAGAGGCCAATATATTTGTATAGTATGAACTTGTAGGCCAGGACAGGACGTGAAAACAGGACATGTCCTGGTAAAACAGGACGTTTGGTCACCCTACACTAATGAAAGTAGTATTTAGGAAAATCTCCCATTGCACTAATCCAATCAGATATTCTACACAATTCTCAGTATCTCTAATTACGTTTTGTGTTTTGTTTGTTCCTTTGGTAGCAAATTTGTCCTTTTCTTGGAACTATACAGCAGCAGAAATGCTATATGCACTTCTCTATTGGCATTTATAATTAATCACACTCCATTAAAACCACAAACTGCAGCCTCTTATTAGAAATCTACTAAAATATAATCTTTATTAAAAACAGTTAAGCAGCAAAAGCAATCAAAATTTCACTATTTGACAGAAATAGGTGACAGCAATGCTATAGTATTATATCACAGTTGGCTCCATTGAAAGAATCAAAAATGACATGTTGACTTTATGCATTCTGCAGAAAACGTTTCGTTGCGATTGTGTTCAGTATCATTTGTACATTTCTCAAAACTATTTGCTTCCACTTCAGACATTAAGGCACGACGTGACAGTAGTACTAAGACATTTTAGTTTCAAGGCACAGACATTCACTAAGTCAGCATCATATCAAACACAAGATGATGTACAGAACATTTCAGCTTATTATGTGTTTATATTGTGACCCTGAGAATAAAAACAAAATCCCTCCAGAGTCCGGCATAGCTCTAGATTTTACCAATATTGTTTCAGCATTTTGTCCACAACTATCAATAAATCAGTTCAAGAACCTAACTTGAACAGTTATATGACAAGTTCATGAACCGATCCATACCTGCAAATAAATGTATACTTTTATATAACGGCTGAGTGGATCCTTGTCATTTGATTGGTTGGTTGTATGTCACATGACATGGCTTATTCATACTATTTGCCACTGTGTTTCATTGGCCGTGCAATAGTTCTTTTTTAGCATGCAGTTTTGGTGCTATATGAAATGTGCTGTTGCACACTCCAACCACCGGGTATGCTCACACTACCGGGGGCAGCATTTAGCTAAACATGGCGGAGTTTGTTTTGGTCATGGATGAGGATTTGAAGGAGCCGCTAATTCTTCTAGCACAAAAAATAAAATAATTCACTACACTGGAAACTGTCTGGAGGCATGAAGAGCTGTTAGGATGAAAAGCTGGACAAATTTCTGATGTGATTTTTCGCTGGACTGAGCAACTACATGAACGATTTTTTTTTTTTCTTTTTTTTTTGGATGTACACAAAGTCAGTGCACTGCATCACCGACTACATCATCGCAGTTTTGGACTCCAATTTAAAGTTCGCATTGGACTGTTATGTACCAGTGGAACACCAAAATGTAAGTCCCTTTTCTCTTGTTTAGAAATTAATAAAATATCAAATGACAAGGATCTATTATCACTGTTATATAAAACAGTGATAATAGTTTTTCAAGACAGTTTTTCATTCTTTCAATGGAACGAATATTTAATTCGGTGAAAGATGGAACGTTCCATCTTTCACCAAGTTAACTATTCGCACCATTGCATTGAACTCATAAACAATCATTATTTGTGTAATATGAACTTGTAGGTCATGCCAAACTTTGAAAAATAAGGAGCAACTATTGACACATCTAAGTCAAGAGGTTCTCCAGGTAAAGTATTAAGTAGTAGTGAATCCTATATGGGCCTTGAGGCGCACTGGTGATTACCAAGTAGTGTCAAGTGGATGAGGGTCTACAACTCCCCCTGGATGGGAAGCTGATGCATTACAGGTTACATTCCCAGCCTAAACCAGTAGCCTACCCAGGGTTTATAGCAGAGCGGACTGAAACAGTGTAGAGGAAGTGTCAAGTTTGTGTGACCAGGAATCAAACCATATCTATAGGTACAAAATTCCATATTTCTTGCATCTGATACCTTTCACTCTCTAATTCCTTGGCTGTATTTTGTTTTTAATCAACTGAGCAAAACTTTCACTACAACACTCTTTCCGGACATGATGTGCTTACATGCAGCTTTCAACAGTTCATTGTACAGGGTGAACACAAAAACACTTCTTGGTTTCAAATATGTATAATATCAAAAGTCACATGAATAATTTTACAATTTTGGTATCAACAGTTGTAGAGAAGCTTGAATCTTCGACTGGACTGGGTTGCTTGACGCAAGGACATTTCGCTTCAAATCGCAGAAGCTTCCTCAGCTAAAATTCTTGCTCTGGTAGTCTGACTTCTGTCTTGACTCTTGTAGAGAAGAATAACAGAAGCTACAAAAGCTGGAGTATTAAACCTAACCAGATCCCTCCTACCAAGAGGCAGACTGCTATTGGCTAGTGACTAAACAATTGCTCTAATTAGCACCTATTGTGCTGTAGTTAGCACCCTCCTAATGACAGGGTAGCTGTCCCTCCTAACGATGGGACTGACGCCTCTCCTGACGGCTCTCCTGATGACGTGAATGACTCATTAGCATGAACAAAAGACTGAAACTGCTTAGACCTGAGGACCCCATTGTAAACAGGGGACAAAGCGTGTCTCAGACCCCCTCCCCGGTTAAGGCTGGGTTTCAACTGTTTCACATACAATGCCTCCTTCACTCCTCTCTCAAACCATTTATTTTCTCTGCCTAAGATTTTAACTTCCTTGTCCTCAAACATATGGTTAGTGTCTTTAAGGTGGAGATGAACTGCAGACTGAGGTCCACCGGCGCCCTCTCTGCGGTGCTGGCATAGCCTTTTGTGCAGTGGCTGCTTAGTCTTACCTATGTAGTGTTCGTTACAGTTTTCCTGACATCTGATATAATACACTACATTGCTCTGTTTGTAACTAGGTATCCTGTCCTTAGGGTGAACTAATTTCTGTCTCAAGGTGTTAACAGGTTTAAAGTAAACTGGGATTTTGTGCTGTCTGAAGATCCTCTGTAGTTTGTCCCCTACTTCTGCTGAATATCAACAGTTGCAGAAACTCATCAAGTTTTTTTCTCTTTTGCAGCTTCTTCTTCTAAAAAATTGTAAAATTATTCATGTGACTTTTGATATTATAAATATTTGAAACCAAGGAGTGTTTTTGTGTTCACCCTGTATATCAAATCAATTTTATTTATATAGCGCCAAATCACAACAAACAGCTGCCCCAAGGCGCTTTATATTGTAAGGCAAGGCCATACAATAATTACGGAAAAACCCCAACGGTCAAAACGACCCCCTGTGAGCAAGCACTTGGCAACAGTGGGAAGGAAAAACTCCCTTTTAACAGGAAGAAACCTCCAGCAGAACCAGGCTCAGGGAGGGGCAGTCTTCTGCTGGGACTGGATGGGGCTGAGGTAGAGAACCAGGAAAAAGACATGCTGTGGAGGGGAGCAGAGATCAATCACTAATGATTAAATGCAGAGTGGTGCATACAGAGCAAAAAGAGAAAGAAACACTCAGTGCATCATGGGAATCCCCCAGCAGTCTAAGTCTATAGCAGCATAACTAAGGGATGGTTCAGGGTCACCTGATCCAGCCCTAACTATAAGCTTTAGCAAAAAGGAAAGTTTTAAGCCTACTCTTAAAAGTAGAGAGGGTGTCTGTCTCCCTGATCTGAATTGGGAGCTGGTTCCACAGGAGAGGAGCCTGAAAGCTGAAGGCTCTGCCTCCCATTCTACTCTTACAAACCCTAGGAACTACAAGTAAGCCTGCAGTCTGAGAGCGAAGCGCTCTATTGGGGTGATATGGTACTATGAGGTCCCTAAGATAAGATGGGACCTGATTATTCAAAACCTTATAAGTAAGAAGAAGAATTTGAAATTCTATTCTAGAATTAACAGGAAGCCAATGAAGAGAGGCCAATATGCGTGAGATATGCTCTCTCCTTCTAGTCCCCATTAGTACTCTAGTTGCAGCATTTTGAATTAACTGAAGGCTTTTCAGGGAACTTTTAGGACAACCTGATAATAATGAATTACAGTAGTCCAGCCTAGAGGAAATAAATGCATGAATTAGTTTTTCAGCATCACTCTGAGACAAGACCTTTCTGATTTTAGAGATATTGCGCAAATGCAAAAAAGCAGTCCTACATATTTATTTAATATGCGCATTGAATGACATATCCTGATCAAAAATGACTCCAAGATTTCTCACAGTATTACTAGAGGTCAGGGTAATGCCATCCAGAGTAAGGATCTGGTTAGACACCATGTTTCTAAGATTTGTGGGGCCAAGTACAATAACTTCAGTTTTATCTGAGTTTAAAAGCAGGAAATTAGAGGTCTGTAAGACAATCCTGCAGTTTAGCTAATTGGTGTGTGTCCTCTGGCTTCATGGATAGATAAAGCTGGGTATCATCTGCGTAACAATGAAAATTTAAGCAATGTCGTCTAATAATACTGCCTAAGGGAAACATGTATAAAGTGAATAAAATTGGTCCTAGCACAGAACCTTGTGGAACGCCATAATTAACCTTAGTCTGTGAAGAAGATTCCCCATTTACATGAACAAATTGTAATCCATTGTGCAGTGGTGCATTGTATGCACCACTCTCCAATGAGAGTGGTGCATACCTCCAGCAAGGGTGATAGTTGACCTTTCCCCAACATGTAGATTGGCACCTCAATCCTTTCGTAAGTCATTTGCATCCTACAGCCATATTTTGTCTTGAGAATTTGACAAAAATGTTAGAAACACCAGATTTCTTGAAGAAAGATGGAAAAAAAATCCTTATCTCTATTTTCTGGATCTGCTCCAAAACTGTATGGGCCAGTTTCACATCCCTCCACCACATTTCATGAAGATTACTTTAAAAGTTTTTGAATTGTCCTGTGAAAAGTAAAAAAAAAAAAAAAAAAAAAAAAAAAAAAAAAAAAAAAGCATTTCCACCTTGGAGGAGATAAATATTGTAGCTTTCCTGTTCATAAAATTAGATTGTCTTTGAAGGGGGCGTGGCTTGACAATGTGCAGCTATGGTGCGGTGCAAACTGCTCATGTACCATGAGGAATTTGTACAGCTGGCCAGGTTCTATGTAGGTCCATAACAGGCAAGAAATCTGCAGGCATCACTAGGACCTTTGATCCAAAAAGATCCGGACTAGCTAAGGAGAGATTTGGGGGTTTTTTGACGACTGAATAAACAAGCAACACACACATGTGCAAACAGTAAATTGTCCATGTGGGACAATCTATTGGAAGGAGTAATAAATAATAAAGTTGTCATAAAAAATCTACTTTTTATATATTTATCATTTGATTTGACTTAAATCAATACCCAAATTGTTTGTCCATTTGCTTTTACAAGGGTACAAATCATGCTCACTTTCCTTACACTTGAGTAACCAGCAGTTCCCTCAGATACATATTTCCACCTCTGCAGTCTGTGCTTTGACTGGTACAAAGTCCACTCAACAGAGTCCCATTCAGAGGGTTGCAAATGCCTTCAATGGGATAATAATCTCCCTCTAGATCTTTATCTTCTTCATCTGTGGCCTCTTCCTCTGCCTCCTCGTCATCCCACAGTGCAGTCTTGACGTGGGTATATTCGGTTTGGTCCTCACATTCAGTCTCACGATGATAGAAGTAGCTAAAGTTGGACACTATTACAGGTACGGGCAAAGAGATCGTGAGCACACCTGCGATGGCGCACATAGAACCCACCAATTTGCCCCATACTGTTTCGGGGTACATGTCTCCATAGCCCACTGTGGTCATGGTGACCACTGCCCACCAGAAAGCATGTGGGATGCTGATAAAAGCTGTGTTGGCGTGGTCAGCTTCAGCAAAGTAGATGGCGCTAGAGAAGAGGATGACTCCAATAAACAAAAAGAAGATAAGGAGCCCCAGTTCTCGCATGCTGGCCCTCAGTGTCTGCCCAAGGATCTGGAGGCCCTTGGAGTGACGAGACAGCTTGAAGATCCTGAAGACCCTCACTAACCTGATGACTCTGATGATGGCCAAGGATGTGGCTGGAGAGTTGTCGTTGTCCTTGGCCAGCTCCGTTCCCAGCGTGACAAAATAAGGCAGGATGGCACTGAAATCAATTATGTTCATGATGTCTTTGAAGAAGTGCGTCTTGCTGGGGGAACAAGCGAAGCGCATGATGAGCTCGAAGGAGAACCAACAAATGCACATGGTCTCCACAATGAAGAAGGGGTCCTGGAAAACACTGGGTGGAGGAGGTATGTTCTCTGTTGTGTTCTTAGCATGAGACAGGTACTTGTAATAGTTTTCCTGAAGTGAAGGAGACAGAACAGACAGGATATATATATATATATATATATATATATATATATATATATATATATATATATATATATATATATATATATATATATACATATATATATATATATATGTCAAAGGTATCACCATAATGCCTCAGTCAGTCTTACCAAAAAGATATCAGATTTAACTCTCAGTCTAAATCTTTGCAATCTGTGGCTTTGCTTGCATTTTCCCAAAGAGATGATATGCTTGCTTGTGTAACCCGATTTAATAGCTTCCAAGCATTATGTACTACTACAGTACTGCTGACCTTTGAGGCGATAGACACAATGGCCAAAATGGCCTCTATCATATTAGCTAACTGTGATGCACATAATTGTATAAAATTCTGTTTAAATAAAATAAAACATTGCAAATTTAGATTAATATTCAAGTGTATTCATATTCTCTCAGGTGTAAGACAAGTTTAGACAGCACAAATGCTTTCCTCCCATGGAATTTTTAACTTATCTGGGTAGCTAGCATAGAGATGAAAAAAAAGACTACAGCAGACATTGAACTCTTTTGTGTGATATTCATCCAACATCTTGTATGAGGAATTGCAATGGCGTTTTTGGGTGAAACTCAATATTTTAAATATACTCCGCTAGCCTTCTCTTTAAATAACACCACATAAGCCAAGTGATTTTGATAATTGTGGTTTTTGTTATTAAAATTAAACATTTATCACTATGATTGTAATTTTCATTTTCCTGTGTTATCATCCAGGCAATGACGTTGTGATTCTGATTCTGGAGCATTCGGTAGTTAACACCTAGATAATCGGTTGTTCTCTTCTTCGAGCGTTTGTGGTGTAAGCAGTAAGCATCTTTGCTTCAAGATGGCAGCCCTAAGTATTCCTTACTGGCTGGTTTAGCCAAGGAAAATGTCGGTTCTACTCTTTTTTATCTCTATAGTAGCCACCACATGAGCTAGGTACTAGCTAGCTAGCTCAGTTATTACAGTGGTTTTGCAGTGGTAGCTTGGTAAGTTAGCATGTATATGTATCAAAAACAAGTGTATTACACTTGTTCGTGAATATACCATGTATTCGGCTAATATGGCGAAGTTAGCTGCAAGCCATTTAGAGATTTTATCAAATAAATTAAGGTGAACATTTGGGGCACTGCATATTTATATATCTCTGCAAAATTTTGACATGATTATTGCAATTAATCCATCATTTGTCAGTGCATATCTTGAAACATACTCAATTTCAGCAGCCTGAAGTTCAAGCTAATCCCCACCATTTCATTCCGATTAACTTTTGGCTAAAACTGTTTGACATCTGTGGCTCTAAATCGCAACCTCAGCTGAGCCCCCCCGTCTTTCCATCTTCCCTGCCAGTTACTATTTCAAAGAAGCACCAAAATATTTTATGTTTGGCATCAAGTATTACGGATTATTTAGGGATGCTACGGATAGCCATCAGGATCATCTAAATAAATGAAGCCCAGAGTGTTTCTCACAGCTTTCAGTAGCAAGTCATTCACAAGCGTTTATTACTAAAGGTGGACATGTATGTGTTGATCAGCTCCAAGGGCTCTCCTAAGACTATATATAAACTTGTGAGATCTCCGAGCGGAAACATGAGAGTGTCTCATGACCACGCCTTGTCCATCTCCACCTTCGTCTCCATCACATCTCCTGAGCTGCTGTAATATCGCCGCGGCAGTTCAAAAGTGTCCGCTGCTGACTTGGACAGGAGTAAGTTACAGTAGTTTCCTGGCAGCTCCCTTGTGCAAAGGTCTAGCAAAGTAGTCCTGCAGGAATGTGTTAACACGATCCCGTGTGCCGGCGTATTAGACATTTCCTTCTTCAATTCGAAGAGGCCGGAAGGTTTTAGCTCATCTTTGCCAAAGTGCTAAGTCACTTGTGTGACATTTTTTCAACACGTTTAGCAGCACCATTATGTTCTATATCCTTTCTTTCCTTTCATTTGTATCCCAGGCACCTCCTGTCACTCCCCGTACCCTTTCACGCTTCCTCAATCCAAGTGTATCAAATTTAACAGCAGACTAAAATAATCACTCCATAAGCTTTCCTGAAACTTTTTCTCTCTCTCTCTCTCCCCCTGGTGTGCTTCCAGGCCTACTGGCCAATAGTTACCTCCATGTCAGTACTTTTCCTCTCAACACACTGTAGTACACACCAAGTACATGTTTACCTAAACACCTGCTGCCCGTGAGGTCATGCTTCCATTTTAGCCATGCGCTCACATATCCCATTCAAAACCTTCTGAATGGACTTTCTTAATTTGTAAATTCCCAGTAGAAAGAGTGAAACTGTCTTTTTAAAATTAACTACTCAGGGGTGTCAAACTGGGGGCCTGTCAGCCAGTTAAAGCCCTTGAGGTATAAGTTAAAGTTAGGCTTTCATCACCATTCACATAATTGTTAAGAGTTGTCCTCAATACTGGTATCAATACCATGGGTTTAGTTTAAAGTTTTGTTGTATTTATGATGTCGTAATTGTCTGAAAAATGCGTTTTTCAGGATATCTCTGAAGCCAATAGGGCAAGAGGTGACCCAAAGCTTATATTAATCACCTATTTGTCATACCATTCAGTATTTTCACAAGTATAAGCTACACCTGTTAAGAGAAAAAAAAACATATATAAGTCACACCAGAGTGTAAGTTGCATTTACTACCTCATTCAACAAGAAGCAAAATGAATTTAATTGCCACATTATTTATTTATAAGGCACATGGTGTTAAGCACAGCTAACAAGCTAATTAAAGTCACTATACATAGCACAAAATGTGAGTTAACTGCTTCTTTAACACTGAACATATGATCATGTTTGAGGTGAACGTGCAATGCAATTAAATGTTTGAAAACTCTTTTATAGTACATTTATATATAAAAAAAAAACAATAAACCCACTGTTGTGTTAGTAGAGAAGCTTGAATCTTCAACTGGACTGGGTTGCTTGACGTGAGGACATTTCGCTTCAAATCACAGAAGCTTCCTCAGCTAAAATTCTTGCTCTGGTAGTCTGACTTCTGTCTTGACTCTTGTAGAGAAGAATAAACCAGAAGCCAACAAAAGCTGGAGTTTTTAACCTAACCAGACCCCTCCTACCGAGAGGCCGACTGCTATAGGCTAGTGACTAAACAATAGCTCTAATTAGCACCTATTGTGCGCTAGTTAGCACTCTCCTAATGATGGGATGGAAGCCTCCCCTGATGGCTCCCTTGATGACTCTCCTGATGACGTGAATGACTCATTACCATGAACAAAAGACTGAAACTGCTTTGACCTGAGTACCCCATTGTAAACAGGGGACAAAGCGTGTCTGAGACCCACCCCCAGGTTGAGGCTGGGTTTCAACTGTTTTACAAAGAATGCTTCCTTGACACCTCTCTCAAACCATTTCTTCTCTCTGGCTAAGATTTTAACTTCCTTGTCCTCAAACGTGTGGTTAGTGTCTTTCAGGTGGAGATGAACTGCAGACTGAGGTCCACTGGTGACCTCTCTGCGGTGCTGGTATAGCCTCTTGTTTAAAGGTTGCTTAGTCTCACCTATGTAGTGTTCATTACAGTTATCCTGACATCTGATATAATACACTACATTGCTCTGTTTGTAACTAGGGATCCTGTCCTTAGGGTGAACTAATACTGCACCCCATTCACCCTAAGGACAGGATCCCTAGTTACAAACAGAGCAATGTAGTGTATTATATCAGATGTCAGGATAACTGTAATGAACACTACATAGGTGAGACTAAGCAACCTTTAAACAAGAGGCTATACCAGCACTGCAGAGAGGTCACCAGTGGACCTCAGTCTGCAGTTCATCTCCACCTGAAAGACACTAACCACACGTTTGAGGACAAGGAAGTTAAAATCTTAGCCAGAGAGAAGAAATGGTTTGAGAGAGGTGTCAAGGAAGCATTCTTTGTAAAACAGTTGAAACCCAGCCTCAACCGGGGGGTGGGTCTCAGACACGCTTTGTCCCCTCAAAGCAGTTTCAGTCTTTTATTCATGGTAATGAGTCATTCACGTCATCAGGAGAGTCGTCAAGGGAGCCATCAGGGGAGGCTTCCATCCCATCATTAGGAGAGTGCTAACTAGCGCACAATAGGTGCTAATTAGAGCTATTGTTTAGTCACTAGCCTATAGCAGTCGGCCTCTCGGTAGGAGGGGTCTGGTTAAAAACTCCAGCTTTTGTTGGCTTCTGGTTTATTCTTCTCTACAAGAGTCAAGACAGAAGTCAGACTACCAGAGCAAGAATTTTAGCTGAGGAAGCTTCTGTGATTTGAAGCAAAATGTCCTCACGTCAAGCAACCCAGTCCAGTCGAAGATTCAAGCTTCTCTACTATGGAAACCACCTGGACAACTGAGAGCCTACACAGAAACCACTGTTGTGTTGTTCAGTTTTTGCACAGAACTCTTAAAATAACTGTCCTTGTTGTTCAACATAGTCCTAATACGTTTTCTTTCAAATAGAATGAAAATGTGATATTTCCTTTTTTTTTATTCACAAGTGTGGTCTTCCAATTAAAAAATACATTATTTCTGAAGAACAAAGAATGTTATTTTCATCTTCTGTCTCCTCCAAGCTACATCTTTAGAAGGAGAAGAAGATAGCCTCTGCTGAAAGATTATCTTAAGATTATTTTCGTGATCGGACGAAAGACTGGATTTTATTTGATTCTCTGTGCACAGCGTGGAGTTTGCTGTTTGGGAATATTCCAGTTTGTCATTTAATAATTGATAGATGACCACTCGCAGATCGGTTGATTTGAGCCCAAGAACACAACGCAAACTCTGATGTTTCAGAAAACTCTGGTTTCAGTTGTGGATTTATTTTGTATTTTGTATGTATTTTGTTTATGCTCTGTTTCTCTGCTGTGCGCCGCAGCAGCACGGGAACAAACGTCCATTTATTCAGTTGTTTACTAAGCACGTTTTGCTGTTTGATAAAGATGTTTATTCATATTTACTTGAATTGAGCATGACTGCTAATTGTATTTTATCCCTGGGGCCTGACGATCGTGAAAAATATGAGGAAAAGGTTGTATTAGTGATGCCATCACATTTGTTCATATAACGAAGGCTTTAAGTGTGACCCAACTGTGATAAACGCATGCTCATTTATTACCTCCATCAAGGAGGTTATGTTTTCGGTCACATCTGTTTGTTGGTTGGTTGGTCGGTTGATTTGTTAGCAGGATTACCCAAAAAATCCTCAACAGATTTCAATGAAATTTTTACCAGGGGTGTATCTTGGCCTAACGTAGAAGTCATTAAATTTTGGTAATGATCCGGAACACGATCCGGATCCAGTAATTTTTTTAAGGATTCTTTATCATTGCAGGATAGGGCCAATTTCAAATTTTTTGTATCTAACTTCATGAAGACGGGTCACAAAGGCTGAACAAAAATTAAGTAATGACACAACAATAATTTAGCATTTGTTTCTCCTCACTGAACTAACTTGTTATGAGAAAATAAAAAATAAAATACTTGTGTAGTTCATGCAGTTTCTCTTTATAAATACATTTGCTGAAGATCTAAGGGTTT
The DNA here is from genome assembly GCF_902500255.1 of Thalassophryne amazonica. Classification (NCBI taxonomy): domain Eukaryota; kingdom Metazoa; phylum Chordata; class Actinopteri; order Batrachoidiformes; family Batrachoididae; genus Thalassophryne; species Thalassophryne amazonica. The sequence continues at coordinate 53,362,536 of NC_047120.1, read as the reverse complement.
AACCCTCTGGGGCCAATGCCGTTGTATACTTTACTAAATTATAAATAACTTTTTAACGATATGAGCTAGAAACTTTTTTTGCTGAAACGTTAACTCCGCGAACATTCGAGCCACCGTCCACCATCTTTGTACTCCTCATAGAAGCTGTGTGATGACATGAGCACTGTGAGTGTCCAATAGGTTCACCGTCACATGGTTTTCCAAAATCCAGTTGTAGGGCAGATTCACCTCACGTGACACACCAAAGATTGTTTTTAGGAGTGATGTGTTACTAGTTTATTATAGTTTGCTGTGTTTTTGTGAATAAATGTGTGTGGAAAATAATTTCCGCTTTACTTTTTTCTTTCTTATTTCTGATTGTAAACCTTTATTACACTTATAAAACACAACTATAGCATATATATTTTGAAAGTACAGGCTGTCCTGAAAAAAAAGAGACATAAAACTTGATTGTGGGATGCAGGGAGAGCTATTAACAGCAATAATAACATTTATGCCAGGTGAGTGAACTGTCCAAAAAATGCTCTTGGACCCCAGAGGGTTAACCACTGAATCTGAAACATGACGTAGATGCATGAAACGAAGTGAAGTAAGTCTCTTTGCCAAAGGGTATTCCATGTAACGTCAGTGACCCTATGGCCTTGGTGGAGGTTTGCGCTCTCTGAGTGCTTCTAGTTATTTATTTGTTCATTATTATTATTATTATTATTATTATTATTTATTTATTTATTTATTTATTTGGGGAGGTGATGGTCTAGTGGTTAAGCGCTGGAATTCAGACCAGAGGGAACCGGAAAATCACTGAGGACCCTTGGGCAAGGTCCTTAATCCCCAAGTTGCTCCCGGTGTGATGTGAGCGTCTTGCATGGCAGCAACCTGGCATCGGTATGTGAGTGTGTTTGTGTGAATGGGTGAATGTGAAGCATAATTGTAAAGCACTTTGAGCATCTGATGCAGATGGAAAAGCGCTATATAAATGCAGTCCATTTACCATTCATTTATAAAAGATAATTAATTAATTAAATTAAAATTTAAAAAAGTTCAATGTTGTGTTTCTCATTTCCACTTTCATAAATGTGTAGCAGCAGACTACAAAAGTTGCAGGAGCCATTCCAATTAGTAAAAAAAAAAAAAAGTGACATTCCCTGGAAAAAACAACAGTATAAATGACGTTGTGACAATATCAGTAAAATGTCATGATATAGTCAGAAAAAATACGACTTTTCCACTGAAATACAGAAATATATTATACTTTTTTCAGTGTTATTTCATTGGTGTTTGTACAAATCTGTATTTTTTTTTAGCAAATACTTGATCACAATTTGATTGCATATTATTTGATTTTTTTTTATCTTCTTTCCCATTGCGTAGTTATGAGCATGCATGTTCGATTTCTGAATATCAGAAACAAAAAGAATACAATGCGCATCAGTTTTATAATTTGTTTCTAAGAAAATTTGGAAATGTATATTGTGCTTTATAAAAGCTAATATACTTTATTATAAAATCACCTGTTGAATTTTGAATCCAAAGTTTTCTTTGAAGGTTCATTCAGGCTTCCTGAAGGACACATGTCTGTCTGGTAACTTAAATTTGAAACCACTGATCTACACTACGTCATCTTTTTGGTTTCTCAAGGGCTTGACATTTGAACTCCAGCACTCAACAAACTCTGTCACTTTCCTCTATCAGTGCATCACCAGAGCTGATGTTCACTACAGATAAAGAGGCCATGTGTTGACCGAAACTGGTTTGAGAAAATGAAATAAAAGTGGCAGGAGTAGCTTCCTACTCGACATCTAAACATTCCAACCCTCCTTCTTTGACCCATCGTGTTCTCTCCATTTTTTACCTCTCGTATCTCTTTCTCCAGCCTGAAGTCAGGCAGCGTCTCCAGGCAGAAGATGAGAATGGACACCACAATGACCATCACACTGATGATGGCAATGATACGAGCCCCCGACGAAGACTCTGGGTGCTCAAACAACATCCACAGTCTTTTCTGGATTTCGTTGGATGGTAAGGGCCTCTCCTCCTCTTTCGGAAAGCCTTCATCCTCCTTGAACCGGTTCATAACGTCCTCTCCCAGCTCGTAGAACAGCAGCTCGTCCATGAAGATGTCCAGGGGTATGTTCGCCGGCCTCCGAAGTCGCCCCCCTGACTGGTAAAAATACAGAATGGCATCAAAGCAGGCCCGGTTGCGGTCCAGGAAGAGCTCGTTTCGTAGTGGGTCAAAGTATCGAGACCGCCGTCTGGGGTCACCAAGCATGGAGTCGGGGAACCTGGCTAAGGTCCGAAGCTGAGTTTCATAACGCATCCCTGAGACATTGATGGCTAGTCTTTCACTCAGCCCCCATCCACTTCTCCACAGAGTACCAGAGCGCCGGCTCTCCTTCTTCTTCTTCTCTTTGTCATTCCCTTTGAGTTCCTTCTCTCCTTTTTCCTCAGCGTTCAGCTCGTTCTTCAGCCGCTTATCCTTGTCTCCGTCGTCCGCTCTCTCCCCGCCTCCTCTTGCATCTTCCCATTCATCTGTGCTGTCCATCCCCGTTTGTATTCCAGGCCAGGATCCTCCGGAATCAGCTTTAATGGGAATTTATCAAACAGCTGGACCTAAGGCTTAAAACTGAAAGAACAGAGTTCAGTCAACAGACGGGGCAGTCGATCTTAAAATTTGACGTCCACAGCACTGAGTGAGAGGAGACATTGACTTACTTTGTGTGAGGCAGCAGCTGGCACAGATACGGCAGGTTGAAAAAACATTTTTCGTCTCGTGTGGTTTGTCAGTTTGTTAGTCTTTAGATGTTGTTGCGTCCATCAGTCCCACCAGAGTGGTCTTGCTGTCTGTCTTCAGTGGGCACTCCACCACAGGACCTCTGCCGATGCAAACTCTCGGTCCGAGTTGCACACACGTGTCACTCCTGGTCGTTTGCTCCGGGGACATTGACAGTTTTGTCCTTCTCTCTCTAGCTGCCTCATGTTGTCCGTCTTGCTTTTTTTTTGAGGGGGGGGGGGTGGTTGTAATGCTGTTCTGTTGAAATTTAATCTCCGTTAGACCCCTTCTACCCCCCGTCCTTTCCCTCCATTTTAGCTATGGGGGCAAGAGAATCTTCACCTCCTTATCAAATGTCACCCCGTTCTGCCAGGCACTGCTGGCAATAAACCTCTATCAAGCATGGTACTCTGACTGACAGAGCAGCTCCACTGGTCTGTGGAGTTACGTCTTCATAACATTTTTAAGTAATTATCAAAAACTAGAAAACAAAGGCGCACATCCACTAACATCCGATACCATTGATAGTCTATGAGCCAGTCATCAATTTTTACCTAATTGTTCCCACTTAAGGTGACAAAACAACACTTAGAATCCAGCCTCAGTGTGTCATGTCCTACACAAAAATGTATGATAACCATCCCAGGGTGGTAGCTGTAGCCAGGTAGGGGTCAATGAAGAATTACACAGAGGTCAAAATGTAAAAATGTTCCAATCGTGTTAGAAACTGTACCACATTATTTGTCTGATCATAAAAATTCCAAAAAGGTATAGTTTGGATTATCTATGATGGAATGTTCTGGAGTTATGGGGTTAAAACAGCAAAAATGGTGACAAAGGTCAGTTTCAGTTTGTACAGGGGTCAAAAGGTAAAGTTGCTCCAATTTCAGTAAAACATGATGCAAATTATTGGTTGAAATAAAAGAAATAATAAATAAAAAATAATAATTAATAATTAATAATCATAATTAATCATTAATAATAAATAAATGAAATAGTTTTGACTGTGCTGAATATTTGGTCTCCAAAGTAAAGGTCAAACAAGGTCGATGTACATTGGCTTCTAAGACATGTGACATGATAACTAAACATGACAGATGGTGCAAACTATTCCTTTTTAGAACCCTATTAACCCAACCAATAATTTGCTTTTTTTTTTTTTTTTTTTTTTTTTTTTTTTTTTGCTGAAATTCAAGCAACTTTAATTTTTGACCCCTGTAGTCCATGAGCCAGTCATAAATTTTGACCTAATCGGTACCACTTAAGTGGAAAAAAAACAACACTGAGAATCCAGCCTCAGTGTGTCATGTCCTACACAAAAATGTATGATAGCCATCCCAGGGTGGTAGCTGTAGCCAGGTAGGGGTCAATGAAGAATTACACAGAGGTCAAACTTTAAAAATGGTACAATCATGTTGAAAACTATATCACATTATTTGTCTGATCATAACAATTCCAAAAAAGTATAGTTTGGACTATCTATGATGGAATGTTCTGGAGTTATGGAGTAAAAACAGCAAAATGGTGACAAAGGTCAATTTCAGTTTGTACAGGGGTCAACAGTTAAAGTTGCTCCAAAAAAATTATGCAAATTATTGGTTGAAATAAAAGGATCAATAAATGGAATAGTTTTGACTGTGTTGAATGCTTTGTCTCCAAAGTAAAGGTCAAACAAGGTCAACATCCATTGAATTCTATGACATGTGACATATGTTACTTTGTAACATTATAACTAAGCATGACAGATGGTGCAAACTATTCCTTTTTAGAACCCTGTTAACCCAAAGAATAATTTGCATAATTTGTTTACTGAAATTGGAGCAACTTTAATATTTGACCCCTGTACAAACTGAAATTGACCTTTGTCACCATTTTTGCTGCTTTGACCCCATAACTCTAGAACATTCCATCATAGATAGTCCAAACTATACCTTTTTGGAATCGATATGATCAGACAAATAATGTGATACAGTTTTCAACATGATTGGAGCATTTTTAAAGTTTGACCTCTGTGTAATTCTTCATTGACCCCTACCTGGCTACAGCTACCACCCTGGGATGGCTATCATACATTTCTGTGTAGGCCATGATACACTGAGGCTGGATTCTAAGTGTCATTTTTTTCCCCTTAAGTGGTACCGAAAACAGGCTTGGCCCATGGACTACTGTACAAACTGAAACTGACCTTTGTCACCATTTTTGCTGTTTTTACCCCATAACTCCAGAACATTCAGTCATAGATTGTCCATACTACACACCTTTTTGTAATCGTTATGATCAGACAAATAGTGTGGTGTAGTTTCTAACATGATTGGAGCATTTTTACATTTTGACCTCTGTGTAATTCTTCATTGACCCCTAGCTGGCTATAACTACCACCCTGGGATGGTTATCATACATTTTTGTGGAGGCTATGGTACAGTAAGGCTGGATTCTAAGTGTTGCTTCATCACCTTAAGTGGTACCAAAAACCTGCTTGGCCCATGGACTATGGCTGGGTTGTTCTATCCAGATGGCTGGATTCCTTGAATGGAATATTGATTTCATCTAATGTGACATTGCCCCAGGTGATACATCTTAACATTAGCAAATGTTTTAGAGTCCCTGCCCCAGCCTCACATATTAAATGCATAAAGCACCAGTTTGACACAAGAATTTCAATGAACACCACCTCCAGCGCAGTCATAGGCATAAATCTGTCCGAATGCCAGCATAAACCTGGCGTAGGACAGTATGTGCATAGTGTGAAGTCAACTAGCACTCTGGGTGTGAACTAAGTTGAAATTCTATTTTCAAACATGATTAATACATTGAATATTGAAATAACTCACCATATTTGTTCGATCCATCACCACTGAACACCAGGATGAAAATAGTTGACACATTGCGGTCAGACTGGTCTTCGAAACACAAATGGCCATTTTCAAAAGATTGAGTAGAACTAGATCGGCTGTTGTCATGGATATGTGACGTCACATTGTGGTGCTGTAAAGTAGAGGTGGGCAGATCGATCCTAATATCGATAATATCGATACCAACACTGGTATTGATATTGAACAATCCTCATGTAAAAAGATCGATACTCAAGCTTTTTTTCTCTCCCGCATGGACTGACTGCAGATTCAGCAAAGTCTCCTCTCTGTCTGTAAGAGCAGCGCTGCACTGTGTCACACAACACGGAGCAATGCACCTTTGTATTGTGGTTTGTCAGCCCTCTACCTCTAGGTCTTTTGGATCCTTTTGATCTATGAAGCTTAAATATGAAAAAGTATCAGTATCGATATCGGCGATACTGGGCCTGTATTTACTTGGTATCGGATCAATACCAACATTCCCGGTATCGCCCACCTCTACTGTAAAACATCATGTTGATGCTACGCTATGTGAGGTAATGTATGTGTTTATATTGGCCAGCGTTTATCACTGTTACCAACTAGCATAAAATCAATATTTAAGATTATTGACTGTGAGAAGGTGATGGTGGTTAAAGCGGTGGGCTTGAGACCAGAGGATCCTCGGTTCAAACAATCACTAGGGGCTGTATCCCCCATTTGCTTCCAGTGTGCAGTTGAGCATCTTGAATGGTGGCACATGGACATTAGTGTGTGAGTGTGTGTTTATGGGTGAATGTGAAGCATCATTGTAAAGCTGTTTAAGCTTCTGATTCAGATGTAAAAAGCGTAATACAAATGCAGTCAGTTTACCATGTAGCAACTGGGGCAGTGTGACATCAGAGGAAATTAATGTTCCTTTGAAGAGCTCCTATCATCTGGACTAACCAATCCAATCAATGGTTGACTGGCCGTCCATCCATCCATCAGTCTATACGCAATCATCAATAGCAGCAATCATCAATAGCAGCAATCATCAAAGGTGTGTCCAGCACTTGGAGGAATAAGGCTGTATTAAAAAAAAGCAATTTGTAACAATCCTCCAAATAAGATGTTACTCTGAGCTCCCAGCAGAGGGCGCTGGTGTCTTGAGCACCAATGGAGAAAATGTAGAAAAGGGCCTCTGGCGACATTTCCTGATTTCTCCTTTAAAAAATGTCGAGGGAAACAATACTCTGGTTTGTAGCAGCTTCAGAATGCAAACGAGTTTAGCAAATGTTTGACAGGAATTAATTTATGTCCAAAGGATTTTGCTCAGCATCACACATTGTGAGCTTGAACAAAGAAAAACAAGGAAGGAGGAACCGGATCACAAAATGCTTTTTTTTTATAAGCAGTAGGAACAAATTAGAACTCCCATGAATTTGACAAAAATGCATTTTAAAATTTGTCCACACTGTCCAAGATTGTCAAAAAAGACTAAATACACTCAATCTCCTTTTTTTTCATCGATTGAGGAAGTCCAGATAATACCAGCGAGTCTGTGATAAGAACGTGAAGCACACAAAATTTCCGTAACTCCATAAAAACAACTGACCAGTTGCCTCTGAAATTTTGGGTGTGAACTTTGGGTTATGTTGGCATGTTTTAATATGCACATTGCCATAACATATAATAAATCAGACAGGCCTGTCATGTTGCCTGTGAAGCCTTGTTGCTATTTTTAGGGTCATGAAGGCCACTGTTGTTTGTACGAGCAATAATGACAGTTTTGAAATTCATATAACTAATCCACACATTTACAGTACATCGGGAAGATATTCACAGCACTTCACTTTTTCCACATTTTGTTATGTTACAACCTTATTCCAAAATGGAGTAAATTAAAATTTTTCCCTTTCAAAATTCTACTCACAACACCCCATAACGACAACATGAAAAAGGGTTTTTTGTTTTTTGTTTTTTGCAAATTTATTAAAACTGAAAAAAAAGAAGAAGTCACCAGTACATAAGTATTCACACCCTTTGCTCAATACTTTCTTGATGCACCTTTGGCAGCAATTACAGCCTCAAGGCTTCTTAAATATGATGCCACAAGCTTGGTGCACCTTTGAGCAGTTTTGTCCATTCTTCTGTGCAGCACTTCTCAAGCTCCATCAGGTTGGATGGGGAGCGTCAGTGCACAACCATTTTCAGATCTCTCCAGAGATGTTCAATTGGATTCAGGTCTGGGCTCTCAAGGGTCACTCAAGGACATTCACAGAGTTGTCCCGAAGCCACTCCTTCTATAGCTTGGCTGTGTGCTTAGGGTCATTGTCCTGCTGAAAGATGAACTGTCACCCCAGTCTGACGTCAAGAGCGCTCTGCAGGTTTTCATCTCTGCAGGAAGCAGAGTTGTAGTCTTACACACCTCTCTGCAGCTTCTCTCCCCCTGCCATCTCCTCATTACCCCATCCCCGTAGAGACGGTGCCTGCTCCCAGACCACCAATAACCAGCACAAATCTATTTAAGCATAAAAATTCAAAAAGAAAAAATAATATAGCACCTTCAACTGCACCACAGACTGAAACAGTTAAATGTGGTCTATTAAACATTAGGTCTCTCTCTTCTAAGTCCCTGTTGGTAAATGATATAATAATTGATCAACATGTTGATTTATTTTGCCTTACAGAAACCTGGTTACAGCAGGATGAATATGTTAGTTTAAATGAATCAAAACCCCCGAGTCACACTAACTGTCAGAATGCTCGTAGCACGGGCCGAGGCGGAGGATTAGCAGCAATCTTCCATTCCAGCTTATTAATTAATCAAAAACCCAGACAGAGCTTTAATTCATTTGAAAGCTTGACTCTTAGTCTTGTCCATCTAAATTGGAAGTCCCAAAAACCAGTTTTATTTGTTATTATCTATCGTCCACCTGGTCGTTACTGTGAGTTTCTCTGTGAATTTTCAGACCTTTTGTCTGACTTAGTGCTTAGCTCAGATAAGATAATTATAGTGGGCGATTTTAACATCCACACAGATGCTGAGAATGACAGCCTCAACACTGCATTTAATCTATTATTAGACTCTATTGGCTTTGCTCAAAATGTAAATGAGTCCACCCACCACTTTAATCATATCTTAGATCTTGTTCTGACTTATGGTATGGAAATAGAAGACTTAACAGTATTCCCTGAAAACTCCCTTCTGTCTGATCATTTCTTAATAACATTTACATTTACTCTGATGGACTACCCAGCAGTGGGGAATACGTTTCATTACACTAGAAGTCTTTCAGAAAGCGCTGTAACTAGGTTTAAGGATATGATTCCTTCTTTATGTTCTCTAATGCCATATACCAACACAGTGCAGAGTAGCTACCTAAACTCTGTAAGTGAGATAGAGTATCTCGTCAGTAGTTTTACATCCTCATTGAAGACAACTTTGGATGCTGTAGCTCCTCTGAAAAAGAGAGCTTTAAATCAGAAGTGCCTGACTCCGTGGTATAACTCACAAACTCGTAGCTTAAAGCAGATAACCTGTAAGTTGGAGAGGAAATGGCGTCTCACTAATTTAGAAGATCTTCACTTAGCCTGGAAAAAGAGTCTGTTGCTCTATAAAAAAGCCCTCCGTAAAGCTAGGACATCTTTCTACTCATCACTAATTGAAGAAAATAAGAACAACCCCAGGTTTCTTTTCAGCACTGTAGCCAGGCTGACAAAGAGTCAGAGCTCTATTGAGCTGAGTATTCCATTAACTTTAACTAGTAATGACTTCATGACTTTCTTTGCTAACAAAATTTTAACTATTAGAGAAAAAAATTACTCATAACCATCCCAAAGACGTATCGTTATCTTTGGCTGCTTTTAGTGATGCCGGTATTTGGTTAGACTCTTTCTCTCCGATTGTTCTGTCTGAGTTATTTTGATTAGTTACTTCATCCAAACCATCAACATGTCTATTAGACCCCATTCCTACCAGGCTGCTCAAGGAAGCCCTACCATTATTTAATGCTTCGATCTTAAATATGATCAATCTATCTTTGTTAGTTGGCTATGTACCACAGGCTTTTAAGGTGGCAGTAATTAAACCATTACTTAAAAAGCCATCACTTGACCCAGCTATCTTAGCTAATTATAGGCCAATCTCCAACCTTCCTTTTCTCTCAAAAATTCTTGAAAGGGTAGTTGTAAAACAGCTAACTGATCATCTGCAGAGGAATGGTCTATTTGAAGAGTTTCAGTCAGGTTTTAGAATTCATCATAGTACAGAAACAGCATTAGTGAAGGTTACAAATGATCTTCTTATGGCCTCGGACAGTGGAATCTTCTTCACAGACTAAAGTTAATTATGGAGTTCCACAAGGTTCTGTGCTAGGACCAATTTTATTCACTTTATACATGTTTCCCTTAGGCAGTATTATTAGACGACATTGCTTAAATTTTCATTGTTACGCAGATGATACCCAGCTTTATCTATCCATGAAGCCAGAGGACACACACCAATTAGCTAAACTGCAGGATTGTCTTACAGACATAAAGACATGGATGACCTCTAATTTCCTGCTTTTAAACTCAGATAAAACTGAAGTTATTGTACTTGGCCCCACAAATCTTAGAAATATGGTGTCTAACCAGATCCTTACTCTGGATGGCATTACCCTGACCTCTAGTAATACTGTGAGAAATCTTGGAGTCAGGATATGTCATTCAAAGCGCATATTAAACAAATATGTAGGACTGCTTTTTTGCATTTACGCAATATCTCTAAAATTAGAAAGGTCTTGTCTCAGAGTGATGCTGAAAAACTAATTCATGCATTTATTTCCTCTAGGCTGGACTATTGTAATTCATTATTATCAGGTTGTCCTAAAAGTTCCCTAAAAAGCCTTCAGTTAATTCAAAATGCTGCAGCTAGAGTACTAACGGGGACTAGAAGGAGAGAGCATATCTCACCCATATTGGCCTCTCTTCATTGGCTTCCTGTTAATTCTAGAATAGAATTTAAAATTCTTCTTCTTACTTATAAGGTTTTGAATAATCAGGTCCCATCTTATCTTAGGGACCTCGTAGTACCATATCACCCCAATAGAGCGCTTCGCTCTCAGACTGCAGGCTTACTTGTAGTTCCTAGGGTTTGTAAGAGTAGAATGGGAAGCACAGCCTTCAGCTTTCAGGCTCCTCTCCTGTGGAACCAGCTCCCAATTCAGATCAGGGAGACAGACACCCTCTCTACTTTTAAGATTAGGCTTAAAACTTTCCTTTTTGCTAAAGCTTATAGTTAGGGCTGGATCAGGTGACCCTGAACCATCCCTTAGTTATGCTGCTATAGACGTAGACTGCTGGGGGGTTCCCATGATGCACTGTTTCTTTCTCTTTTGCTCTGTATGCACCACTCTGCATTTAATCATTAGTGATCGATCTCTGCTCCCCTCCACAGCATGTCTTTTTCTTGGTTCTCTCCCTCAGCCCCAACCAGTCCCAGTAGAGGACTGCCCCTCCCTGAGCCTGGTTCTGCTGGAGGTTTCTTCCTGTTAAAAGGGAGTTTTTCCTTCCCACTGTAGCCAAGTGCTTGCTCACAGGGGGTCGTTTTGACTGTTGGGGTTTTACATAATTATTGTATGGCCTTGCCTTACAATATAAAGCGCCTTGGGGCAACTGTTTGTTGTGATTTGGCGCTATATAAAAAAAAATTGATTGATTGATTTGATCCAGGATGTCTCTGTACATTGCTGCATTCATCTTCCCTCAATCCTGACTAGTCTCCCAGTTCCTGCCGCTGAAAAACATCCCCACAGCATGATGCTGCCACCACCATGCTTCACTGTAGGGATGGTGCCTGGTTTCCTCCAAACATGACACCTGGCATTCACACCAAAGAGTTGAATCTTTGATAATTTTGTTTCTCATAGTCTGAGAGTCCTTCAGGTGCTTTTTGACAAACACCAGGTGGGCTGCCATGTGCCTTTTACTAAGGAATGACTTCCATCTGGCCACTCTTCCATACAGGCCTGATTGGTGGATTGTTGCAGAGATGGTTGTCCTTCTGGAAGGTTCTCCTCTCTCCACAGAGGAATGATAGAGTGACTATTAGGTTCTTGGTCACCTCTCTGCCTAAGGCCCTTCTCCCCTAATCACTAAGTTTAGATGTGGGGGCCAGCTCTAGAAAGAGTCCTGTTGGATCCGAACCTCTTCCATTTATGGATGATGGAGGCCATCATTATTTTCTGTGGAAGGGCACTGTAAGTGACAGGCGTGAGGGAAAACCAGGTGCAATGTTTGGCCCGACCTTTCTTCACTATTGAGGCACAGTGCAGACACAACTTACCTTTTGGTCTTGGGTTGTGACCTCAAAAGTATAATCACAGATGGCAGGCCACAGGTCAACTTTTATCTTAAATCAACTTTTTACTAGCTCTGTTCTCAGAATCAAAACAAAGTTCCCATTCTCGGCCACTCCTCCTCAAACCCCGCCCACCCCGCCTTGAGCACAAAGAAATACGGTTAGACTTTTGACATATATGGATTCTAGTCTGACTGTGCTCTTGCTCTTCAACATTTTTTTTTACCTTTAAATGTTATTTTTTGACTTATTTCTGCAATGTTGCTGGCCTCCGCCAGCTTGCGGTTGTGGGGGACGAAGGCTATATGGTGAGCTGATGACTGCTGTATCTTTAAAAACTGGTAGAGGAGCAAAAGCTTCACAGGGCAGGACTTACATGTGCTAAATGTACACACTTAGCCAGATAAAGAATATAAACAGGGGGCAGAAAAGCTCAGAGCACAGAGGGAGTGTTGCTTCTGCAGAGGATGCCATTATGCTACTAAATATTTATATAGAACATAGTTTTTGACTGTTTTATTAAAATGTAAAATGTTACTTGGGATACATTTAAATATGGTTGGGTTTTCATGTTAAACATCCTAAAAGTGTTAAAATTCTTTCTCTCTTGAGAAACGTCACTGCTATAATATCCAACCCCTGGCAATAATTATGGAATCACCGGCCTCAGAGAATGCTCATTCAGTTGTTTAATTTTGTAGAAAAAAAGCAGATCACAGACATGACACAAAACTAAAGTCATTTCAAATGGCAACTTTCTGGCTTTAAGAAACACTATAAGAAATCAGGAAAAAAAATTGTGGCAGTCAGTAACGGTTACTTTTTTAGACCAAGCAGAGGAGAAAAAAATATGGACTCACTCAATTCTGAGGAATAAATTATGGAATCACCCTGTAAATTTTCATCCCCAAAACTAACACCTGCATCAAATCAGATCTGCTCGTTAGTCTGCATCTAAAAAGGAGTGATCACACCTTGGAGAGCTGTTGCACCAAGTGGACTGACATGAATCATGGCTCCAACACGAGAGATGTCAATTGAAACAAAGGAGAGGATTATCAAACTCTTAAAAGAGGGTAAATCATCACGCAATGTTGCAAAAGATGTTGGTTGTTCACAGTCAGCTGTGTCTAAACTCTGGACCAAATACAAACAACATGAGAAGGTTGTTAAAGGCAAACATACTGGTAGACCAAGGAAGACATCAAAGCGTCAAGACAGAAAACTTAAAGCAATATGTCTCAAAAATCCAAAACAAATGAGGAACGAATGGGAGGAGACTGGAGTCAACGTCTGTGACCGAACTGTAAGAAACCGCCTAAAGGAAATGGGATTTACATACAGAAAAGCTAAACGAAAGCCATCATTAACATCTAAACAGAAAAAAACAAAGTTACAATGGGCTAAGGAAAAGCAATCGTGGACTGTGAATGACTGGATGAAAGTCATATTCAGTGATGAATCTCGAATCTGCATTGGGCAAGGTGATGATGCTGGAACTTTTGTTTGGTGCCGTTCCAATGAGATTTATAAAGATGACTGCCTGAAGAGAACATGTAAATTTCCACAGTCATTGATGATATGGGGCTGCATGTCAGGTAAAGGCACTGGGGAGATGGCTGTCATTACATCATCAATAAATACACAAATTTACATTGATATTTTGGATACTTTTCTTATCCCATCAATTGAAAGGATGTTTGGGGATGATGAAATCATTTTTCAAGATGATAATGCATCTTGCCATAGAGAAAAAACTGTGAAAACATTCCTTGCAAAAAGACACATAGGGTCAATGTCATGGCCTGCAAATAGTCTGGATCTTAATCAAATTGAAAATCTTTGGTGGAAGTTGAAGAAAATGGTCCATGACAAGGCTCCAACCTGCAAAGCTGATCTGGCAACAGCAATCAGAGAAAGTTGGAGCCAGATTGATGAAGAGTACTGTTTGTCACTCATTAAGTCCATGCCTCAGAGACTGCAAGCTGTTATAAAAGCCAGAGGTGGTGCAACAAAATACTAGTGATGTGTTGGAGCGTTCTTTTGTTTTTCATGATTCCATAATTTTTTCCTCAGAATTGAGTGATTCCATATTTTTTTGCCTCTGCTTGGTCTAAAAACGTAACCGTTACTGACTGCCACAATTATTTTTCCTGATTTCTTATAGTGTTTCTTAAAGCCAGAAAGTTGCCATTTGAAATGACTTTAGTTTTGTGTTTCTGTGATCTGCTTTTTTTCTACAAAATTAAACAACTGAATGAACATCCTCTGAGGCCGGTGATTCCATAATTTTTGCCAGGGGTTGTACATTTTGGGCTGAAATGGGTCATTTTACAATATATATTTGTAACAAAAATACTATTATGGACCCCTGCTTGCTCTGTACATTGTGTGACACTCCCATACAGTCAGTATCAGAAAGGGATCATGAAACAAAGCTGTTTCCTTCCATTTAAAGTGGCAGGTACTTGGATTTTTTTTTTTTCTTTTATTCAGCATAAATTACCCCATGGGATGTTTTTTTTTTTTTTTTTTTTTGCAAAAAACAAACAAAAAACTAAAAAAAAATTAATTAACTATGAATAAAGTTGTATTATATATAATGTGATGCATTTAATTTCCTTTAAAGGATTCTTGTGTTATATTTTTTAAAAGATCTGAGAAATATTCAAAGTTTTTAAACATGTGGTAACAGTGACCATCAGTAAAAGAATCGTGCAGTCGCAGTGTAGGAAACATTCCATCAGATACAAATCTCAAACTGCCACAACACTGATGTCACTTTTTCATTTATTTTAACATCATTTCAATGATTTTAAGCAATTTTAATGTCTCTGAAAAAGCATCTCATGATTCCTAATCAGTGATTCATTCAAGCTGATATGGAGGTTGGTTCACATTAGATCGCATTGACATTCATACATTTTAAGTCTCAATAGTAGAAATATGTTCAGTTATGACACTTTATTGATATGTTTCTATTTTTTCTTCAAAATATAAAAAGATAGATCATGAACATTCCATTGAAATATACTTTATACAGTTCTTCATGAGTTGTTCTTTGTGTTCCAACATTTCAAAAAATAAAATCCGGCATAAGCCACAACCAGATACTCCAGTGACCACCTCACCTCCCCATTCACACTCCTACTACGACCACAGTACAATGGACTAGTACCCAAGTCTGCTTACCTCAATGCACGGTAGTGTGTAATAGCATTACATAATATTAAATGTATGACATTTGAAATTCCAAATTAAAGGAAGATAATAAATATATTATAAATATAATCAGCATGGTAAATAAATCACTCTACGCAGAAGCCACCACGTGTGGTTGCAATCGTCGGAACTGATGACAGAACATTTGCATCTCAGTGAGCATACAATGTGCAGCATCAGTGGCATTTGTGGTGCAGATTGCATACTGTGTCTCAAATAAAAACCAAAACCAACAAAGAGGCACATAAAGAAAAGGAGGATGGTACAATGGAACATGTGACATCCACCGTCCACATATCTGCACCACCTACTTAGTCTTTGAACCATTTTGATTGTGCGTAAGTTATCCGACAATGTGTGAAAATAAAACAGACTGAGCACTCACGCCATTGTAGTTCACTCCCTTCCACATGACTAAATCAGATGGCAGTATTACGCGATAGAAAAGGAAAGACATCTTTTTCCAGCCTGGCTTGGGGGAATCAAAACAGCCACAATGACGAAAAATGAAGAAACTTAAGGTGCAGTAACCAAGAAGTACAAACTCCTCTGTAAAACTGTGCACTTTGCTTGTATCGCTATGGAATATTCATACATTGGCTTTTTAAACTTATTTTGATTTCCATAAGCCGCAGTTGGTTAATGTTTTCCAAAATAGGAACTGAAATCAGAGTTTTAAAAAGAGAAGGGACTAAAACCATTTTTGCAAATGGACATAAGTTCTAGACCCTGTAAAACCTGTGTAGACTCAACAGAATGTTTGAACAGCCTCTGTAGTCTACATCACGCCCTTGAGTCTCGTGTGCGGACGAGCCTCCAACTGCAATGGACGGGGAATGGACAGAGGACCATTCAGCTGCCTGAGCTGAGCCCTGGACCAGCAGGGCCTGAAACTCAACTGGAATACCAAACCAAGGACAGGGTACTCGCAGACAATGAGGTGTTTTCTAAGCAACACATTTGTACACCATCCTCCCCTGGGTGGACACTGGTATCTCTTAATTGTCTCATTCTTGCAGCACTTTACTGACATCATTTTTGGAAGCTCTGGGTCTCATTGGTGCTCACGCAGATTGTAGCCAGCTGGATAACAGGGACAACGCTCACGGGGGGGGTACGACAGATGCGAGACCTGACCAACCTCAACATGAAGCTACTTCTACACACGCATTCCGACGCTGCGAATGAGAGTAGATTTCAGTTGCCTCTCTGAGGAAGATTTTGCTGCTCTGCGACACGGCACAGTGTTCGTAGTTATCGGGGGCGGGATTTGCGACGAAACGTGAGAAGGGGTTGAGGGGATACGTCAAGACTCGTTTGCTCCTTTGAGAGATTATCAAGTCATAGCGCATGCGTATTTTTTTCTGTACACTTCACTGTGAGGTGTTCACATTATCATTTTCTGTATACTAGAATTCATTATGTTAGAAAAGAAATAGCAAAACACCTACATCCACACAGACCAGCAACACACCTGAGTCCTTGAAACCAAATGGCAGTTTGTTCCATGCAAACGTGAAATCTCTCATGACTGTCAAAATCTCTAATTTAATGAATCGGCTGCATTTTTTTAAAACTCTTGTTGTCACCTTTAGGAACATTCGAGATGTTCAAGACCATTGGAAATCTCTAACTCTAAGCTGTACCCTGCTATTGCCACGTTACAACTCTTGTACATTATTGCCAAAAGAAAAAAGCAAACTATGAGCCAAAAGTTGCGGTACAGAAAGCTGCTGTTGCTGCTACGGTAGTTGTGCAAATGACCAGAAGTGGGAAGAATCCCCTTTGTACAAATGCTATAATTCGGCTGGAGGGTGGGGGGGCTGGAAGGGGGTTCTGATTTAACAAAATGAAACTTATGGCAGCAAACGCTAGGATGAGTAACGTAGGGCAGTAGCTGCAGAGAGATTTCATCAAAGAAAACGTACTTCAGGGTGTACTTTTCAAACATACATATTTCAATATTCACATTTTGTTACTTTTCAAAACAAAATATAGCTCTTCTCTTTCATTATAATCTTTTTTAAACATTAAATTGCATATAACATTTTTTTAA
Source organism: Thalassophryne amazonica (assembly GCF_902500255.1). NCBI lineage: Eukaryota > Metazoa > Chordata > Actinopteri > Batrachoidiformes > Batrachoididae > Thalassophryne > Thalassophryne amazonica. The sequence goes on along the minus strand of NC_047120.1, from coordinate 53,345,332 downwards.
ATTCATTTTATATATACTTTTTTTTGTATCTCTAGCACCCTTGTGTTCAAACTAAGGGCTTGCAGAAAAGACAGTCATGCAAAGTAGTCATGCTGGTAAACAAAGTTACAAAAATGCATTATCTCTTTTTTCCCCCCCATTTCTTCATCTCAGCATCCATCCTTCTGTTATCCCCTGTGATTTTCTTTCTAGGAAAGAGTCTTTCATTGCTTAACGTCTTTCTCAAAGAAAAAACAGAATAACTCTGTTGCTTTGTGGAGAAGGCAACTGATCCATACCCACTCCCAGTTTCCCACACTGATTATTCCCACCTCCCCCCCAATCTACATCTTTTCTTCACATCTAATGCCACAAATATTTGTGTTTATCAAAATATAGATTTGATCTCTTTGTACACTTCCACGCTTTCTCTACTCTTGGTCCATTTCTGTGCCGAAGGGTTCCGTCTTCCTTTCCACATTGGCTTTTGCCTTAGAAGCAAGTCATTGGCAGCAAGAGGGACAAGAGAGAGATGGGGGATACTTGTGCCTAAACTGGCAGTGTCGCCGTTCACGTTGAGCGGGAGCATTGATCTGATTGGTCCCATTTAAAAAAAAAAATCACAACAGGAAATCCAGCTAAATATGTGATTAAAAAGCATATTGTTGACTTTGCGTTGACATTGAGGATCATGAGCCTCTCAAAGGATCGACCCGATCAGTTTTTGGTGGTGGTGGTATCTTACGGGGGGGTACTGTGGAAATATGCATAACGTCAGTGGCAGTTAAAATACTAAGTATTTCTCTTATAACGGAATGACTGTACGGTATTACCTCACTCTAAATGCAATATTGGTCCTAATCTACAACACATTAAGAAGTGCATGCCACAGTACCTTTGGTATCCGAGTGGATTTTAAGATAAGCCCATCTGAGCTAAAGATAACATAGTTCTATTAGCATGATCTACAAACGCCTAGGACAATCTGTTAGCGCTGATGCTACATGTGCTTTGTCTGCTCAGCTTCACAATTATCTCTGCTTTCGCAGTATTTCCGGGAAGGGCAGTGTTTTACAGTCTGGTTAATGGAAATGGAAGACAGCTTTGGTGGAAAAGGTGACTGATCTACTGATTGGTTTAGCGTGCACTCTTTGGATGCAGTGCCTTCTATCTATTTGTTGGGAGGAAGAACGTCGGCTAACTGATCATTTGTCCATCACGTCTGCTGTATTTGTTGCTGTATTTCTCTCTCGCTCACTCACTAGAAATGTACTAAAGAGGAAAATGACATCTGAAAGTATTCTTGAATGCATAAAATTCCTCTGTCGTCCAATCACTGATGCAGCTGAGTCAAGTTCGTTTCCAGCCAACAAATGCTACAATGTGTTAGCAGAGATGCTACATGGTTCACTCGGTGCCCCTGGTTCAGCACTGTTGAGGGTGTCGATCATCGCACAAGATGGCAAATATAATGCTGTCAAAGTGACTTCATCTGGAATGTGTACTCAGGAGTCCCATTTTTTTCTCCCAGAGTGTCAGTGCAATGTTCAGTCAGATGCCAAAAAAAACTAACAAAACAAAATAAGGTCAGTCAGACAGTTGTCAGAACTGTGGTTGGAGTTCCGAGAGGCTGCTTTGGTAACAATATGACGAGCAGACCATTCAAATTTTTTCTTTATTTTTTTTTTTCAATTTTATGATTAATCTCTGGTCTCTCTCTCTTGTCACCCCAAAGATCTCCTTTAACCATCCATCCGTGTCACATCTCTCTCTCTCTTATGTGGCTCCCGCCGCAAATTTGTGAGTAGTGGTTTCTGACTCCTTGTTAGAGAGAAGGCGAATGCTAGAAACTTAACACTGCAAAGACAAAGAAGAGAAAAACACGTTACTTTTCGCAACATAATGAATACGTTTCTCATGTTGCAGAAACGTGACTCAAAATGTTTGCAAACTTTTAGCATTTGTGCAAAAAGATTTTGTTTTTTTTTTCAGATTTGGGCTTTGCAAACTGCAATCAACATTAACATTTTAAATTATTAACATTGTGCACAAAAAATGGGAATAATCAGGGATTATTGTTACCTGTAAACGTCTGGTTAACTGTGCATGCCAGAATGAAGTGCAAAAAAATTAAAAATTAAACTGCAATGACAAATTCTAGTTAGACTACTACAGCACACAAACCACACACATTATTATCAATAACAAAATAAGACAGTAAAACATGAGGAATCAGTATTAGACATTCAAATAGTCACTCTGCTCTGTAATAACAATGAAAAACACAACAACTGTATTTACACAAATGGGTTATGGACAAAAAAGTGAGCATGATTAAATATGAATGTAGAATTTCATTTAACATAATGTGAGTATAATTTCACAGTTGGACACACATGGAACTTTATGGAACTTTGCACATATACAACCCCTGGCAAAAATTATGGAATCACCGGCCTCGGAGGATGTTCATTCAGTTGTTTAATTTTGTGGAAAAAAAAGCAGATCACAGACATGACACAAAACTAAAGTCATTTCAAATGGCAACTTTCTGGCTTTAAGAAACTCTATAAGAAATCAAGAAAAAAAGATTGTGACAGTCAGTAACGATTACTTTTTTAGACCAAGCAGAGGAAAAAAATATGGAATCACTCAATTCTGAGGAATAAATTATGGAATCACCCTGTAAATTTCCATCCCCCAAACTAAAACCTGCATCAAATCAGATCTGCTCATTGACATTGACCCTATGTGTCTTTTTGCAAGGAATGTTTTCACAGTTTTTGCTCTATGGCAAGATGCATTATCATCTTGAAAAATGATTTCATCATCCCCAAACATCCTTTCAATTGTCCAAAATATCAACGTAAACTTGTGCATTTATTGATGATGTAATGACAGCCATCTCCCCAGTGCCTTTACCTGACATGCAGCCCCATATCATCAATGACTGTGGAAATTTACATGTTCTCTTCAGGCAGTCATCTTTATAAATCTCATTGGAACGGCACCAAACAAAAGTTCCAGCATCATCACCTTGCCCAATGCAGATTTGAGATTCATCACTGAATATCACTTTCATCCAGTCATCCACAGTCCACGATTGCTTTTCCTTAGCCCATTGTAACCTTGTTTATTCTGTTTAGGTGTTAATGATGGCTTTCGTTTAGCTTTTCTGTATGTAAATCCCATTTCCTTTAGGTGGTTTCTTACAGTTCAGTCATAGACGTTGACTCCAGTTTCCTCCCATTCGTTCCTCATTTGTTTTGTTGTGCATTTTTGGATTTTTGAGACATATTGCTTTAAGTTTTCTGTCTTGATGCTTTGATGTCTTCCTTGGTCTACCAGTATGTTTGCCTCTAACAACCTTCCCATGTTTTTTGTATTTGGTCCTGAGTTTAGACACAGCTGACTGTGAACAACCAACATCTTTTGCAACATTGCATGATGATTTACTCTCTTTTAAGAGTTTGATAATCCTCTCCTTTGTTTCAACTGACATCTCTCATGTTGGAGCCATGATTCATGTCAGTCCACTTGGTGCAACAGCTCTCCAAGGTGTGATCACTCCTTTTTAGATGCAGACTAATGAGCAGATCTGATATGATGCAGGTGTTAGTTTTGGGAATATGCTTGGTCTAAAAAAGTAACCGTTACTGACTGCCACAATCTTTTTTTTCTTGATTTCTTATAGTGTTTCTTAAAGCCAGAAAGTTGCCATTTGAAATGACTTTAGTTTTGTGTCATGTGTGTGATCTGCTTTTTTTCTACAAAATTAAACAACTGAATGAACATCCTCCGAGGCCGGTGATTCCATAATTTTTGCCAGGGGTTGTATATGTGTGTGTGTGTACAATGAGCAAAAATATAAATGCAACACTTTTGTTTTTGCTCCCAATTTTCATGAGCTAAACTCAAAGATCTAAAACATTTTTGATGTACATATGTATGTATGTTCTATGTGACCTTTTATTGTGGCCAGCCTAAGGCACACCTGTGCAATAATCATGCTGTCTAATCAGCATCCTGATATCCCACACCTTTTTTGTTCCGTGTGTGTTTATATAGATAGATAGATAGATAGATAGATAGATAGATAGATAGATAGATAGATAGATAGATAGATAGATAGATAGATAGATAGATAGATAGATAGATAGATAGATAGATAGATAGATAGATAGATAGATAGATAGATAGATAGATAGATAGATAGATAGATAGATAGATAGATAGAGAAAAACAGACTGCACAGCTGCAGCACATTTTGTATTTGTATTTGTATTTGCTGCCAATATTTGACCAAACTCAAGACATTATTAGTAAAAACTGTCCATAAATGTAATCCCACTATGTGCATTTTCTCAAAGACAAAGACACACACAACAAAAGATTTGTATACAGTACACACAAGACATTTGATAACTAGACAGATATGTGTGTGCTCAACTGCTGTGATTTTAATTTGGAACATGTTCTGTGCTGCCCCATCCACAGGTGGAGCCCAAATAAATAAATAAATTATAAAATAACTAAACAGTCACAAGAAAAATAAGAGCTGATTCCACTGAAAATAGTTCTGCATGTGAGAAATAGGAGGAATAGCTATCAAAACAAGTTATAACATAGTTCTGTGCTCAAAATCAGATATACTGCTTACTGACTAGTATATACAATACTGTTTGTATTATTTAATAACTGTTTTAAATGAAGTCCAAGACATACTGACTTGAAGATGTACATGTATCCATCCCCTGACCTGTCTAAAGAAAACTGTAAAACTGATGTTCACAACTGTCAGTTGTGCTTATCAACAGAAACTGCTGTCCTTCCATCTATTCCTTCCGTACGGCAAAACATTCCGCATCATAAAACTCAAGAAACTGAAATTTTTGCATGAGGAATATTGTACACCTAAAGACCCGTGAGCTAATTTTTAATTGATTTCTGATTATTTTCAATAATGTTTTTTGGTGTTTATATTATACAGAATTGCTACATAGCTCTATAGAATTGACTGTCACTGTTTTCATCATAAAACTGACTGCTTATTCTTAAAAAAAAAATTGTATTTCCTACAGTTGTGTTTTAGTATGGGTTATGGGCTAACAATCAATATATCAACTTACAGGTGTGTCCCTTGCCGTTAGGGGCACCTTACCTGTATTAACAATAAGAGATATATTTAGTTTGTTCAATTACATGTTGCCCCTGAAAATGAAAGGACTGTGTATAAAAATGGCTGTTATTCTTAAGTGATTATTGGGATATTTTTCATGAAACCCCCCTAATTAAAGCTGAAAAATCTCTACTACAAGCACACCTTGGGGCACATTTACAAAAATTGTGTCACTGTCCAATTACTTAAGGGTCTGACTGTACAATATGTTTTACCTACTGGGTATATCAGCATATCTATTTTAATACTTACATTGATCATGTATTCAAGAGCCAAGAAATGTGTACCATTTCCTATTGATGCTAACGACACAAACAGTAATAATTCAGAATATCTTTTATTCCTTCAAGCTGTCATTACAGAAGAAACAATGCTTTAATAATGAAATAATGTTTCATATACTTTGTAATATAGATCTGATACATTCAAATTTTAAAAAGTAAAATGTGTGTCACAGTTTGTAGAAGTGTGTAGAGGTTTGGTTAATTTGGCACTTCACTGAACCGGTGAAAACAAAGACAGATGTCCAATAGCATACAAAATAAACCATTTGACTGTGAATCATCTTGCTCCACACACAAATTATAGGAACAAATCTTCATTTTTATGCATTATTTTCATGATTTCACTTTCTTTACATACTTAGTAATAACTATTACCTTAAACATTGCTTTAAGGCTACAGCTAGTAAAATCTAGCTATCATGTAATAGTGGTACTGAAAACATCTGCCCATTAGTGATCTGTGTTAGTCACAATTGTGCCACATGACTTTAATATCAACAGAATTTTTGACTTTTTACAAATGAAGTTACAGACATAAACAAATACACTGCCCCAGTGATATTTACAGTGTCTTGCACAAGTTTTCACTCTCTTGGGCTTTTACACATTTTGATTTATGACATTTTGACGAAGAATGGAATACTTTCAGGGGTGTCATGGGTGTCTTGGGAGCTTTCCTGAGTAGTCTCCTTTCTGAAAAGTCACTCAGTTTTTGAGAACTGTCCACTCCACACAAATTTACCATACAGTACCATACTATGTGCATTTTGTGATGACTGATGTCAATGAAGTATGTGACATTTTCAGTGGCTTGGAAATGTTTATGTATCCATCCCCTGACTTGTCTGATGAAAACTGGCAATAAAACTGATGATTTACATTTATTATACCAAACGCTGCCATTACTTGTGCAACCCATCATCTTGGTTTGATGTTTTTATTTAATTTTGTGTATGTTCGTTTTGTGAATTGTTCTGTAATTTATGTCTGTAGCATGGCCCAAGCAGAGGGTCACCCCTTTGAGTCTGGCCTGCTGGAGGTTTCTTCCAGAGAGGGAGTTTTTCCTTACCACTGTTGCTCTGGGGGTTAGTAAGGTTAGACCTTACTTGTGTGAAGCACCTTGAGGCAACTCTTTTGTGATTTGGTGCTATATAAATGAAAATAAATTGAAAATTGAATTGAATTGAATTTATATGAAGCTGTAGAGATTTGCTGTCAGTTTGAGTTTAAGGGGGAGAATTTTAAAAATGTTAATGTAGAGAAGCCTGAATTACATTTTGTGTTGGAAATGGCATAAACAAATTAAAATGCATAAAAACTCAAGGGGGTGAATACTTTTGCAAGGCACTGTAGTCCTCACAGTGGTCAATTACAGCAGAGGTTCTCAAACCCTAGACCACAGACGAGTACTGAAGATTGGGTCATTTGGTTAATACCAAAAAGGAAGATGGGAAATGTATGCCCCCACCACCACCACTCCTTCCTGATTTTATTTTATTTTTTCTGTAAATTTAGATACATTTCAAAAGTCCAGTATACGTAAGTTGATAGCAATGAAAAAGTTATTGACTCATGGTAAAAAGTTGACCCACTTATTTGAGCCATTTTCTTTTAAAATATCAAAATTAGACATTTTACACTCTTCTATGGCCCTTCTAAACATGCATTTGTCTTTCTGAACATTTTGAATACCTTGAAAAATCTGTAGCTGCTGCAGTTTAGAAAATACAGCTGTATTCGAAGTAACACTTGGGACAAAAAAGGGCGTGGTCATTTTCGGGCTGTTCGTCCCGGACAGAGATTTTGACACATATCCCAAGCTGTTCAATGGGGTCATATTAGTCTAGAACAGTTGCATTATTGTCTCCTAAATGATGTGCATCAATCTCTCAGCTAGGTCCTAGACTACTACATCCTGTGTGAATCAGTGGACCATTGGCAAGCATTGAGTTCTGCCACTAAAACGGCACCCTCTGCTGGGCTATATTGACTTGTGTCAAAGACAGGAAATTTGTACCCCTGGAGCATACCTTCACTGATGATTCACAGGAGATTTTTGTGAATCTGCTACGCCAGCCACTTCATGTCATAGTGTGAATGGGCTGTTGAGGACTAAAAATACCAATCAATATATTGATTTTTGTTTGTTTTGTTATTTTTTAAGTCACGTGACCAACCGTGATTCTGGGGTAATACGTACCAGTCCATTACAGATGTTTTAAACTTTATTAATCTATCTATCTCATCCAGAACTCAAGGTGGTGGTGGACAAGGCAACAAACGTATTGTCAAAATGGTTGAAAAACCCTGAATTCTGTTATTAAAAGGGGAAATTTTTCTACTATATATAAACATCGCAAATTCATGGGCAAATAACCAAAATAAATAAATAATATTCCAATAAAGTGGCTTACCAATAAAACAAACCGCAATAAGAGGATCCACACATTGTAAAATCCACACCATAAGTCATTTTGATATTTCACAGAATGCACATTTCAAAAGTATGAGGTTTACAAGAACGATGGGATGAGACAATATAGAGTCTGGGTCTGCTGATCTCTTCAGCCAACAGCTTTCATTATCCAACAGGCCAATCACTGTTGTAGGCCACAACCGATTAAACTTTTTTATATTAGCAAAAGTGTTTATTGGAAAAGAAATTAATTCAGCAACACAATTAAATCATGATTATTAAAAAAAAAACTGATTCCAATGGAGAGCCAGCAGTTGGTCATCGATTCCCTATATTTTTTCTTACTTGAGCACAAAAAAATTCAATAAATTTTTGAAACTTTTGTAAAATGATTCAGCTATGAATTGACAGCATTAGGCACATGTGCAAAATATTCACAGCCTCAACTTATCCAAAAAAAAAACCCAAAAGTGTGATAAACATCTAAATAAATCAATTACTTCTTGATTACATTAAATGAGTCTACAGTGTGAACTTTTACAAAACTCACTAGTGTAGTCACCAATTGATTTAAGCATTCAACTGATATCATGGCTTTCATCGTCAACCATGATACTAGATACTTAAATTCTGAATGTTTACGGGTCTGGAAGCATGTCGATTTTTCCCACATTTCTCATAAAATGCTTAAAATGGAAGATTAATAATGGTAAAAATGACAATAAAACATGGAATCGCTGTTAGTTACAAAGCATTTACAGTTTATCTCCATTATTTCATTCATACCACATTTCTGTTTGTTAAAAAGTAATTACATTGAAATAGGAGTTTTTATTATAACATTTTAACACACACTGGCAGATTAAAATTAATTCCATAAAATACAATACACATCAATACAAGTACAAGATAGATGAAATGGGAAAACATCAATTAAATACTGAAAGTAAAAAATGCTACAACATCAAACAGTCTAAAGGACCAATAAGGCCACACTGACCTGAATTAAGACAAGACAAATGGCTCATATGGACGCAGTTCTGATGATGCACATAGATCAGAAAGAGCTAATACAACAGGTCTGTGCATTTTCAACAATAAAAATAAATCTGTATATTTACATATGTATGTGCACAGCATGTTTCCCAGCATTAAATCAACAATGCATGTTAATTGCATATTTACGTCATTTAATTGCTATAACATCTTTTTTTTCATGTGAGGGAGCACAATGTGGAAGACTGTATTTAAAAGCTGTAACAACAGATTGCTTTTTTTTTTTTTTTTTTTTTTTTTTTTTTGGACTTTTATTGCTGTTTTACCTCACATTTAATCCAAAAAGAAAATAATGAAATATAGAAATCAAAATCAAAACTAAATTATGACCATGATAAAAAAAAAAAAAACTGCAGTGTTTTATAATAGAGTCTGCTTCACACTTATATATAAGCTCACTTGGTAACTGGAAAATAAAAGTAATTGTTAGTTAGTAATTGTTAGATGCAGATGGAAAAGCGCTATATAAATGCAGTCCATTTACCATCCATTTAAAGGGCTCATATTTATACTAAAGAAAACAGTTGTATATTAAATCTGTGTTGTATTTTTGTATAGCGCCAAACCAGTGGTGGGCACACTTCCTCTAATCCACTAATCGGTGATTAGCGAAGCTAACATTTTCATTAGTGAATTTTCAGCTAACTTTGAAAACCATCAGCAGACCAACTAGCTTCCGCTAAATTTTGTTCCGCTAACTTTTAGTCAGCTAATATTTATTTTGCTGATAAAAAACATTTGTAAACCCTAAAATCATACATGTTAGTTCTTTTTTATGAAGGCAGAGAGCTAGCTAACACTTCCGGTTCACAGGTCAAAACAAACAAAAACAAGACGAACAAAAACAGTATGTAAGCAGCTCAAAAGTCAGTATTTTTATTTATTTATCTTTCCTCCATTTGTTTTGTATTTGTGAACACAGTACAGGTGAGCCGTAGCTCCGTTAATAGTTTATAAATATATAATGTAGAGATAAACTGTGACTTCTAATGTTGCAATTTACTGTTTTTGATAAAGATGACGATAGTGTTTGAGGTTTTATTTATCTATTTATTTATTTATTTTTCGTGTGTTCGTTTTATGTTTGTGATCACCTTTGAATTTACCCAGCAGCCCCTGCCGCACTTAAACTGAAAACTAACTTATCAGTAGCTGACAGTGTACCGAGTCAAAAAGTTAGCGGTTAGCAGTAATGTCCGCTAATTTTTTTTTAGCAGTTTAGCATTATAAAAGTGAACTTTTCAGTTAGCTACTTAATGGCTATCAAAGCTAACTTTTCGGTTAGCTGTGCCCACCACTGCACCAAACTTATTGTGGCAATATTTAATGGGCTTCTATAAATGTCACATTTTTATGGACTTAATTCAGAACATGTTGCATTACTGCTTCTTTCATGTACATACAGTTATGATCATAAGTTTACAGATTGTCATCATGGGTCTGAATGCCATGGCAATTTAGGATTTTTAGTCATTACTGGTTAAAGTGAAACTTGTTAACCAGCCAAACTCAACCAAATATCAATTGTATTTATTTATTTATTTCAGAAAACAAAAATACAGTGCATCTGGAAAGTAAAAAGCCAAATACTGCTGTGGTACTCATGTCCATAATAAGTGTCTGTAAACATCTGATCACAACTATGAGCTTTTTTTAAGGTCTACTCAGACATTTACTGGTATTAAACAGAAATTATACACTCAGCTACATTGTGCTACTGTAGCAAGAGTTAGCATGTAGATACTGGGGTTAGTACTTGTATATTCTCAAAAATTTAAATTATACCCATGCCTACCTCATCTGACCTTCTCTGAATAATAAGACAAGTGATAATACATAACTGTTTGAGTGCTAACACTCCATACAAATCATACAATACAACAAAGTTGTTTTCCAATGTAAACAAAGAAGAAGTGGCCAATGTACAGTCAGTGGCCACTTTATTAGGTACACCTGTTTAACACTAATAGTTAATCAGCCAATCATATGGCAGGAACTCAATGCATTTACGCATCTAGACATAGTGAAGACTACTTGCTGAAGTTCAAACTGAGCATCAGAATGGGGAAGAAAGGGGATTTAAGTGACTTTGAAAGTAGGATGGTTGTTGGTGCCAGACGGGCTGGTCTGAATAATTCAGAAACTGCTGATCTACTGGGATTTTCTCACACAACCATCTCTAGGGTTTACAGAGAATGGTCCAGAAAGGAGACGATATCTAGTAAGCGACAACTGTATTGATGTCAGAAGAGAATGGGCGACTGACTGTGTGATGCCATCATGTTAATAGGGACCATCATCTCTGAGGAATGTTTCCAACACCTTGCTGAATCTGCGCCACAAAGAATTCAGGCAGATCTGAAGGTAAAAGTGGGTCCAACCAGATACTAGCAAGGTGTACCTAATTAAGTGGCCTGTGAGTGTATATTACAAGTTGTAGAATCCTGAGGGGACACATCCCCCAACGCCACAGTTTACCACTCGGGCAGCATTTGCATTCCACATAAATGTAGGTATAAATTATGAAAATGTATCTCAGTGAACAAAAACAGGAAAATAAAGTAGTTTGTTGTGCTTCTTGAAACATGATAAACAATCAGCATGTGGCCAGGAAGCACAAATAACCCAACAGTGTTCAAGAAAACCCAAAGTTAACACATTTTGGGATCGCTTTCTTTAATTTATTTTTTTATTTTTCATTTTAACCCTTTTTCTGTATATATCACTTTAGTATGAGTTAGGTTGTGCTCATACTATTAAGAATATATACATTTTTTTTAATATGGCAGCAAAGATTTGCTGCCCCCTTTTATTTTTCCCATAAATTAAAGGGGTGACACACAAAACCACCATTAAATAAACCATGAAATTCACAACGACAGTGACAATGACCATGGCTGTGATGGGGAAAAGTGTGGACAAAGGCAACAACAAGGATGCTAACAGGGAAAAGAGAGGAGGAGACAGACAAGACAAGCAGACATAAGACAGAATATGCTTGATGGAGTTGGTGTTCAGGCTGGTGACAGTAATCACAGAAATATTATTAAGGTGTGGGTTACATGAAAATTCATGTGTGTATTATGGGTTTACGTGCAGAGTGCGAATATGAAAACAGGTGTTTGATAATGTGAATGATTGTAGAGTGCCGCACTAGAGCAACATAGCCCCAAAACCTAGATGCAAGTCCACAGCCACAGCATGCACCAGAGAGCCCAAAGCACCCTCCCGAGAGAAGACATATGGAGGCACATGACCAGTACCACCATCAGAAGATGCCAGGAGGCAAGAAGCAGTCATGGGGACTGCAGAGTAGCCAACCATTGAGAGTGTACACCCTAACTCTGCACACACAGCCCTGTGAGCATTGGACACAGATGCCAGTCCCAACACCAGACAGAGACCAACATCCCATAGAGCGAGCAAGGCAATGCCCCCCATCTCCCTCAGGACCACAGGGCACCACCAAGACCACTATACAACCCCCAATAAGTGCCCATGGCTACACTGTGAGCCACTGCCCGGGGAGACACCACAGATAACCCAAGGGCCGCAGCCAGACACACCCTCAAATATATGCCAGAGGGTCTACTAGGGCAGAGGAGAAACCCCAACCCCCACCCAACTAACCCCACCAGCAGGCAACCCACTAAATGAGTCCACAGACAATGGTGGACTCCCAAGCACTAGAGGGCCTGCAGACAAGGGCCCAGGAGAGATGGAACCACAACTATCTCTTGACCCCAGAGGAAACAGGGAATAGGGGACACAGCAAGACATAACACCGAGGGGGTCAGCTGGGGCCACACCTTTCCCAACAGCACATACTAACACTAAATAGCAAGAAAAATGGTGCACACCCAAAACCACCCACTGAAGAGTAACCGGACACAACGTGTGGGTACAGGAAGTGCGCCTGGAGTGACCCAGTCACACCCATTCCAGGATGCCCAATGAAACACAGGGTCCACTGGGATTTATTTCTAAATCGTAAATAATAATTTAAAATAATCAAATATATAATCAACATAACAATAGCATATATGGATTAATAACAGTCATGTAAAAAGAAAATAAGTGCTATAGAGTGTTTAGAGTCATGTTAAAGTTACATTTTTAAAAGCTTTTATGATACAGTGTTTTTGTTTGTAAGCTTTGATTGAAGCAAATAGGTGTTTTGTTTTCACAGCTTTATGAAATCATTAACATCGCTAATCTCAGATGTGTAATCACCAGCATAAAGTGTCCAATGGTGTGACACTAAAAGTGATATAAAACGTAATTTTTATTGTGAGTCTTTTGTTTGTTTGTTTGTTTGTTTTACAGAGAAATAACATCTACACCGTACATGTAATACTCACAAATGAAGGGATGTGGAAACCTAACTTACAAATCCTATCTAGGAATGTATTGTATCTTTGGCTAAATTACTATAAATGTGATTTTTTTTTTTTTTTTTTTTTGTCTTTTTTTCATTGTAAGCTCCAAATGGATATCCATTACATACCAAGTTTTAATGTTTACCTGTACATTTGTTTTCAAATTCTTCTATGTTATATGTTAATCCTTTTTTTCTTTTTTTTTACATTTTGACAGATCATTTGAAATAAAAGTGAATCTATAAAGCTAAAATTTGCAGTTGACCCCATTAACTAACCTGAAGTACGTATGATAAGCTCTGGACTCACAAGTCAAGAGGACATTCTTTCTACATTCAACTTCATTTAATGTTATTGCTATTGTTTTTGTACGGCGAACACATTGCATCATTGCATTCAGTCCATTGTTAATCCAATGCATCCTTTTGGCTACAAAATTGAGGGGATTGGGGAGCGACAGCGGCGCATTGGTCCTGGGGCCTCGTAGGGATCAAAGGGTGGGCTTGTAATCGGAGTGAGGCGCAGCGACGACCCTGGCGTTCCTGATATGTTACTGACACTATGAGATTTCTCACAGCCCATTGCTTTATTGGAAGAATGTTAAACATATGTTGTGTTTTTTATTTGGGATCACATGCAAATGTAAAAAGAAATCATCATTTATATATATATATATATATATATATATATATATATATATATATATATATATATATTGAGGATGATTTCATGTAGTGTGAAAGTTAAAAAGTTGGACATGTGAACACGTGACGTTGTAGCAGATAAAAACCACAATGAAAATAAAACACAGTGGGGAGGGCAAGAAAATAAGAGCAGCATCAAACAATAAAACATTAAACATGTAAAGGACAGACAGGGACAGACAGAAAAGACACACAAGACAAGACAAAACAAGAAAACGCGAGTTATGAGTCATATCTTTTTCTTTCTTTCAACATTGAAACGTAAAAATACTCATCAATCAAGATATTAATAACAGCTGTCATTGGCCCATTGAATGAAACACCCAACATGTCAGCGTGTGAGCTTTAACAGGTGTTTTAGACAAATGGTCCACAACGTACAAAGAAACACAAACTAATCAACACTCAGAGCTGCCAGATGCCGCAGGAGTTGACCAGATAAAGTTTGGCGTCAACACACGTAATTCCATCAACAACTTTGCATACTTTGTTTTGTTGCTTTTTGTTCCTTTCAACTCCAAATGGCCAACAAAAATATTTTCCCACCGCCACTTTTAATTTCCCGGTGATCACATCCTGTAGCAGATATTGGTTCAGTGTTATTGTACAGTGGGAAATGGCACACAAATCACGGTGAGTTTCTGGCAAATTCAAAATTTTGGGGTCGAATTCTGGATATTTGGGGTATCTAATTTTCTGAGCTTTGGTTTTTTTTTTTTTTTTTTGGTCATTGTGTGTTTTCCCTATTGCTGTTTTAATACAACATGCACACGCTGAACTCCCCTCATTGGAAACAGCTAAATAAAAAAGGTTGTGTTGTGCTGACAGTGTTGTTGCATCAAGTAAACTGACCATTGGTAGGTGGCAGTCACCTGCCTTAACAATGGCTAACTGACCCATAAGTGACGGGTGGAGTTTCTTTTAACATATATTTTCACAAAATGCATTGAAAACCTTTTGCAACCAAAACTGCAGCTATTATATGTGTGTGTGTGTGTGTGTGTGTGTGTGTGTGTGTGTGTGTGTGTGTGTGTGTGTGTGTGTGTGTGTGTGTGTGTGTGTGTGTGTGTGTGTGTGTGTGTGTGTGCCAAACTCCAGCCATCACAAGGTCCAGACTCATAGACAACAACAAACACCCACTGGTGCAATTTGATGCCCTTTGTGCCGTCCTGCTAAAATTATATATATATATATATATATATATATATATATATATATATATATATATATATATATATATATAAAAGTGAGCCCTTATGTGGTTTAAACCAGTTTAAAAGCTTGTACAATACTTTTACTTAGCGAATTTAAAGTTGTTAAAACATTTCAAGCAATGACGAATCAGCCATTGTCTGGTTTACACCCATTTAAAGTGGTTTAAAAGTATCATAAACTATTTTAACCTTGACATAGAACATGTTAAAACCATTTAAAAAATAAAAAGGTTATTTCCTGTTTATCCATTCTAAAGCAGTTAGGACATTTTCAGCAATTTCAGACTGGTGGAAATAAGTTCTTATCTGGTTAAAGCAGTTTAAAGTTGTTTAAAAAATACTTTTACACCATTTTGTTCTTCATATAGAGCACTTTAGACAAATAAATATGTTAAACTCATTATAAGTAAAATGTGTAATGAAATGCAGTTAAGCCATTTTAGAACAATATGATGAGATGGGTTTAAAGTTAGTTAATTGATGGTTGGAGTTCCATGTGGAATGAGATTTTACTAGATAATGTTGTGATTGATTTGACTGAACAGTTGGAAAGTGGGTGAGACTTGTTAAGAATGGAGAAGCACAGAAATGGATACCATACTGTGAACGCCACACTGTGGAGTACAGCATGTTCTCCTGCACCTCCTTCACCTCCTGGATGGACCAGCCTCCTCCATGCAAACAGATAATTTGTTTAGACAGGAAGAACTGCACTCACCAGCCGATAAAGGAAGTTATGTTGTTTTTTATTTAATGATGGGAGAAGTCAGCTTATTAGCAGATAACGTTTGATTGAATTAAATCATATTTACATCCTCCAGAACCGGGTGTGTCATCAAAACATTTTTAAACCGCTTTCATCACAAGGACATTTTACACTCACAAGTGTTTTTGTTTTAAGCATAAACTCAGAATAAGATATTCAAAATTATAATGGGTAAAGGCAACTGCAGTGTGGGTCACTTCAGTATAAATAAAAATTCTTTTTTATTCCGACTCACTCAGGCACATTAGTCGGACGGCAACTGAATAAAATATTGATGATGCATTTTCAGTGAGTTTCTTTCGGGCTGCACATCACACAATCACATTTCTGAAAATATGTCTCAAGTTCAGCTCCGATGCAAAATTTTGTTCATACCCGCCAACTACAAGTGGTTAAAAAAAAAATTTGCAATCGAAAGTGAAACGTGTACAACCTGCTACAAAATGCTAACACATTTATAATCACAATACATTTACTTCTACACTGTAAATACTGGATTGAACAATAATAATTTAAAAAGAATAGTGGACTTAACTTCTGTTAAAACCTAATTAGGCTGCTTGTAATTCAGTTTGGAAAAGCTGATCAGCTCAATGTACTTAAGTAGATTAATTAAAAACACACAGAAAAAATAAAGAATAGTTGAACCAACTTAAATGAATTGTTTCAGTTGGTAACATCTAAATGAATTAAGTTGTTTGAACTTAAATTTGTAAGCTGGAGTTGATCTAACTTACAAACTTTATTTCAAACAACTTCATTAATTCAGGTGCTACCAATTGAAGCAACTTTTTAAGTTGGTTCTTTTTTCAGTGTAATTAGTAATAAGAATTGGGGTTTCTGTACATCATATAGCATACAGATGACTAATTAGAACCCTGAGTTTTTCTTTTCATTCAACTTTCTACTTCACTACATTTCAGAGGGAAATATTGTACTTTATTACATTTACCTGACAACTTCAGTTGACTTAATTTACAAATTATGATCATGCTTTTATTGTTCACGAGGTATGTCAAGTAGTCACTATTGGTTGAACAAATTTTGGCATTTCACAATAAATGTTGTGTTTATGGATAAATTATTAAGTGTCTTGGTCATTGTTAGAGAAGAATTCCATCAATTAAAAAAAAATTTGTTTATTTTCAATATGTGAACTTTGAAAAAAGATGAGCAGAACTAAAAGCAATAATGCGAGGTTAGTAAATGATTTAAGTAGGGTTCAGTTCATGACAAGCAGTGATGGAAGGAGGAAGGGCATCCGGAATAAAACCTTTGGCAAATCATTATGTGGATCCATACCAGGCCCTCTGTGGTGACCCAGAGCAAAACAAGAGTGCTACAAAGAATCACACAATTTGTGATGAGCATTGTACACAAAATAAATAAGATATTGCAAAACATTGCTTTCAAGCAGAGGTGGGACAAAGTCACTGTCAAGTCATTCGCAAGTCATCAGTCAGCAAGTCCCAAGTCAAGTCAATTGTTGGTCATTATGACTTGAGACTTGACTTGGGACTTGCTGATTCATGAATTTAGAGTGACTTTGTCCCACCTCTGCTTTCAAGTTATATAAACCTTAGAAGGTTAAGTTAGTTATACAGTATAAAATGAAAAGGATGCACAAGATGCACCTGCTTGGGGGTCAATCTCACACACGCTAATATTGTGGTCAGACTTCATTTATGGATGTCTTTAGAGGCATTTTTACTTATAAGAGCGACTGGTGTAACAAGTAAGATAACTAGACAGACATTTAGCTACTAATGTTTTCACTATGATGCTTTATGCACGTTATTTGATGGTACTTTTACATTACATACATTTATTTCTGTCTCATGTTCTATTATGATGTTCTGTTATGATGTTGTTCAATACTTTGTGACATTTGTTTGAAAGTACTGTATGAATAACATTTTTGTTGTTAATAACAACACATTTTATTGTATTTAATTTTATAACAATGATTACAGAACAATTAGTTATTGTTTTTGTTTATTTTATAATTTAAGAAAAACAACATCAGGTTTTATTGTTGTTACTAACTACAAACTAAACTGTTATGCAAAATAAGTTTAAAGATTAAAAATTTAGATGGGCCAAGTTGTTAAATATTAGCTCACAAAGGAATTTAAATAAGCAGCAAAAGAGTTTCAAGGTGGTTCAGTTTCAATATTGAGCAATTATTATTATTATTATTATTATTATTATTATTATTATTATTTGAAACTCCCCTTCAGTGCAGAAGTGAAGGACTATGTGTTTTATTTGTGTTTTCACATGGAAAGGACAACAATAAAAGTAATGTACATTTGACGTACGCATAACTGGCGTTCATAAAGTTTGTTTTGGGAAGTTCAACTATCATGTTATAACAAAAAAGTTTTACACTATTGATAAAATCATTAGGACTTTTTCTTGAAGCAAAATGGAAATCAGCATGTCACATGCAGAAAAGAGAGATGAGGAAGGAAAGAAAGAACACACCGCTCACTGTGATACACGATCACATCCACGATAACACGATCCAAGCAAAGAAGCTCATGTTACCAGTATTTCATTGTCTTGACAGTGGACTCCTCACTTTATATGGCAGTTTGAAGTTTTTGGTTCAGAGGATTTGCAGTAATTACCAGGACCAGGTGCATAAAACCTTGTAGCATACACGAAAAATTTTCAGTGGGAATTTTCTGCTGCGTTGCTGTGCAACAGAATTTATGAATCCCATCACAAGCCTAACTTGCAGTCCAGTCCAATCTCACTTCTTTTGTGATACTGTCAGAAAATGCATCATATTTTTGTGACATGGTCGTTGTGTTCACTATTTTTAACCCTAACCCTAACTGTAAACCCCACGGCCCCCCATGTCACCCCAAATTTGTGATACCACCACGAAAGTGTAACACATGGTATCACGAATTAACAGATTCAATCTTTTTTTTTTTTTTTTGTGATGCCGTCACAAACTGTTTTGAGACACGGCTGTCCAGTCTCACAGTTAACATCTCCTTAAACCATCCAGCACACACCAAAGCGATCCTTAAGATGACTGGCTGGCTGCTCAATTATAGTAGGCATTGCACTGAGAATATAAAATGTAAATTGTGCAATTTTTATATGTCAAGGTAAAAGTCAAATATGAGTTTCTTTCCTGTTGTCTTGGCTACTACTTGCTTTTGGATCTGTTTGTAATTGTTGTTGTTGTTGTTGTTGATATACTGTACATTGGTAAACAAAAAAAATGTTATTACAATATGCTCACAAAAATTTGAACTTGGACCAACTTAAAAAAAATACTATAATTTGTTAAAACTGTATTCATTAATTTTATAATTCTATTGATAATTTATGGTTTCATTGTGTCATTAGATGAGTGCACATTAATTATTATTATTATTATTATTATTATTATTATTATTATTATTATTATTATTATTATTATTATGATGATGATGATGATGATGATGTCCGCCAAGGACATAATGAAATCATTGGCATTTACTTGTCTGTCTGCAGGATTATGTCAAAACTACTGCAAGGATTTTGACAAATTTTCACCACAGATACATATCAGGCCATGGAAGACTCCATTAAATTTTGGAGGTGATCCGGATCCGGATCCAGATTCTGGATCATAATTTCACTTTATATAGGCTTTGAAAGATGACATCAAAACTACTTCACGGGTTCTCACAAAATTTGCACCATAGATACATACAGGGCATGGAAGACTCCACTGAATTTTGGAGGTGATCCGGATCTGGATTGGATCAGGATTCCAATTTGTGCACTTCACTTTGTCAGATTTTGAGGATTCCGTCAAAAGTAATTAACGGATTTTCACCAAATTTTCACCACACACTGGTGTCAGGCCTCGGAAGATTCCATTAAATGTTGGCGATCTGGATCCGGATCCGGATTCTGGCTCGGGATTTCACTTTAAGGATTTTAAGGATTACGTCAAAACTACTGCACGGATTTTGACGACCTTTTCACCAGATAGATATTAGGTCATGGAAGACTCCAATAAATTTTGGAAGTTATCTGGTTTCGGATCCATATGCTGGTTCAAGATCTCACTTTATATACACTTTATATAGACATTGAAGGATTACATCAAAACTACTTCACGGATTCTCACAAAAAAAGACTCCACTGAATTTTGGAGGTGATCCGAATCCGGATTGGCAGATGTCAGAAATCTCTGATTGCTCTTGTTACCTCCGCCAAGGAGGTTATGTTTTTGGCCCCGTCCGTTTGGTTGGTGGTTGGTTGGTTGGGTGGTTAGGAGGATTATTCAAAAAATCCTCAGTGGATTTCAATGAAATTTTTACCAGGGGTGTATCTTGGCCTAACTTAGAAGTCATTAAATTTTGGTAATGATCTGGAACACGATCCGGATCCAGTAATTTTTTAAGGATTCTTTATCATTGCAGGATAGGGCCAATTTCAACATTTTTGCATCTAACTTCATGAAGACGGGTCACAAAGGCTGAACAAAAATTAAGTTATGACACAACAATAATTTAGCATTTGTTTCTCCTCAATGAATAAACTTATTATTAGAAAATAAAAAAAATTGTGTAGTTCATGCAATTTGTCTTTATAAATACATTTGCTGAAGATCTAAGGGTTTCACCACTGAATCTGAAACATGACGGTAGATGTATGAAACAACGTGGAATAAGTCTCTTTGCCAAAGGGTATTCCATGTGACGTCAGCGACCCTATGGCCTTGGCGGAGGTTTGCGCTCTCCGAGTGCTTCTAGTTATTATTATTAGTTGGATTAATAATGTTATAGTACAAAAAGCTGTGAAGAATAAAGTTACAAAATAAATTGTGTCATGACAAGTGGACATCGGTGATATATCTGGCCTACGGTTGGCAGGCTCCTTTACTGCTAAAAGCCACTGATACCTTTCGTGTCTTTTGCTGAAGCAAAGAAGAATTATTCAGCATAAAGACCATTTGTTTTCATGTGGATTCAGCCACTGAAGGCTCTCAGGGTGCCATATACAGTAGTGTTCAGAATAATAGTAGTGCTATGTGACTAAAAAGATTAATCCAGGTTTTGAGTATATTTATCATTACATGAGAAACAAGGTACCAGTAGATTCAGTAGATACTCACAAATCCAAGAAGACCAAGCATTCTTAAGGCACTCTTAAGGCTATGAAATTGGGCTATTAGTAAAAAACAGTAGAAAAGGGGGTGTTCACAATAACAGTAGCATCTGCTGTTGACGCTACAAACTCAAAACAATTATGTTCAAACTGCTTTTTTAGCAATCCTGTGAATCACTAAACTAGTATTTAGTTGTATGACCACAGTTTTTCATGATTTCTTCACATCTGCGAGGCATTAAGTTTGTTGGTTTGGAACCAAGATTTTGCTCATTTACTAGTGTGCTTGGGGTCACTGTCTTGTTGAAACATCAATTTCAAGGGCATGTCCTCTTCAGCATAAGGCAACATGACCTCTTCAAGTATTTTGACATATCCAAACTGACCCATGATACCTGGTATGCGATATATAGGCCCAACACCATAGTAGGAGAAACATGCCCATATCATGATGCTTGCACCACCATGCTTCACTGTCTTCACTGTGAACTGTGGCTTGAATTCAGAGTTTGGGGGTCATCTCACAAACTGTCTGCGGCCCTTGGACCCAAAAAGAACAATTTTACTCTCATCAGTCCACAGAATATTCCTCCATTTCTCTTTAGGCCAGTTGATGTGTTCTTTGGCAAATTGTAACCTCTTCTGCACATGTCTTTTATTTAACAGAGGGACTTTGCAGGGGATTCTTGCAAATAAATTAGCTTCACACAGGCGTCTTCTAACTGTCACAGCACTTACAGGTAACTCCAGACTGTCCTTGATCATCCTGGAGCTGATCAATGGGTGAGCCTTTGCCATTCTGGTTATTCTTCTATCCATTTTGATGGTTGTTTTCCATTTTCTTCCACGAGTGTCTATTTTTTTTTTTTTTTTTTGTCCATTTTAAAGCATTGGAGATCATTGTAGATGAACAGCCTATAATTTTTTGCACCTGCGTATAAGTTTTCCCCTCTCCAATCAACTTTTTAATCAAATTACGCTGTTCTTCTGAACAATGTCTTGAACGTCCCATTTTCCTCAGGCTTTCAAAGAGAAAAGCATGTTCAACAGGTGCTGGCTTCATCCTTACATAGGGGACACCTGATTCACACCTGTTTGTTCCACAAAATTGACGAACTCACTGACTGAATGCCACACTACTATTATTGTGAACACCCCCTTTTCTACTTTTTTTACTAATAGGCCAATTTCATAGCCTTAAGAGTGTGCATATCATGAATGCTTGGTCTTGTTGGATTTGTGAGAATCTACTGAATCTACTGGTACATTGTTTCCCATGTAACAATAAGAAATATACTCAAAACCTGGATTAATCTTTTTAGTCACATAGCACTACTATTATTCTGAACACTACTGTACTTCCTCACTTTGTTCACGGTAGAATCTACAGGAGTATCAACAGCGGTTTTGTGCTCTGGGATCCTCTGTCAAGGGAAATGGTGAACACTCTATTCAAAGTCACACTTCATTTACACCATGAAGAGTGTACGTACCTACCTACTGTCAGACTTTAGTTACACTTGCACTGCAGTGGCGGCCTGGGAATGGGATGGAGAATGAGCATTAATCACAGAAGGAGAAGGTTATGGAGGGGAAGAAACACAGAAAGTAAAAATGGGCAAATATTCTGACCAGACTGTTTACCAAGAAAATCATCTTAACCCTTTAATGTTTAGCTCAACCTTTTGGGAGAGTATATTGACGTTGACTACATTTTATTTAAAAATGTGACAACATTAAAGGGTTAAAAATAATAATTAAAACCTATTTATACGATTTCAGAGAAAACTCCTCTTGTCAGTATGTATGCAAGTACAGCATGTACCAAGCAAGAAAATACTTTTTAATTTATCAAAAATGTGAGAATGCAATCACTATTTATTCATTGTTCTCTATATTCTTTCATTTCATATTCACAAGTCTTATTCCATATTTTAATTTAATTCTAAATTTGCATGGTCCCTTCTATGTTCTCAAGATTTATTTCCATTTTGTCGTTTTCTTTCACTATTCTAGAGTTTAAGTCAATATTCTCAGGTTTTCATTCAATATTGTCATGTTTCATTTGAATACTCTTGAATTTAATTTGATATTGTCAGGCTTTTATTCCTTTTCTCAGGTTTTTATGCTAAATTCTCATTTCGATTCATTGTCCTAGTGTTTCTTTCAACATCCATGGGCTTTTTTCCCCTAATATTCTCAGATTTTCATTCCATATTGTCAAGTTTCCATTCATGATTCTTGAGTTTCATTCAGTATTCACTGACTCTTATTCAGTGTCATGCTTCCTTTTACTATTCTTGAGTTTAATTTAATATTCTCAGGCTTTTACTCATTATTGTCAGGCTTTCTTTCCATTGTCAAGTTTCCATTCACTGTTCTTGACTTCCATTCAATAATTACTGGCTTGCATTCAATACTGTCAAGTTTTTCTCCCCCACTTTTCTTGAGTTTTGTTTAAAATTCTCAGGCTTTTATTGATTATTCTCAGATATCCATTTCACTAATTGGGAGCTTGATGTAGATTTCTCATGGATGGTCCTATGAGGCTGCTTGAAGGTGGGATGTACAAAGAGTTGTACTTATGTTGTATTACATTATTATTTTAAAAAAGTATTTCATATTGTTTAAAAAAATCAGTTTTATTATCGATTGTATGAAAATAAAAGGATTCCTATTTAACAGGTTATTGGAAGAGAGTCAGACAAATTAAACAGAAAATTTATATTTGAAACAGCAAATCCTCAGTACCCCACCTCCTGAACACAGTTTATGTCAACTTGAACTCACATCAAATATAAGATTTTATTCAGCTTATGTACTTAATGTAATGTTGTACAAATAGCAGGAAATTTGTTGGTGTTCGCAAAAAAAAAAAAAAAAAGATTTTCGCTAACTTCTCAGTGTTGTCAAGTTAATCTCAGTCACAAGGAACACTGAAAGCAAGCATTTCACAGCAAAAGTATTTGCTGAGATGATGGCATTAAATGTTTTATTGTGAAACGGTGCACACAACATGAACTATATGATGTTGTTTAACTTTGTTACCAGTAACATCAGCGAGACATGCCATCTCGGAAGTACAAATGTTACAATGTTAATCAAAATAAAGGGTTTGAAAATTAATTCCCAAACTTTTCATAATATGCACAAGCCATATCCGAAAGCTGAGGACGATTTGACAAACAATCAGAGAGATATGCGAGTCACATGCTCGCACTCACACAGACGCTTCTTGATTTATAGATAGATATGTTCAAGTTTTCTTTCACTATTGTTGAGTTTCATTGAATATTCTCAAACTTTTTTTCTCAGCATTCTTTGGTTTTCATTCAGTATTTTTAATATTGTTCACATTTAATTCAATAATTACATTTTCCTCCAGTTTCATTGCATGGTATTTCATTTCTCTGCATCCGATACTGATTCTATTTGGATGATACTGTTGTGTTCAAAGCTGAAGAACACATGCTGCATCAGTCTTACATGAACTCAACTGCCTGTTACAGAGGATGTGATCTCCTCTTACCCATAATTAGATGCACTGATCTCCTTGTGACCATTACTGAAGCCACAAAGCACCCAGCATACACAATACATAGGATGTCATTAGAGAAACCTACAAGCTGTCCTGCATCCTCATCTTAGCCATACCTAAGCCAAATGTCTTTAAGTATATACATCATGTACAGGTAAATACATATTTAATACACCTGTACATATATACATACTGTACATATAATGTACTATTTCTATAAAATGAAAACAGGTAAATAATCTGGTTCAAACAAAGGAAAGTTTGCAGTGTGTGATAATGTGGCATAATGGTAATGACTGTTTTTTTTTTTTTTACATAGAATAGCACATGCATGAAAATGTATAACAGTAGATTTTACCATGCTTGTATGTTGATCACACTGGCAAGCATGACCAAATACTCTAAAACAGTTTCATACAAATTAATTTTCTTACATTTCTAAGGTTTAAAAAACCTTAAAAATGCACGTTAGTGGTACAGTACAGTTTGTGTTGTTTAATGTAGAGGTTGAGTTAATATTAATATTGTTAATTGCATAAATTACCCTTGATAGGTATTTTATGTCATAACTTTATGCAGACAGTGGTAGCAAGTACAACCCCAATTCCAATGAAGTTGGGACGTTGTGTAAAATGTAAATAAAAACAGAATACAATGATTTGCAAATCCTCGTCAACCTATATTCAATTGAATACATCACAAAGACAAGATATTTAATGTTCAAACTGATAGACTTTATTGTTTTTGTGCAAATATTTGCTCATTTTGAAATGGATGCCTGCAAAACATTTCAAAAAAACTGTGACAGTGGTATGTTTACCACTGTGTTACATCACCTTTCCTTCTAACAACACTCAATAAGCATTTGGGAGATGAGGACACTAATTGTTGAAGCTTTGTAGGTGGAATTCTTTCCCATTCTTGATTGATGTACGACTTCAGTTGTTCAACAGTCCGAGGTCTCCGTTGTCGTATTTTGTGCTTCATAATGTGCTACACATTTTCAATGGGCAACAGGTCTGGACTGCAGACAGGCCAGTCTAGTACCCGCACTCTTTTACTACAAATCCACACAACACGTGCAGAATGTGGCTTGGCATTGTCTTGTTGAAATAAGCAGGGACGTCCCTGAAAAAGACGTTGCTTGGATGGCAGCATGTGTTGCTCCGAAACCTGGATGTACCTTTCAGCATTGATGGTGCCATAACAGATGTGTAAGTTGTCCATGCCATGGGCACTAACACACCCCCATACCATCACAGATGCTGGCTTTTGAACTTTGTGCTGATAACAATCTGGATGGTCTTTTTCATCTTTTGTCTGGAGGACACGACGTCCATGATTTCCAAAAACAATTTGAAATGTGGACTCATCAGACCACAGCACTCTTTTGCACTTTGTGTCTGTCCATTTCAAATGAGCTCAGGCCCAGAGAAGGCGGCGGCGTTTCTGGATGTTGTTGATGTATGGCTTTCACTTTGCATGATAGAGTTTTATCTTGCACTTGTAGATGTAGCGATGAACTGTGTTAACTGACAATGCTTTTCTGAAGTGTTCCTGAGCCCACGCGGTAAGATCCTTTACACAATAATGTTGGTTTTTAATGCAGTGTCGCCTGAGAGATTAAAGGTCAAGGGCATTCAATGTTGGTTTTCGGCCTTGCCGCTTATGTGTAGAAAATTCTCCATATTCTCTTAATCTTCTGATTATATTATGGACTGTAGATGATGGAATCCCTAAATTCCTAACAATTGAATGTTGAGAAAATTGTTCTTAAACTGTTGGACTATTTTTTTCACGCAGTTGTTCACAAAGTGATGATCCTCACCTCATCTTTGCTTGTGAATGGCTGAGCCTTTTGGGGATGCTCCTTTTATACCCAATCATGACACTCACCTGTTTCCAATTAGGTCTTTTCTGAGCATTCATCAACTTTCCCAGTCTTTTGTTGCCTCGTCCCAACTTTTTTGAAATGTGTTGCAAGCATCCATTTCAAAATGAGCAAATATTTGCACAAAAACAAAAACGTCTATCAGTTTGATCATATAATATATATCTAGAAATAGATATAGAAATATCTTGTCTTTGAGGTATATTCAATTGAATATAGGTTGAAGAGGATTTGCAAATCACTGTATTCTGTTTTTATTTACATTTCACACAACATCCCAACTTCATTGGAATTGGGATTGTAGGTTAAATGTCTATAAATGCTTCACTCGAGGAAAAATCCATCAAAATCTATCTAAAAATCACAAATATAATGAAGAAAAGAAAATTTAAAGGGCCATATAAGATACTCCGCATTTTTATTTTATTTATTTATTTTATTTATTTTTGCCTATTTTTGCCATTGCTAACCATTTTTCTAAATATTCAAATGAAGATAATTTTGTTACACATTTTGTTGCAATTAAAAATGTAGAACAATGTGACACATTTACAATGGTGTGCATTCATGGTGTGGTGAATGGTGGAGCTAATTTTAAAGGAACATATGGGCAATTTTGATGTTTGAGCATAATATCAACAGCTACCACATGGGATGTTACTGGCAACAATTTCCCATAACATCAAACTGTATTTCTATATTTGCTGTTACTGCACAAAATCTGCTCACACTACAAAACCTTCAGGTGATGCACCCACATTAAAATTCAATGTTACACTTACAAAAGGATAAGTTCACTTTTTTCACAACCTTAGTCATATTAAAAGTTGTGAGCAATCAGGCATTTGAATATCATACTGTCACATTTGAAGAAGAAAAGAAGTAAGCGTTCAACCAGTCCATCTTCAATTACTGGTCCAAAAAAAAAAAAAATCTTGCATGGACTTTGAGAACTGATTTAGGGTCATTTTGGGGTGCTGAATCCAAATCTGAGTTCAGATTTCCTCTACTACATTGTACATCACATTTTTTCAGTCTGCATGTTCCGTATTGATGAATTAGGCAAAAGTTGTTCATTCCCTAACGGGTTTGGTGCCACTAATCATGCACAAAAGCAACTTCAAAAGCATAGTTTTTAAACCAGGTTCACGAAATGTGAACAAGAGCCGTAATATTGTTTATGGCACCGAAGAGCTGTGCAAGACTACAGCTTTTGCTTCAATGCTTGGTACGAAAAATTTGTTTTCATATCTCAAAAATTTAATGCGATTGGTAAAAACTAATACCACATTTAGCACCCCAAAATGACCCAAAATCCACTGAAAAATTCCAGGCAAGAAAAATTGTGTTGACCAGTGTTATAGGCCATATCTTGATGCTCTGTTGCACTCATTCTAAAGGGGATAGTGCACAAAATAAGATGGGTACAAAATAAGGTGCAGGGCTCAAATGGGTCATATACACTCAATTAAATAACAACAGGTGTGTTTTGGGTTTTAACATGACTTACACCAATCAGAATGTCATGAGTCATTTGCACTTGAGCCTAGCACATTACTATTTAGATGGTGGACTCAGTAGGTGAGAGAAGTGAGAGGTTTTCTGGCAAGGAAAGCGCACAGAAGATCATTTATTGGAGCAGCATCCACCACAACTCTCTGCAGTGCAGCCGTTGATAGCAACTGAACGCATCCTCCTCCTGCAGTACATCAATGTACACTGAGAAGCATTTTCAGATCTTTCTGTACTCTTAACTGCATGAAAACTCTAACGATACATGATATAGAACAAAAACCTGTCTGATGGAGAACCTCCAGTGTCCCGGGAATGTTTGTAGTGAAGTATAT
Source organism: Thalassophryne amazonica (assembly GCF_902500255.1). Taxonomy (NCBI): domain Eukaryota; kingdom Metazoa; phylum Chordata; class Actinopteri; order Batrachoidiformes; family Batrachoididae; genus Thalassophryne; species Thalassophryne amazonica. The sequence goes on along the minus strand of NC_047120.1, from coordinate 53,316,955 downwards.
AGGTAGTATATTGAAGAATATTAATAAGAATAAACTGAAGCATGTAGCAGACTGGAGTTAAAAAAAAAAAATCCCAGCTGAATTTTGGGAAATTGTTACCAGTAATGTTTGCTAATTGTATATATTGGACTCAAACATGCATAATTGACATTATGGTGCTTTAACCCAAAGGTGGGATGAGATGTGGATAAAGCGCAAATGCACACTACAAACCATATTTATACTTGTAATTTCGCATAATTTCATTATTTGCAAAGCAAATTTCTCGAAGTTGAAGAGCAATGAATTTAATCAAAATAAGTAAAAGTATTCTTCTTTTTAAATAAAAGACAAAATTAGGGGTTCGGTTGAATTTAGAAAGCAGTAGTTGAATTTGTATATATAAATAATAAGTTAGATTGATCTAAATAAATGTGATTTGTGCAGTTTCTTTGTTAACCTTGTTAATGTCAATTTCTTCCACATTTCCAATTCAAATCGTAGTTAATAAACACAACGGACAACACAGGAGGAACATAGGGAAAGTCAAAGTGACACACAGCACGAAAAGACACAAAACATAAAACCACTGAGACACAAAAGAAAATAATAATTACAGAAAAGAGCAAAATAACTTGGAAAAAAATACAATACACACCAAAACACTACAAATGATATAAATATAAGAAAGCACTACAAGAAGACTCCACAAAATTACTGAATAAAAGATGGAAAAAATACATCTGAAGCACAGAAAATATCCAAGAAACAAACACACAAAAAAACAATACAGAGAGAGAGATAGAGAGAGAGAGAGAGAGAGAGAGAGAGAGAGAGAGAGAGAGAGAGAGAGAGAGAGAGAGAGAGAGAGAGAGAGAGAGAGAGACAGAAGAAAGGGTAGGAGACAAGGAAAAGTCAGAGCTCCTCGAGCATCTTGGCATGTGATCATGTCTGAGGGGTAATTGACCGTTTGACCTGAGTGAGCCATGCAGGTGCGTAGGAAGTCAAATGGCCAACAATCAAAAAAATCTCAAGCGTACAAAATAAGTTGGCAAAGACATTGTACGCGTTTATCTACAAACGAAACCACGACTGAAGCACACAAGAAGATACAATCCCTCTTTAAAAACAAGGAGATTGCCGGCTTCAGCACCAACACAAATAGTTTGAGTGGTGTAAGTTTGAATGTCCAGAAATGCTAATTCTCCTATGTTCTACAGCAGGCGTTCTGGTTTGCAGAGATGAAGCATATCCCGTCACGCCAGGCTACAGAATAACTGCTATACCATCTCCACAGCTGCACAATGTAAAAACTCCAGTCTGGATTTCATCAAAGAGGTGCCACCCTGCTGATTCCAGCACAAACTTACTCCTAATTTGTTTTAAAGAGGGATTTTTGTCGCACTAAATAGTTGGCACATAAAGGCTGCTGAGAAAATGATGCCAGAGGCCTCTAAGTGAAGGGATTGGACAGCTCACAACTTGCTTACCTTAGATATCATGTATCCACTTTTCAATCAAAGCTGAAGCTGCGTCTGTCTGTCTGTCTGGTCAGTAATCGTGTAAGTGTTTCAGTCACCAAGTGCAGCGTGGAACCCTTTGTGATTTCTATTCAGGTTCTCCACAATACAAATACGAAAACTCCTGAACTTTGGACTACACGAGGCACTGAAAGCACATGTATGTGGTCGAGGGAAGAAGTTCAGATCATAACACGCTCACAACGAAACATTTTGTGAATCAGGTGATTTATCTCAAATCGGTTCTTTTTCTTTTTTTTTACAAAACAAAGCTAATATTATGTGTGGTCAAGGTTTCATATATTGGTTTGTTGTCAGCATGGCATGTTTCAAGAGACTACTCCCTGACCCTGATGGCTCCACTGACCCCAGTTACCTTAGACCTTGGACAGAAAGGCCATGTAGAGTGTGTCATTCTGAAAATATCAGGGATATTTAAACAATTTACAAAAAATACATCAAGTGTGAAATGTATAAACTGCAACATAAATCAGTAACTTTGTGCTCGCAGAGCAGGACTGGGTTTCCTCAAAGCATCTTAAGGCTAACAAAGTCTTTTACAGGTCCCGAGGCCCCCTGGTGCCCATCTTCGGATTCCTTCGCAAGATTTCAATAAGAGTCTACGACTCCCCTGGACAGGATGTCGCTCCAAGGCAGGTTACTTCCCCAGCCACAGTTGGTACCTGTTTACAGCCGGGTGGACTAGGAACATCTATAACTGTATACAGATAGTGTCTTGTCCAAGAACACACACTGAAAAAAGAGAATAGTTGAACATACTTAAATGAATTGTTTCAATTGGTAACATCTAAATGAATTAAGTTGTTTGAACTTAAGTTTGTAAGTTAGATCAACTCTAACTCAGTTTCTCTAATTAAGTTGTTTGAACTTAACAAGTGAGACAAACTCAAACTTACAAACATAACTTCAAACAACTTAATTCATTTGGATGTTACCAATTTAAATAATTCATTTAAGTTGGTTCAACGATTCTTTTTGTTTTAGTGCAGACACGAATTATCGAACCTAAGTCGACATATTGGTAGCTCTTTATCCCAGTGACGTATCCGCATCTACGTCTTAAGCGTAAGGTAATCATAAAATCTTTTGCACAAACATTGTTATATTTAAGAAGTGTTGCTCACAAAAAATTGTAAATCCAACGTTCAATCGTTGCACAAGAAAGAACTTAAAACAGGATTTATTCTTCATATAATTCACATCGATCATAAATGCCCTTAAGAGTTGTTTAATACCAAATGAATGAAGGCTACAAAAATAGTAATAAAATAGTAATCTCTCTATTTTTTTGGATCCTGGGACAGATTTATATATGATATTTGCTGCAATCCTTCTCTTTCTCTACACTCTATTTCTCTATGGTGCAGATAAGACAGCACAATTTTTTTGATTCATTACTTTAATATATTGTGTATTGTTATTAGAGCTGGGACAATATACATCTTCTGATAAATTATGTATCACAATACTTGGGTGCCATTTAATTATGTACCGCAATTCTTAAGAAATTGAATTCTACAAGTACCGTGATTCCGTATTGTTATATATTGCGATTTTTGTTTGCTTTTGTAACATGAGCTCATGGGAAAAAGCTGAATATTACTTTGAGAGGAGTATCATACTGCATATTTGATAACAAAGTATTTTTTTTTAAGTGCCAATGCACATCAGGCTGTGATCACTGTGAAAATTGAATACCAAGTTCAGCGCCATCACCGAGCCGCTGTGAGCTGAAAAACACACCATCTCTGCCCCGTCACACTTGGCTAAAGGTACTCATAGTTGCTTATATCTCAAAAAATGCTAACAATATCAACACCAGTGCAAAAGTAAAGTTATCAGCCATGGGGGTGGGGACATTTTGGAACATTTTCAAAATGGCAGCCATCTTGATGGCCATTTTGGATTTATGTTGGGGCCCCTCTGGACCTGCTTGTGTTTTAACACGCTGTTTCTATTAAGTTACATAGGATTCAAGCAGAAACCCAGCCCTGGTTGGATGTGGAGGTTGTGCTTGACTATATGTGTGAAAACAGCCAATGTAAATTCTATTCTTTTTTTTTTCTAGGAAAATGAATATTTACTGAAAAAAAACAACAACTTGTACTTTTCTGTTCACCAAGGTGGAGGCCTGTGGGGTAAGGACCAACACAAATAAATAAGACAGTGCAAGGGGAAAATAAATCAATAAGCTACACAACGACAACACAAACACGACACTCAGACGGCATTGAGAGGACAGATACACACACAGTGTACAACATGTAATAATGAAAAAGCCCACATACACACGCGTGATATGACACAACCTGAAGAGAGAGACAACAACAACAACACAGAGGCACATGAGACAACAACGTGAGGCGCTGTTCTCCTTCAAGCTTCGTCACTTCATTTTTTATTAGTTATTGACACAGGAAACCACAGCTGGATTGCTTTCACTTGCAAGCTGCTTGGGGTGTTGCACACGTGCATGTGTGCACACTTTTGGTTTTGTGATTGATTTCTAATTTTAAAGCTTTCACATAAAAATGCCATATAATGCAAAATAATCCCTGTTTTTTACCCCCCCCCCCCCAAAAAAAAGTTATTTAATACTTTGTGTACTGTGTAGCAAATCAGATCAGATGACACAAAATTAAAATAGTGTTGGCTTTGAAATTTTTACAATTTAAGTCACAATTTAAATTATTTATTTATTGTAATTTGTTTGCCACCGCTATCATTTTTTTCACATTTTCACAGTATTCAAATGAAAGATTCACATCTCATCTTATGTCACCAATATGAAAAAAATAAAATCCTTTCTGGAAAAAAATATTTTTAATCTTAAACCACATTAATAAAACTCAGTTTCCCAGCATGCTGTTCAGGACTCAAAGGGCATTGTGATTGTACATCTGCTAGTACCAACTTTACAGAGCTAAAGAGAATTGGCCATCCTTTATTTGTGATTGGAAATGTAGAAAAAAACGACGGAAAATGAAAACAGTAAGACAGCAATGGACACAATTAGTAAACATACATCAACAAAAGATCCCCATGGGAAGAATTATGGGTAAAATCTGGACATATTGCACCTGGAAGTTGTTTAAATAAAGGCTTTACCATCTTATATTACCAATAAGATTTAAAAAATGGCCTTTCTTGAAAAAAAAAAGTTGAATCTTGAACCATATGGGTTAAAACTCAGTTTCCCAGCATGCTGTTCTGGAGTCAAATGTCATTGTTAGGCTCAGATTCACAGAGTTGAAGATATATGGTAGCCTTTTAATTGTGACTGAGTGAAAGTGCAAAAAAGATTCAAAATGGAAATAGAAATGGCTACAGACACCAAAGATCCCACTGGGAAGTGAAAATTTAGACATATACAAGAAGGTTTTGCTGAATATCTGCTAGACAGAAGTAAGACAACACTCGCATACATCCATTGTGTCAGTTATCAGTAATAAAGTTAATTACAGTTACAATATTTTAAGTCACCAGGGAGACTAATATTTTATTGTTGTTTTGTGGAAAGTATTTTTTCCTGGTTTGTTTTAAGTGGGAATGTCTGAGTTGGCAGTTGCAACATGAACTTTAAACTACACATGATCCTTCAAAATTTCACAGCGCAGTCTTGAAAAATTTGCCACGGAATACCCTTAAAAATCAATACCTTACCAGAAACACAATTAACTGTAATTTTTATGATACACAGAGTTAATTTTGTGAAAAAATAAAATGGCTATACACCTTTAATGTTCAGATTTGATCTTTTATTTATCTCTTATTGCATTAAACTTTAAATTATTTTCCACTCTTATAGGTACAGGGAATTTCTCACAAGTAATCAACACATAAACACACAACACTGGAAACAGAGATGCGCAAAGTCAGACAGTGTGTACAAATGTGACATTCTATGTGGAAATGGTGTAACATACTTTGTGTTATATCATCTGCATACAGTATGATTTCAGTCAGGATGTGGGGGCTCCTTTTTGGATTGGCTCCTTTTGTCATTTTACCTTTTTAATTTTTTTTTTTTTTTTTTTTAGTTACCTTATCTATGGTTTGATCCAGGATGAGGTGGAGTTTGCATTGAGGTCCTGCTGAAACAGAGACCCATCCATCTTATACCAATCCTCAGTCAGAGAGGAGTCTGAACTCTGTGCCAGCGCTGCTGCCTCTAGTTTATCGTCAACAGGGGTTGTAGAAAGTTTGGAGGGAGTGTTTGGTGCAGGTTGGCGGTTGAATTTCAGTAGTAAACAAATCAAGGTGTCAGGTTTTCATGAGAGAGGAGATGATGCACGTGGGGTTCATTTAAAAAAAGGGGGGGGTGGTGGAGGAACAGCACATCACAAAAAAGGTGGAAAGAAATTAAAAAGAAAAACGTGGTTTTTAAAGACGGGGTAGAGGAGTAGCAGAGCCGGGAGGGGAAAATGTAGGGCAGGTTAGGAGAGAAAGGAGGGGGAGAAGGGGAGGAGCAGTCCAAAATAGAAAGGACGATGCAATGCAGGAAAGAGAGAAAGAGAGAGAGAGAGAGAGACACACACACAGAAGTGACGAGAAGAAAATTAATGCATGGTCAACTGTCAGAGTCCAGAAGACAGAAAAAGACAGAGATCATCTATGAGCGAGCGTGTGACGTCAGAACAAAATTCACAGAAAGATGGATGATGGATGCGTGACTGTGAAAAGAAAGAAAAGAGACGCGGAGAGACAGAAAATCTGCTCTGACAATGGAAGAAAACATGATACCAAGCGGAGATGGAAGCAACCAACGTGAATGAGACGAGGTGAAAACATAGAGAGCAGAGCAGAAAAGCTACGTGTGTGTGTGTGTGTGTGGTGGTGTGTGTGTGTGTGTGTGTGTGTGTGTGTGTGTGTGTGTGTGTGTGTGTGTGTGTGTGTGTGTGTGTGTGTGTGTGTGTGTGTGTGAGAGAGACACATTCCGATCTACGCCGTAACCGCACGCTCCAACAACTCATTCTTTACGAAATGTTTCATCGCCATCTTGTGTAGATTGGTGAAATAATCGACGTAGATGTATCCACATCTGCCCTACTACATGCGTATGGTTTTGTACGATGTTTATGTCTCCTGGGGTGAAACCTACCTTTCCGCACATTCCCATCTGTTGGACGGAATTCCCGGGTGTTGAGCAGGAAGCAGGCACGGTCCTGCTGGTAACGTTCCCGGGTGGGCCCTCGCCCAATTGGGCTCCTCTCATCCGGGCTCAGCACCTGGTCGATGGTGGGGCAGTCTTCGTTAGCCAGGGCGGCCGAGGCTGCATCACCATTTTGCTTGGAATCTGGAGAACAAGCAGGAGCACAACAGAAAACACGGGATGGAGCTTTATTAGGAAACAACAGAGGAGCAACATGTGAGCTCTGATATCAATATGGACAAATTCGGATTACTATCTCTGATTGTTTAAAGGTGTTGACCCATTGAAATATTGTTTACCATTTAAGTCATGAAAAGGATTTTCTTCTGCAACGCTATACTTTTGTTATCTGGTATTCAAATGCAACATTCATTATCTTGGATCACCAATCTGATCAAAATCTGCATTTTCTGGAAATATTTTAGAATTTTGACCAACCTAAATTTAAATACAATGTGAAGATGCAGTAACACTCTAGGAAACTCAGTTTCCCAGCATGCCATGCAAGAGTAAAATGGCACCACTATACTCCATATTGGTTGGGTGATAATACTGGCCAACATGAGCTTTTCACAAACATTTTTAGCATCAACATTATTTTTGCCAATATAACAGCTTTGATTTTAACAAATAAACAATGCAGAAAAATACTTTGTTGGAAATGAATATATAATATATCATTTATTTGTTCATACTCATGTCATTCACAACAACATGCCGATGCCGGAGACATGCGCTCCTTTTATGAAGCCCTTAAGACCATCGATGGGCCAGCACATCAAGTGCAAGCACCCCTGCACTCCTCAGACGGCTCCACCCTTCTGACGGACAAGGAAACCATTATGCAGCATTGGTCAGAACACTTTGAAAACCTCTTCAGTGACAAGCGCACTGTGCAAGAGTCATCAATCGAGAAGATTCCCCAGGTGGAGGTGAAATGGGAACTTGATGACCCCCCAACACTTGAAGAGATCCGAAAGGCCACCACACAGCTGAATCCAGGGAAGTCTCCTGGCATAGATGGCATCCCAGCAGAGGTGTACCAAAATGGAGGTGAGGCAGTCCTCGACAAGCTTCAGATTCTCTTCTCCAGTTGCTGGGAAAAGGAAATGGTTCCACATGACCTTCGGGATGCGGTCATTGTCTCCCTGTACAAGAACAAGGGCGACAAGTCCGACTGTTCTAATTACCGGGGCATCACTCTCCTCTCAATAGCAGGTAAGATTTTGGCTCGAGTGCTGCTCAACAGGCTTACCCCTACCATAGCGCATGAAAATACTCCCGAGAGTCAGTGCGGATTTCGGGCCAACAGGGGAACCACCGACATGATCTTCGTCCTGAGACAGATCCAGGAGAAGTGCAGAGAACAGAACATGGCCCTTTATGCAGCCTTCATAGACCTAACCAAGGCTTTTGACACGGTCAGTCATGAGGGTTTGTGGAAGATTCTCGCACGCCTTGGCTGCCCTCCAAAGCTCCTCACCATCATCCGCCAGCTGCATGAAGGCCAGATGGGACAAGTGAAATACAACAGGACTCTGTCCGGCAGCTTCCCCATCTCAAATGGCATCAAACAAGGTTGCATCCTCACGCCCACTCTGTTCTCCATCTTCTTCAGCATGATGCTTCGTGAGGCATCTATATCCGCTTCAGAACCGACGGAAGTCTGTTTAACTTGCGGCGCCTTCTGTCCCACACTAAGATCACAGAACAGCTAATCATGGAGCTGCTCTTCGCAGATGACTGCGCCCTCGTCGCCCATACGGAGCAAGCCTTGCAGCACATTGTCAACTGTTTTGCTGAACCAGCAAGAGCCTTCGGCCTCACCATCAGCCTGAGAAAGACAGAAGTGCTATATCAACCGGTCCCCCATACAGCATATACCCCACCCCAAATCAGCATCGAGGGTACCAGCCTGAATGCAGTAGAGCACTTCACGTATCTCGGTAGTGTTATCTCAAACAACACATCTGTTGCCAAGGACCTAGACAGTCGCCTTGCCAAGGCCAGCAGTTCTTTTGGTCGACTCTCAAAGAAAGTCTGGCAGAATCATGCACTGCGCCTTTCCACAAAAGTGCAGGTCTACAGAGACATTGTGGTCCCTACCCTCCTGTATGGAGTTGAAACCTGGGTTCTGTATCGCCAGCAGATCATATTACTGGAACGCTTTCATCAGCGTTGTCTCCGAAACATCTTCGGGATCAAGTGGCAGGACTACGTCTCAAATGAGGACATCATTACCAGAGCCAAATTGCCCAGCATGGAGTCTATTATATTCAAACAACAGCTTCGTTGGGCAGGCCACGTAGCCAGGATGGATGATACACGCATGCCAAAATTAATTCTCTTTGGCAAGCTCAAGGAAGGGAGACGAAACCAAGGGGCCCCCAAAAAGCGCTATAAGGACCAGCTGAAGAAACAGCTCTCCCTTGCAGGCATTCAGCATCAGTCATGGCAGCATCTAGCTACAGATAGACTCAGCTGGCGTTCCAGCATCAAATCCGCCAACCTGAAGTTTGAGGCAGAAAGAAGTGAGGCCTCACGCCAGAAGCGTCAAAGACAGAAAGAGCGGGCAGCAGCACAAGCCCAGCCTACTCAAGTGTTCATTTGCCCCAAGTGTAACAGGTCTTGTGCATCCCGCATTGGACTTTTCAGCCACCAGAGGGCTTGTAGAAAATAAACTAAAAAAAAAAAAAGGCCTTCCCACTATCCTCGCAAGCGAGGAAACTGCCGCCAACAACAACAACTCATGTCATTTCATTTGTGTCTCATCCACATAAACACACATCATGAACAAAAAGCAATAAAAGGAAGATCAATCTTGTATTTTCTGTTCCTTGTAACAAAAATAAAAATAACAAACAAAATAAATAAAAATAGACAAAAATCCACTTGTCACTTCAATTGGTGACATTGCATTGTTTGTCCAGCACTGGGTGGTCTGACAGCATTGTTTTCCATGCTCTCAAGCATGGCTGGGACCCCATCACCCCTTGGTCATATTAGCGACAAAAGACAGCGGCAAAGCGACCAGCTGCCTCCCATTTTCAATCAGATGGGGTGTTTTTTAGCAAAAGGACACAAGTGGCCAGCAGCTAGGCGGGGCCAAAATGCTGAGCTGTGCGATACAGTGACTGTTAATTCAAGTGAAGGCAGCATGACATACATTGGCTGGTTGTCTGAACAAATTAATCCAGGATGGCAGAATATGCTTCCAGACAGCTGTATTTCTCTCCAAATCTGTTTGACATTTTCTCTTTTATTTTGTTAACATTAGCAAGGAATTAATGCTTTTATAGATAGGCAGATGTATCAATAGCATAAATCTTCGGCACCTGAAAAAACAAAGCCATATCAGTAGGGTTTTATTACATATACTAATAATGGCATCATGGAACCAGAGAAACACAGAAGACCTTCAACTGTAATGGAAACTGCCAAAATATGATGCAAAATAGAAAGAAAGCCAGCGGCGGACATAGCTGATAAACATAGGCCACCAGAGATCCCATTGGGAAGAACTCTGGGACATTTTATTATGACTGTATTTTCCTAGTTTTAAGTCTTGAAATCCAAGTTCCCAGTTTGTATTGAACGCAGTACAAACATTGAACCTTCCACATGTGCTTAATGTCACCTGCAATATCTTACAGATCAAAGTCAGTATACTTTCCGAAACAATAAATCTTTTACCAGTAATAAAATTTGCTGACATTTTGTGATTATGTCACAGAAATAAACATACTTCACAGTAACTAAATTTCAACAAAAAAATAATTTAAAGTGATTACACCTTTAATTTTAAATGAATTTATTTTTGTCATCTATTAACTTTCTATCATTCCAGAAGCTGCACATTCCTCCATTTACTGGGTCCACAGACCTACCACAGATCATTTTGGTCCAACAGTAAATTGATCAAGTGATTCAGTTCAGATATATATGTTTTGTTCAGACTCAAATACATTTCATGTTTACAAAACAAAAATTTAAAAAATGTAGTCAGAGGCCCTAAAAATGTCAAGAAAAAAAGTTGAGTAAGAATGCATTTCTAGTTATAATCAGTTATTGAGATGTATGTTTTGAAATATCGCTTTAAACTACACCTCAATAGCTTGTTAGGGCTGATTTATTGTTACCGATCTTTGCCTGCCAACATGGATTAAAGCATCGTGTTTTCCTTTATTGATTTTTTTTTCCTTCTCTCTGTATTCGGCCTCAAGTCTACATCATGACTTTATTTAAATGAATGAGGTAACACCATAAAGCAACACGTTGTCTCACAGCTCAGTGTGTTGCTGTGTTAATAGTCTCTATATTATGACAACCTGTGCTTTTCTTAGTGGAATATTATGACATTGCAAAGTATTTGTGGCAATGTCGCAGAGGACAAATTATTATATGCCAATTTTGTTAGGTTTTTTTCTTCTTCATTTCAACATAAGTCCCCCATATTTGCATATCTCCTTTATTTTATTTTATTTTATTTTTTCTTCATGTGCACAGCCTTGGCAGAAAACACAGACAGCTCTAAGGTGTGGCTTGATGGGGCTGTAGCCCCCACAAGATTTTCATTAGCCTCACTGTAGACGGATCATAAAACTGAGATTTTCCACTCAAATTGCTGAGTTCAGCCTTGATTTCAAACATTCCTTGACTGATCAGGTCCTATAACACCCCAGGTTTCCATAGCACCCAACTAAGTCATGTTTCTCAATTAAGGCAAGATGTATTGTAATTAAGTTTGTTTTTGGAAGCAACCATGATTAGATTCTTTTTCAAACAACTCTGTCCAGGAATCAGTACATTCTATTTAGGCTCTGAGAACCCATGGGTGCTTATCCACAGATTCTATAGCATGAAATGTATGAAAATCTATGAGTCCCATTGGAGGAGGCACTTTTCACTCATGGTTTCATTTATAAACAAAACTAATTCCGGACAGTTTATCGACATTATCAGCAACTCTGTCATTTTTACAAAGTGAAAATATTGTACATATCTTTTAAAGTAATGCACTAATTCTGAAGGTTTGAGCGTTAACCGACACGCGCCAAAAGGCATTATGGGAAATGAGTCTCCTTTCATAACTCCCCCCCCCCCCCCCTTCAAAATGCATAGAACACTGCCATCTACTGGATGGGAGTGTGAATAGGCCAACATATTTGTGAATCTCAAATGCTTTTTTGCACTCAGAAGGTCTCAATATTGCGTAAGTGAGCAAAGCGATGAATGTGTGTGATTGGTGATCCACAAATGCTGAATCACACTTCACAAACAGAATTTTCAGTTTTGCAAAAGCCTTTTTTTTTAACAAATGAAAAAAATGACATATTTACAAATACACATTTATTTGTAAAAACCAACACACAAATTACTGCAACTTGTGTGTTGGTTTTTACTGTCCGGAATTAGTTTTATAAATGAAACTATGAGTGAAAATTCCCTTGCGTTTGATGTCTCTTGCCACTGTCTGTATTGCTGTATGTGAAAAGTAAATGGCATGTTTTTGCAGCAGCTGGCAGCCGCCCTGCCCACTTCTGTTGGGAGAGGGCTGAGCTCCTCACAGACTGTTGCAAAATACACAACAGACAGGAACTAACGTATGATTTTAGTGTTTACAAATGTTTTTGACCATTAAGCTTTATTCACTATGCCAGCAAAAAAATGTTAGCAGACTGAAAGTTAGCAGAACTAAATTTAATGGAAGATGGAAATTTAAAATTAGCTGTAAAACTAATTCACTAATGAAAAAGTTATCTTCGCAAATTAGCAGATTAACGGAACGGTGCCCACCACTGCCAACATGCAGATATGGATTTGATTCCCAGTCAAGTTGGACAAAGTGGATGAGTTTGGCTACCAATAAATTAATAAATTAAATCACTATTTGATGTGTTTGTTTGTCTATAGATGGCCCTGCGATAGACAGGCTTCCTGTCCAGAGTCTATCCTGTGTTTCGCCCAGTGTCTGCTGGGATAGACTCCAGCTCCCCTGTAATGGAATAAGCAAGTATAGAAAATGAATGAATGAAAACTAGTGTTTGATGCCAAAGACAAAATGTGTGAAGTTAGTCCAAACCATCAAGCATTCGCTTGTGTTAACAGATGACTGAGTTCATTTTTCTTTCACGTTTGTTTTTCACTGGCAGATGGGCGCCTTAAGGCAACTGTGGAACTACCAGTTTATCATAAAATAAACATGAGTTCTGATGGGTTTGAGTTTTCTTCAGGGTGGAGCCAGAATCAAGTATGCATCACTTCTTGACAGTACTCCCACTTCCTATAAATCTAAAACTCCACTTGACTTCAGTCACAGAGAATGTAAATATCTTATCAAACTCTCATAGAAGCTTAATCTATGAGAGTGCGATGGAATATCTATGATACAACATTCCTCTCACCCAAAGATCATTTTATATTACAATTACTGGAGCAAAAATACACTGAATAAACATATTAAATGTCACTTGTGTTTGGTGGAAAATTCAAACATCTCACCTCTGTTGATCTCTATTATTTCTTCTTGGGCAAGAGGGCAGTCACCCCCTAAGCCTCCAGATTCCATCACTCCACCTAGAACATTTCCCAAGATCCTTTGTGGGGATGCAGTAGCCATTGCAAGGGCATCTGGTTTGCAGTAGTTGGGAGACCCTGGTTGAGGCGCTCGTGGGATATGTTTGTTCTTCTTTTTAGGTAGCTTTTGTTTGGCCATGGCAAGAGAGTAGTACATGCCGAAGTTGTTGACAATTACAGGAACAGGCATAGCAATGGTTAGCACACCAGCCAAGGCACACAATGCACCCACCAACATCCCTGACCACGTCTCTGGGTACATATCTCCATAGCCCAGCGTGGTCATGGTCACAACAGCCCACCAAAATCCAATGGGGATGTTCTTGAAGTTAGTGTGGGCACTGGCTGTAGGGTCATCTGGGGAGGCGCCAATTCGTTCAGCATAGTAGATCATAGTTGCGAAGATGAGGACACCAAGAGCTAAGAAGATGATGAGCAGGAGGAATTCATTGGTACTGGCTCGGAGGGTGTGGCCAAGGACACGAAGTCCCACAAAGTGACGGGTCAACTTGAAGATTCGGAGAATACGGACAAATCGGACAACACGGAGGAACCCCAGGACGTCCTTGGCAGCTTTGGAGGACAGACCACTCAAGCCTACCTCCAGATAGAAGGGCAGGATAGCAACAAAGTCAATTATGTTGAGGGTGCTTTTGAAGAATTCAAATTTGTCAGGGCAGAAGGTGACCCGCAGAAGAACCTCAATAGTGAACCAAATGACGCACACGCCCTCCACGTACGTTAACCAGCTGTCAGTCACTACTTCGTATACAATTTCCTCGCGGGTCATGTTGCCCACTGTGAAGTTCTCTGTCTTGTTGATGATGGTGTTGAAGGCCTCATGCGTCTCCATGCAGAAAGTGGAGATGGAAATGAGGATGAAGAATAAGGAGCCAAATGCCACGTACTGTAGAAAGGAACCAGAAAAAAATAGAGAAGGCAGAAAGAGAGGGTAAGGGAGGAAAAGTTCAGAAAACTGAAAATTTCAGAAAATTAAGCCAAGAGGAAAGCACAAAGAGAAAGTACAGCAATGTTAAAGTTTGAAACATCAACATAACCATCAACACTTATTCATTTTTGGTGTTTTGGAATGGGCTGAGATACCCATGTTCTGTCAAAGGTTGCTATCACTTTTCCACGACGGCTAATACAAACCACAATAATTACAAATTAAGACAATGCTAGCAAATGAAAATACAAACTCAAAAAAAAATACCTGCGTCAATTCGACACATGTACTTATGTAAAAAATGGCTTGTAAACACAGAGATCACAAACAAATACAACCTTCAGCACAGACAACAATGAAATTTGATAAAGTGTCTGCTGCAAATTCGTACAACACAAGCAAATATACAGATGTGTTGCAAACTACCACAACACAATGGAAGTACTAACAATACAAAAGGAGGTTTCTGCATAGAGGACTTTAACTGTTATCTTTATCTCTGTTCGGCAGAGCTGAGAAGGTTTGTTTATCTTAATGATGATTTTACACTTAAGGTATAACTTTGCTACATTTTCGCATTTTATTATTTTATTTGCAATGCAGTGAACAGCATGCGTCAATAAAAGTCCTTTGGTGCTGACAATCTACATGTGCCTGATTTCTTTCATTAAGATTCATGTGTTGTTCCTTGACAGGTTAGGGTCAGCCCAGGTCTGCACTAGTGCCACATTTTGCCACATCTGCCACATTGTGGAATCACCCGTGATCTTGAATGGCAACCATTCAGGCAAACAACTGGTCTATCCACACCTCCTAAAAGTACACAACTATCTGCTACAGTCTGGTGATATGTGCGTGTCCCCTTGGCCTCTTCCAGTTGCTGGGGTCCTCAGCATTGAGGTACCTGTATGCTGGATCATGTTCACAGTGCCTCAAGGCCATTTGCCGGTATGCGTCAGCAGACTTTCCCTAGATAACTGCTCATTTGACAGAAAGTTCTTCCAGTGGTACTCAACGATTCTGCAACGAGACCTAGGACCAAAGACAGCTGGCCATTACCTTAAGTTACTGGTTAGTGTCCCCGTGTTGGAAACCATTTGGAAGATTCAGATGGCTTTTGGTGGCTTTTCAGTCGAGTGAGTATCCGAGAAATTGTGTAACAGCTGGGCATGCCACAACATGTCCTGTGAGACTTCCAACACGGAGGTGTTTATTGTGCGCCATGAGCGGCTCTGTCCCAACGCGCGAATTCCTCCGCACGTCTTTCATTACAAAATCTCCTGTAACAGTGGAATGTGCCGCAAAAGTGCTGATGTCCACATTTTCTGCGATTTCTCTGGTAGTCACACGACGTCCCGGATCAACACAGCCTTCATTTTGGAAATGATCTGGTCGTTTCAGCCTGTCGATGGCCGCTCGGAGTGCGGCGCGCCCTCCGCCGGTGTGGGCCGTCTTTAATCCGGTTATAATGGTCCTTAATCTGTGTGACGTCGATAGAATCTTCACCGAAACCCATCTGAATTTTCCGAATGGTTTCCACCTGGCTGTCTCTCACAGTTTCTGAAAAAATTTTCATGGAGCAAAGCGGCAGTCACTCAGCCATTTCCCTGACAATGAAAATCCGATGAGGGGGCTGGACCAGTGCTCACTCAAAGCCTGCCCACGGGCGAATGACGCAACCGACAGGCGTGAAAAAACTCACGCATGCGCACAAAGGTTCAAGCTTGGCTGATGATGCAAGCGCACATGATTCAAATCCATATAGTTTTTGAAAAAAATAAAAAGGTCCGTTACTTTTCGGACAGACCTCATATATATAATACTAATTAGCAAGGGTGTAACGATACATGTATTTGTATTGAACCGTTTCCGTACGAGACGTTTGGTTGCATACAGGGCTGTGCATGGGTGAGTTCACATTGTGTGTGTTTACATTCAGTGTTGCCAACTTGGTGACTTTCTCACTAATTCTGGCAACTTTCCAAACCCTCTTGATGACATATTTTCTCAAGATAGGGAGGGGTGTTACTTCAAAAAATTGGGAAATATATAAATGTTTGCATGGAATATGGAAATATACATGGAATAAACCATAGCAGGATAAATTTTGGGTCATGTGGTTCCAAAAACCCATATGGACGGAGCGTTTGAAAATTTCAAGTAACGCGTGTCATATATGTGCTGTTGACGTAGAAAACCACTCTGTTGCTTATAATTAGTTCATTGTGGCCATGTCATTCTTTACATGTGATGATTATACTCAACTGATGTTCCTGAAATAAAAACTACATAGATTTTGTTTGTTACAATTGATCGTAACATATGTACTGAAATTAGGTTTTTTGTCAAGTACTCTTAAAAAACACCAGATAGGCTTATTGTTACTATAGAAGCTGAATATAAACCTGTGGTCAAGCAACATTTGGAGCCAAATTTCAAGTCTCTAGATGCAGTGGTTCTTAAGATATGACATTTTCCTTGATATTTTTGGCGATTTTTGAACCTGATATCTTCACTGGCTCCGTCCATATCGGTTTTTGGAACCAAATGACCCAAAATTGATCGTGCTATGGTTATATATATGGAATATTTCCACATTCCATGCAAAAATTTATAATTTTCCAAATTTTTTGAAATAACACCCCTACCTACTCAAGAGCGACTCGCGACAAATCCAGCTACTTTTCCTGGCATTACTGGAGACTTTTCTGATGTTTGGTGACTGAAAGTGAAAGTCTCTGTTGTCACCGAGTGGCAGCAGGTCTCCCCTGCCTCCGCTGCAGCAGCCTGTAAAGCACTGAGCGGAGGGATATCTACAATCCTCCACGTTCAAACACTACTGAATGACAAACCTCACTTGGACTCGCTCAGCCTACTGACCTTGTTTGTGCTGTGATTAAATAGTCCCCAGACTTTGAGAAGCCCTGGCCTTCAGAAGTTATTTTATTTTAATAAGCGATGGCCAATTTTAATGGCAAAATAAATAAACAAACCAAGAATCAAGTTTGTTTGTGGTTCTAAATATTTTAAGGTGGTTTTACTCACTTTTTTGCCTCTCCCACAATGTTTTATTTTCAAAACATTACTTAAAAAGATTTATTATCAAACATTAAATGAACAGTTAATAGAAAGAGATAGCAAATAAAACTAGGACTGCAAGCAGCAATCCACAGCCTGTTCAGTGGATTTTTATTTTATTTTAGCGCTGTTGTCGTGCGTTGCCTGTGCTGCTCCACAGCCTGTCCAGTGGATTTTTATTTTATTTTTAGCACTGTTGTCATGTGTTACCTGCGCTGCTCCACAGCCTGTTCAGTGGATTTTTATTTTATTTTTTGGCACTGTTGTCGTGTGTTACCTGCGCTGCTCCACAGCCTGTTCAGTGGATTTTTATTTTATTTTTTGGCACTGTTGTCGTGTGTTACCTGTGCTGCTCCACAGCCTGTCCAGTGGATTTTTATTTTATTTTTTGGCAC
Organism: Thalassophryne amazonica; assembly: GCF_902500255.1. Lineage (NCBI taxonomy): Eukaryota > Metazoa > Chordata > Actinopteri > Batrachoidiformes > Batrachoididae > Thalassophryne > Thalassophryne amazonica. Next base: position 53,299,285 of record NC_047120.1, on the reverse strand, counting down.
TGTTGTCGTGTGTTACCTGCGCTGCTCCACAGCCTGTCCAGTGGATTTTTATTTTATTTTTTACCACTGTTGTCGTGCGTTACCTGTGCTGCTCCACAGCCTGTCCAGTGGATTTTTATTTTATTTTTTACCACTGTTGTCGTGTGTTACCTGTGCTGCTCCACAGCCTGTCCAGTGGATTTTTATTTTATTTTTTGGCACTGTTGTCGTGTGTTACCTGTGCTGCTCCACAGCCTGTCCAGTGGATTTTTATTTTATTTTTTGGCACTGTTGTCGTGTGTTACCTGTGCTGCTCCACAGCCTGTCCAGTGGATTTTTATTTTTATTTATTTTTTTTATTTTTTTTGGCGCTGTTGTCGTGCGTTACCTGTGCTGCTCCACAGCCTGTCCAGTGGATTTTTATTTAGCACTGTTGTCGTGCGTTACCTGTGCTGCTCCACAGCCTGTCTAGTGGATTTTTATTTTGTTTTAGCACTGTTGTCGTGCGTTACCTGTGCTGCTCCACAGCCTGTCCAGTGGATTTTGATTTAGCACTATTGTCGTGCGTTACCTGTGCTGCTCCACAGCCTGTCCAGTGGATTTTTATTTTGTTTTAGCACTGTTGTCGTGCGTTACCTGTGCTGCTCCACAGCCTGTCCAGTGGATTTTGATTTAGCACTATTGTCGTGCGTTGCCTGTGCTGCTCCACAGCCTGTCCAGTGGATTTTTATTTTTATTTTATTTTTTAGCACTGTTGTCGTGCGTTACCTGTGCTGCTCCACAGCCTGTCCTGTGGATTTTTATTTTTATTTTATTTTTTAGCACTGTTGTTGTGCGTTACCTGTGCTGCTCCACAGCCTGTCCAGTGGATTTTTATTTTGTTTTAGCACTGTTGTCGTGCGTTGCCTGTGCTGCTCCACAGCCTGTCCTGTGGATTTTTATTTTTATTTTATTTTTAGCACTGTTGTTGTGCGTTACCTGTGCTGCTCCACAGCCTGTCTAGTGGATTTTTATTTTATTTTAGCACTGTTGTCGTGCGTACCTGTGCTGCTCCACAGCCTGTCTAGTGTCGGATTCCCTGTTTGGGAATCCGCTAGCTTAGCGTAGCTACTAGCTCTTAGCCGTTTTAGCATGGCGGCTTCTCCTGTCTCTCCCGTACTTTTCTGCTCTGGGTGTGAAATGTTTAGTTATTCCTCGGCCTCTTTTAGCAGTAACGGTACTTGTAATAAGTGCAGCTTATTCGTAGCTTTGGAGGCCAGGCTGGGCGAATTGGAGGCTCGGCTCCGCACCGTGGAAAATTCTACAGCTAGCCAGGCCCCTGTAGTCGGTGCGGACCAAGGTAGCTTAGCCGCCGTTCGTTCCCCCCTGGCAGACCCCGTGCAGTCGGGAAGGCAGGCTGACTGGGTGACTGTGAGGAGGAAGCGTAGCCCTAAACAGAAGCCCCGTGTACACCGTCAACCCGTTCACATCTCTAACCGTTTTTCCCCACTCGACGATACACTCGCCGAGGATCAAACTCTGGTTATTGGCGACTCTGTTTTGAGAAATGTGAAGTTAGCGACACCAGCAACCATTGTCAATTGTCTTCCGGGGGCCAGAGCAGGCGACATCGAAGGACATTTGAAATTGCTGGCTAAGGCTAAGCGTAAATTTGGTAAGATTGTAATTCACGTCGGCAGTAATGACACTCGGTTACGCCAATCGGAGGTCACTAAATTAACATTGAATCGGTGTGTAACTTTGCAAAAACAATGTCGGACTCTGTTGTTTTCTCTGGGCCCCTGCCCAATCAGGACCGGGAGTGACATGTTTAGCCGCATGTTCTCCTTGAATTGCTGGCTGTCTGAGTGGTGTCCAAAAAATGAGGTGGGCTTCATTGATAATTGGCAAAGCTTCTGGGGAAAACCTGGTCTTGTTAGGAGAGACGGCATCCATCCCACTTTAGAGGGAGCAGCTCTCATTTCTAGAAATCTGGCCAATTTTTTGGGATCCTCCAAACTGTGACTGTCTAGCATTGGGACCAGGAGGCAGAGCTGTGGTCTTATACACCTCTCTGCAGCTTCTCTCCCCCTGCCATCCCCCTATTACCCCATCCCCGTAGAGACGGTGCCTGCTCCCAGACCACCAATAACTAGCAAAAAATCTATTTAAGCATAAAAATTCAAAAAGAAAAAATAATATAGCACCTTCAATTGCACCACAGACTAAAACAGTTAAATGTGGTCTATTAAACATTAGGTCTCTTTCTTCTAAGTCCCTGTTGGTAAATGATATAATAATTGATCAACGTATTGATTTATTCTGCCTAACAGAAACTTGGTTACAGCAGGATGAATATATTAGTTTAAATGAGTCAACACCCCCGAGTCACACTAACTGTCAGAATGCTCGTAGCACGGGCCGGGGCGGAGGATTAGCAGCAATCTTCCATTCCAGCTTATTAATTAATCAAAAACCTAGACAGAGCTCTAATTCATTTGAAAGCTTGTCTCTTAGTCTTGTCCATCCAAATTGGAAGTCCCAAAAAACAGTTTTATTTGTTATTATCTATCGTCCACCTGGTCGTTACTGTGAGTTTCTCTGTGAATTTTCAGACCTTTTGTCTGACTTAGTGCTTAGCTCAGATAAGATAATTATAGTGGGCGATTTTAACATCCACACAGATGCTGAGAATGACAGCCTCAACACTGCATTTAATCTATTATTAGACTCAATTGGCTTTGCTCAAAAAGTAAATGAGTCCACCCACCACTTTAATCATATTTTAGATCTTGTTCTGACTTATGGTATGGAAATAGAAGACTTAACAGTATTCCCTGAAAACTCCCTTTTGTCTGATCATTTTTTAATAACATTTACATTTACCCTGATGGACTACCCTGCAGTGGGGAATAAGTTTCATTACACTAGAAGTCTTTCAGAAAGCGCTGTAACTAGGTTTAAGGATATGATTCCTTCTTTATGTTCTCTAATGTCATATACCAACACAGAGCAGAGTAGCTACCTAAACTCTGTAAGGGAGTTAGAGTATCTTGTCAATAGTTTTACATCCTCATTGAAGACAACTTTGGATGCTGTAGCTCCTCTGAAAAAGAGAGCTTTAAATCAGAAGTGTCTGACTCCGTGGTATAACTCACAAACTCGTAGCTTAAAGCTGATAACCCGTAAGTTGGAGAGGAAATGGCGTCTCACTAATTTAGAAGATCTTCACTTAGCCTGGAAAAAGAGTTTGTTGCTCTATAAGAAAGCCCTTCGTGAAGCTAGGACATCTTTCTACTCATCACTAATTGAAGAAAATAAGAACAACCCCAGGTTTCTTTTCAGCACTGTAGCCAGGCTGACAAAGAGTCAGAGCTCTATTGAGCTGAGTATTCCATTAACTTTAACTAGTAATGACTTCATGACTTTCTTTGCTAACAAAATTTTGACTATTAGAGAAAAAATTACTCATAACCATCCCAAAGATGTATCGTTATCTTTGGCTGCTTCAGTGATGCCGGTATTTGGTTAGACTCTTTCTCTCCGATTGTTCTGTCTGAGTTATTTTCATTAGTTACTTCATCCAAACCATCAACATGCTTATTAGACCCCATTCCTGCCAGGCTGCTCAAGGAAGTCCTACCATTATTTAATGCTTCAATCTTAAATATGATCAATCTATCTTTGTTAGTTGGTTATGTACCACAGGCCTTTAAGGTGGCAGTAATTAAACCATTACTTAAAAAGCCATCACTTGACCCAGCTATCTTAGCTAATTATAGGCCAATCTCCAACCTTCCTTTTCTCTCAAAGATTCTTGAGAGGGTAGTTGTAAAACAGCTAACTGATCACCTGCAGAGGAATGGTCTATTTGAAGAGTTTCAGTCAGGTTTTAGAATTCATCATAGTACAGAAACAGCATTAGTGAAGGTTACAAATGATCTTCTTATGGCTTCGGACAGTGGACTTATCTCTGTGCTTGTTCTGTTGGACCTCAGTGCTGCTTTTGATACTGTTGACCATAAAATTTTATTACAGAGATTAGAGCATGTCATAGGTATTAAAGGCATTGCGCTGCGGTGGTTTGAATCATATTTGTCTAATAGATTACAGTTTGTTCATGTAAATGGGGAATCTTCTTCACAGACTAAAGTTAATTATGGAGTTCCACAAGGTTCTGTGCTAGGACCAATTTTATTCACTTTATACATGCTTCCCTTGGGCAGTATTATTAGACGGTATTGCTTAAATTTTCATTGTTACGCAGATGATACCCAGCTTTATCTATCCATGAAGCCAGAGGATACGCACCAATTAGCTAAACTGCAGGATTGTCTTACAGACATAAAGACATGGATGACCTCTAATTTCCTGCTTTTAAACTCAGATAAAACTGAAGTTATTGTACTTGGCCCCACAAATCTTAGAAGCATGGTGTCTAACCAGATCGTTACTCTGGATGGCATTTCCCTGATCTCTAGTAATACTGCGAGAAATCTTGGAGTTATTTTTGATCAGGATATGTCATTCAAAGCGCATATTAAACAAATATGTAGGACTGCCTTTTTGCATTTACGCAATATCTCTAAAATCAGAAAGGTCTTGTCTCAGAGTGATGCTGAAAAACTAATTCATGCATTTATTTCCTCTAGGCTGGACTATTGTAATTCATTATTATCAGGTTGTCCTAAAAGTTCCCTAAAAAGCCTTCAGTTGGTTCAGAATGCTGCAGCTAGAGTACTGACGGGGACTAGCAGGAGAGAGCATATCTCACCCGTGTTGGCCTCCCTTCATTGGCTTCCTGTTAATGCTAGAATAGAATTTAAAATTCTTCTTCTTACTTATAAGGTTTTGAATAATCAGGTCCCATCTTATCTTAGGGACCTCGTAGTACCATATTACCCCATTAGAGCGCTTCGCTCTCAGACTGCGGGCTTACTTGTAGTTCCTAGGGTTTGTAAGAGTAGAATGGGAGGCAGAGCCTTCAGCTTTCAGGCTCCTCTCCTGTGGAACCAGCTCCCAATTCAGATCAGGGAGACAGATACCCTCTCTACTTTTAAGATTAGGCTTAAAACTTTCCTTTTCGCTAAGGCTTATAGTTAGGGCTGGATCGGGTGACCCTGGACCATCCCTTGGTTATGTTGCTTTAGACGTAGACTGTGTTTCATAATTATTGTATGGCCTTGCCTTGCAATGTGGAGCGCCTTGGGGCAACTGTTTGTTGTGATTTGGCGCTATACAAGAAAAAAGTTGATTGATTGATTGATATATGGGCCCTCGTTCCGCGCGACCGCCTACCCAGGCCAGTGGGTGCCCTTGTGACCACATGTGGGCATGTGCATGCAGGGGTAACCACTCATCACACAGTTAAAATTTTAAACAAATCACACAATGCATCAAGGAGTTATGACATGTTGATTGTTCATCCACTAGGGGGCACTCAGTGTACAAACAGAGGGGCTGGGTGTGTTCAGGGGCCAACAGTCACCATACATGTGAAGTTTCAAGTCAATCAGGCAAAGCATGAAGGAGTTATCATGACTTGATGTTCTATGGCAAAGGGTCAAAATGGCGGCACCATAGCGGCCACACCCTTCAACATAGAGAAAAGCTTTCAATAACTTTTGGTCAGTATTATCTTTGGATGCTGTCAAAGAAATCTGAAGTGCATTGGATAAAATCCCTAGGAGGAGTTTGTTCAAATACAACATGTGGAAATCATTTCAAAATGAGAAGAAAATTCAAAATGGCCGACTTCCTGTTTGGAGTAGACTCATGGTGCAAGAGACTTTTTTGTACGTCTATGCAAGTCACACATGTGTACCAATTTTCATCTCCCTACTCCAAAAAAACCCCTACGGGGAGGGGTTTTTCAAATTTTCAAGGGGGCACTATTGAGGCACTTTGCCCCGCCCATGGGCGAGGCCCTATGAATTGTAGGAGGTTGTCATGCTTGACCTGTGTATCAATTTTCATGATGATATGACAAAATTAAAGCCGTCAAAAGGAAGAACGTAATTTCATGGCGAAGGGGCGATATTTGGTACGCCGCCACACAGAAGCCGTTACTCATAAGTTCACGGGGATCGTCGCCTACGTTCAACAACTTGATCTGCATGTTTTAGAAGTGGAAGGAAGTTCATGGGGTTAACTATGTGACTTCAGTACCTGTTTAAGTATAATGTTCCATGGCGAAGGGTCAAAATGGCGGCGCCATAGCGGCCACACCTTTCAACATAAAGAAAAGCTTTCGATAACTTTTGGTCAGTATCGTCTCTGGGTGATCTGGAAGAAATTTGAAGTGCATTGGACAAAATCCCTAGGAGGAGTTCGTTCAAATACAACATGTGGAAATCACGCCAAAATGACAAGAAAATTCACAATTGCCGACTTCCTGTTTGGAGTAGACCCATGGTGCAAGAGACTTTTTTGTACGTCTATGCAAGTCACATGTGTACCAATTTTCATCTCCCTACTCCAAAAAAAACCCCTATGTGGAGGGGTTTTTGAAAGTTTCAAGGGGGCGCTATTGAGGTATTTTGCCCCGCCCATGGGCGACGCCCCTATGAATTGTAAGAGGTTGTCGTGCTCGACCTGTGTGTCAATTTTCATGGTGATATGACAAAACTAAAGCCGCCAAAAGGAAGAACGTAATTTCATGGCGAATGGGCAATATTCGGCATGCCGCCACATGGACGCCGTTACTCATAACTTCACGGCATTCATCGCCTACGTTCATCAATTTTTTCTGCATGTTTTAGAAGTGGAATGAAGTTTATTGGGTTAAGTATGTGACATCAGGACCGCTTAAAGTAAAAATAGGACATTTCCCGCCACCACCGGGGGGCGCTATGGCGCAGGTGGGAACTTAAGATATGTAAAGTTTCAGGGCAGAGCACTTATCATGTCCAGCAAGTTTGAAGGATCTACGATGAAGTATGTGGGCCTGACAGCCGTTCGAAGTGAAATGGCGTGCTCTGAAAAGCTCGCCAAAGTTTGATGACCCCTAGCAGCCACGCCTTTTGACTTAATTAGAATCTTTTGATAAATTTTGATCACCATTGTGTTGTAATGATTTTGACCAAATTTGAAGACAATCGGATGAAATCCCTAGGACGAGTTCATTCAAATGTAAGTAGTGGAAATGGCCAAAAATGGCAAAAATTTGCTCAAAATCGAAACTTAAAATCAAAATGGCCGACTTCCTGTCGATATTTCACCATGACAGTAAGAGACTTTTTGTTCGTCCTGGCATGGTAAATATGTGTACCAAATTTCGTGAGGCTACGATGAAAAAAGCCCAATGAGGAGGGGTTTTTGAAAATTTCTAGGTGGCGCAATTTCGCGATTTTTCTGCGACCATGTGCGACGCCCCAAAATATCAAATTTCGGATCCAGCCAGACGACTTTGGAAAGGTTGGTGAGTTTTTGAGCATGGGAAGAGGCCGAAATTTCGATTTCAAAAGTGAGAATAATAATAATAATAATATTAACTAGGACTGCAAGCAGTCATATACGGGCCCTCGTTCCATGCGACCGCCTTCCCAGGCCAGTGGGTGCCCTTGTGACCACATGTGGGCATGTGCATGCAGGGGCAACTACTCATCACACAGTTAAAATTTTTAACAACTCACACAATGCATCAAGGAGTTATGACATGTTGATTGTTCATCCACTAGGGGGCGCCCAGCGTACAAACAGAGGGGCCGGGTGTGTTCAGGGGCCAACCGTCATCATACATGTGAAGTTTCAAGTCAATCAGGCAAAGCATGAAGGAGTTATCATGACTTGATGTTCCATGGCAAAGGGTCAAAATGGCGGCACCATAGCATCCACACCCTTCAACATAGAGAAAAGCTTTCAAAATCTTTTGGTCAGTATCATCTCTGGATGCTGTCAAAGAAATTAGAAGTGCATTGGACAAAATCCCTAGGAGGAGTTCATTCAGATACAACATGTGGAAATCACGCCAAAATGCCACGAAAATTCAAAATGGCTGACTTCCTGTTTGGAGTAGACAAATGGTGCAAGAGACTTTTTTGTACGTCTATGCAAGTCAGACATGTGTACCAATTTTCATCTCCCTAGTACAAAAAAACCCCTATGGGGAGGGGTTTTTGAAAGTTTCAAGGGGGCGCTATTGAGGCATTTTGCCCCTCCCATGGGCAGCGCCCCTATGAATTGTAAGAGGTTGTCATGCTTGACCTGTGTATCAATTTTCATGATGATATGACAAAATTAAAGCCGTCAAAAAGAAGAACGTAATTTCATGGCGAAAGGGCGATATTCGGTACGCCACCACACAGAAGCCGTTACTCGTAAGTTCATGGCGATCATCTCTTATGTTCACCAAGTTGTTCAGCATGTTTTAGAAGTGGAAGGAAGTTGATGGTGTTAAGTATGTGACATCAGGACCTGTTTAAGTATAATGTTCCATGGCGAAGGGTAAAATGGCGGTGCCATAGCGGCCACACCCTTCGACATAAAGAAAAGCTTTCGAAAACTTTTGGTCAGTATCATCTGTGGGTGATGTGGAAGAAATCTGAAGTGCATTGGACAAAATCCCTGGGAGGAGTCCGTTCAAATACAACATGTGGAAATCACGCCAAAATGAGAAGAAAATTCAAAATGGCTGACTTCCTGTTTGGAGTAGACTCATGGTGCAAGAGACTTTTTTGTACGTCTATGAAAGTCACACATGTGTACCAATTTTCATCTCCCTACTCCAAAAAAACCCCTATGGGGAGGGGTTTTTCAAGGGCTATTGAGGCATTTTGCCCCGCCCATGGGTGACGGCCCTATGAATTGTAAGAGATTGTCGTGCTCGACCTGTGTATCAATTTTCATGATGATGTGACAAAATTAAAGCCGTCAAAAGGAAGAACGTAATTTCATGGCGAATGGGCAATATTCGGCATGCCGCCACACCGACGCCGTTACTCGTAACTTCACGGCGTTCGTTGCCTACGTTCACCAATTTGTTCTGCATGTTTTAGAAGTGGAATGAAGTTGATTGGGTTAAGCATGTGACATCAGGACCTCTTAAAGTAAAAATAGGACATTTCCCACCACCACCGGGGGGCGCTATGGCGCAGGTGGGAACTTAAGATATGTAGACGTTCAGGGCGGAGCCCTCATCATGTTCAACAAGGTTGAAGGATGTACGATGAAGTATGTGGGCGTGAGAGCCGTTCGAAGTGAAATGGCGTGCTCCGAAAAGCTCGCCAAAGTTTGACGACCCCTAGCAGCCACGCCTTTTGACTTAATTAGAATCTTTTGATAACTTTTGATCACCATTGTGTTGTGATGATTTTGACCAAATTTGAAGACAATCGGATGAAATCCCTAGGACGAGCTCGTTCAAATGTAAATAGTGGAAATGGCCAAAAATGGCAAAAATTTGCTCAAAATCGAAACTTAAAATCAAAATGGCCGACTTCTTGTCGATATTTCACCATGACAGTAAGAGACTTTTTCGTGCGTCCTGGCATGGTAAATATGTGTACCGAATTTCGTGAGGCTACGATGAAAAAAGCCCAATGAGGAGGGGTTTTTGAAAATTTCTAGGGGGCGCTATTTCGCGATTTTTCTGCGACCATGTGCGATGCCCCCAAAATATCGAATATCGGATCCGGCCGGACAACTTTGTAAAGTTTGGTGAGTTTTTGAGCATGGGAAGAGGCCGAAATTTCGATTTCAAAGTGAGAATAATAATAATAATAACTAGGACTGCAAGCAGTCATATACGGGCCCTCGTTCCGCGCAACCGCCTACCCAGGGCAGTGAGTGCCCTTGTGACCACATGTGGGCATGTGCATGCAGGGGCAACCAGTCATCACACAGTTAAAATTTTAAACAAATCACACAATGCATCAAGGAGTTATGACATGTTGATTGTTCATCCACTAGGGGGCGCTCAGTGTACAAACAGAGGGGCCGGGTGTGTTCAGGGGCCAACCGTCATCATACATGTGAAGTTTCAAGTCAATCAGGCAAAGCATGGAGTTATCATGACTTGATGTTCCTTGGCAAAGGGTCAAAATGGCGGCACCATAGCGGCCACACCCTTCAACATAGAGAAAAGCTTTCGATAACTTTTGGTCAGTATCATCTTTGGATGCTGTCAAAGAAATTTGAAGTGCATTGAATAAAATCCCTAGGAGGAGTTCGTTCAAATACAACATGTGGAAATCATGCCAAAATGACAAGAAAATTCAAAATGGCCGACTTCCTGTTTGGAGTAGACCTATGGTGCAAGAGACTTTTTTGTACGTCTATGCAAGTTCACATGTGTGCCAATTTTCATCTCCCTACTCCAAAAAAACCCCTATGGGGAGGGGTTTTTCAATGTTTCAAGGGGGCGCTATTGAGGCATTTTGCCCCGCCCATGGGCGACGCCCATATGAATTGTAAGAGGTTGTCGTGCTTGACCTGTGTATCAATTTTCATGATGATGTGACAAAATTAAAGCCGTCAAAAGGAAGAACGTAATTTCATGGCGAAGGGGCGATATTCGGTACGCCACCACACAGAAGCCATTACTCGTAAGTTCACGGCGATCATCGCCTATATTGACCAACTTGTTCTGCATGTTTTAGAAGTGGAAGGAAGTTGATGTTGCTAAGTATGTGAAATCAGTACCTGTTTAAGTATAATGTTCCATGGAGAAGGGTCAAAATGGCGGCGCCATAGCGGCCACACCCTTCGACATAAAGAAAAGCTTTCGATATCTTTTGTTCAGTATTATCTGTGGGTGATGTGGAAAAAATTTGAAGTGCATTGGATAAAATCCCTAGGAGGAGTTCGTTCAAATACAACATGTGGAAATCACGCCAAAATGACAAGAAAATTCAAAATGGCCGACTTCCTGTTTGGAGCAGACCCATGGGCAATATTCGGCACGCCGCCACACGGACACCGTTACTCGTAACTTCACGGCGTTCATCGCCTATGTTCACCAATTTGTTCTGCATGTTTTAGAAGTTGAATGAAGTTGATTGGGTTAAGTATGTGACATCAGGACATCTTAAAGTAAAAATAGGACATTTCCCGCCACCACCGGGGGAGCTATGGCGCAGGTGGGAACTTAAGATATGTAGATGTTCAGTGCGGAGCGCTCATCATGTCCAGCAGGTTTGAAGGATCTACGATGAAGTATGTGGGCGTGACAGCCGTTCGAAGTGAAATGGCGTGCTCTGAAAAGCTCGCCAAAGTTTGACAGCCCCTAGCAGCCACGCCTTTTGACTTAATTAGAATCTTTTGATAACTTTTGATCACCATTGTATTGTGATGATTTTGACCAAATTTGAAGACGATCAAATGAAATCCCTAGGACGAGTTTGTTCAAATGTAAGTACTGGAAATGGCCAAAAATTGCAAAAATTTGCTCAAAATTGAAACTTAAAATCAAAATGGCCGACTTCCTGTTGATATTTCACCATGACAGTACGAGACTTTTTCGTGCATCCTGGCATGGTAAATATGTGTACCGAATTTCGTGAGGCTACGACGAAAAAAGCCCAAAGCGGAGGGGTTTTTGAAAATGTCTAGGGGGCGCTATTTCACGATTTTTCTGCGACCATGCGCGACGCCCCCAAAATATCGAATTTCGGATCCGGCCGGACGACTTTGGAAAGTTTGGTGAGTTTTTCAGCATGGGAAGAGGCCGAAATTTTGATTTCAAAAGTGAGAATAATAATAATAATAATAAACAGCGCATTACAATAGGGTCCTGGTAGGACGTTACCTACTCGGGCCCTAATAATAAACAGCGCAATTACAATAGGGTCCTCGTAGGACGTTGCCTACTCGGGCCCTAATAATAATAATAATAAATAATAATAATAATAATAATAATAATAAACAGCGCAATTACAATAGGGTCCTCATAGGACGTTGCCTACTCGGGCCCTAATAATAATAATAATAATAATAATAAACAGCGCAATTACAATAGGGTCCTCGTAGCACTTTGTCTACTCGGGCCCTAATAAATAATAATAATAATAATAAGAAGAAGAAGAAGAAGAAGAAACAGCGCAATTATAATAGGGTCCTCGTAGGACGTTGCCTACTCGGGCCCTAATAATAATAAAAATAATAATAATAATAATAATAATAATAATAATAAACAGCGCAATTACAATAGGGTCCTCGTAGCACTTTGTCTACTCGGGCCCTAATAAATAAGAAGAAGAAGAAGAAGAAGAAGAAGAATAAACAGCGCAATTATAATAGGGTCCTCGTAGGACGTTGCCTACTCGGGCCCTAATAATAATAATAATAATAATAATAAACAGCGCAATTACAATAGGGTCCTCGTAGCACTTTGTCTACTCGGGCCCTAATAAATAATAATAAGAAGAAGAAGAAGAAGAAGAATAAACAGCGCAATTATAATAGGGTCCTCGTAGGACGTTGCCTACTCGGGCCCTAATAATAATAAATAATAATAATAATAATAATAATAATAATTGTTGTGTGGGCCGCTGAAGAGGAGGTACTGCTGGCCCACCACCAGAAGGCGCCCTGCCTGAAGTGTGGGCTTCAGGCACGAGAGGGCGCTGCCGCCTCAGGAACAAGCCATGGTGACAGCTGTCACCCATCATCCGTGACAGCTGTGACAGCTGTCACTAATCAACACATCTGGTATAAAAGCAGGAAGACACCTCCACCAAACTGCCGAGATATCATCTTCATCTGGAGGTAATACTCTCAGCCCTTTTTTGTGAGATTTATAAATCTGTTATTGTGAGTGTTTGCAGGAGAACCGGTCGTTTTTGCGGAGGCTGTGCAAGACGGCGCTCCTTTTCATCTGAGACCGCTGCAACGTGTTGAGTGAGAGGTGGAGGTGGCATTCCCACCATTGTTACTGGGTGTTCACACACCCACCCTTTGACTGTCTTTTGCTTTTTGCCAGCAGTACCAGATCCGACACGCCGGGAAGGTGGCCACCTGGGTACTCCGGGACTTGGCGGCTCCAGTATTCCTCGGGTTCAGGTGGCGGTGGAAATCGTGTGGTTCCAGTTCGTTTCCAGACGGGCGTCTCCTATCGTCGAGCCTGCCCACACGACACCTTTATTAATTGACTGTTGCACATTCTGAATCTGCTGTGTTTGGTTGTGACATTCACAACAGTAAAGTGTTATAATTTGACTCCTTCCATTGTCCGTTCATTTACGCCCCCTGTTGTGGGTCCGTGTCACTACACTTTCCCAACAAATAATAATAATAATAAACAGCGCAATTACAATAGGGTCCTTGTAGGACGTTGCCTACTCGGGCCCTAATAATAATAAATAATAATAATAATAATAATAATAAACAGCGCAATTACAATAGGGTCCTTGTAGGACGTTGCCTACTCGGGCCCTAATAATAATAAATAATAATAATAATAATAATAATAATAATAAACAGTGCAATTACAATAGGGTCCTTGTAGGACGTTGCCTACTCGGGCCCTAATAATAATAAATAATAATAATAATAATAATAATAATAATAATAATAATAAACAGCGCAATTACAATAGGGTCCTCGTAGGACGTTGCCTACTCGGGCCCTAATAAATTGTACAAAAGTAAAGGGATTCTTTAATATTAATGCTCTTAAAAAAATATCCTTATACAGTGTGACAGTTTTGGACATGTTCATTTTTCTGGCAAAAAATATGGAGGTTGAATAAAATTGAACAGGGCTTCATGCTGCAACTGTTGTGCTGCGTTTTACTTGTGGAAAGGTTTTGTTAAAAGCTGTTTACTAGGAATTTATTTTTTATAATATTTCATACATTTGTTGTTTATTTGAGAACATTTTGTTTAACTTATTACTTATTACGTATGAAAGACTCGTTAGCAGGCTTTTAATGAGCCTTTCGTGGATTCAGGTGTGTTGGAACAGGGAGACAACTAAGAGTGTCAGGAAGGTAGATCTTGAGAACTGAACTTGGGCACCCCTGACCTAGGTAAACAACTGGTCCATCTCTACTTCTCAAAAATAACCATCTATCTGCTGCTGTCAGGTGAAATTTAGGCATCAATTTGGCCTTCACTAGAAGCTATGTGTTGGATCATGCACAGAGAAACGCAGCACATGTCCACCAGTCATAACAGATGCCCCCCGTCCACGCAAGTGATATTCCTCATCTGTGTCTACCCAAGTAACCATTTGTTTGATGCAAAGTCATTCCAGTAGAAGCCATTGATCCTCCAAAGACACCCAGTACCAAAGACATCCAGTCTTCGCCTTAGGTCACTGGTTAGTGTTGAAGTCTCACAATTATACAGTAAGACAGGATGCACTAGGACCTTAAAGACTTTGACCGTCATTCTCCTGCAAAGATGTCAGCATCATCTTTGCCATACACTTTCAACTTTATATGGGGTAAATGTGCAAATACGACATCTACCTGCATTCTATTTTTACAGAACCAGACGAAAGAAGATACTCAATAATGATTTTGTTGAGATTTTCTACTACTAGTCCCACAAATGTAATCTAAACTGCCCAAAACTCACATATGAAAGTACAGGTCTTAAATCTGCCTTGTTCAATTTCCATTGTTGCTGCAGCCTGAAAAAAAAAGAACAAACAATATCAAAACTCTATCAAAACTAATTTAAAATATTTCTATTGACATTTTGGACCCATTTTGACCCTTTGGGAGGACAGTAAAACTCGCCTAAACCGACGTCGTATAAACTGGATATTTGCACTCATCGGACAGAAGCAAAAGTCCTAATGCTTTTGTTTGGGTTTCTATGTAATAAACACCATATATATCGGTGTTGTGTGGGCCGCTGAAGAGGAGGTACTGCTGGCCCACCACCACCAGAGGGCGCCCTGCCTGGAGTGCGGGCTCCAGGCACCGGAGGGCGCTGCCGCCTTACAGGAGCAGCCAGGATGACAGCTGTCACCCATCACTGGAGACAGCTGATCCCAATCAACAAGGAGGTATATCAGCAGGACGGCATCTCCACCTCATTTGCCGAGATATCGCCTTACCAAAGAGGTAACAATCTCCGCCTACACATACGTGTGACTATAATTGTATTCTTGTTGATTATTTGTAGGACAGCTGACTACCGGACAGCATTTGGATAAGTACTCACCTTCCTACACTCCTTGATTGTTGTTGACGAGAGGTGGAGGTGGACTCTCCACCCTCCGTGTTGCTGGGTGCAGCCGCACCCACACCTGACTGTTTCTGTTTCTTGCCAGCAGTACCGGATCCGACGAGCGGAGGCAGTGGCCACCTGGGAATTCGGGACTTGGCGGCTCCAGTATTCCCGGGGTTCGGTGGCAGAGGAAATCGGGTTGGTTCCGGTTCGACTTGGACAGACGTCTCCTATCGTCGAGCCTGCCCACACGACACCGTTGTAATTGAACTCAGTCTCAATATTGTAATCGGTTGTATTTGTTGTGCCTGTTTCACAACAGTAAAAACAGTGTTATTTGACTCCTCCATTGTCCGTTCATTTGCGCCCCCTGTTGTGGGTCCGTGTTCCTACACTTTCACAACATATCGGATTTTGTATAACGGATTTTTGCTCACATTGGACAAAACGTCCCATCCAATTGTAATGTATTTCCATTAAAAACCCCTTGCATGTACCACATAGAGCAGTGTGGACGTGCCCAGTAACAGAGGTATGAAATGAAGTTCAGCACTGACAAAGTGGGTACTGTATTTCCTTGATTAAAAGACTGGGTGTTTATTTTTATCAAAACGTACTCAGACATGGGACCTAGACGAGACAAGGCATAATTCAAGGCTGGTTGATTATTAACAAAAATTCTGCTTGTTGTCTGCACTGTAATATGGAGTTAAGTTTCACACATATCCCTGGGTGTGACAAACCAAACCACTTTAGATCAGAACCTTCTGCGTGGATCTCCAGAACCTGGCATGCACCTGCTATATGACGGACAGTGCAAAGAGCTGTGATTTGTCACTTTTCTGGTTTCACTCCTTCCTCTCCTGTCATATTTTAAAAGTTTTTGCAGTGCGCACCCGTTTACATTTTGATCATACGTTTGGCAGAAAAGTCAGCAAATATGACCAACTTTACAACACAGAGCCAGATAAAGATGCTCAAATGACCCACAATTCATGGACGTAAATTATACATATTGTTGGTTTGGAGGTTGATGATTGCATAAAGAAGAAAATTCATTGAGGGACAAATGAATCCAGAAAAAGCTGCTGTTCCTGTGGTAAATTCCAATAAAGACGCGACCCAGAACTTTCAAACGGTAACATGCATGTTGATGTCATTGCATGGTCACAGAGTTGGAGAAGCATTAATCAGGCTTTGGGATTTTAAGGTACTGCTCCACAGCGGACATAGAAAAAAAAAGAGTAACTCGACTCAATGTAGTCTTTTTAATGCACATAATGCTCAGTGTGTTATGTGTCGGACGCAGCTCAGAGAACCGACCAGCGTTTGAAGGACCCAGTATGAAATATGCAGAGCACGGTACAAAGGCTAACTGAATTTAATACATAACAGTGATGTGATACAAAACAACAAAAGAGTGTGCGGTCTGGCGTGGTGGTGATACGGTGCGCTCCCAGCAGCGCTAACGGTCCGGAGCCAGAAGCCGTTCGGACCCAAGGACCCCGCCGACACCCCCCAGGTGGCCGCAACAAACCGAGTCTGTGAAAGAAGGAACCATTATGTGAGTCCACACTCTACACACAGAGAGACCACTCAACGGTGTACATAAACAGCAAACACTTCCTGGCTTAATTACTAATCAGCTTCCCAACCTGCAGGCATGGAACATCCAGTTCACAAACCTCCACTGCAGTGGAAGCCGATACATGACTAACGTACAGCTCAATATAATAAGGTGTGAGGGACACCACATTTACTGACTGTATAAACGTTAGTCACAAAATCTAACGTACCTCAGGAAGTGTGCTGACGAGCGTGAGACCTCACCCCCTCCTCTTTCACAGACCGTGCATCAAACCCTGGACGTTCTCTGCATCCACTGATGATGAGATGGCTCCCGAGACGACGATCTCACCCGTCTGGTCACAAGGTCGAGTCTCTGGCAAATACACACTGTATACTCCAGTCTTAAATGCCACCATGTTCCAATCCATATAGATGCACCACAGCTGTGAGTCCTAACGAGCCACAGGTGATCAGGGTGAGGTCCTGATAACCTCAGCTACACAGCCACTCAGTCCCAAATGCAAGCCACCTGGAAGGAAAAACAAAAGACAGAAACAAAAAGGCAGCCAGGCCCCCCAGCCATACAACAGTACCCCACCCTCACGGGAAGCCTCCCGGCGACCACACAAACCTGGCCCAGGAGAAACACCCCCCTCCAGGGACCATGGCTGGAAACCGCATCTGCATTCATCTTCCAACAGAATGGTTGATGTCCTCTCCTCTGGCTGCATCCTTGCCTTTGTTTCAGTCAGTCACTTAGCACAGGTGTGGCCAGGAGTTCTTAAACCTGTGCGGTCAGCCTTTATCCAACCATGTTCGGTCTTTAGTCATAAAACAAAAAAGACAAACACAAACAACCAAAACACCCCCCCCTCCCCAGGGGACCGTCCCATCAAACCCCGGGAAGAGGAGAAAAGAAAAACCCCAAACTTAAGCTTACAAATAAAAGTGCTAAAACACCCCCCCCCCCCCCCCCAAACGACATGTAGGGACCAACACCCCCCAGAGGACTTCCCGCCAGCTCCAGGAGTAATAACCACAGCCAAGGTCCCTCTGGGATCCAACGTCACCCACGGGGACTCCCAGCGCCTCCCAGAGGACCACTCGTCAACCCCAGGAGACGCCTCCCCTCATGACCAACGGACCCAGCCCCGGCCGTCTATGGCTAGATGGACCCACAGCCCTTTCCCCCCCAGAGGACACCACAGTCAAACCCTGGTGGCGGAAACTGGGGGGAAAAACAAGAAGAGAGAAAAAAAAAACATACAAACAAAACAACCCCAACCCCACCCCCTTGGCGCGGTGGAAACTGGAAGCACGTCCAGTGTCACCAACCGTGACTATACCCCAGAAGCCAACCGGGAGGAGTGGAACAGCGGTTATGGCAAACGGCACAAAACGGCGCCACTCCTCCGACTTCTACACCAGCCACTAGCTGCGGGTATATCCCACTGCCCCAAACCTCAGCCACGCCGATGGCAGACGGCCAAAGGCGTGCTGAAGCCGGAGGTGGAACAGGGAATCAAAAAACACCCCCCCCCCCCAGGTGCAGAGGTTACCCGGGAAACGCCCAGTATAACCAAACTGCACCACTCCAGCAACGCCGACACTACGGCTCACCCGGCTGGAGTCAGAGGAGAAGAGAGGGAAGAAAAAGAAAACACCCCAAACCCCCCCCCCCCCCTCCCGGGTGCAGAGGCCACCTGGGAAATACCCAGCACAACCAAACTGCACCCCTCCAGCAACGCCGACACTACGGCTCACCCGGCTGGAGTCAGAGGAGAAGAGAGGGCATAACAAAAAACAAAACAAAAAAAAAGAAAAAACAACCCAAGTACCCCCCCATGACCCCCCAGGGGACCGTCCCATCAAACCCTGGGAGGCGAAACCGAAAGAAATAAAAAAGACTAACAGACTAACATAAGGTTGCTTGGGTCCTTTTTTTTTTTTTTTTTTTTTTGACAGAACTGCAGGGTCACGACCCAGACACTAAATAGTGTAAAACAAAAAATAAAATCCCACACAAAAACCAACTCAAAAAACACCCACACAAAATAAACTAACACAAAACAAATCAGTGACGTATACCGTTAAGCTCAAACAAATCGAACACACTTGTTCTAACTTAAGAGCTTAACGGTAATGTGACTAAGTCACCAAAAGAGGGAGCCAAAGTGCTAAAAATGAAAAAAACCCCTTTGGTGACAGAAAACAAACGAGCTGCATCTCCGTGCGCAGCTGTGTGCAACACACAACCAAAATGTGCTCAACTAAATAACGCCGGAGCTGATACAACAGACGCAGTAGTTATCTTTATCCGGGGAAACGGGGCTACAACTGTAACACAGGAAGCTCAGCGACCCGTGCCACAGAGCTCCGCCGTGCGCGTGCACCCATTACAGACACACTCTTGCAGCTCCCGTTTAAACCTCTTATCCGGTCGGAGCGTGACGCGAAGCCGTCGCCAGTCAAACTCCACCACGACCCACGGATAAGGCACAACACAGGAACACGGCTGCAAGAGAGCACAAATCAGTATTCAGTAATGGGTCTCAAACACGCACCATCCGGGCGGAGAGCACCCGCAACTGATCCGGATAACTACTGAACGTCTGCTGCCGCCTTCCCGGCGCGTTACCGTCTCTGCTACCGCTGGGTCCGTGATGTTTGGCCAGAGACTACTGTTATGTGTCGGACGCAGCTCGGAGAACCGACCAGCATTTGAAGGACCCAGTATGAAATAAGCAGAGCACGGTACAAAGGCTAACTGAATTTAATACATAACAGTGATGTGATACAAAACAACAAAAGAGTGTGCGGTCTGGCGTGGTGGTGATACGGTGCGCTCCCAGCAGCGCTAACGGTCCGGAGCCAGAAGCCGTTCGGACCCAAGGACCCCGCCGACACCCCCCAGGTGGCCGCAACAAACCGAGTCTGTGAAAGAAGGAACCATTATGTGAGTCCACACTCTACACACAGAGAGACCACTCAAAGGTGTACATAAACAGCAAACACTTCCTGGCTTAATTACTAATCAGCTTCCCAACCTGCAGGCATGGAACATCCAGTTCACAAAACTCCACTGCAGTGGAAGCCGATACATGACTAACGTACAGCTCAATATAATAAGGTGTGAGGGACACCACATTTACTGACTGTATAAACGTTAGTCACAAAATCTAACGTACCTCAGGAAGTGTGCTGACGAGCGTGAGACCTCACCCCCTCCTCTTTCTCAGACCGTGCATCAAACCCTGGACGTTCTCTGCATCCACTGATGATGAGATGGCTCCCGAGACGACGATCTCACCCGTCTGGTCACAAGGTCGAGTCTCTGGCAAATACACACTGTATACTCCAGTCTTAAATGCCACCATGTTCCAATCCATATAGATGCACCACAGCTGTGAGTCCTAACGAGCCACAGGTGATCAGCTGATAACCTCAGCTACACAGCCACTCAGTCCCAAATGCAAGCCACCTGGAAGGAAAAACAAAAGACAGAAACAAAAAGGCAGCCAGGCCCCCCAGCCATACAACACAGTGCTTATTTAAGGTAGGCATTTACTTTTTTCAGATAAAGTTTTGACCTCTAGTCAAGACACCTAGTCGAGGAAATACGTAAGCCTAATTGGAGCTGGAGATTCCCCATAGATCATTCAGCGCCTCTTGACTGTAACTAATCTTTTACATACATATAACAGATTTTGTCCATTTTATACATATAGCGGATTTCTATTATAATGGACAAAATTCAATGGTCCTCCTGAATCCATTATATGCAAGTTTTAGTGTATTACACTGTCATCCTTTGGACAAGTGGCATCTTTTTATAATGCAACGTCTTATAGCTCTAAGCTTGTTTATTCATTTACAGAACTCTCTCCTTGGGGTACTTTTTTTGGCACAGGGATCTCAACTTTTTCATCACTGCTCACCAAATCAGCTCCTTGTATTTGCCACGTGTGTGATCTGCAAAGCGTGCACAGCCCATTCAATTGTCAGAGTCAGTTCTATCGGCACAAGTGCACACACCTTTTCCTGCTGCCGTCCATTCTTAAATGTCCCGCGGTGTATTTATAGATGCTGTATACTTTGTGTTTTGTCAAATAAATAATAAAACACAGAAGTGGCCTGAAGAGAAACACAGAAAGATAATTCATAGTTCAGTGGAGGCCATATATGTATGTGTGTGTATATATATATATATATATATATATATATATATATATATATATCAAATCAAATCAAATCAATTTAATTTATATAGCGCCAAATCACAACAAACAGTTGCCCCAAGGCGCTTCATATTGCAAGGCAAAAGCCATACAATAATCACAGAAAAACCCCAACGGTCAAAACGACCCCCTGTGAGCAAGCACTTGGCGACAGTGGGAAGGAAAAACCCCCTTTTAACAGGAAGAAACCTCCAGCAGAACCAGGCTCAGGGAGGGGCAGTCTTCTGCTGGGGCTGGTTGGGGCTGAGGGAGAGAACCAGGAAAAAGACATGCTGTGGAGGGGAGCAGAGATCAATAACTAATGATTAAATGCAGAGTGGTGCATACAGAGCAAAAAGAGGTGAATAAAAAGAAACAGTGCATCATGGGAACCCCCCAGCAGTCTAAGTCTACAGCAGCATAACTAAGGGATGGTTCAGGGTCACCTGATCCAACCCTAACTATAAGCTTTAGCAAAAAGGAAAGTTTTAAGCCTAATCTTAAAAGTAGAGAGGGTGTCTGTCTCCCTGATCTGAATTGGGAGCTGGTTCCACAGGAGAGGAGCCTGAAAGCTGAAGGCTCTGCCTCCCATTCTACTCTTACAAACCCTAGGAACTACAAGTAAGCCTGCAGTCTGAGAGCGAAGCGTTCTATTGGGGTGATATGGTACTACGAGGTCCCTAAGATAAGATGGGACCTGATTATTCAAAACCTTATAAGTAAGAAGAAGAATTTTAAATTCTATTCTAGAATTAACAGGAAGCCAATGAAGAGAGGCCAATATGGGTGAGATATGCTCTCTCCTTCTAGTCCCCGTCAGTACTCTAGCTGCAGCATTTTGAATTAACTGAAGGCTTTTTAGGGAACTTTTAGGACAACCTGATAATAATGAATTACAATAGTCCAGCCTAGAGGAAATAAATGCATGAATTAGTTTTTCAGCATCACTCTGAGACAAGACCTTTCTAATTTTAGAGATATTGCGTAAATGCAAAAAAAGCAGTCCTACATATTTGTTTAATATGCGCTTTGAATGACATATCCTGATCAAAAATGACTCCAAGATTTCTTACAGTATTACTAGAGGTCAGGGTAATGCCATCCAGAGTAAGGATCTGATTAGACACCATGTTTCTAAGATTTGTGGGGCCAAGTACAATAACTTCAGTTTTATCTGAGTTTAAAAGCATATGCCTGATAGGGTATGATGTCTGATATATATATATATATATATATATATATATATATATATATATATATATATATATATATATATATATATATATATATAAATAAAAGAAGATAAGAAGCCTGAGTGCCCTGAGTGTATTGTGCGTGCCACCATGTATTCCCAACATTATGCACTCATGTAATATCAAGAGCACAAAGGAAGCCTTACATCCAAGACGGAGAGACTCAGCTATCTTTCTAGTCATGATTTGCCTGATCAGCTTTTTCCTGGACTGAAATTTTAATGAGAGCCTACATGCTGTATGTTTTCTCTAAAGTGTCTTATATATTCCCCTTCTTACAGTGTATATTTCTTCTTATTACATTATTACATTTTTATTACATTGCTTGTTATATTCTCTTGTTCTTACCAGCATGCTTATTTTATGTTATTTCATTTTTTCCCCCCTACTTATAGTTAGATATTTTATACTTAGTTATTTATATATATATATTTGGCCATCCAGTGTGAGCAGCAAAGTAAGAATTTCATTGCACAGGGAAACATGTTTCTTTACTGTGCATATGACAATAAAAGCTTTGAATCTTGAATCTTAATGACCAAATTAGAGGAGGCACCGTGTCAATGCATTTACTGGGTATGATGCCTGATGTGAATTTTAGAGCCTGACCGATATGGATTTTTGGGGGCTGATACAGATGTTAGGGAGAAAAAAAATTACGATACCGATATATCTGCCAATATATAGATAAAACATAGAAATGATTCCAGCTAAATGTAATTGAGACTTGATGTTTTACAGTTTAAAGATGAACTTTATTATGAATACCTACAAATCAACATACATCACACTGCCCTCACTCAGATTGGCAGTCGCCACATCACATCGCTCAGTATTTGTATATTATACAACCCCTGGCAAAAATTATGGAATCACCGGCCTCGGAGGATGTTCATTCAGTTGTGTGATAAACAGTACTCTTCATCAATCTGGCTCCAACTTTCTCTGATTGCTGTTGCCAGATCAGCTTTGCAGGTTGGAGCCTTGTCATGGACCATTTTCTTCAACTTCCACCAAAGATTTTCAATTGGCTTAAGATCCGGACTATTTGCAGGCCATGACATTGACCCTATGTGTCTTTTTGCAAGGAATGTTTTCACAGTTTTTGCTCTATGGCAAGATGCATTATCATCTTGAAAAATGATTTCATCATCCCCAAACATCCTTTCAATTGATGGGATAAGAAAAGTGTCCAAAATATCAACGTAAACTTGTGCATTTATTGATGATGTAATGACAGCCATCTCCCCAGTGCCTTTACCTGACATGCAGCCCCATATCATCAATGACTGTGGAAATTTACATGTTCTCTTCAGGCAGTCATCTTTATAAATCTCATTGGAACGGCACCAAACAAAAGTTCCAGCATCATCACCTTGCCCAATACAGATTCGAGATTCATCACTGAATATGACTTTCATCCAGTCATCCACAGTCCACGATTGCTTTTCCTTAGCCCATTGTAACCTTGTTTTTTTCTGTTTAGGTGTTAATGATGGCTTTCTTTTAGCTTTTCTGTATGTAAATCCCATTTCCTTTAGGCGGTTTCTTACAGTTTGGTCACAGACGTTGACTCCAGTTTCCTCCCATTCGTTCCTCATTTGTTTTGTTGTGCATTTTCGATTTTTGAGACATATTGCTTTAAGTTTTCTGTCTTGACGCTTTGATGTCTTCCTTGGTCTACCAGTATGTTTGCCTTTAACAACCTTCTCATGTTGTTTGTATATGGTCCAGAGTTTAGACACAGCTGACTGTGAACAACCAACATCTTTTGCAACATTGCATGATGATTTACCCTCTTTTAAGAGTTTGATAATCCTCTCCTTTGTTTCAATTGACATCTCTCGTGTTGGAGCCATGATTCATGTCAGTCCACTTGGTGCAACAGCTCTCCAAGGTGTGATCACTCCTTTTTAGATGCAGACTAACGAGCAGATCTGATTTGATGCAGGTGTTAGTTTTGGGGATGAAAATTTACAGGGTGATTCCATAATTTATTCCTCAGAATTGAGTGATTCCATATTTTTTCCCTCTGCTTGGTCTAAAAAAGTAACCGTTACTGACTGCCACAATTTTTTTTCCTGATTTCTTTTAGTGTTTCTTAAAGCCAGAAAGTTGCCATTTGAAATTACTTCATCTGGTGGTGATGATGCAATCATCTGCTTTTTTCTACAAAATTAAACAACTGAATGAACATCCTCCGAGGCCGGTGATTCCATAATTTTTGCCAGGGGTTGTAGACTTCTCGTCTATTTTCACCCAGCCTAGGTGGCAGCACAGCTACCACTGTAAAACACACACTCTAATTGAAAATAAATCACTTTGCCTCTGTGTTTTGCAGCTAATATGGCCAAGGGGTGATGGGGGTCTCAGCTATGCTTGAAAAATTCAAACAATGCTGTTGGACCTCTGCTAGACTAATTATTATAATTACTATTATTATTAATTAATTACTAATTATTATTAATTATTTTACTAAATAAACAAAGTGCTTTTCCACTTTGTTTATTTAGTAAAATAAAAGTTTACATATCAGCAAAAATAATGTAGATATCAGTATGTTTGTGAAAGGCTCATATCAGCCGATATTACTGGCCAACCGATATAGCTACATATTGGTCAGGATTTTGCGAACAAAATCAGCATTTTGCAAAATGTGCCAGAAGAATTTTTAGTCATACTGAAACACTGTTCAATTAAATAATAAATGTTACTTTTTTTCTTTTTGCATTTTTCACTTTTAGTAATATGTCATTTTAAGTCGTGCCCTCCAAGTCTTGCATGTTTGCAATCATTTTATTACTGGGTGATCACCAACTGTCTTTCTGTTGTCACGCACTTGAAAAAAAATCAATTTTTTAAATTAATTGCAAAAATTACATTTTTCAAATTTTATTACACATACACATAATTCTACAATAAGAAATTTGCAGATTATTCTATAATAAAAATCAATATTACTTGCTGTCCTTGATGAAAGTCCTTCACAAAAATATTACACAATCACAGTGGAACCAGCAAACTTTGTCAGGGTACCACCCCCCCCACACACCGGTTCTTTCTCCTCACCTCTTTTCCAGAACCTCTTTTCTTATTGCTCCTCTCTCTCCATCCCAATCCTTCTTTTCTCCCTTCTTCTCCTTCTCTGTGTTCCGTGTCTGACCTACTTTCTCAGATTGCTGCAGTGCTCTCCTCCATATTGTGAAAGCATGTGCACGCAGGTTCTGGGACCCCACCCCCCACCTCCCACCCGGCCCCCCAACTTGGGGCCCATGTCCCGGTGAAGGATAGCACCAGTGGACATTAAAGACATACAGTAAGTAGTACCAACCAAGTACATAAATAAAACAAGCCCTGTAATAAAGTGTTGAAGATGAAATATCGGGTAGGTCAAGAGTTGTCCTTAAAGTTACGGTTCCCTTCTCGGGAAGCTGTAGAGACAGACAATTTAAAATGTACATTTGTCGTGTGATCTCTGCAGATACTCTTCCTGATTCCTGCATAATCCTCCGCTGCAGTTTCTGTAAATATCACAGCGCCCTTCTATCTTATACTGCATAAGGTTACCGAACAGCTTGGCTTCTTTTGTTCTCAGTAACTCTGGACTTTGATGCAAGCGTGTGTGCTGTGTGACCACCTGCTGTTCATGATGCCCATGTTTGCAGGGCTCGGTGATCGGTGGCCAACGGGCACACACTGTCAGACCAAAGTCCTCCCTGACTGAATCCTGCACGTTATTTAGACCAAATTAAAAGATTTTAAAAACTGGATCCTTGTGCTACATAAATTTCAGGCAGTACACTTCCTAATTTTGGCTATTGGACCAGAGCAAATTTGTGCTGCTACCTCAGTAATGCAATTTAAAAACTCAATGCTAAGCAGAAATGACTGCGGTTTATTTCTGTCCCATGCTTGTAGGCAGAGTTTTACTTGTTGATTACTGGGTTGGCAGTTGCATGTTGCTGCATTAGCGATTTTCTTTAACCTATTTTACAACAAGCACTGTGGGCTTCATTCATCCCCCTGGCTCACAGCAGACATTTTACCCATTTATGGATTGACCAGGAGTTGAGCAGAGGTAGGCACTGTGAAATTGAGATTCAAACCCATCCTCCAGAAAACCTATGGGTAGGGTGACCATATTTTGATGACCAAAAACCAGGACACCTGGCCCGGCAATGAGATACTCAAATGATACTCAGTTAGCAGCGGCTACAAATTGGCAGAACCGGAACAGTTGGCAGAACCGGAATGGTAATACAACTGATGGAATAACTGGTAGAACAGCATCCTACTATGCCCCCTACTCTCAAGGTATTGATATCAAATCTCAAGATAATTGCACCTACACAAGCTCCCGTTCTGCCATTCCTTCGCTATTATGTCAAGAGTTTGGGGCTTCTAATGCCGACCTATAGCTTTATATAGTGGCTACATAACTTGATTATTTTAATGGTGACACCTGATCATCTTATCAATACTTGTTTTAGGTGTAATATAAGCAATAACGGCCCATTCCGCCTATTCACCTTATTCAGAAAGTCAGAGTGGGCGGCTCCATTTTGTGAAGAAACCTCCGGTTTGCCACTGTGTCGAATGATTAGCTACGTGGGAACACAGTATGCTAGAAATGTACAAACATGAGCAGCATTAATTGTTCAGTTCTTGGGTGCCACAACAACTGGAAGAAGAGGAAACTATCGCTTTCAGAACGATGTTTTGAACATGGAAAGGAGAGATCTGAGTGCTGTGGACCAGCATTTAACTTGTTCCCTCCTCCATTGAAAGACGAGGATCTCCGGTGTTCGCTAAAGGCGCTGAATTTGAAAAATCCACCCAAACGTTGCTATGGCTGTTCTTTTCATTTTATGGAGAAAAAAACCCACACCACTGGATCTTTACCCAGAGAAATGATTGGACTATAACACTCTGTTGAAGAAGCCACGGCAGATGCTAGTGAGATAAACGGGTAAGCTGTGTTTGTAGCGTTAGCTGCTATCTTATTTACTCATTTTCTGGCGTTTCATACAACCAAGCACTGGATGAAATAATACCATACGTATATTACCTTACGTAATCTTGGCATTACGGTGATACTACTTGTCTGGTAGTATTTTAACTTGATTGTGCTTTTATACGAGCTCCGGAGCTCATAGTTCCTTGTAGCCAAACCGTCCACGCAGAGTGACAACACAAAGTAGTTAAAAATAATCGAGGGCCACTTTTTCATGTCATCTTCCCACTCTGTTATGACCCGTGGGTGAGCCAGAGTCCATCCCTTTGAGCTTTTCAAAAAGGTTTTTGTTTCTACTCATGTAATATCTTCCATTGCTCTATATTGAAAACACCGCTCAGCGGAAGTCCTAAGACAAAACGGAAATGCCTCTGTTGTAAAAGTGGGCGGGGCTGAATAAGGTGAATAATTACGGTGATTAGTAGCTCCTGAATGCCGGTCAATTTAATGGCCCAATGAAAAACAATGAAAACCAGGAAATTGTCATTACTTTCTAAAAAAAAAAAAAAAAAAAGAAACAGGACAGCCAGGACAGGATGTGAAAACAGGACATGTCCTGGGAAAACAGGACGCTTGGTCACCCTACCTAAGGGTACATGATTTAGAGTACATGATTTTTTTTGCTATAGTTATAAGTTGGAAATTCCAAGTTTGCAGTTGCATGTCATCTGCAAAATAATATACGAGGTCTATTAGAAAAGTATCCGACCTTATTATTTTTTTCAAAAACCATATGGATTTGAATCACGTGTGATTACATCAGACATGCTTGAACCCTCGTGGGCATGCGAGAGCTTTTTCACGCCTGTCGGTTACGTCATTCGCCTGTGGGCAGTCTTTGAGTGAGGAGTTGTCCACCCTCTCGTCGATTTTTTCATTGTTTATGAATGGCTCAGAGACTGCTGCTTTGTTTGATCAAAATTTTTTCAAAACTGTAAGGCACAACTGAGTGGACACCATTCGATAAATTCAGCTGGTTTTCGGTAAAAACTTTACGGCTGATGAGAGATTTTGGTCTGGTAGTGTCGCCGTAAGGACGGCCCACGGCGCCCTGACGGCGATCTGCGCTTCAAGGCGGCAGCATCTCGCCGTTTCAAGTTGAAAACTTCCACATTTCAGGCTCTGTTGACCCAGGAAGTCATCAGAGAACAGAGAACTTTCAGAAGAAGTCGGCATGAGGAGTTTATTCGGACATTCCATTGTTAACGGACATTATGTAATGAAAGAACGTGCGGGCAGAGTCGCATGTCGGGCCGGACCCGACCGCGGGGGGTCGCGACAGGAAAAACACCTCCGTTGGAAACCTTAACGGGCAAGTTGGAACATGCCCAAGCTGTTAAACAATTTCTCAGTTACTCACTTGTTGAAAGCCATCAAAAGCCGCCTGAATTTTACAAATGATTTTCAACACGGAGGTGTTTTTCCTGTCGCGGCGCACACAGATTCACCGAGTTGTCACGGAAACGACTCGGCGAATTTGCGCGTACGTCTTTCATTAAAAAAATGTCCTTAAACAGTGGAATGTCCGCATAAATTCCTCATGCCGGCCTCTTCTGAATCTTCTCTGTTCTCTCACGATGTCCTGGGTGAATTAAGCCTTAAATTAGGATGTTTTCAGGTCGAAACAGGCCGACGATGGCACCTGGGAGCGCTGCAGGACGTCCTGCTCCGTGGGAAGTCCTTACAGCGACAGAAACACCCCATAATCTCTCATCAGCCGTTAAACTTTTCACCGAAAACCAGCTGAATTTCTCGAATAGTGTCCACTCGGATATTCCTCACAGGTCCAGAAAAAATTTTGATAAAGCAACGTGCGCCGTCTCGAGCAGCGTGTGAAACAAAGGAATTCAGCCGAGAGGGCGGGACCACATCTCACTCAAGGCCTGCCCACAGGGAAATGACATCACCAACACACGTGAAAAAACTCACACATGCGCACGAGGGTTCAAGCATGATTGGTGTAATCGCATGTCAATCAAATCCATATTGGTTTTTTTTGTTTTTTTTATAAAACTGCCGGTTAGTTTTATAAGATACCTCGTACATGGCGATTTTGTATTTCCTATACTGCACACGTGCACACATACAGGTTTGCACACAAAAAGCTGTAAAATACTGCATTCCCATCATAACGTCTATGTAGGCTACACAGGTGGGGACACAGCAGGGGGTGGACAAGTGGGAGGGAGAGCAGGGACATGGGGATCCATGCATATAAACATCCAAAAGAAAAAGCTGTTCAGAGGGGAAAAAAGGAGTATTACAAAGACAGTGCCAGGGACAGAGTGGGTCAAAACGCAACGCTACAATTCAAATGCATCATGAGCATGAGCTAACGTAACATTGCATTCTGATGATCCTGACTTCTCCTGACACTGTCGAACAAAAGAGACTTTCAAACACGAAAGGGCCTAGAAAGCCTGGTGAGATGTTAAGTGTTTAAAAAAATAAAAAAGAAATGTGGAAAAAAGTAAACAAAAAACAGGAGAGAAGGGAACGCTATCCAGAGCATGAAGGCTAATGCTAAATGACAGGTGTTATCCATGAAAGCAACATCATAGAGACAAGACAGCTTTGAGTCTGCAGTACATAGAAAAAAACGGACCTGACTTCAAGTTGCATTTATCACAAAACAAATCAATCAGGTGTCTAATAAGTTAAAGGTGACATACTGCGTGTGTGTGTGTGGGGGGGGGGATCAGTTTTAATCTACAGTTCCAGACAGATCAGGTTTAAAGTTAAATATCCATAAAGTCCCACCAATTATGTGACTGCATGTAGAATGTCTACTGGGCAACTCAAAATTGGCCTCTAAA
Organism: Thalassophryne amazonica; assembly: GCF_902500255.1. Taxonomy (NCBI): domain Eukaryota; kingdom Metazoa; phylum Chordata; class Actinopteri; order Batrachoidiformes; family Batrachoididae; genus Thalassophryne; species Thalassophryne amazonica. The sequence goes on along the minus strand of NC_047120.1, from coordinate 53,269,339 downwards.
TATGCTCATTTTAGGCTTCTGTGACGTATGTCTGATTGAGCATGGCAGGCAGCAGCTCCTCTCCTTTGTTTGTTGTTTGTTTGTTGTTTTGTTTTTAGGACACAGTCGCTTAGTGCCCATCCGGTGTCTTCAGCTACAAGCTTTTAATATATGTTTTAAGGCTCTTGGTGATCTCCACTCACCAGACACTCTATAAGACCCACCTACTCAGTAAAGCAAATATCTAATCAGCCAATCATGTGACATGTGGGCAGGGCCAAGAGGATCTGCTCAAGTTTAAACCAAGCAAGTTTGCCAGGCTCAGTATTTCAGAAATTGTTGGTTTACTGGGATTTTCATGCACAACCATCTCTAGGATGTAGAGATTAAGTTGGTGTTGCTGATAATCACCAGATTCCTCAGCATGAACTGGATGAGAGTCTATGACCCCCCAAAGAGAGGGCACCAGCCCAATCTAGGTTACTTCCCCCAACCAAGGTTGAAACCCATTTACAGCTGGTTGGGGACAATGCAGATGAAGTGACTCAGAATCATACCCAAGTTTATATATCAATAGCCCAACTCGCTATCTCACTGAGAAGGACTAGCTGAGTAAAAATACCTTGTTAGTGGCAGAGGTCAGTCAAAAACTGCCAGACTGGTGCAAGCTGATAGAACCACCACCACCAAAGAGCATCACATGCTAAATCTTGAAGCAGATGAGCTACAGCAGTAGAAGACTGGCACTGGGTGCCACCAAGACTACAACGGGCATGAACTCAACAACAGCCCCACTGGTCTGTGGTCTGATAAGTCTGAAATTCTGCTATGACTTTCCGATGGATAAACAACACGGAAGCATGGATCCATCCTGCCTTGTATCAAAACACAGCCTACTGGTGGTGTAATGTGGTGCAACTGTGTGAAATTATGTCAACATGGAATACAGTGCTAACAAGTATCTTCTTCTGGCAGAAGACTTTTAGTCCTCTAGTGCCAGTTTTTCATATTCAGGCAAATCCTTTGGTAAATTAATATTCTTCCTTCATATCTACAATATCTGCATAGCTTCCAATCTGCATGGATTCCGCTAGTCTAGTCATCATCTCTGAGGAATGTTTGCAGGATCTTCTTACATCTATACCATGAAGAATTAAAGCAATTTTGAATGCAAAAGCGGGTCCAACCAGGTACAAGCAAGCGGATCAGTAAGTATCCTGCTCAAATGACCCCTTTAACAGACTGAACAATTAACGATTTGTGTTTCCAGTAATTAAATGACAGAGTGTTCCTAGACAGAGAAGGAGAGTGGATCACAGTGCTGAACCAGGTCTCAAATCAATATCGATCAATTCATCACAAACACGCAGAGGCGCATCAAACACAGGCACGCTGTGGATGACGAGCCATCCCGAGGAGCTCCCGCTGCTTCATCTAAAGCAGCACCTCACAGTGCAGAGAGGTGTGCATGCATGCATGTGAGCGCACGTGCGGGTCTTGCTCACGACCCGCGATGTGAGCCGGCATGCACACACAGATTACAGATAGCTTGCAAGAGCGCTGCACTGAGGCGGCACTGGTGGTGGTGAGAGATGGGCAGAGAGCGCATAGAACAAAGGGAGAGAAAGAGGTGGAGGGAGAGACACCCCACCCAACCCCACCCCCCACCCCCACCCCCACCCCCACCAACTCCTCAATGCAGCATGTAGGTTCTGGAATTAGGAGACACATTAGTGGATGAACCCACGACTGGGAGCCGCACTGGTGGTGCAAAGCTGGATCCGCAGAATTCCCACCGTGTGGCACAGCTGCAGCCCGATGACCTTCAAGGCCGACGGAGACTCCCGAATCTCTCCAGACTCTGAAATTAGGTTGGGAAAGATGATCAACATAAATTTCAAGGACAGAGAGGGAGAGAGAGCAAGAGGGAGTGGAAAGAGGGGGGGGGGGGGGGGGTCTGTGAAAGCAAGTTGATGATACAGAGTGTAATTGTATTTGGATGGACGAATGAGTAAGAGGGAACCGATGGAGGGGAAAAGGATGAAAAGATGAGTGCTGGAGAGAAGACAATGACGTGAGCATCGCTGATCGAGAGGAGAGACGCAGACTGTAATAAAGAGAGAAGGAGGTGCGGGAATGGAATCGATATAACCGCAGAGAGATTGTCAGGGCTGATATCAGCCCTACGGCATGTCGGCATGTCGGCATGCACAGCAGCGCACGGCACTTTTTCTTAACGGGACCCAAGTGGCGCTGTGTTTACTGCGGCACCATCCAGAAGAGCTTTATCATTACACTATTACCACAGCCCTGCCTGGCTCCCTGTCACCATGACAACCACTGCGTTAACCTCTGCTTTCAGGCATCAAGGACGCAGCTACGCCGAATACGGCTCCTACAGCCGGCTCTGACGCCTGAACATGATGAGCAAGACCACCCTCAAAGTGTGCTCAATCAATCTGATTGATTCATCAATGAAAACAATCTATTTTTTTTAAGTACAAAGGTGGATAACCTTGAGAAGTACATAAAAACAAAGGATTCTGCTTTTCATTCAAGGAGTTATGCTTTGTCAAATGCAGAGCAGGTAGATCAGCAGGATAAGGAGTCAGAGTACCAATATGTAGACCCGGGGTTTGATTCCTGGTCATGCTACCTCTGTGTATCTGTGGGCATTTCTGGCTGGAAATTGTAAAATCAGTTATTAAAGGACATACACACACACACACCACACACACACACACACACACAATATATATATATTATATATATATATATATATATATATATATATATATACACACACTCAACAAAAATATAAACGCAACACTTTTGGTTTTGCTCCCATTTTGTATGAGATGAACTTTTTCCACATACACAATATCACCATTTCCCTCAAATATTGTTCACAAACCAGTCTAAATCTGTGATAGTGAGCACTTCTCCTTTGCTGAGATAATCCATCCCACCTCACAGGTGTGCCATATCAAGATGCTGATTAGACACCAGATTAGTGCACAGGTGTGCCTTAGACTGTCCACAATAAAAGGCCACTCTGAAAGGTGCAGTTTTGTTTTATTGGGGGGGATACCAGTCAGTATCTGGTTGTGACCACCATTTGCCTCATGCAGTGCGACACATCTCCTTCGCATAGAGTTGATCAGGTTGTCAATTGTGGCCTGTGGAATGTTGGTCCACTCCTCTTCAATGGCTGTGCGAAGTTGCTGGATATTGGCAGGAACTGGTACACGCTGTCGTATACGCCGGTCCAGTGCATCCCAAACATGCTCAATGGGTGACATGTCCTGTGAGTATGCCGGCCATGCAAGAACTGGGACATTTTCAGCTTCCAAGAATTGTGTACAGATCCTTGCCGTGCATTATCCTGCTGCAACATGAGGTGATGTTCTTGGATGTATGGCACAACAATGGGCCTCAGGATCTCGTCACGGTATCTCTGTGCATTCAAAATGCCATCAATAAAATGCACCTGTGTTCTTCGTCCATAACAGACGCCTGCCCATACCATAACCCCACCGCCACCATGGGCCACTCGATCCACAACACTGACATCAGAAAACCGCTCACCCACACGACGCCACACACGCTGTCTGCCATCTGCCCTGAACACTGTGAACCGGGATTCATCCGTGAAGAGAAACACCTCTCCAAGTGCCAAACGCCAGCGAATGTGAGCATTTGCCCACTCAAGTCGGTTATGACGACGAACTGGAGTCAGGTCGAGACCCCGATGAGGACGACGAGCATGCAGATAAGCTTCCCTGAGACGGTTTCTGACAGTTTGTGCAGAAATTCTTTGGTTATGCAAACCGATTGTTTCAGCAGCTGTCCGAGTGGTGGTCTCAGACGATCTTGGAGGTGAACATGCTGGATGTGGAGGTCCTGGGCTGGTGTGGTTACACGTGGTCTGCGGTTGTGAGGCTGGTTGGATGTACTGCCAAATTCTCTGAAACGCCTTTGGAGACGGCTTATGGTAGAGAAATGAACATTCAATACACGAGCAACAGCTCTGGTTGACATTCCCTGCTGTCAGCATGCCAATTGCACGCTCCTTCAAATCTTGCGACATCTGTGGCATTGTGCTGTGTGATAAACTGCACCTTTCAGAGTGGCCCTTTTATTGTGGGCAGTCTAAGGCACACCTGTGCACTAATCATGGCGTTTAATCAGTATCTTGATATGGCACACCTGTGAGGTGGATGGATTATCTCAGCAAAGGAGAAGTGCTCACTATCACAGATTTAGACTGGTTTGTGAACAATATTTGAGGGAAATGGTGATATTGTGTATGTGGAAAAAGTTTTAGATCTTTGAGTTCATCTCATACACAATGGGAGCAAAACCAAAAGTGTTGCATTTATATTTTTGTTGAGTGTATGTATATACATGAGGTCTGTTCGAAAAGTATCGGACCTTTTTATTTTTTGCAAAAACCATATGGATTTGAATCACATGTGATTGCATCAGCCAAGCTTGAACCTTCGTGCGCATGCGTGAGTTTTTTCACGCCTTTTGGTTGCGTCATTCTCCTGTGAGCACGCTTTGTGGGAGGAGTGGTCCAGCCCCCTCGGCGGATTTTCATTGTCAGGAAAATGGCTGAGCGACTGCCGCTTTGCTGCATCAAATTTTTTCAGAAACTGTGAGAGACAGCCAGGTGGAAACTATTCGGAAAATTCAGATGGCTTTCGGTGAAGATCTTATGGGCATCACACAGATTAAGGAGCATTACAACCGGATTAAAGACGGCCCACAGCGGCTGAGGGCACGCCGCGCTTTAAGCGGCCGTCGACAGGCTGAAACGACCAGATCATTTCCAAAGTGAAGGCTGTGTTGATCCGGGACGTCGTCTGACTACCAGAGAAATGGCAAGAGAGGTGGACATAGCACTTTTTCGGCACATTACACTGTTACAGGAGATTTTGTAATGAAAGACGTGCGGCGGAATTCGTGCATCAGGACGGAGCCACATAATGGCGCAAAACAAAAAGCACCTCCGTGTTGGAAGTCTCACAGGACATGCCCAGCTCTTCCACCATTCGGAAGATTCAGACGGCTTTGGGTGGCTTTTCATTCGAGTGAGTATCCGAGAAATTGTCGAAGATCTGAGCATGTCACAACATGTCCTGTGAGACCAACACGAGGTGCTTCATTCCGCGCCATTAGCGGCTCTGTGGCGAATTCCTCCGCTCCTGTTTTCATGACAAAATCTCCTTTAACAGTGGAATGTGCCAGAAAAGTGCTGATGTCCACCTTTTCTGCCATTTCTCTAGTAGTCAGACGACGTCCCGGATCAAAAACAGCATTCAGTTTGGAAATGATCTGGTCGTTTCAGCCTGTCGATCGCCACTCGGAGCGCGGCGCGCCCTCCGCCATGTGCGCCGTCTTCTTTAACCGGCTGTAACACTCCTTAATCTGTGTGATGCCCATAAAACGTCTATGAAAGCCATCTGAATTTTCCGAATGGTGTCCACCTGGCTGTCTCTCACAGTTTCTGGAAAAATTTGATGCATTGCTGCTCCAGCCGTTCAGACATTTTCCTCACAATGAAAATCCGACGAGGGGGGCTGGACCAGTGCTCACTCAAAGCCTGCTCACAGGCGAATGACGCAACCGACAGGCGTGAAAAAACACACGCATGTCCACGAAGGTTCAAGCTTGGCTGATGCAATCACATGTGATTCAAATCCATAAGGTTATTGCAAAAAATAAAAAGGTCCGATACTTTTCTAACAGACCCTCATATATATATATATAATATATATATATATTATATCTATATATATATATATATATATATATATATATATATATATATATATATATATCTTCTGACCTTTTGTACTGCTGCCATACTGACAGTTACACACAAGGTTGCATGCATTATTTTGTTGCTATTTTGATCATATGGTAGATTTGTGTGATTCTTTCCTGAACAAAAATATTCTGATCATGATTTCTCACACACAAAACAATAGTCAAAGATGAATGATATTTCATGAAGCCAATATGGCAACCTGTATTACCTCGCTGAAAAGATCTATAGCATGAACACTTTAAATAATCTGATGGTGATATGTAATGAGTATTAATATGAGGAGCAGTGTAACATTCCTTCCCGGAGAGAAAAGCAATTTGCAACCAAGGTTTGACGGTGGAAGGTGGGTCTTGAATGAGGCATGAAATAAAGACATTTAAATGTCAATAAAACGCACTCTTCTTCTGAAGGGTCACCATCCAACAGCTTTTATATATATATATATATAATATACACACATACATGGAAGGCAACCGCAGCTACAGTATTCAGACTGCCCATCTTTTATTGGATGCAGTGCATACAATTAATACCAACAACTAGCTGAGATTAATGTTTATTCTCATAAATTGATTCATGTGGTGAAACATGAAAATAAATAATAAAATGCAACATAATGCAGCTTCGTTTGTGGTTCACCAGCCAACAATTACGGGACCCGAGAGAGGTCACATAACGTGATGTTTGTTTTTTCTGGCAGTGATCATTTGCGAGCACGTTTTTCTTTAATTGAGCCCTCGAATGAATAAAACGTGAGCACATTATAGGCATTACAGTTATACACATTACAGTTCATATTGGCAAGTGATGATAAATGTAGACAGCCATTTAAAGCCTGTTCACCATGTGGTGACGGTTTATAGCGGACTTCTACTCTGTGTAGCAGGGTCACTTGCAGTTAGTAGATTGAGATTTCAAACTATACTATAATCGTGCTCGTGTTTGCATGTGTCAAGACATATGAGTGCACGTTTTACAAATGTGGCCACATTAACTAGATCGTGCACACAATGTCTATAACAGTGTTCACTAAATTGTGCTCTCATTATACTAAATTCTTCCCTCATTTTAATAAATCGTGCCTTGTTTACTCACTCATGTGCTCATTTTAGAAACTTGTAATGAGCGCACCACTATAGTAAAAATGGGAACACACTATAGTAAATTGTGCACAAAATAAGTAAAACGAGAGCACTATTTAGTAAACGAGCACATGATTTAGTAAACAAGTGCACAATATAGTAAAATTATGCACACAGTATCATAAAACGAGAGCACAATTTCGTCTAAAACAAGACATGATTAGTAAACTGCACACACAATAAGTAAGTTGTGCACACAATATAGTAAAGTGAGAACACAATTTAGTAAAAACAAGCGCACAATATAATAAAATGAGGAAACAAGTTAGTAAAATAAGCACATGATTTAGTAAAACAAGTGCACTATATAGTAAGTTGTGCACACAATATAGTAAAATGAGAACAAATTTAGTAAAACAAGCACACAATATAGTAAAGTGTGCACGCAATATAGTAAAATGAGCACACAATATCGTTAAATTGCACACATATATAAATGGTAAATGTCTGCATTTATATAGCACTTTTCCATCTGCATCAGACGCTCAAAGCACTTTACAAGTATGCCCACATTCACCCCCGATGTCAGGGTGCTGCCATACAGGCGCTCACTGCACACGGGAGCAATAGGTGATTAAAGGCCTTGCCAAGGGGCCCTTAGTGATTTTCCAGTCAGGCGGGATTTGAACCATGATCCTCTGGACTCAAGCCCAACACACTAGACCATCAACTCCCCTAGTAAATAAGAGCACAATTAGTAAAATGAGCACACGATTTAGTTAAATGAGCACACAATATAGTAAACTACACACACAAATAGTAAAACAAGCACAAAAACATAGCAAATTGCCACACACTATGGCAAAACGAGTACACAATTTAGTAAACCGAGCGCACAATATTTTTAAATTGTGCACAAATATAGCTACAATTATTAGCACACAATGTTATAAACAAGTGCACCATTTCTCTCAACATGCAAAACATTTTGCGATGACACTTCTAGGGCTACGTAAACAATCAATTAGACAAATAGATACATTAATTGGATGTTAATGGGTTTAAATAAAGTTGAGGAAGATGTTGGCTCTGACCTGGAAACAGAAATCAAGACATCAGGTGTTTACAACTAATTAACTGTACTGATAAACATACAATTTAGTTCATTTTGATGAAAATAAGTGAAACGAAACCGGTCTGTCTCGGGTAAATTAACACTACAGTGTGTTGGATGAAGGGGGGTTCAAAAGAAATGCAATAAAGAATTCAGTGTGTTTTTATAAGATTAGAATGAGCATTTTCCTCTTAAAGGAGCGGGGCCCCCTCACAGTGGCGGCCATGTTGTTCCGCCATGTTGTTCCGCCATGTTGACACAGTAGACCAAAAGGAACTTACGCCACTAATAAGGCATAGCACAATGCAGCCAGGAAACTTCAGAAAAAAGAGAGAGGACTTAGGGTTGCTGCCCTATCACTGTCTCCTGGTTACTAGCGCAGGCTGCAAGTTGAAACCCTCTATTCTCTGAAACTGAGGATCATATCTATTGCTTTTCACAACGGAACGCAAGAGAGCAAGAATTCCTTTTGCAAAGAAGAGAAAAACCAAAAAGAGGAACCCAAATAATTGCCAGCAACAGAAGAATGCAAACTGAAACCTCACCACTAGACAGACATGGGGTCAAATACTTTGCATTGTATTTAAATACAACTACAAATACTTTAGATTTTCAAATTCCAAATACAAATACAAATACTTTGTACTTTTTCAAATACAAATACAAATACTTTATATTTGAGTATTTAAAATACAAATACAAAAATACTTTCTATGAACTATAAACAACAAATCAACACAAAACTGATAAACCGGTGACAATTTATTGTGAAAATAGCATGACCAAATACTATTGTTAAGTAAAGGATTGAATGTTTTATCACAAATTCACTATTATAATATCACAGGTAATAATCAAACTATCACAATATACATTCAACACGGTGTCACAGAGATTCCCAAGTTTGAAAAGTATTTGAAAAAGTATTTGGAAAAGTATTTGGAAATACTTGGATCGGCGATGTATTGAAATACAAATACAAATACTTTGAATTCAAAATCAGAAAATACAAATACAAATACTCCGAAAAATGTATTTAAGTATTTTCAAATACAAATACTTTTGTATTTGGCTCCATGTCTGCCACTAGATGACATTAAATCCTACACACTGTAGCTTTTAAATTAAATTTGAAGGTTGATATGCAATAAAGGCATGGATCAAAGATTTTTTTTTTAATTATCGTATAACAGATTTTTTTTTTCACATTTAGCTACTCAGTTGTCTTTAAAATCAGGCAGTTTTATGTTCAGCTACTTCATGTTAGGTTAGGTTTATTTTTTTTATTTTTTTTGTCTGTTAGTCGGATTAAATTTTCACCACAGATAGGTATCAGGCATGGAAGACTCTATTAAATTTTGGAGATGATCCGGATCCAGATCCGGATTCTGAATCAGGATTTCACTTTATATAGGCTTTTAAGGATTACATCGAAACTACTTCACAGATTCTCAGCAAATTTGCACCACAGATAGATATTAGGGCATGGAAGACTCCACTGAATTTGTAGGTGATCCGGATCTGGATTCTGGATCAGGATTTCAATTTTACACTCACTTTGCAGATTTTGAGGATTATGTCAAACTACTTAACAGATTTTCACCAAATTTCCACCACACATTGATGTTAGGCCTTGGAAGACTCCATAAAATTTTGAGGTGATCCGGATCAGATCCGGATTCTGAATCAGGATTTCACTTATATAGGCTTTTAAGGATTACGTCAAACTACTTCACAGATTCTCAACAAATTTGCATCACAGATAGATATTAGGGCATGGAAGACTCCACTGAATTTTGTAGGTGATACGGATCCAGATTCTGGATCAGGATTTAAATTTTTACACTTCACTTTGTTGGATTTTGAGGATTACGTCAAAACTACTTAACAGATTTCACCAAATTTCCACCCACACATTGATGTTAGGCCTGGAAGACTCCATTAAATTTTGGAGATGATCCGGATCTAGATCCGGATTCTGGATCAGGATTTCACTTTATATAGGCTTTTAAGGATTACGTCAAAACTACTTCACAGATTCTCAACAAATTTGCATCACAGATAGATATTAGGGCATGGAAGACTCCACTGAATTTTGTAGGTGATCCGGATCCGGATTCTGGATCAGGATTTAAATTTTTACACTTCACTTTGTTGGATTTTGAGGATTACGTCAAAACTACTTAACAGATTTTCACCAACTTCCACCACACATTGATGTTAGGCCTTGGAAGACTCCATTAAATTTTTGGAGATGATCCGGATCCAGATCCGGATTCTGGATCAGGATTTCACTTTATATAGGCTTTTAAGGATTACGTCAAAACTACTTCACAGATTCTCAACAAATTTGCATCACAGATAGATATTAGGGCATGGAAGACTCCACTGAATTTTGTTAGGTGATCCGGATCCGGATTCTGGATCAGGATTCAATTTTTACACTTCACTTTGTTGGATTTGGAGGATTACGTCAAAACTACTTAACAGATTTTCACCAACTTTCCACCACACATTGATGTTAGGCCTTGGAAGACTCCATTAAATTTTGGAGATGATCCGGATCTAGATCCGGATTCTGGATCAGGATATCACTTTATATAGGCTTTTAAGGATTACGTCAAAACTACTTCACAGATCTCAACAAATTTGCATCACAGATAGATATAGGGCATGGAAGACTCCACTGAATTTTGTAGGTGATCCGGATCCGGATTCTGGATCAGGATTTCAATTTTTACACTTCACTTTGTTGGATTTTGAGGATTACGTCAAAACTACTTAACAGATTTTCACCAAATTTCCACCACACATTGATGTTAGGCCTTGGAAGACTCCATTAAATTTTGGAGGTGATCTGGATCCAGATCTGGATTCTGGATCAGGATTTGACTTCATAAACTTTTAAGGATTACGTCCAAAACTACTTCATGGATACGACATCGCGATGTAAACCAACATCAGGAAGACACAATTTTGATTCAGCTTGTGAATTAAATATCAGATTGCAACATCTTGATCAGTCGTCCCATTCTGCATCAGTACACAATTATTGCATTGTGTTGTGGAATCCGGATCCAGGTAAAGTCCAGGTTACGATGTGAATCACATATCTTTTATCTTGAGTCCTTGTCAACCCTTTGCGTTACGTCAGAAATCTCAGATTGCTCTTGTTTTTTTGTTCAGTCATCTCACAATGAATGTGCATCATCTTAATCAAATTGGAACAACATTCATTTTTGATCACGTATAAAGTGAGTTCTTTGTCACTGTTTTTACCCAATAACTCCATAGCTTTCAGCCATAGAAAAGCACAAAAAAATATATTTTTGAAATCCTTCTAATCAAATTGTAAGCTATCGTTTTCAACCTGATGAGAACATTTTTTTTTTTTTTTTTAACTGCTACCTTCTTTGAATTTTCAGTTCTTCTTCAGTTGGGGTGGCATCACACTGTCCATTTTACACAATGTGGAGGTGATCGATCATCCGTGTACCGTTCGACTGCTACTAAATGCCTACTAAATGTATTTGGACACCCTACTAATTGTGGCAAACTGCTTTTTGCAGACTATATGAAGAGTTTAGATGTAAAATGTTAGTAGCCCAAAACCATACATTTTTAGTTGAGGCCAATATCATCAGTATGCAAAATGTGAACATACCATTTTCATTTTATTCATGTAAATCTGTGTAATTATAAAATAATAACATAATATAATAATATTATTAATATAATAATATAATAATAATTTAATGTAATTCACATTTACCCATTTGAGAAAAAAATGGACATATAACGCTATGCATCTAAACTCGTCATGTCATGAAGACACGTATGATGACGTAAGAGTTTTCGATTGTAGCCTTGGTATGTCCATTAAAGCAGACCCGGATTTTGCCCTTTCAAAATTTATTTTGGTAAAGCTCAAGGTCAAGGACTTTGATTTTCAATTTGATTTGGACCAAATGTGGCATGCAGGTGGATTCTAGCATTAACCCTGGCCAACTGGACAAAGTTCAAAGTCATTGGGGTCAAATGTTAGATTGCCATAGTCCTTAGTGTCTTCATGCTCAGGGGTACTATTATCACTGCAAAAACTGATATCTAAGAAAGTAAAAAAAAAAAAAAAAAAAAGATTCGACTTATTTTTTGTCTAAATAGAACAATAATCTTATCAAGCATTTTTTTACATAAGAAAAAAAGTCTTATTTTGGGAAAATGTATCTCACTTTTTCTAATACGTTTTTCCAGCTAATATCAAGCTGAATTTAACCAGTAACAATGAAGGTAATGGATTTCAAATCATCCAAGCAAAAGAACAAGTCTATTTTCCTTATTTAAAGACAGAGGCTAATCTTAAAATAAGAATTCTGTCTAGTTTTAAAGCACATTTTGATTATCAGTGACTAGACATTTAGCTAGTTGGAGAATTCTAACCAAGTAAATTTTTCTTTTTGCTTAATACAAGACAATTTTTGCTAGATTTTGGATTATTTGTCTTATTTTGAGAGGGACCGTTTTTGCAGTGATCTACTCAAATAAATCACGTAACTCAATAATACAACAGAAGTAAAAAAAAAAAATGAATGCAATGAATATTGAAACTAAATTGATTTTAAAGCTGATAGAAAGCAAATGAAGCCAGAAAATCTCCAAATCGATGAGCTGTCAGAGCAAAATATTGGGATTTTCATTCATGTGTTTTTCAGTAAAAGAAATTAATATAACAACTGATTAATCTAGTCATCGAGTCAGTGATGTCTCACTATTTCCAACAAATATTTCAACTTCGTCTTTGTGATGCAATAATACAAGGGACGGTTTGGTTGAAATGTCTTTCTCATTTCCTAATTTCAAAGAGAGGTTTAACTACAGGCAGATAATAAGCAGATCGTTTGCTTCTTGTTGCAGCCAATCGACAACCGCTGCCCTGCCGAGTCTGAGCCGGGACAGACCGCTGCACCAAAAAGCCTGTGTGCCCCTGTTAAGGGTCACCTGGCATTGCAGACCCAATGGTCCACCCCTAAAATTGTCCCGCCCTGCCTCCACTGCACATACTTCATTCAGAGCTCTGAGACAGACTCTCTTCATCCAAAGCGATCAAATGGATTAATGGGATTATTAACCATCAGATGACAAGGTAAATCACTCTAAAGTCAGTTTTAAGCAGGAACAAGGCTGCTTTAAGCAGAAACGAGGCAATACTTGATGCCGCTTTGAAATGACCGACGCAGCGAAAGCATCAGCTAGCAGCTCGTGTAGCTGCAGCGCTCTGATCGTTTCCTCTGTCTTTTATGATGAAATAATGCTGAATTTATTTGGAACTGATTGTTGTACAAAAGCTTCAGATATCTGTCGCTGAGATAGATGATGACTGGAGTGCAGTTTGAAGCAGAAACGAAGTGATAATCTGTGAATCGCGGCTAATGGCGCATGTGCAGTGAAGGCAGGGTGGACCGATTTTTGGGGGGGACCGTTCGGTCTGTGACACCGGCACGGGACACTGGGGGACAGCGGAGAATGACAAAGGTGAGGATTGTTTATAAACGATAGAATTATCTTCTTCTCTCTAATTATTCTGCACATTTTGTTACAGATTGATATCTGTTTCAGTCACTCCTGTCAAATGTTCCCGGAGACAAAAACAATCCTGCATGGACGAGTGCACGTGTCTCAGCTGCTTTGTATTCACTCCAGATTACTGCAGCACACTATAAGCATTTGTTCCTTGTGACGCAGCCCCCTCTTCCTAGGCTGAGCTCCCTTCCCTCTTTATATATATATATATATATATATATATATATATATACACACAAAGTCCATTAGCTTACACAACTACTTGGATAGTTGCCAAAGCAGTGGGCGGGGACATTCTTTGTACAATATGTGTTGTGGGGCCACTGAAGAGGAGGTACTGCTGGCCCACCACCACCAGAGGGCACCCTGCCTGGAGTGCGGGCTCCAGGCACCAGAGGGCGCTGCCGCCTCACAGGAGCAGCCGGGGTGACAGCTGACACTCATCACCTATGACAGCTGTCACCACTCATCTGATCAGCATCGGTATATCAGCAAGACGTCATCTCACCTCTTTGCCGAGATATCGTTCTACCTGGAAGGTAACGTACCTCAGCTGACTGTTTGACAGTATTCTTTGTGACTTTGTGCGTTGTATTGTGGACTACTTTTCCAACGAGAGGTGGAGGTAGCTTTCCTGCTGTACGGATTCCTGGGTGCAAACGTGCCCTCATTTAATTGCTTTTGTTCCTCGCCAGCAGTACCAGGTCCGACACGCGGAGGCAGTGGCCACCTAGGAGTTCGGGGACTTGGCGGCTCCAGTATTCCCGGGGTCTGGTGGCGGAGGAAATCATGTGGTTCCGGTTTCTGCTTTGGACAGGCGTCTCCTATCTTCGAGCCTGCCCACACGACACCTTTGTGAGTTGACTCTTGTCTATTGTTGTAATCTGTTGTAGTTGTTTGTGCACATTCACAACAGTAAAGTGTTGGTATTTGACCTACTCCATTTCTGTTCATTTGCGCCCCCTGTTGTGGGTCCGTGTACCTACACTTTCCCAACAGGATATCTCGGCCACCGTCATGGGATCCCGAGGGGCATCAACCGGCTGTTGAACGGCCAATGAAGAACGGGCGCACAGGCGTCCGCAGGAGGAATGATCGGTGAGTTGCAGCGGATCCTCACCGCTTTCACGGCTCGGTTGGATTTAATGACCGAGCAGAACGTCCTCCTTAACCGCAGGGTGGAGGCTCTCGCCGCGCAGGTGGAAGCGCGCCCTCAGGGCGCTGCTGCGGCTCTCCCTCCTGTCGACCCTGTGCGTAACAGTGACGTTCCACAGGTCGTTCAACGACCCCTCCCACCTTCCCCGGAAGCATACATAAGCCCTCCAGAGCCGTACGGAGGTTGTGTGGAGACGTGCGCGGACTTCCTTATGCAGTGTTCGCTCGTCTTCGCACAACGTCCTGTCATGTACGCAACTGATGCCAGCAAGATAGCTTATGTAATAAACCTGCTTCGCGGTGAGGCATGCGCTTGGGCTACAGCGCTCTGGGAGCAGAATTCACGGCTCCTTCAGACATATGATGGGTTTGTGAGGGAGTTCAGAACAGTGTTTGATCACCCAAATAGAGGAGAGACCGCTTCAGCCGTGCTGCTGTCAATGAGACAGGGGCGCCGGAGCGCAGCTGCCTATGCAGTCGACTTCCGCATCGCGGCTGCGAGGTCCGGCTGGAATAGCACTGCCCTCCGCGCCGCCTTTGTAAACGGACTGTTGTTGGTCCTAAAGGAGCACCTGGTGGCTAAGGACGAACCGCGGGATTTAGATGGGCTTATTGATCTTGTTATACGATTAGACAATCGGTTAGAAGAACGCCGTCGGGAACGAGACGAAGGGCGTGGCCGGGCACGCGCCGTCCCTCTCCCTTCCGGTTCCGACCGCGTTCCACCCTCCCCACGCTCCACGGCCCCTACGCTCCGTGTGGTTACAGCTCCCCCTGCTGACGAAGCTATGGACACGAGCAGGGCCACATTTAGGGCACCAGATAGACAGAGGAGGCTGGCCCGCGGAGCGTGTTTTGTTTGTGGCTAGATAGAGCATCAGGTAAGAGACTGCCCCGAGCGGTTAAACACCAATGCCCGCCCCTAGAAACTGGGCTAGGGGTGGGCCGAGACATTCACGTGGGACACACCCACATTGCCACACGACTCCCAGTTACAATGCTTTATGAGGATTTAACCCTGAAGGCCCCAGCACTGGTGGACACGGGCTCTGAAGGGAATCTGTTAGACAGCAGATGGGCCAGGGAGATAGGGCTCCCTCTGGTGGCGCTTACCTCGCCTGTGCAGGTGCGGGCACTAGATGGCTCCCTACTCCCTCCAATCACACATAAGACACCACCAGTAACTCTGGTGGTGTCAGGAAATCACCGGGAGGAGATCGAGTTTTTTGTGACTCCTGCTACCTCCCGTGTGATTTTAGGGTTCCCCTGGATGTTAAAACACAATCCCCGGATCGATTGGCCGTCCGGGGTAGTGGTGCAGTGGAGCGAGACCTGCCATCGGGTATGCTTAGGTTCCTCGGTTCCTCCCGGTTCCCAGGCTAAGGAGGAGGTCTGAGTCCCGCCCAATCTAGGGACGGTGCCGGTGGAGTACCACGACCTTGTGGATGTGTTCAGTAAGGATCTGGCTCTCACCCTTCCCCCCCACCGTCCGTACGATTGTGCCATTGATTTGGTTCCAGGCGTTGAGTTCCCGTTCCAGCAGGCTGTACAACCTCTCACGACCTGAGCGCGAATCAATGGAGACCTACATCCGGGACTCTTTAGCTGCCGGGTTGATCCGGAATTCCACTTCCCCAATGGGTGCAGGTTTCTTTTTTGTGGGGAAAAAGGATGGCGGACTACGTCCATGCATTGATTACAGGGGGCTGAACGAAATCACGGTTCGTAACCGATACCCATTGCCCTTGTTGGATTCAGTGTTCACGCCCCTGCATGGAGCCCAAATGTTCACCAAGCTCGATCTCAGGAATGCGTATCACCTGGTTCGGATCCGGAAGGGAGACGAGTGGAAGACGGCATTTAACACCCCGTTAGGTCACTTTGAGTACCTGGTCATGCCGTTCGGTCTTACAAACGCCCCCGCAACGTTCCAAGCATTGGTTAATGATGTCTTGCGGGATTTCCTGCACCGATTCGTCTTTGTATATCTGGATGACATACTCATGTTTTCTCCGGATCCTGAGACCCATGTCCGGCATGTACGTCAGGTCCTGCAGCGGTTATTAGAGAACCGACTGTTTATGAAGGGCGAGAAGTGCGAGTTTCACCGCACTTCTTTGTCCTTCCTGGGGTTTATCATCTCCCCTAACTCCGTCGCTCCTGATCCGGCCAAGGTCGCGGCGGTGAGAGACTGGCCCCAACCCACCAGCCGTAGGAAGCTGCAACAGTTCCTCGGCTTTGCTCATTTTTACAGGAGGTTCATTAAGGGGTACAATCAGGTAGTTAGCCCCCTGACAGCCCTGACCTCACCAAAAGTCCCCTTCACCTGGTCGGATCGTTGCGATGCCGCATTCAAGGAGTTGAAACGGCGCTTCTCGTCTGCACCCGTTCTGGTGCAGCCCGATCCTAGTCGCCAGTTAGTGGTTGAAGTGGACGCCTCGGACTCAGGGATAGGAGCTGTGCTTTCCCAGAGCGGGAAGACCGATAAGGTCCTTCACCGTGTGCCTATTTTTCCCGCAGGTTGACCCCGGCCGAACGAAACTATGACGTCGGCAATCGAGAACTCCTTGCGGTGAAAGAGGCTCTTGAAGAGTGGAGACATCTGTTGGAGGGAACGTCCGTGCCATTCACGGTTTTCACTGACCACCGGAACCTGGAGTATATTCAGGACCGCCAAGCGGCTGAACCCCAGGCAAGCCCGCTGGTCACTGTTCTTCGGCCGTTTGACTTCCGGATCACCTACCGTCCCGGGACCAAAACCAGAGATCAGATGCCTTGTCCCGGGTACATGAAGAAGAAGTCAAAGCAGAGTTGTCGGATCCACCGGAACCCATCATCCCGGAGTCCACTATCGTGGCCACCCTTACCTGGGACGTAGAGAGAACCGTCCGGGAGGCCCTGGCACGAAGCCCGGACCCCGGAACTGGGCCGAAGAACAGACTCTACGTCCCACAAGAAGCTAGGGCTGCAGTCCTGGACTTCTGTCACAGCTCTAAGCTCTCCTGTCATCCAGGGGTGCGAAGAACCGTGGCAGTTGTCCGGCAGCGCTTCTGGTGGGCGTACCTAGAGGCCGACGTCCGGGATTATATCCAGGCCTGCACCACCTGCGCCAGGGGCAAGGCTGATTATCGCAGGGCTTCGGGACTGCTCCAGCCGCTGCCCGTGCCCCATCACCCCTGGTCCCACATCGGCCTGGATTTTGTCACGGGCCTCCCGCCGTCCAGGGCAACACCACCATCCTCACGATAGTAGAGACCGATTCTCCAAGGCGGCCCACTTCATGGCCCTCCCGAAGCTCCCGACGGCCCAGGAGACAGCGGACCTCCTGGTCCACCACGTCGTCCGGCTGCATGGGATCCCAACAGACATCGCCTCCGATCGCGGTCCCCAGTTCTCCTCGCAAGTCTGGAGGAGCTTCTGCGGGAACTGGGGGCCACGGGTGAGTCTCTCATCCGGGTATCATCCCCAGACCAACGGGCAAGCAGAACGGGCCAATCAGGAGGTGGAGCAGGCCCTGCGTTGCGTGACAGCCGCGCACCTGGCGGCTGGAGTACCCAATCTGGCCTGGATCAAGTATGGCCCATAACAGCCAGGTGTCGTCAGCCACCGGCCTCTCCCCTTTCGAGGATGTGTCTGGGGTACCAACCTCCTTTGTTTCCGGTGGTTGAGGGAGAGGTCGGTGTGCCCTCGGTCCAGGCCCACCTACGGAAGTGCCGTCGGGTGTGGCGTGCCGCCCATTCTGCCTGCTGAGGGCCCGGATGACGACGAAGGCCCATGCAGACCGTCGGCGGACCCGGCCCCTACGTACCGGCCAGGGCAGGCAGTGTGGTTGTCTACTAAGGACATTCCCCTTCAAGTGGACTCCCCTAACTGCAGGACCGGTATATCGGTCCGTTTAAGATCATCAAGGTACTCAGTCCAGCCGCAGTGAGGCTTCAGCTTCCGGCCTCACTGCGGATCCATCCCAGTTTTCCACGTGTCCCGGATAAGCCCATCACACCTCACCCCTCTTACTCCCGGTCGGCACCACCCTCCTGCCCGGATCATCGATGGCGAGCGGCTTGGACTGTGACGCCGGCTTTAGATGTCCGTTAGGATGGGCGGGGACTTCCGTATTTGGTGGACTGGGAGGGGTACCGGACCTGAAGAAGGCTCCCTGGGTGAAGAGGAAGCTTCATCCTGGACCCGGCCCTCCTGGCCGATTTCTACCGCCGCCACCCGGACAAGCCTGGTCGGGCGCACAGGAGGTGCACGTTGAGGGGGGGGTCCTGTGTGTGGGCCGCTGAAGAGGGGTACGCTGGCCCACCACCACCAGAGGGCACCCTGCCGGAGTGCGGGCTCCAGGCACCAGAGGGCGCTGCCGCCTCACAGGAGCAGCCGGGGTGACAGCTGACACTCATCACCTATGACAGCTGTCACCATCATCTGATCAGCATCGGTATATCAGCAAGACGTCATCTCCACCTCTTTGCCGAGATATCGTTCTACCTGGAAGGTAACGTACCTCAGCTGACTGTTTGACAGTATTCTTTTGTGACTTTGTGCGTTGTATTGTGGACTACTTTTCC
The DNA here is from genome assembly GCF_902500255.1 of Thalassophryne amazonica. Lineage (NCBI taxonomy): Eukaryota > Metazoa > Chordata > Actinopteri > Batrachoidiformes > Batrachoididae > Thalassophryne > Thalassophryne amazonica. The sequence continues at coordinate 53,250,025 of NC_047120.1, read as the reverse complement.
AACGAGAGGTGGAGGGTAGCTTTCCTGCCGTACGGATTCCTGGGTGCAAACGCGCCCTCATTTAATTGCTTTTTGTTCCTCGCCAGCAGTACCAGGTCCGACACGCGGAGGCAGTGGCCACCTGGGAGTTCGGGACTTGGCGGCTCCAGTATTCCCGGGGTCTGGTGGCGGAGGAAATCGTGTGGTTCCGGTTCTGCTTTGGACAAGCGTCTCCTATCTTCGAGCCTGCCCACACGACACCTTTGTGAATTGACTCTTGTCTATTGTTGTAATCTGTTGTATTTGTTGTGCACATTCACAACAGTAAAGTGTTGTTATTTGACCTACTCCATTGTCCGTTCATTTGCGCCCCCTGTTGTGGGTCCGTGTACCTACACTTTCCCAACAATATGTTTAGCATGAAAACTGGCTAGTGTCTACATAATATAAAACTAATGTGCTAATGTTAAAAGGAAAACTAGCTTGTGTCATATAACATAATAGGCTCTTGCTTGCTGTACTGGTGGTTGGCTCTCACTGCGGTATTGTATCACTTCCTGTTCCGGAGCACAGCGGTGTTTGCTGTATCTGTTAGCTGTTTAATCTGCGCAGTTAGATTGATCTAGTTAACTAGATAACGATTTGTTTCACAGGTAATCTTCACGTGCCTTAACTAAAGCACTCCTTCTGCTGAATCACCTCTAAAATTATTTACACATTATCACTTTGCGTGTTTTTAGGAATCCGCTATCTTAGCGCAGCTACTAGCTCTTAACCGGTTTAGCATGGTGGCTTCTCCTGTCTCTCCTGCACTTTTCTGATCTGGGTGTGAAATGTTTAGTTATTCCTTGGCCTCCTTAGCAGTAATGGTACTTGTAATAAGTGTAGCCTTATTCATAGCTTTGGAGGCCAGGCTGGGCGAATTGGAGACTCGGCTCCGCACCGTGGAAAATTCTACAGCTAGCCAGGCCCCTGTAGTCGGTGCGGACCAACGTAGCTTAGCCGCCCTTAGTTCCCCTCTGGCAGATCCTGAGCAGCCGGGAAAGCAGGCCGACTGGGTGACTGTGAGGAGGAAGCGTAGCCCTAAACAGAAGCCCCGTGTACACCGCCAACCCCATTCACATTTCTAACCATTTTTCCCCACTCGGCGACACACCCGCTGAGGATCAAACTCTGGTTATTGGCGACTCTGTTTTGAGAAATGTGAAGTTAGCGACACCAACAACCATAGTCAATTGTCTTCCGGGGGCCAGAGCAGGCGACATTGAAGGAAATTTGAAACTGCTGGCTAAGGCTAAGCGTAAATTTGGTAAGATTGTAAGTCACGTCGGCAGTAATGACACCCGGTTATGCCAATCGGAGGTCACTAAAATTAACAATGAATCGGTGTGTAACTTTGCAAAAACAATGTCGGACTCTGTAGTTTTCTCTGGGCCCCTCCCCAATCGGACCGGGAGTGACATGTTTAGCCGCATGTTCTCTTTGAATTGCTGGCTGTCTGAGTGGTGTCCAAAAAATGAGGTGGGCTTCATAGATAATTGGCAAAGCTTCTGGGGAAAACCTGGTCTTGTTAGGAGAGACGGCATCCATCCCACTTTGGCTGGAGCAGCCCTCATTTCTAGAAATCTGGCCAATTTTCTTAAATCCTCCAAACCGTCACTATCCAGGGTTGGGACCAGGATGCAGAGTTGTAGTCTTACACACCTCTCTGCAGCTTCTCTCCCCCTGCCATCCCCTCATTACCCCATCCCCGTAGAGACGGTGTCTGCTCCCAGACCACCAATAACCAGCAAAAATCTATTTAAGCATAAAAATTCAAAAAGAAAACATAATATGGCACCTTCAACTGCACCACAGACTAAAACAGTTAAATGTGGTCTATTAAACATTAGGTCTCTCTCTTCTAAGTCCCTGTTGGTAAATGATATAATAATTGATCAACATATGATTTATTCTGCCTTACAGAAACCTGGTTACAGCAGGATGAATATGTTAGTTTAAAGAGTCAAACACCCCCGAGTCACACTAACTGTCAGAATGCTCGTAGCACGGGCCGAGGCGGAGGATTAGCAGCAATCTTACATTCCAGCTTATAATTAATCAAAACCCAGACAGAGCTTTAATTCATTTGAAAGCTTGACTCTTAGTCTTGTCCATCCAAATTGGAAGTCCCAAAAACCAGTTTTATTTGTATTATCTATCGTCCACCTGGTCGTTACTGTGAGTTTCTCTGTGAATTTTCAGACCTTTTGTCTGACTTAGTGCTTAGCTCAGATAAGATAATTATAATGGGCGATTTTTAACATACACACAGATGCTGAGAATGACAGCCTCAACACTGCATTTAATCTATTATTAGACTCTATTGGCTTTTGCTCAAAATGTAAATGAGTCCACCACCACTTTAATCATATCTTAGATCTTGTTCTGACTTATGGTATGGAAATAGAAGACTTAACAGTATTCCCTGAAAACTCCCTTCTGTCTGATCATTTCTTAATAACATTTACATTTACTCTGATGGACTACCCAGGCAGTGGGGGAATAACTTTCATTAACACTAGAAGTCTTTCAGGAAAGCGCTGTAACTAGGTTTTAAGGATATGATTCCTTCTTTATGTTCTCTAATGCCATATACCAACACAGTGCAGAGTAGCTACCTAAACTCTGGTAAGTGAGATAGAGTATCTCGTCACTAGTTTTACATCCTCATTGAAGACAACTTTGGATGCTGTAGCTCCTCTGAAAAAGGAGCTTTAAATCAGAAGTGGCCTGACTCCGTGGTATAACTCACAAACTCGTAGCTTAAGCAGAATAACCGTAAGTTGGAGAGGAAATGAGTCTCACTAATTTAGAAGATCTTCACTTAGCCTGGAAAAAGAGTCTGTTGCTCTATAAAAAAGCCCTCACGTAAAGCTAGGACATCTTTCTATCATCATAATTGACGAAAATAAGAACAACCCCAGGTTTCTTTTCAGCACTGTAGCAGGCTGACAAAGAGTCAGAGCTCTATTGAGCTGCGTATTCCATTAACTTTAACTAGTAATGACTCATGACTTTCTTTGCTAACAAAATTTTAACTATTAGAGAAAAAATTACTCATAACCATCCCAAAGACGTATCGTTATCTTTGGCTGCTTTCAGTGATGCTGGTATTTGGTTAGACTCTTTCTCTCCGATTGTTTCTGTCTGAGTTATTTTCATTAGTTACTTCATCCAAACCATCAACCATGTCTATTAGACCCCATTCCTACCCGGCTGCTCCAGGAAGCCCTACCATTATTTAATGCTTCGATGTTAAATATGATCAATCTATCTTTGTTAGTTGGCTATGTACCACAGGTTTTTAATGGTGGCAGTAATTAAACCATTACTTAAAAGCCATCACTTGACCCAGCTATCTTAGCTAATTATAGGCCAATCTCCAACCTTCCTTTTTCTCTCAAAAATTCTTGAAAGGGTAGTTGTAAAACAGCTAACTGATCATCTGCAGAGGAATGGTCTATTTGAAGAGTTTCAGTCAGGTTTTAGAATTCATCATAGTACAGAAACAGCATTAGTGAAGGTTACAATGATCTTCTTATGGCCTCGGACCGTGGACTCACTCTCTGTGCTTGTTCTGTTAGACCTCAGTGCTGCTTTTGATACTGTTGACCATAAAATTTTATTACAGAGATTAGAGCATGCCATAGGTATTAAAGGCACTGCGCTGCGGTGGTTTGAATCATATTTGTCTAATAGATTACAATTTGTTCATGTAAATGGGGAATCTTCTTCACAGACTAAGTTAATTATGGAGTTCCACAAGGTTCTGTGCTAGGACCAATTTTTATTCACTTTATACATGCTTCCCTTAGGCAGTATTATTAGACGGTATTGCTTAAATTTTCATTGTTACGCAGATGATACCCAGCTTTATCTATCCATGAAGCCAGAGGAACACACACCAATTAGCTAAACTGCAGGATTGTCTTACAGACATAAAGACATGGATGACCTCTAATTTCCTGCTTTTAAACTCAGATAAAACTGAAGTTATTGTACTTGGCCCCACAAATCTTAGAAACATGGTGTCTAACCAGATCCTTACTCTGGATGGCATTACCCTGACCTCTAGTAATACTGTGAGAAATCTTGGAGTCATTTTTGATCAGGATTATGTCATTCAAAGCGCATATTAAACAAATATGTAGGACTGCTTTTTTGCATTTACGCAATATCTCTAAAATTAGAAAGGTCTTGTCTCAGAGTGATGCTGAAAAACTAATTCATGCATTTATTTCCTCTAGGCTGGACTATTGTAATTCATTATTATCAGGTTGTCCTAAACGTCCCTAAAAGCCTTCAGTTAATTCAAAATGCTGCAGCTAGAGTACTGACGGGGACTAGAAGGAGAGAGCATATCTCACCCATATTGGCCTCTCTTCATTGGCTTCCTGTTAATTCTAGAATAGTAATTTAAAATTCTTCTTCTTACTTATAAGGTTTGAATAATCAGTCCCATCTTATCTTAGGGACCCTCGTAGTACATATCACCCCAATAGAGCGCTTCGCTCTCAGAATGCAGGCTTACTTGTAGTTCCTAGGGTTTGTAAGAGGAGAATGGGAGGCAGAGCTTCAGCTTTCAGGCTCCTCTCCTGTGGAACCAGCTCCCAATCAGTCAGGGAGACAGACACCTTCTCTACTTTTAAGATTAGGCTTAAAACTTTCCTTTTTGCTAAAGCTTATAGTTAGGGCGGATCAGGTGACCCTGAAACCATCCCTTAGTTATGCTGCTATAGACGTTAGACTGCTGGGGGGTTCCCATGATGCATGTTTCTTTCTCTTTTTGCTCTGTATGCACCCTCTGCATTAATTCATTAGTGACGATCTCGCTCCCCTCCAACAGCAGGTCTTTTTCCTGGTTCTCTCCCTCAGCCCCAACCAGTCCCAGCAGAAGACTGCCCCTCCCTGAGCCTGGTTCTGCTGGAGGTTTCTTCCTGTTTAAAGGGAGTTTTTCCTTCCCACTGTAGCCAAGTGCTTGCTCACAGGGGGTTGTTTTGGCCGTGGGGGTTTTACATAATTATTGTATGGCCTTGCCTTACAATATAAAGCGCCTTGGGGCAACTGTTTGTTGTGATTTGGCGCTATATAAAAAAAATTGATTGATTGATTGATAATACTAATAGGGGTAACATTAGCATCAAAACTCGCTTAGGTCACATAAAGCAATGCTAACATGTGTCACATGATGTGAAATTAATGGACTAATGTTAGCACAAAAACTGGCTAATGTCATATGACATAATACTAACAGGGTAACTTTAACATCAAAACTCACTTAGGTCACATTACACAATGCTACAGTGTCACATAATATAAACTAATGCGTTAATGTTAAAAGGAAAAGTGGGTTGTGTCATATAACATAATACTAATAGGGTAACATTAGCATCAAAACTCGCTTAGGTCACATAAAGCAATGTTAACCTGTGTCACATAATGTGAAACTAATGGGCCAAAGTTAGCATGAAAACTGGCTAGTGTCACCTAACACAATACTAACAGGGTAACAATAGCATCAAAACTTGCTTATGTTAGATAATATCTGTGCTAATTCTTATTTATGTTAGCTATCAACTATTTGTGTTATTTGTTTGGAAGTTCATAAAAATATATGTTAAGTTTTACTTCATCATGTGTCCCAGTTTCAGACACAGGGAGATCTCCACCTGTTGGTGAGAGCCAGTAACATTAGAAATGTGAGACTAAACCACACCCATGTTAACACCCTAGTAAGTCCCTTCGGCTGCTCCTTGTTTGCACTCGGGGTCGCCACAGCAAATCCAAGGTGGATCTGCATGTTGATTTGGCACAGGTTTTACGCCGGATGCCTTCCTGACGCAACTCCACATTACATGGAGAAATGTGGCCACACCCACAACGTATAAAAAGTGTTGTATGACTCCATTTTAGGGGCCTTTCACAAGATGGACACTGTTTGTGAGGGTCCCAGGCCTGGTTTCTAACGTGACCTGAATAAACTCAAAATGAGGAATACAATGTTTTGGTTTTTTGGTAAGGGGCAGAATCTTACATAAAAGAACCAGGTAGAAATAACACTTAGGTCGCATAATGCAATGCTAATGGGTATCACATAATGTGAAATTAAGGGCTAATATTAGCATGAAACTGGCTAGCGTCATACAATATAAAGCTAACTGCTGATGTTATCATAAAATGGCTAGCGTCATATAACATAATACTAACAGGGTTAACATTAACATCAAAACTTGCTTTGGTCAAATAACACAATGCTAACAGGTGCCACCCAATGTGAAACTAATGGGCTAATGTTAGCATGAAACTGGCTATTGTCAAAAACATAACACTAATGCTGATGTTAGTATGAAACTGGCTAGCATCACATAGCGCAATGCTAACAAACAGATAGGATAAGGAGCTCTGTGTGTTTAAAATGTACTTCAAGTTACTAAGAGTTGCAGTCATGCTTCGAAAACAATTTATTAACATGTTTTTATATTTGTGGCAGTTGCCACTGGCTGGGATTTTTCTTTTTTGGCATCACAAAAAGGTTTAATAAACAGAGTGTTAAAAAAGAAATTCTTATGGGCCTTTCACACTGAACACGTAGGAAGCGTCAAATGCATTCAAAATCGGTCTAAAAAGCATTATTTCCAATGAGACGCGTTGCTTTTTAGATGCATCAGAAGCGTCGCGTCAAAAGCCAAGCTAAAGCGATGCTTCTGACAGGGGCGTGCATTGCCGCTTGTCGGCAGGCTGACGTGGTCAAAGTTCAACCCAATCCAACTTTCGACGCTCTGAGCTGTGACGTACCTTCGCACTGTCCAATAGGAACGACGCGTCGGGCCAAAACACGGAAGAGTGGCAGAAAACCACTGATCTGTACAAAACATTAACGTTGTGACAGGACTGCTCATTTATAGAGCAGTTTCTGAAGAAAAATCCTTGGAAATGTTTTTTTGTTGTTGTTTGTTACCTCAAAATTTCTGATTACTGTTAAAAAAAAAGTTTAGAACACTTGTAATTAAAATAGCTAAAAAATCAATAAATGGTTCTTTAGAAACCGTTTCATCTGTAAATTTAAAACCACCTGTTATTTCAGATTAGATCATTTCTTGTTTAACATAAGGAACCTCCAGACATTATTTTTAGACAAATAAATAACATGGAAATTTGTAGTTCTGGTAGATTATTTATGAGGTCTGTTAGAAAAGTATCCGACCTTATTTTTTTCAAAAACCATATGGATTTGAATCACGTGTGATTACATCAGACATGCTTGAACCCTCGTGGGCATGCGAGAGTTTTTTCACGCCTGTCAGTTACGTCATTCGCCTGTGGGCAGTCTTGAGTGAGGAGTCGCCCACCCTCTCGTCGATTTTTTCATTGTTTAGGAATGGCTCAGAGGACTGCTGCTTTGTTTGATAAAATTTTTTTCAAAACTGTAAGGCACAAACTGAGTGGACACCATTTCGATAAATTCAGCTGGTTTTCAGTAAAACTTTTAACGGCTGATGAGAGATTTGGTCTGGTAGTGTCGCCGTAAGGACGGCCCACGGTGCTGACCTTCGAGGCGGCAGCGTCTCGCCGTTTCAAGTTGAAAACTTCCACATTTCAGGCTCTGTTGACCCAGTAAGTCGTCAGAGAACAGAGAACTTTCAGAAGAAGTCGGCATGAGGAGTTTATTCGGACATTCCATTGTTAACGGACATTTTGTAATGAAAGAAACGTGCGGGCAGAGTCGCATGTCGGGCCGGATCCGACCGCGGGGGGTCGCGACAGGAAAAACACCTCCGTTGGAAACCTTAACGGGCAAGTTGGAACATGCCAAGCTGTTTAAACAATTTCTCAGTTACTCACTTGTTGAAAGCCATCAAAAGCCGCCTGAATTTTACAAATGGTTTTCAACCCGGAGGTGTTTTCCTGTCGAGGCGCACACAGATTCACCGAGTCGTCTTGGCGAATTTGCCGTGCGCACGTTCTTTCATTACAAAATGTCCTTAAACAGTGGAATGTTCTCATGCCGGCCTCTTCTGAATCTTCTCTGTTCTCTCACGGCATCCTGGGTGAATTAAGCCTTAAATTAGGATGTTTTCAGGTCGAAACAGGTCGAAACAGGCGACGACGGCGCCTGGAAGCACTGCGCGACGTCCCCGCTCTGTGGGAAGTCCTTTACAGCGACAGAACACCCCATAATCTCTCATCAGCCATTAAACCTTTCACCGAAAACCAGCTTAATTTCTCGAATAGTGTCCACACGGATATACCTCAAGGTCCAGTAAAATTTTGATAAAGCAACGCGCGCCGTCTCGAAGCAGCGTGTGAAACAAAGGAATTCAGCCGAGAGGGCGGGACCACATCTCACTCAAGGCCTGCCCACAGGGAAATGACGTCACCGACACGCGTGAAAAACTCCGCTATGCGCACGAGGGTTCAAGCATGTTGGTGTAATCGCCTGTCAATCAAATCCATATAGTTAAAAAAAATAAAAGTGTCGGTTTCTTATCTAATACACCCCGTATATCTCATTTCAACTGGAAAAACAGACACTAAATAAATACAAATGTTTATTATAAATGCAAAAGGAAATAATTTAACAATGACTGCAGTGTGATTGTAAAGTAGGATTTCTGTGACATAAACCTCATGATGAATTTTTTTTTTAATGGTGCATTTCAACTTGTAATTTTATCAAATATGTAATGCCTTTCATGTTGTTATCAGGACAGAGTTATTTCTAAAATATGAATTTGAGCACAATAAGTGGAGTGCTTCTACCTGTGCAAATGTCTTTTGACTTTGATTCGTGGACATTTTTAATGATCCATTCATTTATTGTTAAAATATAAAATGAAACAGCTTTTTAAAAAATACTAAAATAGTTGCTGTTCAAAGAGCCTTTTATTTAGAAGCAGGTGATGTTCTGCTGGATTCTCTGGACCAGATGAAGGTCTCTTCTGCAGCTTTGAACTCTGGTGGTGTTGCTGAAAAGCAGAGATGTTTTCTTTCGACTGGACTTCGTGGTGTTCAGCTCATCAATGGAAGTTTGGTTGTCTGCACAGCAAATGCTCCTGATTGGGACAAATAAAATATTTATTTAAATATAAAGAAACACTAAACAGTTTATATATACATTAAAAAAAAACAAACAAAAAAAAAAACAGAAAAAACGCCTGAAAAAAAAGTTATTTAAAGTTGACCTTTTGTGGTCTCCGAAAAAATCTGTAGCTTTATTTGGTAAAAATAAAAAAGACAACCATCTACAAATTAAAGCGTTCACTCAGATCAACTGTGCTAAAAAGCTAAGCTAACGTTAGCCGATCAATAAATCTTCACAGCAGTCCAGTAAACATCACGTTTTACTTTTATTTTATCCTCACCTGATAAAGCTGCAGAACTAAACTCCATTGGGCAAACTGGGACTTCGCATATATCCAAAAAGTGGGAGATTTCGGACTGACTGGGTTTGCTCCATCCCCCTGGCTGCCTGCCTCGGTCTGCCCAGGAATGATGCCTGAAGGCCGGCTTCTCCGTGTGGGTCGGCCCGCTGTCACAGTTCAATCGATATCCCACCAAGTCGTCAGTCCTCCCTCAGTCGGCTTCACTCCGAAAACTAGCTGAAAAAAAGCTTCTCCCAGCAGGGTGATGGGAGAATCGTTCTACTGCTGTTTATTAAAGCTTTTTTGTGGTTCAGGCGGCGCAAATTCAAGATGGTGATCGCTGAACTTTTTTCAGGTTGTGGAAACAGCCAGAGTATGACGTAGCAATCTCCGCCCCCTTGCCGCTTCCGAAGCGAAGCGTCTGACATCATGACGCATTGGAAACGCATCCGACGGATTGGAAAGCATTGACGCATCGGCCTGACATGTTCAATGTGAAAGGCCCTTTACGGCACATCTTCAGGTAATGTTACATGTTGCATCAAAAAAATTACAAACTTACGTGGGCTGTCCGTAAAGTATCGGCCCTTTTTATTTTTTTTTAAACTATATGGATTTTCATTCATATGTTTTTACATCAGGCAAGTTTGAACCCTCGTGCGCATGCGTGAGTGTTTCCACGCCTGTCGGTGACGTCATTCGCCTGTGAGCACACCTTGGGAAGGAGTGGTCCCGCCCCCTCGTTGGAATTTCATTGTCTGGAAATGGCGGAATGATGTGGGGTTTTTTCCATCAGATTTTTTTCAGAAGCTGTTAGAGACTGGCACCTGGAAACCATTCGAAAAATGTATCTGGCTTTCGGTGAAATTTTGAGGGCTTCACAGAGAATAAGGACTGTTAACTGTCGCTTTAAGGACCCCTTTAAGGACGCTTGGCACGCCGCGCTCCGAGTTGCGGCGACGCGGCACAAAACACCGTATCATTCTAAACGGATGGCTCTGTGGATACGAGACGTCGTGTGCTCTTTCTCCGGTAATCACCAGAGCTGGACATCAGCCATTTTCTGGCAGATTTCACTTTTAACAAGAGATTTTGTCATGGAACGCCGCGCGGAGGCTTCGCGCGTCACAACCGATTCGCTTGATGAGCGAGACCAAGAACGCCTCCATGTCAGCGTGTAGTGGACAAGTTAGGACATGCCTATCTCTGCTTTCAGTGCTTACCAGTCCAGTAAGTATCAGAGAATTGTGGAGAGCTGGACATGGATCCTTATTTTAAAAATGTTTCATTGCTTGCATTCACATTTAATTGCCTTTATATGTATGTTATAGTTTATTATACCGTCCTGTGCATTTTGACCCTTTTGACCACACGCATCCCCCTGACCAATAACTCTGAGTGAATGTTTGATCTGATCCTGGCGTGCAGAATAAAACATGCTTCCTTGTGCATCATACAGCTCAAACTACTGTGTTTTTTCAAACAGAAAATGTTAAAAAGAGAAAAAAGAAAACCAAACTTGCTGTTAAACACTTGCACGTGAGTGTGATCTGCAGGGTTGTCGGGTGGACTGATTTATTTGCGTGCTGTGAGCGTGAGCGCTCTGCAGAATGCTTCACAGTCAGCTACGCTTACAGAAGGTAGGATAGTGACTAAAGGTGGGGATTTATTCTAGTCAGGTGTTTGAGGTGTCCACACAGAAGATGAATGATGGAAGTGTGTAATGGCATTTCGATAGCACATACAGTACATGCTGGCGATGATAAAAACCTGCTGAGGCCGTACGCAGTTAAAAATACGGCTCTCTGTCAGCAGGAAGCGCACGATGTCCTTGTCTGCTCTTGTGTGATTTCACTCCATTTGTCCCATTTAGAGAATTCAGACTCCCAGCGCTGTAATCTGTGCCATGTGATCTCCACACCACGCCAGTGTCCTAAATCAGTCCAACTCCAGTGTTTCAACACAAAGTCTAGTTAACTGACTGGATGCACGGCGGCCTGACGGGCTGATTCAGCACTTAACCCTCTGGGGTCCACCCTCTCCATCAAATTTTAGTCAACAAAACGGCATGAAATCATGTTTGTTTGAGATATCTTGCTGTCAATCAGACAGACGGCAATGAAAACATAAACTTCTTGACAGAGTTGACAAAGTTAACTATAAGTATTACAGTCAAAAACTGACCTTATACTACAGTAATACTACTTTTAAAGAACTTTTAAATGCTGGGTATTTTATTTCTCTTTTCAATCTATTTAAGTATTTCACTTATTCAACATAACGGTCTTGTCTCTGTCATTGGTGTAAGCCATCGAGTCAACTCGTGCCAACAAACAGCTCTCAGGCTGCAAACGCATCGGCGCTGTGCGCACGGAATATCAACACGATACGTGAAGGCCTGTGGTTCAAAACCTTGTCAGGGAAAATTCAAAGCGAATACAAAACCTTCACTAGTCCCAGAAAGGGGAGGTTGGCTAATTACGATCTCCACACTGGCACCTCCTGGCTGAGGAAAACTCTACCTCAAGGAACCTCAAGGAACCTCAAGGAACGCTCACTCCTCCGAGCTGTGCTTCCTGTCTACGAGGTGAGACAGGTTTGGCAGGACAGTGTGAGTTACCTGTTTTTCTAAGTATTGTTACATGCTGAATGGTTACAATGTCTCGTCCTCTCACCAGAAATGGCGGAATACATCCGCCACTGGAGGATGACATTAAGTCCTCCTTCCCTCTTTTTTTTTTTTTTTTTTTTTTTTTGCTATTTTCAGGCACATCCCACTGAGAGAGGAACAAGAATGGAAGTGGGAAATAGGCCTGTGAGCAGGGTCAGGGTTTGCACAGAAACAACTTTTAAGCAGAAATACCAAACCCCAGCCTAATTTTCAGTCTTTTTTCTGTTAATAATAAAAAACATTAAAGGGATCCTCCTGTGGGAAATCTATTTTTAGCTACTTTTTACACCTCAGTATAACTCGAGTCTCAATGTTAAACATCCTCAAAGTCCCATAATTCTACATCAATGTAGGAAGAAACTACAAGGCTTCAAGCAAAATTTAGATCTGAAACAAGTGATTTTAAACTTATGTGACATATGTCACAGAAGTCATATGCTCTGTGAGACATGCCCACATGACCTGTGAAAGAGAGATGGGCTGTTTAGTCATTACCTTGATCCAGCTGTACCTCCCTTCTGTTAGGAGGCGTGGCTTCCCGTGCACCCTAAAGCAACAGGTACATAAACAGGACATTTTTCAATGAACTGATTTTTCTAGTTTTGTTTGTTTGTTTTTAAAGGATGCTTCCCCTCCTTTATTACCTTACCGCTTTTTATGAGGCACCTGGTACGCTGTATTAGCTTGTTGTAGACCCTTAACATGTGATCCATTTATGTAACTCTTCACTGAAAGTAATTATTTACCACTTCGAAATAGTGTTTTTTTTGTCACCACATGAGCTCTTGCTTTTAGCTTTTGCATTACTACATTCGCGACACTCTCTGCAAACATTCAAACTTGGCTTTTACAACAACCTAAGTATTCAGTATAACACTGAATTTTGTAATGCTTTTATTTATTTTATTTTTGTTTTATTTAATTGTGATGTGTTTTCACAGTAATAATTTCAGCAGATTTGAACTCTTGATGTAATCTGAGCACACAGCATGTGTTCAACATATGTGGAAGATCACCGCATAATACTGCAACAATGGAAGAAGTATGGTGAAAATGTGTTTTTCTGATAAACTAAACATCTTTATTCATAAAACTGACCTGGAGTGTCACCGTCACACTCAACAAATAACTCAGATTTACAGTACAAAACTTGGAGATAAATAACTGCCACCAAGGTCCAAAGCTCCTCTGCTTACATTGTCTGTGTTGGTATTTCCGATGGAGATGACATTTACTTTACATTGCAAGAAGCTTACTACTTTGATGTCTTCTCTCTCATTCTTTGATCCTACTCACCTGATCATAATCTTTGATCCTTAACTTTGATTGTGATCTTTTAGTCCTGACCTGGCATCAGAGGCGTATTTCTTTTGTCTCTTCTCAAACATTCTTTTAACCTAATTGCTGGCCTTTCATCCTGATCACTGATCTTTGATTCTGTTCATCTTTGATCCTTAGTTTTGACTGTGATCACTCACCTTTCATCAAAGGCTTACTCCTTTAATCTCTTCCCTAACATTCTTTGATCTGAATTGCTGGACATTGATCCTGAACACTCATCTTTGATTCTTATCAAAGGAATCAGAAGACTTACTCCTTTGATTTCTTCTAGAACATTCATTGATCCAGTCCTTTGATCTTATTCACTCATCTTTGATCCTTATTTTTGAAAGTGATTGCTCATCTTTGATCCTGACCTGGCATCAAAGGAAACATGATCAAATATGGATGATCACATTCAAATGTCAACAAATCAGATTAAAAAAATATTAGAGAAGCGATAAAAAGAAAAATATGCTTGATTCAAGGGAATCTTGATCAAAGATCAATGTCTTGATCCAGCAAAATTTAATGGGTTCTATCCAAACCTAAGGTCTACCTCTCCACTAAATTTAACTGAAATCCAGTGATGTCCTTCTATAACAGGTATCCTGCTGACAATCAGACAAACAGACATGTGTCAACAAAAACACCTCCTCTTTGATGGAGAGAATCAAAGAAATGACCTATAATTCATTAACTGACTCTGAACTTCACCAAAATTGAATGGGATCTTCAACTTAATTTGAATGATCATTTAATCAAGTTTCCTAGACATCAGATGAAATTGTGTTGTGTAATTCTGCTAACAAATACACAACCACCTTGACGGATGGAATTAGAGGTTACCTATTCAATAACGAGGAATCATTCAAGACCAAACAGGTCAGGATGCTTTATTATGACCATGAAATGTGAGTCCTTTAGGACAAGACAGTATAAGTCAAATATTAATTTTGTTCCACGCTTGTCTGTCCAAAGTACAGAACTGTTTCAGGTCACACGAAAGTAAATGTCCCTGACAAAAATGGTAATGTCACCCAAACCCTGCCCAAAGCAATGTTCTTTTTCACCCAACACTGTATCTATATATACACTTCTGCCTATCAATACTCTCTTTTCTTCCTCTTTTCTGCACAGCGCAGTGATTTTCTACCCGGAGACGACCTGTTCCAAGGCTGTCCGGCTCAGCAGCAGGACATATTTGTGTTTATGACAGCATTGTGCGCTGTGGCACCAAACACAACAGACAAGAACAGCAAACAATGAATCACAAGACACGACCTTCAGGGAGATGCACCAGACAAGGGGAAGCGGGACAGCGTGCTGCTCTCCCAAAAGCAGCTGGAATCAAACACGAGGACACAAAGTCTGATTGACACCTAACCCTAACCTCTATCCCTAATACTAAACCCTAACACCCAACACTAACTATAACACCTAGCCCTAACCCTAACCCTAACACCTACCCCTATCCCTACCATCTAGCCCCAACCCTAACATTTAGCCCTAACCCTAAACCTAACACCTAACCATAACACCAAGCCCTAACCTTAAACCCTAACACCTACCCCTAACATCTAGCCCTAACCCTAACATTTAGCTCTAACCCTAAACCTAACACCTAATCATAACACCTAGCCCGAACCTTAAACCCTAACCCTAACACCTAGCCCTAGCCCTAAATCCTTACAGTCTTACATTTCGCATTCCTCCAGGAACACTTTAGGGGAAAATCCACACTTGGTGTCTGATCAAAATGTGCTATCATCTACTAACCCTAGCCTGCTTCTCACTCCCCTCCAAACTTCCAGGTTTCTCTCCCACTGCCCCACCAACCCATCAGGGAGGTAAAGGGCATCACCCTCAGCCAAGTTCGGTCCTCGAGAGCCACATTCCTGACACTCTTAGTTGTCTCCCTGCTCCAACACACCTGAATCCAATGAAAGGCTCGTTAGCAGACTTTTAATGAGCCTTTCATTGGATTCAGGTGTGTTGGAGCAGGGAGACAACTAAGAGTGTCAGGAAGGTGGCTCTCGAGGACCAAACTTGGCCACCCCTGCCTTAGGGCAAAATTCACAGCCTCGTGTCCACAGTTTGCCTAAATTCTTGTTAACGGTTTGTGGATAATTCACGATTTGCAACAGATTCATGTTTTGGGGACAACATGGTATCACTGAATCACACGCAAAAAAGAACTTTGCATAATTCAATGTCAAACATACAAGGTTCCTAAGTGCTTCTTGTTATTTTATTAATGAATGTTCACCAACACTCTTGGTACACCAGGCAGTACAAAGACTAAACAAAACACAGAAAAAAATGAATTGAATTTGAAGCTGGAATCATAATTGATCATATCCTTTAATTAAAGTGTTCAGCAATGCCGATATCTTTACAGGTGAAGTCTTGAGGGTCCTGGTGCTGACTGTCTTGGTGTATAGTTATGAGGTTTGGATGCTAACCAGTGACCTAAGGCGTTGACTGGACGTTGGTGTCTTCGGAGGATCCTTGGATACGGCTGGAATGATTTTGTATCAAACAAGCAGTTGCTAAGACAGACTAAGTTAAGGAGTGTCACATTCACTGTGAGGGAGGGTCAGAGTTGACATTTTGACCATGTGGGTCAAAATGTCAACTGTGTATGATCCAGTACACGGTGCCTGAGTGTTGAGGACATCCATGTTTCACATGACTGCGGCAGAAACTTTACTTTAGCGATGTGGGAATGGACCACCTGGGTGGTTGCCATCCAGGACCCAAAGCAGTTCCATAGTGTCATGCATGCAGGCAAAGTGTAGCATCAGCACGTGCCCCAAAACTTGATTAATAATAAATTAATTTAATTTAATTAAAAATAAATCACATTTGATTTTTGGTTGGACTTTCAAAATTGCATATATATATATATATATATATATATATATATATATATATATATATATATATATATATATATATATATATATATATATATATATATATATATATATATATATATATAGATATATATATATAATATATATATATATATATATATAGATATATATATATATATATATATATATATATAGATATATATATATATATATATATAGATAGATAGATAGATAGATAGATAGATAGATAGATAGATAGATAGATAGATAGATAGATAGATAGATAGATAGATAGATAGATAGGATTTTATTTTTTCAAGAGCCAAAATGGTTAATAAATGAGTCCAGAAATATAAAAACAATAAACTATTTTGACCATTTTAAGTGACTTGTCAAGAAAACTTCACCTTAAGTAGTTGCATTATTGACTCCATTTTTTACCATTGTACATTGAAAAAAGATAATAGTTGAACCAACTTAAACAAATTGTTTCAATTGGTAACATTTAAATGAATTAAGTTGTTTCAGTTTAAGTTTGTAAGTTAGAGTTAGAGATCTAACTTACTAACTTAAGCTCATTCAGCAAATTCGGCTTTGCCTCGTTGAATGGTTTGTTCCAGCTTTCACCTCATGAAATATTCGTACCATTGACAGAATGTAAAAACATTCATTATTTGTTTTATATAATGGCTAAAATAGATCATTGTAATTTGATATTTTATTAATTTATAAACAACAGAAAAGGGACTTACATTTTGGTGTTCCACTGTGACGTGTAGTCCAGTAATGCTGTGCACTGACTTCGGACTTCCATAAAAAAAAAAAAAGACTTTGTGTAGTTCATCAGTCCAGCCAAAAATCACATCAGCGTTTTATGTGAGCAGCTCTTCATGCATCCAGATGGCTTACAGCGGAGTGGATTTTGTGTGTGTGTGTGTGTGTGTGTAGCAGCATCAGTTAACTCAGTCAAGTCATCATGTCGCTGTCCCGCGCACGCACACACAACCGGCTCGGTCGAGCTGTGTACCTCCTCAGTGCAGCGAAAAAAAGTCACGTCAGAAATGAGTCCAGGTTTTCTTTCTCTCTTCCTGCTAACAGACAGCACACTGGATTTGTTTGTGTGTGTGTGTGTGTGTGTGTGTGTGTGTGTGTGTGTGTGTGTGTGTGTGTGTGTGTGTGTGTGTGTGTGTGTGTGTGTGTGTGTGTATCTTACAAGAATTAGCAGTGTTAGTTAGCTCAAATTATGTCTCAGGAGAGTCGTGTCCCCCGCGCGCATGTGCACACACCCAACCTGGTCGGCACTTGTGCGTGCGTGCGTGAACAACAAAAATATGACCGTATACGTCCTCAGTGCAGCAAAGAAAAAATCACGTCAGAAATGAGTCCAGCTTTTTTCTTTCTTCCTGCTAACAACCTCCAAGGCAGCACAGTGGATTGCGCGCACGAGCATGTGCGCTCGTGCACGAGGACGTGCGCGCTTGCGTGTGCACGTGTGAGTGCAATGGTACCAAACGTATGGAACCAAATTTGAACTCTAAATGGAACCAAGCAGCACTCTGAATGCAATGCAACACAAATGGGATAATTAATCCATGTTATGTGACATACAAATATATATATATATACGAGGTCTCTTAGATAATAAACCGACCCTTTTATTTTTTTTTAACTATATGGATTTGAATGACATGCGATTACACCAATCATGCTTGAACCCTCGTGCGCATGCGTGAGTTTTTTCACGCGTGTCAGTGACGTCATTTCCCTGTGGGCAGGCCTTGAGTGAGATGTGGTCCCGCCCTCTCGGCTGAATTCCTTTGTTTCACACGCTGCTCGAGACGGCGCGCGTTGCTTTATCAAAATTTTTTCTGGACCTGTGAGGAATATCCGAGTGGACACTATTCGAGAAATTAAGCTGGTTTTCTGTGAAAAGTTTAACGGCTGATGAGAGATTATGGGGTGTTTCTGTCGGTGTAAGGACTTCCCACGGAGCGGGACGTCCTGCAGCGCTTCCAGGCGCTGTCGTCGGCCTGTTTCGAGCTGAAAACATCCTAATTTAAGGCTTAATTCACCCAGGACATCGTGAGAGAACAGAGAAGATTCAGAAGAGGCCGGCATGAGGAATTTATGCGGACATTCCACTGTTAAGGACATTTTTTTAATGAAAGACGTACGCGCAAATTCGCCGAGTCGTTTCCGTGACGACTCAGCAAATCTGTGTGCGCCGCGACAGGAAAAACACCTCCGTGTTGAAAACCATTTGTAGAATTCAGGCGGCTTTTAATGGCTTTCAACAAGTGAGTAACTGAGAAATTGTTTAACAGCTTGGGCATGTTCCAACTTGCCCGTTAAGATTTCCAACGGAGGTGTTTTTCCTGCCGCGACCCCCCGCGGTCGGGTCCAGCCCGACATGCGACTCTGCCCGCACGTTCTTTCATTACAAAATGACCGTTAACAATGGAATGTCCGAATAAACTCCTCATGCCGACTTCTTCTGAAAGTTCTCTGTTCTCTGACGACTTACTGCGTCAACAGAGCCTGAAATGTGGAAGTTTTCAACTTGAAACGGCGAGACGCTGCCGCCTCGAAGCGCAGATCGCCGTCAGGCGCCGTGGACCGTCCTTAAAGCGACACTACCAGACCAAAATCTCTCATCAGCCGTTAAAATTTTTACCGAAAACCAGCTGAATTTATTGAATGGTGTCCACTCAGTTGTGCCTTACAGTTTTGAAAAAATTTTTA
Source organism: Thalassophryne amazonica (assembly GCF_902500255.1). Classification (NCBI taxonomy): domain Eukaryota; kingdom Metazoa; phylum Chordata; class Actinopteri; order Batrachoidiformes; family Batrachoididae; genus Thalassophryne; species Thalassophryne amazonica. The sequence continues at coordinate 53,231,030 of NC_047120.1, read as the reverse complement.
TCAAACAAAGCAACAGTCTCTGAGCCATTCCTAAACAATGAAAAAAATCGACGAGCGGGTGGACGACTCCTCACTCAAAGACTGCCCACAGGTGAATGACGTAACCGACAGGCGTGAAAAAACTCTCGCATGCCCACGAGGGTTCAAGCATGTCTGATGTAATCACACGTGATTCAAATCCATATGGTTTTTGAAAAAAATAATAAGGTCGGATACTTTTCTAATAGACCTTGTATACATATATATATATATATATATATATATATACTCAACAAAAATATAAACGCAACACTTTTGGTTTTGCTCCCATTTTGTATGAGATGAACTCAAAGATCTAAAACTTTTTCCACATACACAATATCACCATTTCCCTCAAATATTGTTCACAAACCAGTCTAAATCTGTGATAGTGAGCACTTCTCCGTTGCTGAGATAATCCATCCCAACTCACAGGTGTGCCATACCAAGATGCTGATTAGACACCATGATTAGTGCACAGGTGTGCCTTAGAATGCCCACAATAAAAGGCCACTCTGAAAGGTGCAGTTTTGTTTTATTGGGGGGGATACCAGTCAGTATCTGGTGTGACCACCATTTGCCTCATGCAGTGCAACACATCTCCTTCGCATCATCCGTGAAGAGAACACCTCTCCAACGTGCCAAACGCCAGCGAATGTGAGCATTTGCCCACTCAAGTCGGTTACGACGACGAACTGGAGTCAGGTCGAGACCCCGATGAGGACGACGAGCATGCAGATGAGCTTCCCTGAGACGGTTTCTGACAGTTTGTGCAGAAATTCTTTGGTTATGCAAACCGATTGTTTCAGCAGCTGTCCGAGTGGCTGGTCTCAGACGATCTTGGAGGTAAACATGCTGGATGTGGAGGTCCTGGGCTGGTGTGGTTACACATGGTCTGCGGTTGTGAGGCTGGTTGGATGTACTGCCAAATTCTCTGAAACGACTTTGGAGACGGCTTATGGTAGAGACATGAACATTCAATACACGAGCAACAGCTCTGGTTGACATTCCTGCTGTCAGCATGCCAACTGCATGCTCCCTCAAATCTTGCGACATCTGTGGCATTGTGCTGTGTGATAAAACTGCACCTTTCAGAGTGGCCTTTTATTGTGGGCAGTCTAAGGCGCACCTGTGCACTAATCATGGTGTCTAATCAGCATCTTGATATGGCACACCTGTGAGGTGGGATGGATTATCTCAGCAAAGGAGAAGTGCTCACTATCACAGATTTAGACTGGTTTATGAACAATATTTGAGAGAAATGGTGATATTGTGTATGTGGAAAAAGTTTTAGATCTTTGAGTTCATCTCATACAAAATGGGAGCAAAACCAAACGTGTTGCGTTTATATATATATATATATATATATATATATATATATATATATATATATATATATATATATATATATATATATATATATATATATATATATATATATCAAGAGCCAAAATGGTAGAATGGTTACTAAATAAGTCCAGAAATATAAAAACAATAAACTATTTTGACCATTTTATGTAACTTGTCAAGAAAACTTCACCTTAAGTATTTGCATTATTGACTCCATTTTTAATTATCGTACATTGAAAAAAGATAATAGTTGAACCAACTTAAATGAATTGTTTCAATTAGTAACATCTAAATGAAGTTGTTTCAGTTTAAGTTTGTAAGTTAGAGTTGCAGATCTAACTTACTAACTTAAGTTCAAACAACTTAATTCCTTCAGGTGTTACTAATTGAAACAACATTTTAAGTTGTTTCCTTCTTCGTGTATATTCAATAGGTTGTTGGATCTTTTTTAAAAACAGCAAGTGGGGATGTCCTGTTGTCCTAAACTGAATTGGGAATTCTTTTAAAACATTTTTCTAACATTTTACACTATAACTATGAACATATTCACTACTTGTAGCCCTGCTGTTATTTTAGTAATTATATATATATATATATATATATATATATATATATATATATATATATATATATATACGAGGGCTGTCAATAAAGTAACGGTCCTTTTTATTTTTTTCAAAAACTATATGGATTTCATTCATATGTTTTTACGTCAGACATGCTTGAACCCTTGTGCGCATGCGTGAGTTTTTCCACGCCTGTCGGTGACATCATTCGCCTGTGAGCACTCCTTGTGGGAGGAGTCGTCCAGCCCCTCGTCGGAATTCCTTTGTCTGAGAAGTTGCTGAGAGACTGGCGCGTTGTTTGATCAAAATTTTTTCTAAACCTGTGAGACACATCAAAGTGGACACGGTTTGAAAAATTAAGCTGGTTTTCAGTGAAAATTTTAACGGCTGATGAGAGATTTTGAGGTGATTCTGTTGCTTTAAGGACTTCCCACGGTGCGAGACGTCGCGCTGCGCTCTCAGGCGCCGTCGTCAGCCTGTTCAAGCTGAAAACCTCCACATTTCAGGCTCTGTTGATCCAGGACGTCGTGAGAGAACAGAGAAGTTTCAGAAGAAGTAGGTTTCAGCATTTTATCCGGATATTCCACTGTTAAAGGAGATTTTTTTAATGAAAGACGTGCGGACGGGTCCGCACGTCGGCTCGCAGCCGACGCGACGCTCCGCCACAGGAAAAACACCTCTGTTGAAAGCCTTAAGGACAAGTTGGAACATGTCCTGCTGTTAAACAATTTCTCATATACTCACTCCACTGAAAGCCATCAAAAGCCGCCTGGATTTTACAAATGGTTATCAACACGGAGGTGTTTTTCCTGTGCCGCCGCACAGCGTCGGCTGCGTCCCGACGCGCGGACCCGTCCGCACGTCTTTCATTAAAAAAAATCTCCTTTAACAGTGGAATATCCGGATAAAATGCTGAAATCGACTTCTTCTGAAACTTCTCTGTTCTCTCATGACGTCCTGGATCAATAGAGCCTGAAATGTGGAGGTTTTCAGCTTGAACAGGCTGATGACGCCGCCTGAGAGCGCAGCGCGACGTCTCGCACCGTGAAAAGTCCTTAAAGCAACAGAATCACCTCAAAATCTCTCATCAGCCGTTAAAATTTTCACTGAAAACCAGCTTAATTTTTCGAACCGTGTCCACTTCGATGTGTCTCACAGGTTTAGAAAAAATTTTGATCAAACAATGCGCCAGTCTCTCAGCAACTTCTCAGACAAAGGAATTCCGACGAGGGGCTGGACGACTCCTCCCACAAGGAGTGTTCACAGGCGAATGACGTCACCGACAGGCGTGGAAAAACTCACGCATGCGCACGAGGGTTCAAGCATGTCTGATGTAAAAACATATGAATGAAATCCATATAGTTTTTGAAAAAAATAAAAAGGACCGTTGCTTTATTGACAGACCTCGTATATATATATATATATATATATATATATATATATATATATATATATATATCCATCCACCCATCCATTTTCTTCCGCTTTATCCGGAGTCGGGTCGCGGGGGCAGCAGCTCAAGCAAAGCCGCCCAGACCTCCCGATCCATACACACCTCCCCCAGCTCCTCCGGGGGAACCCCAAAGCATTCCCAAGCCAGCCGAGAGATGTAATCCTTTCAGCGTGTCCTGGGTCTTCCCCGGGGCCTCCTCCCAATGGGACGTGCCCGGAACACTTCTCCAGCGAGGCGTCCAGGGGGCATCCGGAAAAGATGCCCGAGCCACCTCAACTGACTCCTTTCGACGTGGAGGAGCAGCGGCTCGACTCCGAGCGCCTCCCGAGTGACCGAGCTCCTCACCCTATCTCTAAGGGAGCGCCCTGCCACCCTGCGGAGGAAACTCATCTCGGCCGCTTGTACCCGCGATCTCGTTCTTTTGGTCATGAGCCAAATCTCATGACCATAGGTGAGGATCGGAACGTAGATCGATAGGTAAATCGAGAGCTTTGCCCCCCTACTCAGCTCTCTCTTCACCACGACGGTCCGATACAGCGACCGCATCACTGCAGACGCTGCACTGAGCCGTCTATCGATCTCACGCTCTATCCGTCCCTCACTCGTGAATAAGACCCCGAGATACTTAAACTCCTCCACTTGAGGCAAGGACACTCCACCGACCTGAAGAGAGCAAAGCACCTTTTTCCGGTCGAGAACCATGGCCTCGGATTTGGAGATGCTGATTTTCATCCCGGACGCCTCACACTTGGGCGCCTCCAGAAATATAAAAGCAATAAACTATTTTGACCATTTTAAGTGACTTGTCAAGAAAACTTCACCTTAAGTAGTTGCATTATTGACTCCATTTTTAATCATTGTACATCAAGATAATAGTTGAACCAACTTAAATGAATTGTTTCAATTGGTAACATCTAAATGAAGTTGTTTCAGTTTAAGTTTGTAAGTTAGAGTTAGAGAGCTAACTTACTAACTTAAGTTCAAACAACTTAATTAACAACATTTTAAGTTGGTTCTTTCTTCGTGTATATTCAATAGCTTGTTGGATCTTTTTTTTTAAAAACAGCAAGTGGGGGTGTCCTGTTGTCCTAAACTGAATTGGGAATTCTCTTAACGTATCTTTTCTGACATTTTAGACTATAACTATGAACTATTCATTAGTTGTAGCCCTGCTGTGATTTCAGTAATTACAACACTTATATTTTTTTCAAATGATGAATGATTTCAAAGTGACTTCTAACTATGACTATCAAACGACGGAATGAGGAGTGTTTATATCATATTGTACTGTGTCTATTTAAGTGTTAAAAACACCAATCAGAGAATAACAAGAATAAAATCATTAAGCTCATGTCCATCAGTCCAAAAAAAAGGCGGGGGGGGGGGGTGAAATTGGTCAAATCAGATCTGTCAAACATCCTTTGACGCAACACCAGTGACTTCTTGGCTGGCTTCTTTGTAGATCTGTGTCGAGCGGACACGGATCGATAAAGAAATCAGATGCAAACTGTATTGTATAACACCTCATCAAACAGACAAACAAAGTCGCTGTCCGATAGATTAGAACAATTACGGATTCCTTTAGACGTTCTCCCGTTTAAAGTGGTGAGAGAAAAAAAACAGACAAATACAGAAGGTAATCAATAAAATATCAATCAGGGAGACCAGAGGAGGAAGATTGGATGCTGGCAGTTAATCGAAGATGCTGAGACGAGGGTCGCCTCCCCCCATCGCCCTCCCTATTCAACTCTTCTTCGCCTCTGGCCTTGTCCCTCTCAACCTCCCTTCCCTCCTCTGCTATCTCACCCTTTCTCCATTTCTCCTGCTCTGCCTATTCCTCCCCCCAACACCTTCTCTCCTCTCTCTTTCTTTCTCACTGTGTCTACTGCAGCAGAAAAGCCAGCACAGACACCAGCGTGCACATGCACATACATGGATGCAAAATCACCAAAATTCTGCACGTCAATCATTCCGATTGCAACATGTGCACAACATCACAACAAATAACCCTCCACCCCCACCCTCACCCCATGCATTTTCACATCAAAGCGTCCCTCTGCCCGCTTTATATCCTCTCTGTCTTTCTTGATATTTGCATCTCTCATGGTGGGCAAAGGTCTAAAACCTTCTGGCATGCCGGGACAGGACAAACGGTGCCAGTGCTGTGCAAGGAATCAAGCTGCAGTCAAAACCGTGCGAGTTATTGCATGATTCATGAGATCTTGACTGCTGTAAACAGTTGCTATAGAGTTAAACTGTAAATTACATCATATACGCATTCTAGCAACTAGGCAGCAGCACATTTTAGCCTGTATCTGGGGTAATAATGCAGCACTCACAATCCAGCATCACTTGTTTCCCCCACATGCATTTTAAAGCATAATTTTCCACACATGCACTGGCTTGGCTGTGCAGCATTTGAAGATCCATTGTGCAGTTTGCTTGAATGAGCTGGTTTAAAGGTGCAGCAGCCAGAGCTGGGATGGGGAGAGATCAACCTGACTGGGATCTATAACCGTGACAGTTAGAGCAACACTTCCTGCATAAATCCCAGGTCCGGTGAGAGCAGAAAAGCTGGAGGCGGCCTGAGAAAAGGTGGCGTGCAGAATGTGCAAATGGTGGGGGCATTTTTTTAACACACCTTCGAAACATTCACCAGCATCCAGCATGCAGCAGCATCAGCATCACATCTGCAGACAAGGATGATCAAACTGCTGTGTTCAAAAGCACTTCAAATCAGGCAGCCGTTTGTGTTTAACTGGAGGATTTTCCGTGTGCAACTGTTTGCACAATCGAGGATACTTGTTACTCGTACACCTGCTGCTGTCGCCTGTGCATGACATTTAGATTCAAATGGGACAGGGGGCAGCTGTCACTGAAGCGTGCCATGTGTGTTCAACCTGCACAAACATCAAAATAATGCAATGTAGGGGTGACAAAAATTTTTCATAAGAGCATCAACATGCACACCTGTCATACCAGCTTCCGTTTTTTCCTATCAGCATTAAATATTCAACATCAGCAAGCCTATATCCTGCGCGCTATATGTAATCGGACTGCAGCGCATCTCTGGAACGCACAAAACACCTTTAAAATATTTTAAAATACACAAAAAGCAGAAGTTTTAAGGCTGAAAATATAGAAACAAGTTGGCTCCTGTAGGAGGAACTCACCCGAGCATATTTGGAGGAGTAGGGATCTTCAAAGAGCGCCCATATTTTGGGTTGCCAGGTTTTCCACCAGCCCGCTTTCCTTGCGTCTTCCTGCATGCACAGTCTTTTCAAGTCTCCATCCGCACCCCCGAGTGCGGGATCGTCGTCCGGCGCGTCCGGTTCCGGCGTCTCGAAGCTGTCCAGCGCCTCCTCCGCATCCCGGTGCTGCCGGTAATTCATCCAGCAGCACGCCTCCACGTCCGTCTCATCGATGCCCCAGAAGGCCAGCTCCTCCTCGAACAAGGGTCCGCACACGTCGTTGGGACAATGCAACTTCCCGGTGCGGTAATAGTTCAGGATGAAGGAGAAGACTGACGGGTGGCGATCGAAGAAGAACTCGTCCAATTTGGGGTCGTAGTCGAAGTTGCTGAAGGCGTCCGGCTCAGTGAGCCACGACAAGCGCGTGCCGGGCAACGTTTTTAGGGTGCTCCGGTAGGTCTCGTGCCGCACCCCGCCGCAGTTTATCACAATTTTCTCGCTTTCCAACGGACAAGTCATGTCTGCGCTGTAACATGCTTTGTTGGACGACTTGTTCCCACCCTTGCGCCCTTTGAAAGAGGATACACACACCGAACTGAGCATAGAGGACCGGGGGGTGGGGGGAGGCGGGGAGGGAGAGGATGAGAGAAACCGAAGGGAGGAGGAGGAGGAGGAGGGAGGAGGAGTCTGAGGAGTCTGCGGGGAAAGAGAGAGAGAAAGAGAGGGGGGAGAGAAAGGGCACATATTTTAGCAGAAGCGAGATTTGGATCATCAACATTGCACAATTACGCACTGAAGGACGCGCGGTGACCTTCAACACGCGCGAAAACAGGTGACGAGCGCGCAATCGTGAGTCAGCATCCCACATGTTGACACCCTCAGAGATTTTTGCAGCGCTCTCACCCTTAATGTCATGTCACCGAGTCTTTTTTTAAACAACTTTCATGCGCTCTCTCTCTCTCTCTCTCTCTCATCCAACAATCTCGAAATTGATCTGGAATTCCCTTCCTTAATTAGCCCGGAGACACACACCTGCAGTGACCCTGCCTCCTTCCCTTGGTTGTGTGTGTAATAAGAGAAGGGATTCGAAATGAGAATGGATTAAAGCAGTGGTTCCCAATCCTGGTACTCGGCACCCAAAGTCCCTGACCACATAATGAGCCAAACCAGGTGTGCCACATTGTTCAGCCAGCTGTTGATTGGTTGAAAACACCTGACTGAGCTGATCTGGTTTGAGTATAGATGAGGGACAAATGCAGCCCAGTCTCATGTGTTTTTTTCGTACCCCCATCACGAAAATGGGGCACTTTCTGTGACACGGTTTTTTATTATTTTTTATTATTTTACTATTCATAATCTTTGTCCTAACTCTAACCATACGTGTCTCTCTTCCCCTAACCCTAACCAACCGCCCCCGTCACCCCACATTTCATGCCCCCCTGACGAAAGCGCCCCATTTTCGTGACAATATCACAAACGGCCCTATATACAGTACTTTGGGCATGGGGACCAAGATTGGGAAGCACTGCATAAAAGTGGGGATCTCTTTCCCCAATCACTTCATGTGCATGCTACATGCACACCCTCCTAGCCCCCCACCAACACACCATTCACTCAAAAAAAAATTTTAGATTTACTTTAAAAAAAATTGTCAAGTGGTTCCACGCAACTGTGTTAAGTAACTCTGAAAGTACTTCATTTTTTAATGAAATCAAATGAATTTTACATGAGTTAATTGAGTATATTCAACTCAGTATACTGTATGTGGCCCTCACACTTAAAAAGTTAAATTTCGTGAGGTTATAGATTAATACTCTCTACAAATACCACACAAATGATTCACATTTACCTGATTAAAATAGGTGGATTCTCTGCACTTAAATAATCCATCTCTCCCTGCCTGTCTGTTCTCAGCATTAACGATAAACAGTATTTGTCCGCTTTGTCCTTCTTGCTGCACCAGGCAGGAAAACTTGAAAAATTGTAATTTTTCATGGCAAGTGCCATATTTTTCTGTCAACATTTCACTGACATCGACAGAATGATCGGTTTACCGTCTGCCACTTACAGCCAACATGGGAATGCAGCGCCTTAAAGGGACAATCTGCTGCTTTCTACTCAATAATGCAGCCCGGTCTGACGTTTTTGTTTTTTTTTTTTCTGTGCCCCCATCACGTTTAGTGCCCGTGTTTCATGACCTTTTTTTGATTTTGCTATTTATAATCTTCCCCTCCTCCTAACTCTAACCATAACTATAACGAAAGTGTGTACCCTCCTCCAACGTTGACATGACTCCCCCAGACCCCCCTTTCACCCCACATTTTGTGGTCCCCACCACAAAATAAATTCATGCCCCCATTACAAAAAGCACCCCATTGTCGTAACCCCGTCACGAACCCACAGATTAATGTACTTTTCCTTCCCAAAAGTCCCACAACCTGCCGTGAGACTGGGTTGCGTTGACTCAACAAAAAGCCGTCGAATTAACCTGCCAAAACACATTTCACTGAAATAACAGAAGTGATTCAATTACACTTAAGAAAAAAAGTATTTGTTGAGTAAATCCCACAAAAGAAGAGTTTTTAAAACCAGCAACAGTAAAATTACACATTCATGCAATGCAGAAATGTCAATTTGTTTTATGATCATCTGTGCATGTCACTCAAAAAACTGACTCATTGGATTGGAGTTCCATCTAAATGTGTAGTCCCAACTTAATTAAATTAAATTATCTTGCATGGATGTGCTTTTTGAGTTGGCGCTACATACATTTAAGATGGAAATCCTGCACATAACTGAATTGAGTTCATCCAATGAGTCTTTTTTTGAGTGATATGTGTCCATGCATAGGAAGGAAGGAAGGAAGGAAGGAAGGAAGGAAGGAAGGAAGGAAGGAAGGAAGGAAGGAAGGAAGGAAGGAAGGAAGGAAGGAAGGAAGGAAGGAAGGAAGGAAGGAAGGAAGGAAGGAAGAGTGATGCCTGAGTCTCACGTGTGAATGTTTTTTCCTCGTTTGCGGTGAGCAGAGAGCACACGAGGAGAGGGGGAGGGGGTGAAGGAGTGAAAGAGAGTGTGAGGGGAGGAAGAGGGGGGCATCCAAAAGGACAGTGAGCTATAAAAATGAATGGATTCTGCTGCAGTTAAAAAAAAACAAAAGCACCATATTTATTTGCTCATACTGTCGGTGAGGTCACACCATCTCCCTGATGTGTAGCATCAAACTCCCCCACCCCCACCCCACCCCCCGGCCTCCAAAAAACCAAAGCAGCACAGAGCAGAAATCCCTCCATGCACCATATGTGTTATAAACCTTCGTCAGTTAAATGCACCACTCTCCTGCTCCCCTCCCTCTTCACACCTCTCTCCTCCTGTCTCTCCCCCTCCTCACCCCACACATTCCTACTCGGCTCTAACTCTCTTGCTCTCCTATTCCGCATAAAGGAATCACATTTCATTGAAGGAGAGGATGGTGCCTCTCTTTCCTTCTTCCTCTCCACTTCTGCTCTTTCTGCATCCTTCTCTTCACTGCAGTTCACTCGGATGTGCTCCTTTCCTTCCATTTCTCCCTCTTCCTCCTTGCTCCAAAGTCAGCTTCATTCACTTTGGCTTAAATCTTTTCCATCCTCTCATATGGGACACTTGTAGTTTTTTCCCCTGGTTTTTTTTTTTTTTCTTCTTCTTCTTCTTCTTTTCCTCCTAATAGAGTTCTACTCTGATGATTTCATTACTTTTTTGTGCATAAAACGACTTTTCTGTGTGGAAAAAGTTTATTTTGTTGTCATTTTGGCAACCACTTTCTTTGATTTGCACTTCTTTGTGTTTGTTTGTTTGAAGATCTCGGAGAAAGACGAAAGATTCAGGTAAGATTTGCTTAGATGAGGAAAACTGCAGTCAGATTTGGATAACGGTGCCAAAACAGAAAGCTGCTGAGCGCTAAATACAACCTTAAAACAATACAGTCAAATAACTAGGTTGGAATACTTCAAATTTAAGATTAGTAATGAGGAAAATAGGAAGTCATTGATTTTTTTTTTTTACAAAACTATCCCACACTGACAAAAATGATGCTTTGGATCAACTTTAAAAAATTGATGTAATTTGTTACAGCTATTTTTTTTCGCAATGTATATTTATGACTTGGTAAAGTGATTCCAGCAGATTGAAACTGGAAGTGACAATTTCCATTTGACCTACTTGTACTTTGAAGGAAGTGCACTGATGTTTCACTTTTTTCAGTGCAAGACTCTGCAGGGTTTTTTTTATGTCTCCTGCAGGACACATCCAATCTGCTAAAGAAGACCCCTGCATTGGTCATTCTGACATGCTTAAAATCATATCAAGAGATTTAATGACAGTGAATGTTTGCTTTAATCCAATTAGGACGTGTTTGAAGTTTAACACTAACATTTAGAACGGGGCATTTTGCAGGCACCGTGCGCTGAGCTCAGCTTTGTGGATCTGGATCAGGTTTCAGCACCATGGACAGAGACACTCTCTACTGTCCGCCAACACGGTGCTGAACTTTTTATTAAGTTTTTCTTTTTTGTGCTGTGCAGGATTTGCAACTCCAACTACTGTTCACACAAATGTTTTAGTATTATTTTTTTAACTGCTGAATATTTTACGCATGAACACCTGCAAGCCTGTACCTGTGGTTAAATTCCTTTGATTGCCTCTAGGGGGCGTGCGGTGACGTTTAGTGCTATTTAATGTGCAGCAGTGCAGCTCTGTGCACCTGATCCTGTGGAGTGAAGGAGTTCGGGCTGGGAGACCGCTGAGGAAGATCGGGAGCTGGTATATTTCTCCATGTACAACTGGATTTGCGTCAGGAAGGGAATCCGGCGTAAAACCTGTGCCAAATCCTAATGTGGATCTGCTGTGGTGATCTTGAGCAACTACGGGCAGCACAAACCAAGAAATCAAACACTCAATAAATAGCTGTTTGTCTTTCAGCTGCACTGGTTCAAACACAAGGACTACACGTCCGCAGTAGGATTTGGCACAAGTTTTTTATAAGCTACCCTTCCTGACACAACTACAGGTTTTCTTGCTGAAACACAGACATGCAGTCTCCCAGCCATATACTAATCAGAACCTTCTCCTCTTCACTTCTGAGATTTGACCGAATCAGCTGTGCCCAGAGAGGCGTGGCTGAAAATAAATAAACAAAAAAAAAAATAAGTATAGTAATTATTATTCAGAATCACAATTTACTTTATTGCCATTGGAAGTGCTTACAACGAAATACAAATTGCTACAGGACATTAACATAGACATAAAACCAGGAATAATAATAATTATGATTATTATGATTATTATGATTGTTATTATTATTATTATTTCCTTTTCTGACTCAGAAATTAGGAGGATGCAGAGGTTTTTTGTTGTGTTTTTTTTTCTTGCTTGTTTGTTTGCTCCCTTCATTAATCATTTGAAACTTTTCGATTTGAAATCAACTTGAATGAAAAGAATCTCATCAAAAGCAAATTATAGTTCAGAATAAGAACGTCTGAAGCTTCAAGATGTCAGCACCGCTCAGATTTTTTTTTTTTTTCATGTTTTGTTTTAGGGCCAAGCATCAGCACTTTGATAAATGCGAAGAATCTTCTTCTTTTTTTTTTTAAGAAAAAACTGTGATGGGGGAGCAGCCAAGGAGCAGAATCAGGAGGAAAAGAGGGATGGATGCCAAAAGGACGAAAGCCAAAGATGGTTAATGCTAAGAGTTAAATGAAGGAAGACCTTCAGATCCCGTGGGGATTCATAAAAAACAGGAGGAAAAAAGCAGGAGAGTTTCAAGTCAATGCGCATCAGGAGGAGAATAAAAACCGAGAGGAGCAGAAAGAAAGAAGGAACAGAAGAGCAGTAAAAAAAAAAAAGACTCCCCCCCCCCCCCTTTCCTGCAGCATTTCCTGCCATGGCCACCATGTCCTGCGCCACTCCGCTCTCGCTGCCTCAACACCGCGCACACATGGGGAGAGGAGGGAGGGAGACGCATGTGTACACACACACACACACACACACACACACACACACACACACACACACACACACTCACCTGGCTGCACAGTGGAAAAAAAAAAAGACATGAATTTCAACAATAACATTATGAATCTTATAGAGGAGGAATGTAAATCTGCAGCGGGCACAGAGGAGCGAGAAGACGCACGCGGAGCCGGTGCGTAAAGCTGCGCTAACGCTAATATATATTAGAAGAAACACTGCAGCAATTGGGGGGGGGGGGGGGGGGGGAGACATTATGGGATGCATTGACTGTGAGGTACCGGTGGCAGTAACTGGGGGAGGGGAGGAGAGCGCACGCCAGAAAAAGAGAGACAGAGAGAGAGCGCGCGCGCGCGCAAAGAGACAGGGAAGAATTTAGAGGAGTGCTGACTATGCGGAACAGACAGTAGGCAGAAAAAGAAGAAATAAATCACAGAGGGAGAGAGAGGAGAGAAACAGAGAGAGGTGACAGGAGAGGAGGGAAAGGGAAGCGCGCGGAAAGGCGATGCGCAAGCGGAGGAGCGAAGGTGAGGAGAGGGTTAAAGGCGCGCGCTCGCAAAAAAAAAAAAAAAAAAAAAACTTTGAATGGTCGTGCAGGTCTGCAGTAAGAATCTGAATGGAAGTGAAGAGGGGAAGAAGAATGCAGTGAGAACATGAGTGAAGATGGCACTGGGGGAAATGGGGGAGTGGGAGAGAGAGAGAGAGAGAGAGAGAGAGAGAGAGAGAGAGAGAGAGAGAGAACGGCATCTTTCCCACCCGCCGCCTCATCAAAGGATGTAAGCACAACATTTCACGCTGTTCCATCCACATCACTTTTCTCTCTCCCTCATCCCGACATCACCTCCCTCTCTTCCCCTCTGTCGGGGCTCCCCAGTGCTGAGGAGACCCCAACAGGAGAGAAGGCGGCACTGCAGCGGCGTGAAAGCACTGCGGTTGTCCCCCCACCTTTAGTGCAGTGTCATACCACCACAAGGCCTCATCCCCCCCTACGCTGTCATCACACCTCATGGCACAGCTACCCCACCCACAAAAGGTGAGACGCAGAGAGAGATGATGTAACAAAAGGGCAGAAAAATGGCGGGGAATCGATGGCGAAAAGGCGGGAGAAATTGTGTGGTGAGAAAGAGCAAATCCACATTGGCTCTGAAAACAGCTAATGGGCAAAACAAAGCATTTTGTCATCATAATAAAGCTCACAAGTGGCCAATTCCCAGAACATGAATTAAATCGCCAATCAATTAAGAGACGAAAGGAAAATGGGCAATCTACCAGAAGCAGCATCACTTCTGTGCTCTGGATCTCCACAAGCCATCGGTCTGCATGCATGACACCCTCATGGGTGAACATTTGGGGTCGGTCACCAACCGGGGTGATATATTTACTTTTTGATATATTTGCTTGCTTTTGGATTGCACTGATCTCTTCAACCGCTTACTCCAATGAAGGCTCACTGGAAGCTGGATCCTATCCCAGCAGTCATAGGGCGTGAGGCGGGGTGCACTCTGGACAGGACGCCAGTCTGTCACAGGACCACAAACACAAAGTTTCCAAACTAACCTGTATGTCTTTGGATGTGTGAGGAAGCCGGAGCACAAGGATGTGACCTAATGGTACTGTAGGTTCTCCCAGATGAGGTGCCTTGGCGCCACATGTTGCTGCATCCACCCAAAGCACCCTCTGACCTGGATGGGAACCATCCTGACATGCAACAGATCTATCTGTACTGTCTGACAGTAGCCACACAGCTAGGTGATATAATGGTGTCTCCTTGGCCATCTCCAGTTGCTGCGGTGACAGTCCTCAGCAATGAGGTGTCTGTGTGCTGGATCATGCCCAGAGAAACATACCACATGGACTTAATACCATAGCTGACATTCCCTCTCACTGCAACTAGTACACTTCATCTGAATCTTCCAAAGCAATACTTCCTTTGACACAAAGTCATTCCAACTGAAGAGGCAGAGTACCGGAGACATCCAGTAAGGCAGAAAGCACCAGGAGCCTAAAGACTTGGACCAATGTTCTGCAAAGGCTTCAAGTAACATGTCTGTCTGGGAAAATACTTTCTGCAGAGACCCAGACACATCTTGATCTCAAAGGCAGAGAAACCGGAGACGTGAACATTAGTGCTGAAGTAAGTGAATTTCTCAACAAGTTCCAACACTCACACATTCTGATGGCCGAGAGCAGGAAGTCACTGAAAACCCGGATCTTAGTTATGATCCAAGATGATTGCAGATCCAGATATCATGCCAACTCACTCAGCTTCTGAGGTGCTGCAGTAAGGATGTCCACTGATGACTCAAGCAGGGTGGTGACGGTGCGGTGCTGAGGGGTTATCTACTGCACAGTGCCGTCCAAGTCTCAACCTGAAGAAGCTAATGGGGTAGGCACCTGGAACGTCCTTATTTTTACCCCCCAAAACTACCACCCCAAGACTTTTTACCATACAGCTGCCACGGCACCTATGAGATACTGCTTATGCACCAACTGGAATCAACTGAGTAACTTCACACCAAATGCAACATGTATATATTTAAATATATTTTATTATTATTATTACATTTGCTTCATGCACTGGCATGATTAATATTGTTTATTGTTAAATGTCTTGATCTAAGAACCAGGGCATTGAGAAACGGGAGGACAGTCCAACATTCAAAAAGCCTGAAAAAGAATTGCTCCACCTAAAGGAGAGCAGCCTCTAATAGTTTTATTAAACCTGTAGAGTTCTATGTTTCAGCCTGTAAGATTTCCGAGAGTTTTCAAATTTCGATAAGTGTCTTGCCAAAAGGGGTGGCTGTGCAATTGTTAGTTCTATCTCTTGTGGTATATGAGTGAATTACATACTTTAAAATGCATATTTGCACATTTACTACGGATTTTGTTATCAACACTGAAATAAGTGAAAAAAGTGAGTTGTGCACTTTATATCAACTTTTAGTTTTTAGTTTTTCTTAAAATACATGATTTTTTTTTCAATTGAAATATTTTTATTTCAGCAGCATGGTGGCTTAGTGGTTAGCACTGTTGCCTCACAGCGAGAAGGTCATGGGTTCAATTCCCACCAATTCTGTGTGGAGTTTGCATGTTCTCCCCGTGTTTGCGTGGGTTTCCTCCAGGTGCTCAGGTTTCCTCCCACATCCAAAGACATGCGGGTTAAATGGATTGGAATCTTTCAATTGTCCGTAGGTGTGTGAGTGGGTGTGAATGTGTTTGTTTGTTTGTTTGTGGCCCTGTGACAGACTGGCGTCCTGTCCTGGGTGTATCCCGCCTCGCGCTCTATGACTGCTGGGATAGGCTCAAGCCCCCCGCGACCCTTAATTGGACTAAGCAATTGAAGATGAGTGTGTGAGTGTATTTTTATTTCAAGTAACACAAGTAATTTACTCAGAGGAATGAAATATATTTTGCTCTTACCTAAAGTAATCCAATTTTTGTGAAACCTGTTGACAAAATAAATTTAATGAAAGCCAGCATTTCAGTTTGTTTGTTTGTTTTTTGAGTGCAGCAAATAATCAAGCACCACCTAGACCCACCAAGAAATAAACTCTGAAGCCGCCATTAAGAAAACACCATGAAATAATAAATTGGATGTCAGCGATCAACCACGCCGCACTTTGATTCAACTTTACAAGTCTCAGACTATGTACCAAAAATATGTAATATTATTCACATTTTCAGCATCTAAATCAGGTCATCAGGTGCATTAAAAAAGAGTGCAGTTAAAAAAAATAAATTGTAGACAGTTACACATTTTATAATCATGTTAGGTTTGCTAATGAAGACCTGTTTACTGTAAGTGGACAGGAGCTTTGGACAAGCTGAGTCTGCTGAGGTGGTGTCCTAATTCAGGGGCTGCACCCTTTTAAGGCTGCATCCTATGAAGGTCAAACCTTCCAAGATTGTGAAGGCCATTCTGAAATGAGATGTTCTAGCCTACGGAGCATTTTGCTATTTCTTTATTATCTTTTCCCGGCCCTATCACCCTGTCGCCTGGCAAACTTAATAGCTGAACGTGAAAACCTAGCATAGCGGGTGTAACCCATAGTTTAATCATCATTTTTCCATACTTATTTATACATTAGTCATAAACATTACTTATTTATAACTGTACATACGGAGTGTGAAGTAGTCTTTTTTTCATTTATCAACTATTTTGTCTAATAAAATAAAACTGTTCACTGACTCATGGGATTGTTTGGGTCATGAAGGATACACCTGTTGTATCCTTTGTTTTCAGGGAAAGAAGGCTGCATTTGTTGGCCACTTTCCAAAGAGCCTTCAAAATGAGATAGTCTAGTCATGCTGCCTGGCGGCCGATAACTGCAGCCTTAGAAGTATGCAACCCCTGAATTGGAACACAGCCAGAGCGAGCAAGAGTCTAAAAATGCACTTCTGTGATGTATGTCACGGCTCTTTATAGACTTCCATAAAGAGCCGTTTCAGGCCTAAATATTACTTGAAGTGAAAGAGTTTCTACAGATGTAGAATTGTGGAATTTTTTTGGATATTGAACATAAACTAGCGCGTTGCCCATGGGGATCCATGGGTTCTAGATTGGGTAGTGTTTATAAAATAGGTAGCTGACATTTTTCAAGATGAAAAGTTATGCAAAGTTTCTATAATGAGTTGGAATGGCGTGTGAGTCCAGAATGTTTTTAGAAGCTTAAACCTCAAAGTTTTTTAGAAGAGGAACTCAACCCTTTTATTTCCTGTTAATTACGTAATTTTTAATGTTAATTAACTGTCTTAAAGTATTTATAAATTGTTTAAGGTCTTGTTATCATAAACAAACTATTATTATCATTATTATTTTCATTATTATCATTATCACATCTATTTTGTCATTTAATTTTTAAATGAACCATAATGGAAATAAGTATTTTCACTTTCTTGTATCATCCATGTATTTTTAACATATTCATAATTATATTATGTATTTACATCAAACTTACTAAATAAAATCACGCGTGCATGCATGCGTTTAATATAAAGATGATTTACCACCCCTGCTGGAAAGGTGTGCAAGTCCAGAATGTAGGTACCATCGTTTGCTAATATCCATAGCTTCTCCAAAAATATTTGTCCTATCAACGTTCCATTTTGGCGGTGTTCATCTTTGACCCAAAATACATAAGCATACAAAACTGCAAATGTCAGCTGTCTTCAGTTTCTCTGTGATCGAAGTTACCCACACGCAGAGCTTTTTGTCTTTTCCACATTTTGCCGCAAGCAGGTGCTTTTAATTTTAGACACAAACAAAGATGGTGATGTAACACATCAAATGCAATACACTTCTCACTTATGGTAATAGCAACAAAACTAAACTAATTAACTAACTAAACCAACTGAACTACAAAAACACAATAAATCAATAACACTAACAACACTGTTAAACTAGCAGGAACCACATTAACAACATTTAAAACTCCAAACTCCCATGATGCATTGCAGCAAAATGTCCATTGTTTACTTGCAAGCTATAATTGCTAATTTCTCCAAAAATATTAGTCCTATCAACTTTGTGTTTTCGCAGCATTCATTCTTGACCCAAAATACATAAGCATACCAAACGGCAAATGTCACCTCTCCCCGGTTTCTGCATGATCAAAGCCATACACACACACACACAAAGGCCACTTGGCTATTATAATATAGATCATAATAATTCCCACCTGTATGCAAAAAGGTAGATAAAGACTGATTTGCGCAATATGATCCCTTTAAGAGCTTTCACCTTTGCTTTGTCTCTTCAGTCATCTCACCTCTCTTTTTCTGGTTAATTCTGAGAGCAGGTGGCTCAATGGGTGCCAAAACACAGATCTAGGTCAGATTTCAAGACACTTCATTTGCATCATCCCAGTCCACTGAGTTGTAAATGGGTGCTGGTCCTGGCTGAGGAAGTACCTGCGATGGACTGGTGTCTCTCATCCACTTCATGCTATACTATCTGGGCACAGGCACAAGCACCATTGGGCCTCATGGACAGCATAGGAGTCTAATTAATGACGCTGTCCTTCCTGGATGATTAGAAACACTGAGATCCAGCAGTGAAATGATATAGAAGACGAAGCAGAAGAACTAACTATCCTCCGATTAGACATAAAAGAGGTCTCGGGAAGTCACAGACAAGCCTCGACTCTCCAACGCCCAGGACGAGGGAGGGAAGCGTGGATTTGCCGTGTGATGAGGCGGAACAGAGTAAGAAAAGCGCGGTTTAAATGAAGATGGGGCCCTCAAGGTCAAATGATTGAAAACACACAAGGCCTTGAAGGACCGGATCAGCTTCTTGATTTAATTGGTGGAAGTTCTCAATCCTGCGGCTTGAGGATGAGAGATGGGAAAACCGTTACAGCCGAGCAAACAAGCAGTGTCGGAAGCAAGAACACAACTCAGGACACGGCAGACCCGTAATTCAATCACAGTCTTGAAATAGATTTACCCCCTCCCTGCTTAAACAGCGGCGCCCTCCTTTCTCGCCTCATCACTACCAATCACACACACGACCACCAGCATGTCACTATCTCTGGATGAGAGGTGATTTTTTTTTTAAACCCCACCACCACTATCACTCCCCAAAACAGAAGTGGAAGGGGTATTTTCTGGGTTACCCTCAGTCTAAAAATAGCACCAGCTGTAGATTTACAATGCAAGATTGAGTTGGGGGGGAGGGGGCAGGGTAGGATGAGGATGAGGAGATCACTGAAGGCAGGTGGCAGAAGGGGGAGAAAAAAAACAACGGGAGCTGGAAAGTGGAAGAAGAGGCGTTATGAAACCGGAGTGTGATGCAGCAGAATGCGGATGGAGATCGAGGCAAAACAGAGGGGGACATGATGAAGATGTGACGGGGGAAAGAAGACCACGTCTAGACGTCTCCATCCTCCAGCTCCTGTGATGCTCTCTCCTCCAGCAACCCCCCCCCCCCTTTTTTTTTTTTTTTTTAAATCAAACCTCCATTTCAGGCCTTGACACTGAACACCCAGTGCTGCATGGACACACACACACACACACACAAAGAGAGAGACAGTGGATGCACATGCAAACAAATGCATGCATGCACAGACACACGCACGCACGGTGATGCGGTGAGGAATGCACGGGCACGCTCCTCTCAGAGAACCTGCTCTGATCTAGTAAACAGAAGAGGAACCACCATCCATTTGTGCAAAGAAGAATGTTAAATATGCTGGGAGGTGCAGGAGGAGGAGGAGGAGGAGGTGGGGGGGGGATGGCGGTCTTCGTGATTTGCGCTCCATCCAAACGCAAAATGTTTACGCAGTTTATTGTATATAAAACACGATACTTGTTGAATGCAGCTCCTCTTTTTTTTTTTTTCTTTTTTTTTTGCACGGCTGCAGTTATCAGATCATCGGGGGAAAAAGAGGAGGAGAGAAATTTAAAAGGATCATAATAAAAAAAAGACCACAGACATATACACAGACACGGTTTAATACTCACTTGCTTTTGGTTGCCGAGTGCGCGCAGAAACACGCACGCCAACCTTTTTTTTTCTTTTTTTTTTTTCTTAAAGAAAGGAATCAATCAAAGCGTAGTTTTCTTTGTTAGATCGCTCTTTCTTACGGACTGTAGTAGTAGTAAATCCAGTTTTTCCGCCCGGTTCTACCGAACGGGAAGAGGAGCGCGCGCGTCTGGTGCCGGGAATCTGCTTTGGACGCAAATGTGACTTATGACCATGCTGATGATGGCAAAGGGAGGATGAGTCTTTTTCGGATGGAATGAAGCAGATTAAGGTCCCCTCGGTTTCCCTCTGTGTTATTGGCCAAAAACAAAAATGAATTCAAAATAATGTGACAGCTCCTTGTGCCTCCTCTCTGGGTTCAGTGGAGATGATGCTCCTCTCTCTCTCTCTCTCTCTCAGACGATCCATGTGGGCGGATTAGAGCAGAAGACAGAGGGGTGGGAGGACCCCCTGATAATTTCTCATATTGAACTCCACGTTGTGAAGGGATGGCGGTTTATTTCTGTTTATTTTCTGTTCTGTGCTGCGCAAACATCAATTTATGTCCACAGGTGATGTGGCTCTGTTGGCAGGCAGCATCGGTGGTCACGTGGGTTAGGAAAAGGGATAATGATAATAATAATAATAATAATAATAATAAAGGCATCGGAGGGTTTATGCACATCATGCGCTCGACACTGAGCAAAACAATACCCGACTTAAATATGCTCACTGTTTCACATAATCAGACTGTGTCCAAATAACAAGAAAATTATTTGGACACATTCATCATGTGCATTTGATTTACATATTAAAGTCATGTAAATCCAACAGACTCTCTCTTGGGGTTTGTGTGTGTTTATGCGTGATAAAAATGTACAAGCATGAAGTATGCATATGTCTGTAACTGTGATTGTGGTTGTAATTTTTCTGTTTGTCTTGTGAGGATTTGACCTTTTTCTGTTTGTCTTGTGAGTCTTAGGCTGGGCATGGCTGATCTTCTGGGCTCTCACACCTGTAATCAATCATCTACTCCTGTGCAGTTTAAAAGACCAGCTCATTCATCCACTCCTTGATAGTTTGTTCACACCCCTCCTGTGCTGGCCATGTCCAGTCTTGCCACATGCTCCGCCCATGCCTGTGGTACACTTTGGTGTGTTTGGACAAATCCTTAGCTTTAGGATGCTGACTCTTCTTCTTTGATAAATAAAATCACTTATTTCACCCAGTCAGTGTGTGGTTGTCTGCATTTTGGGGTCCAATTTATTCATCTGCGTAACAGTAATAGTGTTTTTGACTATGTTTGGCTTCATTATGAAGTCATTCATACCATACACACACACACTCATCTTCAACCGCTTATTTCAAATCAAGATATGGGGGCTGAAGCCTATTCCAGCAGTCACAGGGCATGCAGCAGGGTACACATTCATACCTGCAGAGGTGATATAAGACTTCATATTATTGTTTCATAATAACTGCAGGTATATCTTTAACCAATTCCTTGAAGTTCACAGAGACAGAAACAATACGTAGCTGCTCCACCCAGGTAGACTCAATTTCACCCACTTTCCACCCCTTTCCCATTTATGGATTGGCTGGGTGTGTTTTTTTTTTTTTTGGGGGGGGGGGGGGCAGGTTTACTAATAACTTACGCAGCAGTTTGTCAGATTAGTCATACAGCCTAAGCCATTATGTTATAGATGTATAATGACCAGCAACATTCATATTTTGGCATTTAGCTGATGCATTTACCCGCAGGAAGCTCGAAGCAAAGTGCAGCTCTGCCTCATAAAAATTACAGCAGCAGTAAGAGTACAAAAGGTGCTGCGCCATTTTCCTTCAACCACATAATGAGCCAAAGGCCAGTAAGGCAGACGACTGAAGTTTGTTTCATGTATTAACAAGCAGCAAGAAACAAACACTGGTCAATAATATGCCGTAAGACGTTTAAGTAGAACCTGATTTTAAGCAGAAATGAGATTTTCTCAGCATGGATCCTCTCCAGTTTATCTCACACCAAACTGGCAACTTTGTTGTGATTTGGCACTAAATAAATGAAATAAATTGAAATGAAATTATGTCACAGCCTTAGTCCAAAGTGGCTAAAATGAATTCCCCCCCTCCCCCAAAATTCTACACACAACACCCCATAATGACTATGTGAATTTTTTTTTTACAATTGTTGCAAATTTATTTAAAAAAATTATAATAAAAAAACTAAGAAATCACATGTACATAAGTATTCACAGCCTTTACTAAGAAGCTTAAAATTGAGCTCAGGTGCATCCTGTTTCCACTGATCATCCTTGAGATGTTTCTACACCTTAATTGGAGTCCACCTGGGGTAAACTCAGTTGATTGGACATGATTTGGAAAAGCACACACCTGTCTACATATAAGGTCCCACAGCTAACAGTGCATGCCAGAGCACAAACCAAGCATGAAGTCAAAGGAATTGTCTGTAGACTTGAGTCAGGACTGTCTCGAGGCACAAATCTGGAGAAGGGTACAGAAATATTTCTGCTGCTTTGAAGGTCCCAATGAGCACAGTGGCCTCCATTATCTGTAAGTGGAAAAAGTTCAGATCCATCAGGACTCTTCCTAGAGCTGGCCACCCGGCTAAACTGAGTGATCGGGGGTGAAGGGCCTTAGTCAGGAAGGTGACCAAGAACCCAATGTTCTCTCTGTCAGAGCTCCAGCATTCCTCTGTGGAGAGAGAACCTTCCAGAAGGACAACCATCTCTGGAGAAATCCACCAATCAGGCCTGTCTGGTAGAGTGGCCAGACAGAAGCCACTCCTTAGTAAAAGGCACATGGCAGCCCAGCTGGAATTTGCAAAAAGGCACCTGAAGGACTCTCAGACCATGAGAAATAAAATTCTCTGGTCTGATGAGACAAAGATTGAACTCTGGTGTGAATGCCAGGCATCACATTTAGTGGAAACCAGGCACCATCCCTACAGTGAAGCATGGTGGTGGCAGCATCATGCTGTGGGGATGTTTTTCAGCGGCAAGAACTGGGAGATTAGTCAGGATTGAGGGAAAGATGAATGTAGCAATGTACAGAGACATCCTGGATGAAAACCTGCTCCAGAGCGCTGACCTCAGACTGGGCTAATGGTTTATCTTTCAGCAGGACAATGACCCTAAACACACAGCCAAGATATCAAAGGAGTGACTTCAGGACAACTCTGTAAATGTCCTTGAGTGGCCCAGCCCGAGCTCAGACCTGAATGTGATTGAACATCTCGGGTGAGATCTGAAAATTGCTGTGTACCGACACTCCCCGACCAACCTAATGGAGCTTGAGAGGTGCTGCAAAGAGGAATGGACAAAACTGCCCAAAGATAGGTGCTCCAAGCTCATGGCATCATATTCAAGAAGACCTGAGGCTGTAATTGCTGCCAAAGGTGCATCAATAAAGTATTGAGAAAAGGGTGTGAATATTTATGTACACGTGATTTCTGTTTTTTATTTTTAATAAATTTGCAAAAAAATAAAACCATGTTGTCATTATGGGGTGTTGTGAGAAGAATTTTGAGGGAAAAAATGATTTCGCTCCATTTTGGAATAAGGCTGTAACATAACAAAATGTGGAACAAGTGAAGCGGCGTGAATCTGGAATACTTTCCAGATGGACTGTAATGTACTAAGCAGCCTGGTCTCATGTTTTTTTCCGTTCCCCCGTCACGTTTAGTGCCTGCATTTCGTGGCCCTTTATTTTGTTATTTATAATATTCCCCTCCTGCTAACCCTAACCCCCCAGACCCCCCCCTTCACCCCACATTTTGTGGCCCCATCACGAAATGAATTCATGCCCCCGTTACGAAAGCGCCCCATTGTCATAACCCCGTCACAAACCCATTGATTAATGTACTTTTCATTCCCCAGTCCCATGACCTTCAGTGAGACTGGGTTATGAGGTGAGTAGGTTACATAACATCTTCTTTAAAGTTGAGGCTGTTGCAATGCCTGATGTATCCTCAGTGTTCTGGAAATGTTAGACAATTAAACAAAACATAAATGAGATGATTCCAATAAGCTGTAAAGAATTCCACTGATTTATAACTAAAGAGATGAAAGCTTGATGAAAATTTACCTCACCTACCCCACGAGCAACACTGACAGTGGCTAGGTTAAAAAAAAACCTGAGGGGATTTTTTTTTTTTAACTGGAAGAAACCTCTAGCAGACTGGACACAGTGGGTGGCCATCTGCTACAGCCACTTTAACAAGAGAAAAGATGACAAATACATATCTAACAGAAAATGCAAAAACAAAACAAAACAAAGCATTTAAACTACATATAAGGTGTTTGCAATAGCCTGATAATTGACGATACAACACCTATCAGATGTTTACAGAAACATCATTGAGCACTAGTGTTCAGAATAATAGTAGTGCTATGTGACTAAAAAGATTAATCCAGGTTTTGAGTATATTTCTTATTGTTACATGGGAAACAAGGTACCAATAGATTCAGTAGATTCTCACAAATCCAACAAGACCAAGCATCCATGATATGCACACTCTTAAGGCTATGAAATTGGGCTATTAGTAAAAAAAAAAAGTAGAAAAGGGGCTGTTCACAATAATAGTAGTATCTGCTGTTGATGCTACAAACACAAAACTATTATGTTCAAACTGCTTTTTTAGCAATCTGTGAATCACTAAACTAGTATTTAGTTGTATAACCACAGTTTTTCATGATTTCTTCACATCTGCGAGGCACTGATTTTGTTGGTTTGGAACCAAGATTTTGCTCGTTTACTAGTGTGCTTGGGGTCATTGTCTTGTTGAAACACCCATTTCAAGGTCATGTCCTCTTCAGCATAAGGCAACATGACCTCTTCAAGTATTTTGACATAGCCAAACTGACCCATGATACCTGGTATGCGATATATAGGCCCAGCACCATAGTAGGAGAAACATGCCCATATCATGATGCTTGCACCACCATGCTTCACTGTCTTCACTGTGAAGTGTGGCTTGAATTCAGAGTTTGGGGGTCGTCTCACAAACTGTCTGTGGCCCCTGGACCCAAAAAGAACAATTTTACTCTCATCAGTCCACAAAATATTCCTCCATTTCTCTTTAGGCCAGTTGATGTGTTCTTTGGCAAATTCTAACCTCTTCTGCACATCTCTTATTTAACAGAGGGACTTTGCGGGGGATTCCTGCAAATAAATTAGCTTCACACAGGCGTCTTCTAACTGTCACAGCACTTACAGGTAACTCCAGACTGTCTTTGATCATCCTGGAGCTGATCAGTGGGTGAGCCTTTGCCATTCTGGTTATTCTTCTGTCCATTTTGATGGTTGTTTTCCGTTTTCTTCCACGCGTCTGTGGGTTTTTTGTCCATTTTAAAGCACTGGAGATCATTGTAGATGAACAGCCTATAATGTTTTGCACCTACGTATAAGTTTTTCCCTCTCCAATCAACTTTTTAATCAAACTACACTGTTCTCCTGAACAATGTCTTGAGCGTCCCATTTTCCTCAGGCTTTCAAAGAGAAAAGCATGTTCAACAGGTGCTGGCTTCATCCTTAAATAGGGGACACCTGATTCATACCTGTTTGTTCCACAAAATTGACAAACTCACTGACTGAATGCCACACTACTATTATTGTGAACACCCCCTTTTCTACTTTTTTTTACTAATAGCCCAATTTCATAGCCTTAAGAGTGTGCATATCATGAATGCTTGGTCTTGTTGGATTTGTGAGAATCTACTGAATCTACTGGAAATCTAAGAAACATACTTAAAACCTGGATTAATGTTTTTAGTCACATAGCACTACTATTATTCTGAACACTACTGTATGTCAGATTAGCCACCAGGAGACTAGTAGGAGACTTTCCAATGCTCACTACGAAAACAGCAGGACCCCCAATTTTTCACAAGACCTAATGTCACCCTGCAAGCAATATGCTCAAAACTAAACAGTTCACACATGCTGATGTTCAGTCCACCTCAAAGCTAATCAACATTCCTAACGTTTTTCTGGAGATTGAGAAGTTACTCCACACCAGGTGAACTTTGAATGTTGTTGTGAAAGTGTCGTGACACGGACCCACAACAGGGGGCGTAAATGAACGGACAATGGAATAGCCAAAAGTAACAATTTAATGTTGTGAATCACACAACGACGTACAGACAATAACAATATAGTGACTGTCAATCATACACTAGGTGACGTGTGGGCAGGCTCGACGATAGAAGACGCCTGGCGAGAGAAGAGCTGGATCCACACAGCTTCCACTGCCAACGGAGCTGAAGAACACCGGAGCCGCCAAGCCCTGCGCCCCAGGTGGCTGCTGTCTTCAGCAGTCAGACCCGGTACTGCTGGCAGAGAACAGAGACAGTCCTGATGAGTGTGAGGTCGCACACTCAGTAATCCCACAGTCTGTATTCAGTAAGGAGGGAGAACCTCCACCTCCAATCACACACTCGTGCAGCTCCTGTCTAACCACTTATCTGGTTCGGGTGTGAAGCGAAGCCGTCGCTGATCACACCAAACGCCAGTCCCACAGATAAGGACACACCACAGGAAAACGGCTGCAAAGAAGTTCAGATTATTACTCAATGTTTTGAGTCAGCAGAGAAAATTACCTGATTGGTAGATGATTTCTCGGCGGGGAGGTGGAGTTGCAGTCCGGCCTTTAAGGTGGTGGTGATGATGTGGATGAGTGACAGCTGATGCTGATGACGAGTAACAGCTGTCACTCCCGGTTGCTATGACGCCCTCTCGTGCTTGAAGCCCGCACTTCAAGCAGGGCGCCATCTGGTGGTGGTGGGCCAGCAGTACTTCCTCTTCAGCGGCCCACACATGTTCATTATTAATTTACCAGCAAATTGTAACCATGAATTTGACAAATAACTATTAAATAAGTAAATATTTTTGTGATAAAAAAGAATTTATTTTACTTTTTTTTTTTTTTGTACTTCCAACAGGTGCTGTAAAGCACAGAAAGTCAAAAACCAAAAGCTAAAACGGCATTCAGACAGAAAATTCAAGATCTGAAAATATTTCACAGGGCTGCAGCTACTAAGATTATTTTCATTATCAATTATTCTGGTGATTATTTTCTGGATGAACCCACTTGGTGTTTGGGCCATAAAATGGTTAAAAAAAAAAAAAAATCAATCAGTTTACAACACAAAGATATTCAGTTTACTGACATAGAAGAGCAAACTAGTAACATATAAATAAATAACTATAAGAAACCCACAGAATTTGGACATTACCAAAATAGATTATCAACTTTATAATTAATTGTTGCAGCTCTGAATGGAGGGCTGGTATGATTTAAATCATTAAAAAAAAAAAAAAAAAAAATCACCAAAAATGTTTTTTTTTTTTTTAATCGGTACTTAAAACATCACTGTAATATGAAATCAATACCATTAATTAATGGTACTTGTACATGTTGTATGTGCACTTTTGTTAACATGTCAATAAAGATAATTAATTAATTATAGTATTTGTATAGTCTCATTTAGAGAAGTGAAATAAATAAAAATGAAAAAGTCCATTTAAATCAAAGAAATCTAAAATCATAAATTTTTAGAAAAAAAGTTTTACCAGCCCTGTCTGCATGTGTACCTGACACCTTTGAGTAGCATTTACATAACAGAAAACACGATTCAGACTCCCATGTTGCTTTTTGTGATGGATTATCTTCTGTATGTGCACAGTCTTCAAACTGTGGAGTAACTTTGAGTTTGACATGAAAACCAGACATAAT
The DNA here is from genome assembly GCF_902500255.1 of Thalassophryne amazonica. Taxonomy (NCBI): domain Eukaryota; kingdom Metazoa; phylum Chordata; class Actinopteri; order Batrachoidiformes; family Batrachoididae; genus Thalassophryne; species Thalassophryne amazonica. Next base: position 53,203,243 of record NC_047120.1, on the reverse strand, counting down.
TTTATGTAAAACCTTTGTCATGCTTGCACATTATTTACTCCTTTAATGACACTTGCATATGATTAATATGTCAAACGACTGTTCTAAATCTTTATATTGTCTGCATAAGATCAAATAATTGTGCATTTTTAGAGCAGATGAGCAGGACATCAAGTTAGCCACCCCCCATCATAAATAGTGAATGCTCAAACAGTGGGCCTGCTGTAAAACTGAGCATTAACACCAGACTGTTTTAGTTCCTTCTGCAGCAGCTTGGTGCAGCTCATGCATAAGGAAGTGCTGAACATGAAACTAGAAGAGCCGTGCAGCCGTGAAAAGCTGCACAACTGCTGACCGAGAAGCAGATCTGTGATGGCATCATCAGTGTCGGGTCACTGCTGTTTTCAGAATCAAAGTCTGCTTGCACAGATAGTGGGGCAGCATAGCAAAATAATTGTTCATTTTGTGATAAAAGCAGCAGCAAAAATGGTGACAAGATCAGTTTCAGTTTGTACAAAAGATAAAGTTGCTCCAATTTTAGCAAAAAAGTGATGCAAATTATTGGTTGAAATGAAAGGATTAATAAATGGAATAGTTTTGACTGTGTTGAATGCTTGGTCTCCAAAGTAAAGATCAAACAAGGTCGACATCCATTGGATTCTATGACGTATGACATATGTTACCCTGAAACGTGGGAACTAAGCATGACAGATGGTGCAACCTATTCCTTTTTAAAATGCTTTTAACTCAACCAATAATTTGCATAATTTTTACCAAAATTGGAGCAACTTTAACTTTTGACCCCTGTACAAACTTAAACTGACCTTTGTCACCATTTTTGCTGTTTTTACCCCATAACTCCATGGAATTCAGTCATAGATAGTCCAAAGTATACTTTTGGAACCGTTATGATCACACAAATAATGTGGTATAGTTTTCAACATGACTGGAGCATTTTGAAATTTTGACCCCTGTGTAATTCTTTATTGACCCCTAGCTCATTAGAGGTCAGCTCCAGGATGGCTCCATATCTGAAAAGAAACAGTTAATTTAGAATATATGTACCAAATTCCATGCTTTTATCACAAAAACAATTTTTATGGAAATTTTAGCTAAGCTGCACCACTAAGACAATTTCAGTTCAATTTCAATTCAATTTATTTTCATTTATGTAGCACCAAATCTCGAGTTGCCTCAAGGCACTTCACACAAGTAAGGTAAGACAAGAAGTGCACTGTCTACTGAACACAGTTAGAAATGCAAGTTTATGTTCCCCTTTTCCCCAAGATTTCTATGCACCCAAAAGGGTTATTTCTCTTGTATTCCTTTCACAAATGTGTTAAAGTCCCCGTAAGTGTATTTGCAATTCGTGAAAGACCAACTGAGGCCTTTTAGTTTTTTCTTCGAGGCAGTGCATCATCACGGAGCTGAACACAGAGCCTCGTTTCAACAACGCCGGGCACCGTGTGGATCAGAGTCTGGCCAGCAAATCGCACAACACACCTGCTGCTGCACACGAAATGCTTAAATTCTTTGTTTCGTCACCAACCGTGAAGAAGAAACAGCAAAAACGTTCACCGACGTTTTCGGTGAGGTGTGCGTATAACATGTAGAACTTCCATCTGCTGACTTTAAACACTTCTTTATCAAACATCTGGACATGGCTTTTAACTATCTGCCTGCATCTGTGATACACGGAAAAAAATGAACAAGAGAAGAAGTTGTTTCAATTCTATTTGTCACAAAACTTGCACCACTGATGAGACATAAGATTAAAAATACTGATACATAGAAAAAAAATTATCCAAAACACACAATTTTGAATGCAAATTGTTCCAAAACTAATGTTTGATCAAAGAACAGCTTGAATACCTGCATCTGATTTCTGGATTTTATTTTAGATTTTGTTCTTCTACTTAAGAAAGAAATGGACTAAAGGAAATATGTTAGTTTTCGTGTGTTTTTAGACATTTTAATTCTTGTACGAGTCAGAACATGAGAACCACCAACTCTCACCTGTGCAACAACGACTAAAAGCCTGTAATCTGGGCAGTTTGTCTTTAAATCACATGATAAATGCATATTTAAGAAAGTTTCAAAAATACTTTGATGTCTTTTCACTGGTATTCTTAAACGATTGCTGGTTTTGGTCACAAACACTCATGAGCATTTGTTACTTTTACAAGTCTGTGTGCCGTGATCACATGTCCGGGGGTGATCAGTCCTCCATACCATATTTGTTTGGTAATTTATAGTCCTATGACACCCTTCCCTTTATTTTTAGGGAATCTGGGCTTTTATTCACTCTTCTTGTTTGCTTCCTTGTTCCTCGGCTGTCCTTTAATCTCGGCTTCCCACTGTTTTTTCACCAGTGTGTACAGCCTCATGGTCGCCTGTGCGTCTTGGACCTGGGATGGAACAACAGCATGTCAGCTCAAGATCACGTTTGTTCACCAATTAACAAGACCGTTGATGTCACAGAAGGTAGAAACATTTTACTTAGTGCTCCAAACGCTGAAATCTACCTCCACCAACAAAGTTGGGTGACGATTACGTTTTCACTCCTGTTTGTCTAATTGTGAACAGCCTGGAACCCACAATTTTTCATATATCATCATGAATTTTTTTTTACAGAGGATTCACATCCTGATAGCCAAGAACTGGTTAAATTTTCAAGGTCATAGGTCATAGATCAAAATCAGGAAAAAAGCTCGGAAATTCCCTATCCTTTAACATTGAGCAAATATTCAAAAATTCCTAACTCTGCCAAAAAAGATCAAAATTCTTTCATATTTGAGAGTGTTATGTAGGATGGTACCCTTTATTGACTGGCAAAGGTTGATCTGGATCTGATCCGGATTACAGATTTTGTGGCCATTGAAAACCCCATTTATTGTATATTTTACATTATATCTTAAACATACCCAATCACTCTCATATTTCAAAGTGAGGTGCAGACTGGCACTCACTATCGCCTCGCAAAGTTTGATCTGGATTGTGGATTTTGTGGACATTTGAGTTTAATATTGAATAGCTCATTTGATGTACATTTTGCATTAAATCTCAATCAAAAGTGCCATAATCACTCTCATTTTTCTGTTATGGATTTACCTACACCATCAAAATTGGATGGAGTTTCCAATTTTATGCCTGTTTGCCTATATTCCAGTTATCAGTTGGGAACCAAGGACCAACAGAAAAAAAAAAAGAGAGAGAAATTGTGCTTTAGCAGAGATAACCAATGTTCTGTGAAATTTATCTGAAGAAGACTTCAGAAACTGAAAAGGTTGGAAAAACAAAACCCTCACAAAAAAAATGATTCAAGTGCACAAACTAAACACACACTCCTGACATTTGATCACATCTAACTTAACTTATGAAAAGCCACTAAAAACAGGACTTGAACCTTGAATTTTTTTTCCAATTTAAAATATTGTGGAATTGGAAATTAGTGTTGGAGGATGTTTGCTCTCTACGAGCACGGCACTCTAGTTTTAAGAGTATGTAACAGGTCAAATCCAATTTGTAATCCTAGATCCCACACAGACAGTGGTGGCCTCGGTAGCCATCAGATCTAGGCTTTAGAAGTAAAAGAAACTGACATACAAGCTCATTTCAAACTACATGGTACCTCAATCACACCTGCTCCTAATTCCAGCTACGCATTTGATGATTTGCTTAAAAAAGACAACATTAAGTTTCAGCCACAGTTTGCCAGAAGGCACACGCGAGACTATACCGGTGATGAAATAGACAAGTCCAGTCTGCAAACTAACCCACGGCACTTTGGGCAAACATTGATGAGCTTACCACTGACAAGTGATGCTTGTCTGCAGAAGGCTTTCACAAAGTACTGTTTGGTAATACTGACCTTTTACTCCAAAATCAATAGGCTCCTTGGGGTCACCACAATTAACACATACCAAGTTTGGTGACAATCAGCCAATTCAGAAAGCTGCTTTTGTGCTTACAAGATTTTCACAAAGTACACTCCATTGACCTTGACTTCTGACCTCAAAATCAATAGGCTTTCTGTGGTCAGTATACCTAACACACATACCAAGTGTGGTGACAAACAGGCAGTTACCAAAACTTGCAGTTGCTCCAAAAACTGCCAGAGAAGCCTATAACTTCTTGTCATAGGTGTCTTGGTGGTTTCCCTCACTGTTGTTTTTCTTTACCATATTCACCATGCTGTTTGTATTTCTTAATGATGGATATAAAAATGACAGCTTTTGTGACATTTTTGTCGACACTATGTGCACATCTTGATTAATTTCAACTCTACTGCGATGGTGAAAAGATGCAAAATGGCAAAACCTGTCACTGTCCAGATATTTATGGCCCTGGCTGTATTCTTATTTTTTTAATCATTTATGTTAATGGGGTTGGGTGTGTGAAAGTTTTTAAAAAATGACAAAGTGAGAGGAGTAAAACTCCACTTACAGAAGAGTGCTCCCCCTGCTGGACCTTTACGTTGAGTATTTCTTTACAGAGGAGTTTCAGTGAGGGTCGGTTATTCTAAAACAAAACAAAGATAACCTCATTATGAGGACATCTGACTTCCAGGATACGGTGTGGGCATGTTAAAGATTTTTTTTCTTAATGTCAATAGTGTCATCCAAATACCTTTACAGTCTTCTTAAAGGGTTTATATTTCTGAGTGTCTCGGATCTTCTTTTTGGGATGAGACAGGACTAAAATCTGCCAGAACAGAAGACAATATCATTATAAATGCTTACGTTAGTGCTGAAAATGCGAACAATAAGATAAGCAGAACATCTGGGCTACCTTTAAGTCATTGTGTATCGCGTGTCCCACCAATATTCTCCCCTGAAGAATCTCTGCAACCTCCTGCTGCACCATCTTCACATCCTCTCCTGCAGTATTAACAGGTGCAACACGCACGTCAACACTAAACTATGCAAGCAGTAAAGTACTTTCAGATGCTGTAGAAGTTGTTTGTGGCTTGTTCCATCCCTCACCGTGTTCGATGTCCTCTGGTCGGATACCGCTGACTGCGGTCCGGTAGTCGGTCACCTTCTCTGTGGGCTTCACATATTTGTCGTAGACACATTTTCCAAACTGGTTGACGATGGACACGCGCGCCAAGATGCTTTCCTCTCCACCCGGACCCACACCCACCATCTCACAGTCCATGGCCACGGTTCTGGTGAGGCTAGCGGGGACCAGATGAGGATTGTCAAGCCTTTAACCTGTTTAAGCTTGGAGAACTAGAGCTTTTTCTAAAAATGTTTTCACTGTTGCCTTCCATACTAAGCCCAATAATTTCCAGAGTAAAAGTAAGATTTTTTGTGTGTGCATTTTTTTTTTTTTACAAGCTTGGTTTGGGTGCGTGTATAAAAAATAAGATTAGATAGAACTTTACTGATCCCTTAGGAAGACTCCCTCAGAGAAATTGAGGTTCGAGCAGCATTATACAGCAGCACACAGGGTAAGAAGCACACACAGTATCAAAAGTGGAAGTAAAAAAGAAAAACAGATTGCAAATATAAACACACAATATAAATACCAGACATATTGATCAATACTGGTTTACTGGCTACTACTGTTCCTAGCATATTAAACTGGCATACTGCCTCATTCTCTGTTTCGTAGTTGTGACTGCCGCGCTGTCTCGCAGTCCGTGACTCACACCAGAGGTCGGTTTCAGCAGAGTTCCAGTTTAGGGCACAATGTAAACACACGTCTTGAAGTATGGACAAGACAACATTGGGGCACAGCAGAAGTTCATCACAGGTGCTACACTTCTTCTAGATAACCCTCTCAACTTGAGAGAATGTGTCATCATCATAATCGTCCGTGAACCTGCTGAATCGGTGCCATCCACATCATCGCTAACCATTGTTTACATGCGCTGCGAGATTCCGGAACTCTGCTGGCACGTGGTGCATTCTGGGAAGCGCAGGGGGATTATGGGAAATGTTCAAGTACAGAATTAATCATGGACTAACGGTGGAGCTAGCACCACCAAACTACTGATTCCTGCTAATTAGCCAAAGCAGCACTAATATACAGTTTATAAAGTAATGCTGTAATTTTACTCAACAGAAATACTGGAGCAGACTTCTTAGATGGTCTGTTAGTACAGCTACCAACACAATGATCCATATTACCTCAGACATTTAGAACAAAATGCATAAAAAGTACAAAAACTGCCAAGGCCATAGCAGCAACATCCCCAATTATTCATAACTTTATAGCCTAAAGTAGGTTAGAGTACGGCCTTAAAAACAAAAATTAACTAGCTATGCAGCCCAAAACCAATTTTTGTACAAGGCTGTAAAACATGATTATTTCTGCTGTAACCTTGACAATTTTAACATGGGGATTGGCTCACATTTGGAGCAAGCCTCAAGTGGCCATTCAAGGTACTACAAGATATTGCACTTCTGTCTTTGCTTCATTTTTCAACACTGAATGATGGGAGCTTGAGGATTACTCAAAAACTCCTCAATCTTCATAAAACATTTGTAAAAAGGGTGAAATTGTGAAAAACACGAGGTAATTCCACAGAATGTCGTCGGTAGGCTTGAATCTGAAGCCACTCACCCCTCAAAGGCTTTGTCCTTGACCAGGTCTCTCTCAACATCCTGGGAGGACTTCTTCACAATTCCCTGTTTTTTTCTCATTACATCTGCTGCCTCTGCTCCCACTGTGGCCTCGATGTCGTCCGGATCTACATCATCAAACCAAATATCTTCTCTGTAACAGCAGAGGAACACATGAAGTTAAACAATGTGAGTAACTCTCACACTTTTCAAACACAAACATCAATATGAGCAATTAGGATATTTACTCTGTTGTTTTGGCCTCTTCTGGAGCTAATTTCTTTTTCTTGACATTTTGCTCACTGTTCGAGACCTTCCTTCTGTCCTTTTTTCTTTTTGGAGCAGTAGACTTTGGTTCTTCTGAAAAATTTGGATCTTTCACACTTATTTTGGAGTCCTTGGAAATTACATTTTTCGAAGCAGCTGTTTGCTTCTTTGTTTTTCCAAAATCTGCCTGAGCGGGACAGGTGCTGTTCGTAGTTACATTTTTAGAAGCCTTCTCTTTGGGCTCCACTTTTTTCAGAACACCATTCTGAGGCTTCTGGGTCACAGGCTGCGTCTTCACTGCTTGACTGGCATTTAATATCTGCAGAAACCACAGGCAGAAAGGAAAGATGAATATATGCAACACTGGAAATTGGATTAAGTTGGACATTTTTATACTTCCAAAACTGATTGCCACTCAGAATGAGGCTGCAAGCTGACATCTCAATGGCCTAGTAGACTTCCTGTTTCTATTCAATGTATTACAGCTAGAAGATTTACAAACCACCTTCCAAAATTGTGTGTGACCATGACCAATTCCAGAATAGCTTTGCACAGTTGTAGAAGTTTTGCTCAGTACTGGAATTCAAATATGGTCTGGGTCAACTTCCAGAAAGACAGATTGTGATATTACAGAGGACACATATTTTGTGCAGTATATGAATGTGGAGTGTTCTGGAATTGGTCCTGGACAATATCGGAAATCTGCCAGAGTGCATGACTTCTGCAAATGTACAATAACATGTTCTGGAGACAGACATAATTTCAATTTCAATTTATTTTCATTTATATAGCGCCAAATCACAACAGAGTTGCCTCAAAGCGCTTCACACAAGTAAGGTCTAACCTTACTAACCCCCAGAGCAGCAGTGGTAAGGAAAAGCTCCCTCTGAGGAAGAAACCTCAAGCAGACCAGACTCAAAGGGGTGACCCTCTGCTTGGGCCATGCTACAGACACAAATTACAGGACGTACTGTGCAAATTTCCAAATGCTTGATGCATTTCATAAAAATTAAATAAATAATAACTTTGCACAGTTTTGGAAGTCTTGCACAGGACTGGAATTCCATGTTGGGCTTGGTCCAATTCCAGAAGTGTACAAATTCCAACAGTGCACAGAACACATGGTCTGACAATATACAAATTGCTAATATTCCAGAATTGGTCCTAGACTATCTACGAATTCTGCCACAGCACAAGACTTCCAGAGGTGCACAAAGCCATGTTCCAGAAGCAGAAATATGGTCCAAAATTCTAACATTTTTAATGCATTTCAATTATTACCGAAATTACCGTCATTTTCAGGAGTGCAAAACACAAAGCTTGTCCCACTTTGCACACACGTACATATTAATGTAATGCAACTTTTACCAAAGATCAGAGACTCAGCAGTTTGCCTCCATTAAATGTAATAAATGTGAGTGTTTGGTGCACTGACCTGCTGTAAGGTTTTCCAGTTTGCAGAGAAAAGCTGGGGGTTAGCTGGAGGTTGAACTTGCTGACTTTTAACCTCTGTCCGTTTCTCAGATGGAAACTTTTTCTTCTTAAGTTTCTCTTTCATCCAGCGCTTCTTTTTCTTTTTAGCGCTCTTATTTGTCTCTGTGGACGCTTTCAACCTGTTCTCGCTTTTATTTGCCTTCGCCATTATTTTGGCCTCTTTTAGAAAACGTTTTTACGGGAAGCCACGAGGACGCGCTTTCTGACAATAAACAACAAAACGACAAGATATTTTAAAATAAAAACAAAGAGAAATTTTTTTACACGAACGTTACAGATTGGACATGTTAACACTTAAGTATTTCTGGGTTGTTGTTTTTTTTTTTTTTATCAAACACGACGTGAAATACTGCCACAAACTCATAGCCATGCTGAAACGTGTACATCCGGTTTGTGTAACTTTCAAATGTGTCCGCCAAAAACTTAATTTCTGTTCAATCCTTGTTAAAACGTGCAGAGACAAAAACAACTGAATGTGATGGCAACGATAATATTTTTTCTTTGCATTCCACTCTATTACTTATATTATTTCAAAGTTTAACATTCTAATATCTGTATTTCTCGCTGTGTTTGAATATGTGGAACTAGTTGTGCGGGAAATATTTCACATCGTGCCTAATGTCAGTTTGGACCGACGGTGGTGTGACTTATGTTGACAATATATTTAGAGGGTTTTTTTTTTTTCTTTAAATATGTTTTAACTGCATTATATTAATAATACAGATGCTATGAGCGCGTTATTTCGATAGTAATATAAAAACAGCCGTTATCGACACGTTAAGTATGTATCAGGAGCTTCATGTGACAAAAACTAATTCGATGTATTTATTTGTGTCATTTATGTGACTTTGTTGTCTTTTGTGTTTTCAGATGATGGTGGAAAATTCTCCCTCTCCTCTGCCGCAGAGAGCCATCTATGGTTTTGTTCTCCACCTCGGATCGCAGTTTGGTTTCTGTAAGTCCACCACTGTTACAGTAAATCCAAAAGAAAAAAACAGGAGACTTGGTGAAAGTGTTGATCCTGTACAGACACTGACTTACACCGATCAGCCACAATATTATGACCACCTGCCTTAAGCCCCATAAAAAAAGTTTATCATCCTTAACATCAGAAAAAAGTGATGAGGGCAGGCGGATTATTATTATTATTATTTATTTATTTATTTGTTTTTATTTTCGTAGAAACGGAAATACAATGTCATTTCAAACCTGAAAAACGACACGGACTGCACCTGCATACCAAGTGAGGAACTGAAAATATCATATTTTTAAAATTTATTTTGTTTCCATGTTGAATACAGTCAGTTTACTGCACGCTAGTAGTGTGATAAACATACAGCAGAACTGAACATGTTGCTATCCTCTTTGGGAGCGACAAGAATGGACATGATTTGGAATGAAGCAATGGAGACACGCACATCCAAAACACGTAAAAAGGCGTGCAGGACCAAGAAAAATATACCAAAGATAGACACCAAATGATCTGCACTGCCACAGCGCTCCAATACAAAAAGGACTTTATTTAACAAGACGTGAAAGTAACATTTCAGGCGACCAACCCTTCGAAGGAAGATTTGAAATGAACATATCAGAGGGACAAGCTCAGGTGGGACAATTTGGAGACAGGAGAGGAGAGATTGAGATGGTTTAGACATATGCAGAGGAGGGACCCAGGGTATATAGGGAGAAGGATCCAGAGGATGGAGTCACCAGGCAGGAGGAGAAGAGGGAGGCCAAAGAGGAGGTTTATGGATGTGCTGAGGGAGGACATGCAGGTTGTTGGTGTGACAGACGAAGGTACAGAGGACAGGGTGAGATGGAAATGATGTGAAGAAGACTGTGTGAGTGAGATGGAGCAACTGACTGTGGTTGTCAGTGAACGTCTTTGGCCAAAGCACACTAGCGGATGTGTTGGTTCTTGCACCAGCTGTACCGTCGTCAATTAAATTCACTAAAATAAAATAAAAAAAACATTTAAAAAATTGGCATGCGAGCGGGGATAATAAACTAATGGGGTTTTTATGGGACCTAATATTGTGACAGTCCCACCTGTGGACACTGAAACAACGCCACCCTTCGGGCGTGAACTCCACTAGACCTCTGCAGGTGCACTGTCGTATCTAGCACAAAGATCTGAGCACCAGAGCCTAGTATTGGCTCAGACCTGGCCTGGCAAGAGGTGCCATTGTAACGATATAATCAATGCTGTTCACCTCGTCTGTTGGTGGTCAAAATTTACAGTGCTGTGTCTGATCAGTGTATCTCAGGAGTGATGTTCATGTCTCTGGGTCCTCAGCCTTTGAGATCAGGAGATGTCTGGGAAGAGCTTACAGAGTCATGAAGTCACTGGACACAGGTGTTTGACAATGCTGATACCTTTGCAGGAGACCAAAGGTCTGAGTCTTCAGGGTCCTGGTGCTTCCTTACTATGTACAAGGTCTATTAGATAAGAAACCGACACTTTTATTTTTTTTTTAACTATATGGATTTGAATGACGTGCGATTACACCAATCATGCTTGAACCCTTATGCGCATGCATGAGTTTTTTCTCGCGTGTCGTGACGTCATTTCCCTGTGGGCAGGCCTTGAGTGAGATGTGGTTCAGCCCTCTCAGCTGAATTCCTTTGTTTCACACGCTGCTCGAGACAGCGCTTGTTGCTTTATCAAAATTTTACTGGACCTGTGAGGAATATCCGAGTGGACGCTATTCGAGAAATTTAGCTGGTTTTCAGTGAAAAGTTTAACGGCTGATGAGAGATTATGGGGTGTTTCTGTCGCTGTAAGGACTTCCCACGGAGCGGGACGTCGCGCAGCGCTTCCAGGCGCCGCCGTCGGCCTGTTTCAACCTGAAAACATCCTAATTTAAGGCTTAATTCACCCAGGACGTCGTGAGAGAACAGAGAAGATTCAGAAGAGGCAGGCATCAGGACTTTATGCAGACATTCCACTGTTTAAGGACATTTTGTAATGAAAGACGTGCGCGCAAATTCGCCGAGTCGTTTCCGTGACGACTCGGCGAAACGACGAGAGGGTGGACGACTCCTCACTCAAAGACTGCCCACAGGCGAATGACGTAACCGACAGACGTGAAAAAACTCTCGCATGCCCACGAGGGTTCAAGCATGTCTGATGTAATCACACATGATTCAAATCCATATGGCTTTTGAAAAAAATAATAAGGTCGGATACTTTTCTAACAGACCTTGTAGTTGTGAGACCTAGATGCTAACCAGTGTCCAAAGGGGGTAACTGGATGTCTTTGGTACAAGTTTCCTTTGGTGGATCTTTGGGTACTGCTGGATTGACTTTGTGTCAAATGAACTGTGACTTATAGAGATGAAGATGATTATTACTTGTACTGTGAAGGAACATGAGCTGTGACATTTTGACCATGTGACTCATTTCTCTATGATCCAGCATGGCAGTGGCTGGAGAAAGCCAAGGGGACAGCCCTGTTTCACCTGGCTGTGACATGCAGATGGTTTCTTTTGAGACGTGGTTCTTTGCCTTGGCGGTTGCTACCCAGACCTCATAGTAGTTCCTTGATGTGGTGGATGTGGCACCAGCTCCTGCTGCCAGACTTGATATGATGCATATTCCAGTTGGCTTAAAATGCTTTCAACCAGGTTTTGTCATATAACAGCATTACATAGTAGTTTCAGATACAGTATTAGGCATTTGAAGAAAGGACAGGACTCGGAGCACGTGCAGGCACCCTGTCGCCGCATCCACCACACCACAGAACCACCTTGGGTATTGGATTGCAACCGCCCGAGCAGACAGTCTGTGTACCTGCTTTTTATGATGTCATGTGCTCTGGAAAGGTGGCATTCTTTCTGTTCTCTTCTGTTATATCTTTATTCATCTGACAGATGATGATTCTGACTTTTTTCCTCCGTGCAGGTCTCTACTGTGTGTGGGCGTTCATACCGGATGAATGGCTTCATTCAATCGGACTCACATACTGGCCTCAAAAGTAAGTTATCTGATCATATAAAAGCCATCCAGCTTGAGATAAATCTAGAAATAGACCTCATTAAACATTTTACCTGCTGTTTTAAAACCTGGCGTCAATTCCTGTGAACTCTGTGCAGATATTGGGCCCTTGCTGCTCCAATCTATTTTTTGGTGGCATTAATGGTCTTCGTGGCGGTTTTGTTCGGCATCAACATGTACAACACGGCTCCACTCGACTCAGTCAACAACTTCACAGGTTACGATGCGCTCGCTAACCTCCTGCTTTACCTTTCTAGTGATGGAATTTTGTGGTCACGTAGTCACGCTAAAATAAAATTGCAGTCCTGAGTCTGTATTTAAAAGTATTGTCATGTAGTTAATGTGGAACGTCATAATACTGCAACATGAGAAAACACTCATGTAACGAAGCAGAACAGCTTCTTCTCGTGTCTAAATGTCATCGTATCTGTCACAGATGCGTTCGCTCGAAGCCAGAGAAGTGAAGATGATGAGAGAGGAGGTGTGCCCCGAATGAAGGATGTTTCCATTAGTGAAGTCAACGTAATGTTCTACATGTCACCACAACCATAACGAAGACTAACTTGCTGGCCGCGAGGTGCACAAGAAGCTGCTGCACGTTTGTTACCTCCGTCAGCAAAGTTGGAGGAGGTTATGTTTCACCCCTGTTTCTTTGTTTGTCTCTTTGTTTGTTTGTGAACAGCCCGCAATTTTTCATATATCACTATGAAATTTTTACAGAGGGTTCATATCCTGATAGGCAAGAACCAGAAGTGGGACAAAGTCACTGTCAAGTCATTCTCAAGTCATCAGTCTGCAAGTCTCAAGCCAGCTTGCAAACAATTGGTGGTCATTATGACTTGGGACTTGCTGATTCATTACTTGAGAGTCACTTGGTGACTTTGTCCCACCTCTGGCAAGAACTGATTCAATTTTCAAGGTCATAGCTCAAAGGGTAAAGTCAGGAAAAACCTTGAAAAAAACTGGAATAATCCCTATTGTTAATGTTGAATGAATTTTCAAAAATTCATAACTCTGTCAAAAAAGATCAAATTTCTTTCATATTTGAGAGTGTTATGTAAGATGGTATCCTTTATCAACTGGCAAAGTTTGATCCACATCGGATCCAGATTGTGGATTTTGTAGATATTTGAATTTAATATTGAAAAGCCCATTTGGTGTTCATTTTTTTTTATATCTCAGTTAAAGGTGCCTCAATCACTCTCATTTGTGACAATGAGGCACAAACTCACTCTCAATGAATAGACTAAGTTTGATCCGCATCTGATCTGTATTATGGATTTAGTGGATATTTGATTTGAACATTGAAAGGCCCTTTTGATCTGTATTTTCTGTTATATTCTAGCCACTTCTTGATCTTGAATTTTTTTTTTTCATTGTAAATATTTGTGGAATTGGGAACTAGTGTTGAAGGAGATTTGCGCTCTACGAGTGCGGTGCCCTAGTTACACCCTTGTGGTGACAGTTTAAACTTTATTTATCAGATGTATTTTCATACTTTGTCTAGGAACTATGCAGTGTTTTACGAGATTTATCTGTGGGCTGAATGTGTTGTACTAACACTAAAATGTTGAAGAGAAAATATAGAAAACATGTAAGTGCGCATGGCTGCAAAACAGCTTTCTGTAAATTTTGCCATAAGCATATTAAATATAACATGCAATAAAGTCCATATTCCGTGTCTACTTTCAGTGCAACATTAAAACTTACTTTCAACACAGACTAAATATAAGTTGGGATATGTTTTCTTATATCTTACATAGAAGACACTCGTTATTTTAGGGGTAGTTGGCTAAAATGTAATTTTTTTAAGGTGAGCATTATTCACATCTGTCCCGTCCTGACTGTAATCACCACCCAGAAACGTACACACAAAATTTACTTTAAAAAACAGGAGTAATTTAAACAATTCAGTGGGAATTTTTTTCCTTAAAAACCTTTGCTCAATCCGCCACGTGGTGGCAGTAGCGCAGTAACTACCGCAAATACGTCAATAGAAGAAGTCACGCGTCCACTTTGTGTTGTACTCTGCTTCTTCCCCGTTAATTTTTGAGTGTTTTTATTATTATTACTTGAGTTAGTTGCCTATGAATATACTTTATTAACACTTTTTTTTTAAGAAATGGCTTTTGCTCTGCCGGTGTGGTTCGCGGTCCAGCAGGAGCTCCTCGTTGAAGACGAGACGGACTTTTCGTCACCGTCGGTTTTCGACCATTTCGACGACGAGACTTTGTTCCAGACTTTCCACCTCAGCCGGCCGTGCGTCACCTTCATCCTGGACAGCGTGCGCCCCCGCCTGAATGCGCACACGCCGCTGCCCGCGGACGCCATGCTGATGGTGGCGCTCAACTACTACGCGCACGGAGTGTCCATCGTGTCCGTCCTGCAGAGGGTCGGTCTGAGCCAGACCGAGTGTCCGGCGGTGATCGGCGCCGTGTCCGAGGTGATCGCGGACATGGCCGACGTGTTCATCTCCTTCCCGACCAGCCGAGAGTCCAGAACCAACGTGGCCTCGAAGATCCAGGCATTCTGCGGGATCCCCAGGGTCCTGGGTGTCCTCGCCCCCGCCCACTTCAAGATCCGAGCGTCCCCCTACGAGAAGGACATCTTCAGGTCTTTTGTCAACAGTCAGGGCTACACGTCGGTCGTCACCCAGATCATATGCGACTGTGACGGCAACATCCTGAGCGTGGAGAAGTGCTGCGTGGGCAGCACGTCTGAGCAGGAGATCTGGGACGCTTCCTTCAAACGAAAAGAAATGGAGCAAGAGTCCGGTGGATCCTACTGGATTGCTGGTGAGACCCCCAAAAAATAAAGGCGAGGGAGACCAAACGGCTGATTCTCAGCATGAAGCAGTGGCGGATCTAGACGGGGAGTTGAGGGGGTTCCTTTGAGTCACTGGTCAAAAGTGTGATGCAAGTGTGAGAACCAGACTGGAAAGTTTGTTGTGTGCAGAATTCTAACTAGAACCCGACTGATATGGATTTTTTGAGGCTGATGCCGATAACGATATTTGGATGAAAAAATACAGATAATCGATAAATCAGCCAGTATTATTATTATTTTTTTTTTAATTAATAAAATGAGCTAAAAGCTGAAGCTTTGTCCTTATATTAACTTTATAATAGAGAAGAATTTTCAAGTTCAAAAAATGCAATCAGGAATTAAACCTTTGTGAAATTAGCAAACACGTATCCTTAAAAAGAGTTGTGAAATACATCTGATCTTGTACCTCTTGTTGCTGCAACTTAGATATAGGTTCAGATAAGGATATAGATCCTTATAATCTTACTTTTATTCTTTTATCAGCCAGTCAGTGCAGTGTGATGGCGATCTACGGGGGCCAGTGATGAACACTTTTAAGCAGGGGTGTAAGCAGCTCTCAGTTGAATAGAGTCAGAGCTCCATCAACTGGACAAACAGTGCAAGGACATTTTACATTGCCAACACAAACATTATTTCAGTAACTGTTCTGTTTATGAGAAATTATCGGCGTTCTATCGGCAAAATTTCGGCTGATAGTGAGTACTTTGAAAAGGGCTTATATCGGCCGATAATATCGGCCAGGCTGTAGTTCTAACCCCCTACAAAATCTGAGGTGTACATTAGGATTTAGTACACCACCCTCATCCACACAAATTTAATATATATTAAATGCAATATGGTTTCCTCTGCTCTTCCCAGGTCAAATTCAAAAAGCCTTCTGATAAATTCAGATCTCACGGCTAAATATTTGATCCAAACTACCAATATTTTGAAGTTTCTTACCACATGAGCTGTCCACACCATCCCAAAATGCAATATGGATTGCCTCAGCTGGTGCATATTGCGCATCTGTATCTTGCTATATGCACCACCCGTGGTGCATATAGAAAATCCACAAAAATCCACATCCGCGCAAACGCATGCTTCAAGGCAACTGAAAAATCCGCATCTACGCAAAATAAGAGCTAGAAAAAATTAAGAATGGCACACAAATATTAGATTGCTGTAACTGTTCATGTAAATCCGAGTTCTTATAACAATAACGTGTGTCCTTTACTATGCTATTTCACAGGGTGCTGTTCTACTATGTTCGCCCACAATCCAAAAAAGTGCAAAAACGCGATGAAATGGCTTAATCTGGCTTGCATCCTAACAGGCTACCTTATAAAGGGCAGACCTGAAAACCTGCCTGAAACCAAAAGAAAGGGGCTCAAGCTGCTCAACTTTGAACAAAAACTGCAACAAACACTGCTTCAACTTAACATTTTTACCTCAATGCAGCACGATCAAACAAGTTTCAAGATCTACGCACTACAAATACCCCATTTAAAGAAGTTCAAACATGATTGAAGCTGTTGAGACTACAAATACCCAGAATCTAGGGGGAGGTGATGGTCTAGTGGTCAAGCATTGGGCTTGAGACCAGAGGATCCTCTGTTCAAATCCCAGCCTGACGGGAAAATTACTAAGGGCCCTTGGGCAATGTCCTTAACCCCCTAGTTGCTACCGGTGTGTAGTGGGCGCCTTGCATGGCAGCACCCTGACATTGCGGTGAATGTGAGGCATTGATGTGTAAAGCGCTTTGAGCGTCTGATGCAGATGGTAAAGCACTATATAAATGCAGTCCATTTTAGCTATATCACATACTATCAACAATTTCCAGAATCGGGATGAAATTTTTAAATAGTGCAAAAACTGGATCCTGTTTTCAAATCTGGTGCCGATGACAGCCGTAACTACTACGTATACCAAGTTTGTTCAAGATTGACAAAGACTGATGAAGTTGCTGTGATGCTCCAAAACATGCTCCGATATGCTAATCGGGATTACACGGAAAGGAACGGTGGGTGCTCTGTGGAATCTGCACCCATGTAAGAATTGTCGTCACTCGCTTCCAAGGATTCATGCAAAAATATTACCCATACGCTACTTACTGCAATCCATCCGCGTAATTGGAAAGTCAATCAAAACATCTTCTCCTGTGTTTAACAAATTTTCCAGTCTGGATTAGAAAAGATCTCTTTAAAAAAAACTACTAAAACAATAGTCAGAGAGACAGTATTTAGTTTATAAGTTCAGTTAAGGTTCGCAGGGAGCTGGAGCCTATCCCAGCAGTCATAGAGCACGAGGTGGGGTACACCCTAAACAGGACACCAGTCTGTCGCAGGGCCAAATATAGACAAACAAACACAGCCACACACACACACCTACGGACAATTTAAAGTTTCCAGTCCATCTAACCTGCGTGTCTTTGGATGTGGGAGGAAGCCGGAGCACCCGGAGAGAACCCAAGCAAACACAGAGAGAACACGAAAACTCCACACAGAAAAGGCCACAGGTCATGGGTTCGAACCCATGACCTTCTCACTGTGAGGCAACAGTGCTAACCACTAAGCCACCGTGCTGCCCATTTACAATCAACAAAAAACAATTATAAAAACATTCACTGTAATTTGTATTTTCTCAGGTGGGAGTGGCTATCGCTTAACTATGCATGTCTTGACTGCGGTGTCCCAGCCCACAAACAAGAGAGAGGTGCTCTTCAACGAGGCCCACGCCAAGCTCCACGACGCCATGCGCAGCACGCTCAACAACCTGAAGAGGCGCTTCAGGTGCCTGATGCAGCTGGGCTTTGCCCAGGAAATGACTCTGAACAGAAAAGCAAACATTATCAAGGCATGTTGCGTCCTGCACAACATCTGTAAGAAGTTCTCGGTTCACCTCCCGCCTGCGGTCAGCTCAACCGAGTCTCTTCTTCCAGGCAAACATTCCGTGCTCGCCGAGGTCAAGCCCGATGCAATCAAAGCCAGACAGGAACTCATCAGTGACTGTTTAATTGTTGGCTCCAACAGCACAGTTGCCGACGGGGAAAAATAGAGCACTGCCTGTTTTTGTTTGATTGTTTTTCTTCTTTTCCCCTGGTATTATTACAGCTCAGATTTACACTGGTGGGCAAGCAGATTAGTGCACTTGTTTCCAATGCAGAAGGTTCCAGGATCAAACCCCACCCCTACCCGTTCTCCGTGTAATGTGGCGTTGCGTCAGGAAGGGCATCCGGCATAAAACGTGCCAAATCAACATGCAAATCCATCTCTGATCTGCTGTGGCGACCCCTAGTGGAAAAATAAGGGAGAAGCCAAAGGGACTTACTAAACTGTACGTCGTGTTCATCTGCCATTCTGTGCCAGGAAATCTGATGAAATATTTTCCATTTTGTGTACAGGTTTTATGAAAACAGTCATTTCAGTCATAAAGTATTTTATTTTTTTAATACAAAAATGGCGATGCATTATTAGTTCACTTTATGGTCAATTTTAAAACATTCTGCGGTCATCTTGAGCATTTTACACAGTACATAAGAACAACAAAAATATAAATACAGCACTTTTGCTTTCATTCCCTTTTTTTGTGAGTTGGAAGTAAAAGATCGAAGACTTCTGTACACACAAAAGGTTTATGCTTGAATTTTGTTTTGCAAGTTTGTTGAAATCCATGTTTGTGAGCACTTCACCTTCGCCGGGATAATCCATCCACCGGGCCTGGTACAGCAGATCCAGATGCAGTGAGATCAGATTTTAAGGTTCTGCTACTAGTCTATAAAATTGTTCATGGACTGGCACCTCCCTACCTAGCTGACCTAATGAAACCTTATGTACCGGCCCAGGCTTTGCGTTCTCAAGGTGTAGGACTACTTTGTGTCCCTAGGGTGAATAAAAAGTTTGTGGGTCACAGAGCTTATCTCTTATCATGCCCCTGTTCTGTGGAATGATCTCCCTGCATCAATAAAACAGTCAGATTCTGTAGAGATTTTCAAGTCCAGACTTAAGACGCACTTATTTTCCCTTTCGTATGGCTAGCATACTAGCATAATATAGTTCTACGCGTTTTACTCTTTTAATTCATTTTATTAGCAAACGGAGCGTGCCACGGCCTCAACTTTATCTAAATTCTGGGTCTTGGCCGGCGATTACCTTAGTATTTCTTGTTTTTCTTGTTTAATGCTGAGAAATTATACTGTACTTCTTGTCTTTCTGGATGCCTGATTTTATTTTTTTCTCTCTGTTTAAGGGCGGCTCCATCCACAGATGGGTGTGGTATTTGTGCTGGAGACCCTCTTGTCCTGTGCACCAACAGTATTTCCTGTATATGTGTTTTGTGAATTGTTCTGTAATTTATGTTTGTAGCATGGCCCAAGCAGAGCGTCACCCCTTTGAGTCTGGTCTGCTTGAGGTTTCTCCCTCAGAGGGAGTTTTTCCTTACCACTGCTGCTCTGGGGGTTAGTAAGGTTAGACCTTACATGTGTGGAGCGCCTTGAGGCAACTCTGTTGTGATTTGGCGCTATATAAATGAAAATAAATAGATTATTGTTCAGATCTGTCTTGGGCTGGTCACAGTAAAAAGCCACTCTAAAATATGTAGTTGATCTTCAGCGATAGATCTTAATTAGGCGGTAAATTGGCTGTGGCTGTCCAGGATTTGTGTGGTTTGTGTTGCTTGATTCTTTCATTTGTCCATCCATAGTCAAAAAGCAGCTAACTGCTAACACAAACGGCCGTAGCTGTTTGAAGTCTCATGTTCACATCGCAGCCCTCGTGTTGAGATCGCAAACACAGGCATCATCGCCTTCTGTCAGACTCTTTGTAGTCATACTTCTCCAAAATTGGATAAATTTGTGTGGGAACAACAAATTTGTGGCTAAAATTAGGAACAAGCCTTTTGTGTGCACGTTAGACTTTGTTCATTGCAAGAAAAAAATAGGGGGGAAAAGTGTTGCATTTATATTTTTCTACACCACAACTTACACATAAAATAACATTTTAAGTTAAATATTTAAAATTATCTAATGCTTATTTATACATTAAAATATTTGCTTTCATCATATTTCTGGTTCCAGTTTTGGGAGCAGCGACTCGACAGTCGACAAGACCTCGTTTACCGTTACACATTTGTTTTTTGTGAATGAATAATATTTAGTGCGGTGGCATTTTCGTAGATCACGTTCATGTCCACATTCTCATAAATGTTATCCTCGGGCTTCTCGCGTGAATGCAGGCAGCTCATGATGCAGCAGTGCAGGAAAATGTACTGCGACTGAAAGCAAACAGAAAAGCTGTGTCACTCTGAAAGCAGAACATTTGTCAGTATGGGGTTTCCTGTTTGAGAAATTTAAGTTTTCACACTTTTGTGTGGTTACATTTCCACACTCTGAAAATAATCCGACTATGTGGAAAAGAATTTGATGTGGCAATGCTGGGAAATCTGCCCTTTAATTTTTTACCTCCGTCTGCACCATGTGCGGTCGATTCTGTCTCATCTTGCGCACAAAGGCGTTGATGCCCACCGCCCCTTCTTGCTCAAGCTGCTGAAGCAGCACATCCAGGGAAATAATGGTGCCCGTCCTCCCCACGCCAGCACTAATGGACACAACACAGCACGAGATAAACAGTTAGTGCCCTGGCATGATGGTCAATACCAGGCAGACATCACTACTTCTAACGGGCATGCTTTTATTTCTAACAGGGGCGGCTCCAGAGGTGAACCTATGGGGGGGTTGCACAATAGATAATTTGAGCATCATTATTGAAACGTGTGCATACAGTAAAGCCACACTGTAGGACTTCCAATATCAGGTAAGCTGAATTAAGGACATGATATGACCAGTTTACCAGTAACCACAGGTGCATCTTTAATTCTTCAGACTAGCGATTCCAAAAAATGTGGCCCAGATTTTGATTTTTGTCTGATCATGACTTAACTGATTTTACCAAAAATCAAAGCACTTTTTCCCGTCTTCATGTTTAGACCAAATTACATGAAATCTCTTCTACAGGTGCAGCTCACAAAATTAGAATATCATGGAAAAAGTTCAATATTTTTTAGTCAGTTATTTGAAAAAAAGTGAATTTTGTATATAATCTTCACACTGCATATAAACTAAAAAATTTTGAAGGGGTTTTTTGTTTTACTTTTGATTATTATAGCCTAGCTTGTCTATATATAGTGTTCAGAATAATAGTAGTGCTATGTGACTAAAAAGATTAATCCAGTTTTTGAGTATATTTCTTATTGTTAATGGGAAACAAGGTACCAGTAGATTCTCACAAATCCAACAAGACCAAGCATTCATGATATGCACACTCTTAAGGCTATGAAATTAGGCTATGTTGAGATTCTCTTTGGGAGTAACAAGATTAGGAATGAACATATCAGAGGGACAGCTCAGGTGGGACGGTTTGGAGACAAAGAGAGGCGCGATTGAGATGGTTTGGACATGTGCAGAGGAGGGACCCAGGGTATATAGGGAGAAGGATGCTGAGGATGGAGCCACCAGGCAGGAGGAGAAGAGGGAGGCCAAAGATGAGGTTTATGTATGTGTTGAAGGAGGACATGCAGGTGGTTGGTGTGACAGAGGACAGGGTTAGATGGAAACGATTGATCTGCTGTGGCGACCCCTAACGGGAACAGCCAAAAGACAAAGAAGAAGAAGTTAAAAAACAGTAGAAAAGGGGGTGTTCACAATATAGTAGCATCTGCTGTTGATGCTACAAACACAAAACTATTATGTTCAAACTGCTTTTTTAGCAATCCTGTGAATCACTAAACTAGTATTTAGTTGTATAACCACAGTTTTGCATGATTTCTTCACATCTGCGAGGCATTGATTTTGTTGGTTTGGAACCAAGATTTTGCTCGTTTACTAGTGTGCTTGGGGTCATTGTCTTGTTGAAACACCCATTTCAAGGGCATGTCCTCTTCAGCATAAGGCAAGATGATCTCTTCAAGTATTTTGACATATCCAAACTGATCCATGATACCTGGTATGCGATATATAGGCCCAACACCATAGTAGGAGAAACATGCCCATATCATGATGCTTGCACCACCATGCTTCACTGTCTTCACTGTGAACTGTGGCTTGAATTCAGAGTTTGGGGGTGGTCTCACAAACTGTCTGCGGCCCTTGGACACAAAAAGAACAATTTTACTCTCATCAGTCCACAAAATATTCCTCCATTTCTCTTTAGACCAGTTGATGTGTTCTTTGGCAAATTGTAACCTCTTCTGCACATGTCTCTTATTTAACAGAGGGACTTTGCAGGGGATTCTTGAAAATAAATTAGCTTCACACAGGCGTCTTCTAACTGTCACAGCACTTACAGGTAACTCCAGACTGTCCTTGATCATCCTGGAGCTGATCAATGGGTGAGCCTTTGCCATTCTGGTTATTCTTCTATCCATTTTGATGGTTGTTTTTCGTTTTCTTCCACGTGTCTCTGTTTTTTTTTGTCCATTTTAAAGCATCGGAGATCATTGTAGATGAACAGACCATAATTTTTTGCACCCGCGTATAAGGTTTCCCCTCTCCAATCAACTTTTTAATCAAACTACGCTGTTCTTCTGAACAATGTCTTGAACATCCCATTTTCCTCAGGCTTTCAAAGAGAAAAGCATGTTCAACAGGTGCTGGCTTCATCCTTAAATAGGGGACACCTGATTCACACCTGTTTGTTCCACAAAATTGACGAACTCACTGACTGAATGCCACACTACTGTTATTGTGAACACCCCCTTTTCTACTTTTTTTTTTTTTTACTAATAGCCCAATTTCATAGCCTTAAGAGTGTGCATATTATGAATGCTTGGTCTTGTTGGATTTGTGAGAATCTACTGAATCTACTGGTACCTTGTTTCCCATGTAACAATAAGAAATATACTCAAAACTTGGATTAATCTTTTTAGTCACATAGCACTACTATTATTCTGAACACTACTGTAAACTAAAACATTTTGAAGGGTTTTTTGTTTTACTTTTGATGATTATAGCCTAGCTTGCCTATATATGTGTGTGTGTGTGTGTGTATATATATATATATATATATGTATGTGTGTGTGTGTTGTTGGGTTTGGTGTTGCTCGTCTTCCTCTTGGAAATACCCCACACACTCTGGGTTCAGGTTGGGCGAGCTGACTGGCCACAAAAGTACAGTACATGGTCAGCAAAGCAATTACTAGTAGTTTTGGCACTATGGGTAGGTGCCAAACGCCAAGTCCAGCTGGAAAAAGGACTCGATATCATTGAGTTTGGACTTGGTATAAAACACAGTGGACCAGCACCAGCAGATGATAAACACTGACTGTGGAAACTTCATAGATTTCGAAATGTAGCAGTCTTCCACATGATTATAGTTGTGTGTACTGAACCAGACTGAGACATTCATGGTACACTACATAGATGGTACAACATAAACCGTATTTTTCCGGAGTATATGGCCCAATCCCAGTACTCTCCCTTCGCTCTACTTGCATGTATGGGAGGGTGTTGGGATTGGGCCTTGTACTCCGGTGCAACTTATATTTTGAAAAATACAGAACTTAAACTTGAAATAAAATATTGTAATATTTTGAGATGCTGTTTTTGTTTTTTAGGTGAAGACCAGAACTTTACAATAAACTAAAACATTTTTAAAATGCATGAAACAGTTTGTTTGTAATGAGTCAACTTTCACTTCTTAAATAACTGACAAACAAATTGAATTTTTCACGATATTCAATTTTTATTTTTTTTTGTGAATGCATGCTGTCAGTTTCATCATGTGTAGATAGACACACACAAGGCTGAAAGCAATACCGCTGTATGCGCTTCTGCACAGGGGTGTAACGCTTATATTGCAGTGTCCCACAAGCGGTAATCATTTCCCCAGAAACCGAAAGCAAGTGAAGAAGCTGAGGTTACCTGCAGTGAACCACACTGGGCGATCCTGTCCCTTCACGGTCAATGTGCTCCCTGAACAGCTCTCTGAACTGGATCACAGTTTCTGTGTCCTGTGGGACTCCGTGATCAGGCCAGGCAGTGTAGTGGAAGTGCTTCACTGTGCGTACCTGGGAGGTCTTTGTCTGTCGATGAGGGGAATTCAGATACTATGTCATCTTTAAACGTTGATGCGTTTCATCCAAATTATTCTTTTGCACCTTCTGAACTACAGCAGTGTTTCTGCTGAAATGCCACAAATGTTTCATACATGTTTCACACTAAATTCCCTCAGCGTCCAGCTGGGATGCTTCTGCTCAGATGTGATGCTGACCATCAGATCTCCATAAAGACAAGGCTGACTATCTGCAGGCCAGTACTGCTCACATTTAATCTAAAAGGGGAAAAAAGGGAAGTTTTTCAGGGTATACATTCTAAATCTTTAACCAGGAAATGGTATAAATTGGTAAGAATACTGTGATATCAGATTTTCCTGATTCTTACCCGTCCGTCCTCAACGCAGTTGGTTACCATGATGATACGTTGTGCAGATTGTTCCCAGATCATTCTCCAGAAATCTTTGACTGTGGCGGGCAGAGGACCCTGAGCAGCAATATATTCTCGATGGTGGTTGTAGCCCTGAGAACAAGTCTGAAGTTACGCTGTGCACATGGATGGATGAAGTGTTTTCAATCTTGTATACGAAAGTCATTGTCGAATTAGTGGGTGTTCTAAATGCAGCACTTGAGAAGCTGAGTGACGGGTGACTTTAATATTCCGAAGGTCCACCACCCTGGATGAGGAGACGGTGTAATGCCCAAACGAGAAGCTCCTGAGCAGACACCAGGAGCTTTAACACTTCCACGCTGCCAGACCAGAAGCCAACTGAGGATGTGCCACCAAGAAACTTTCAAATCCCGAGAAAGATTAGCGACAGAAAGATGTCGCTGCTGTTTTCAGCAGTTGTTTGACCCTTCAGAATATTGAATGGTCACTGCTGCAAGCTAACCTGCTAGCTAACTAGCTGAGTGGTCTTCTTTAGGGAGTTTGGGACCAATGGACCTTCGGAAAAATAATGATCCATCCCGAGTGGGTAGTTGGGAGTGTAAAGACTAAGATCCAGGCTTTCAGTGACTTCCGGGGCTCAGCCAGCAGGAGTGTATCCTTGCAGTTGAGCTCGTAGAGACATTCATATCTCTGGGTCCTCGGCCTTTGAGATTAGCAGACAGCTGGGAAGAGCTCATGGATTCATGAGGTTGTTGGACAGTCGCGTTTGCCGATGCCAGTATCTTTGCAGGAGAATGAAGGTCCGAGTCTTTATAGGGCCCTGGTGCTTCCTCTGTTACTGTATGGTTGAGAGATTAGGATGCAAACCAGTGACCTTAGATCACGGTTATAGATCTTTGGTGCTATTTCTCTTAGGCAGATCCTTGGGTACTGTTGCCATAACTGTGTTAAATAAATGGTTACTAAGATGAGTATTGCTTGCATTGAGAAGGAATATCAGGTATGACAATTTGGCCATGTTGTGCATTTGCCTGCATGATCCATTATGTAATTGTGTCATTGTTGAGGTCTTGTTGTAGACGTAATATAAAATTAACTAATCAGAATGGCACCTGCAGTACTTTTTAAGGTAAGTTAAAAACTGTTCAGTCTGTCTCTAACTCAAAATTTATTGTATGCACTTAAATGCATCACCACGAAAACATCACAGGACAAAGAATATTTTTGCAGTATTTTTCTATGTAGCTAATATCAAAGTACACGATCCACTGATGTTTGAGCATAGCTAGTTAACAAAAGTAATTGTGGTGATTATTAATAAATGGTACCTACTGGCATGTAACTGGCATTAATGTAATCGGAGCCCGTGTGATGTGCTGTCGACAGCTTCACTCGACACCAGTCGTCTAGAATGAGAAAACAAAATTTGGTTGGCTGGCAAGTTATCGTGAAGCAGACAGAAAATATAATTAGCATGCGTCAGCAGTGTTGATTGGATGAATTTTTTTAAAGGGCGAGGGGTTAGTCATCAGGCCCTTATAAAATGCTTATTAATGCATGTTAGCAGACTCTACAAGTGTTAATAACAGCATAATAAGCATATATGTTCTACAATTAAATATTCACAACCACTAAAAAGAAACATGTTATAAACAGATGAAAAATGTGAAAAGTCTAACAAATTTCTTCTGTTTACAAAATCATTGCAAACATTTACTCGGTTTGTAGTTAATGCTGCACGTAATAACATTTGCCTTTTACAGTTACTGGAACTAAAACAAGATCAGAGCCTTAAAATTTAATTGTGTTATATAGTTTTAGGCTTTAAACCAGATTAAGACATAAAAAGAAAAAGCAGAAACAATCGACACAATGGCATCCGGTTAACAATTGAAGTGTGTTGGGGGGGGGGTGCTCATGGGTGTCTTTTATGCTTTTTTCCTTCTTTGCAATACAGAAACTTGGTGTTATGTTCACTTCCTGTCTTCCTCTGAACCTCATGCACACTTTCGAATGGTAGAGAGAAATTTGCCAGCGACAATAGATCTGCAACGATGAATTGATTATTCAATTATTAATTGACAATTAAATTAATTGGAAAACATTTTTCATAATTTGTTAATCAAATTTACTCATTCAAAAAAAAACTTAAATTCTTTGTTTGTTTGTTTGTGTTTTTAGTTTATTTTACAAGCTGCTTTACTCCTTTCCGGCGGTAAACTGAATATCTTTGGGCTGTGGACAAAACAAGATATCAGCTTAGGCTTTGGGTAACATCGGTCAACATTCGTCACTATTTTTTGACATTTAATGGTTTTAACAACTAATGGACTAATTGAGAAAATCATCAATCCATTAATCAATTAGAAAAATAATTGTTAGTCGCTGTCCTAAAGTAAAATGTCGTCTGGTCCAACTGTTTATAACTAGAGGGGGTAAATATTGGGTTATGTACCTTATACACTCACTGGCCAATTTATTAGGTACACCTGTTCAATTGCTTTTTAGCATAAATAGCTAATCAGCCAATCACATGGCAGCAACTGATTGTATTTAGGCATCTAGACGTAGTGAAGATGACTTGCTGAAGTTCAAACTGAGCATCAGAATGGGGAAAAAGATTTAAGTGACTTTGAACGTGGGATGGTTGTTGGTGCCAGACAGGCTGGTCTCAGTATTTCAGAAACTGCTGATCTACTGGGATTTTCATGCACAACCATTTCTAAGATTTACAGAGAATGGTCCAAAAACAGAAGTTGTGTGACCAAAAATTCCTCATTGATGTCCGAGGTCGGAGGAGAATGAGTTGAATGAACAATTGCGTGATGCCATCATGTCAATATGGATCGACATCTCCGGGGAATGTTTCCAACACCCTGTTGAATCTACACCACAAGGAAAAAAAGGGCTCCAACCCAGAACTAGCAAGGTGTACCTAATAAAGTGACCGTTGAGTGTAAATGCTGGTCTTCAACATCAACTTCAGTGTTTGATGGACAGACTAACGTGTAAGGAGAAATAATGTTGGTTTTAGTTAGGTAGTTTGAGTTAGGCTAAAGAATGTGACCCATATAGCCTAGCATGTTGCGTTGTTGGTGATATTTATATAGCCTATGTCAACAGACATTTTTAGAACATCTAAAAGATAAAAGTTGTTATATCACATTGCCTTACGTGGAATGCTATTAACCATGGGTCCAACTAATCTGGGAATGATAATTTTAAGTTGAAACACATAACTGGAAACAGTAAAATACAGATTGTGCTCTGAAAAAATACATTTTCGAGAAATCTGGTATGAAGATCTTTAGTTAACACATAATAAATACTATGTAGGCTATAAGCTTTTATGAAAAGATTTATAAAGGTGTTATTACTATGTAAATAACACTTATTACAATAACTAATAGCTTGACTTATGAGTGTGTACAGATGAGAGTGAAGGTGTCTGCAGTTTACGCACATGGCAGGACGTTGGTGAAACGATTCAGCGGTTTGTTGTCTGGGTTAATTGCAGCGTGTCGTGTTTGTTCCGTTCCTACAGGCATGAGGTTCTGCAGACGAGCAGACAGACTTTTGTGAAGATACAGATCGGCATAAAATTAAATGGACAGTAACACAACTACACGAAGAGGTTTCACAGTCATATTCAAAAATCCAAAAGTAAACCAGCAGCCGCACCTCATATTCCTGGCTGAATAGTCTGTTGTTGTCAGCACTTAGCTGGGAGAAATGTTCTGAAAAAGTGGCAGCAGGAATAGGTCTGAAAGAAATGCAGTCCAAAAACAGGATAAATGTGAAATTGTGCCCCACATTCTGCAAGATTATTTATAATAAAGGCTGAAGTTAACGTAATGAACAGTCTGTAGGATGTATTTTAACAGCTGTGATGCTATCGTCTAGCCACTGGGTAGGACAAAGGCGTGTGGAACCAATGCTGTTCTTCCTGCACACGAGTGAGCAAGTGGCCTCTGCTCATGCCTGCGTGTATATGTATTCGATCACGGACAAACTGGGGAGAGCTGACATTTGCCGTTTGGTATTCTTACGTATTTTGGGTTAAGGATGAACAGCGCCAAAACGGAACATTGATAAGACTAATATTTTGGAGAAACTACAGATATTAGCTAACAACAGTGAACAATAGTGTCACAGACTGAACACCCCCCCCACTAAAAATTGGTCCCCCTGCCTTCACTGCGCATGTGTCATTTTGGAGCGTCAACAGCGATTCACAGATTATCGTCTTGTTTCAGCTTAAAACTGCACTCCAGTCATCATCTGTCTCAGCAACAGATATCTGAGGCTTTTGTACAACAATCATTTCCACATAAATTCAGCATTATTTCATAATAAAAGACGGGGGAACGATCAGAGACATCTGAGTCTGACTCTCTGAGTCTGAGCCTCTACACCCAAAGTGATCAAAGGGAATAATGTGATTATTAATCATCAGATGACAAAGTAAAACCTCTTAAATCATTCTAAAATCAGTTTTAAGCCGAAGCGAGGCAATAATTGGTGAATTGCTGCTGACACTGAAATGACACATGCGCAGTGAAGGTAGGGCAACCGATTTTTAGAGGGGACCATTCAGTCTGCAACAATGGACATTGATAATTACATTCTGGACTCACACACCATTCCAGCAGGGAGCGGTAAGTCAT
Source organism: Thalassophryne amazonica (assembly GCF_902500255.1). NCBI lineage: Eukaryota > Metazoa > Chordata > Actinopteri > Batrachoidiformes > Batrachoididae > Thalassophryne > Thalassophryne amazonica. Next base: position 53,174,026 of record NC_047120.1, on the reverse strand, counting down.
CTATATATATTAAAAGCCCAGTAGCGTCCATGTACATGTATGCGTGCGTGATTGTATTTAGTAAGTTCAATGTAAGTACATAATTGCAAATACATTAAAAATATATGGATGACACAAGAAAGTGAAAACACTTCTTTCCATTGTGGTCCATTTAAAAATCAAATGATGAAATAAAAGTAATAATAAAATAAAATAACAATAAAAATAATTAATAATAACAACATAATAGCTTGCATATGATAACAAGAACCTAAACAATTTATAAATGCATACATTAAGACAATAAATTAACATTAAAAATAGGAAATAAAAGGGTTGTGTTCTTCCTCTAATAACTGTTGAGGTTCTAAAAACATTCTCTACTCACACGCCATTCCAGCTCATTATAGAAACTTTGCATAATTTATTACCACCCTTGAAAAAAGTTATCTGCTTATTTCATAAACACTACCCAATCTAGAGCCATGGATCCCCACGGGCAACACGCTAGTGGCAAATACAATTATACTTACTTGGGTTTTGTTTTAGAGAAAAATAATAGTTTGCATATGATAACAACAACTTAAACAATTTCTAAATACATACATTAAGACAATAAATTAACATTAAAAATAGGAAATAAAAGGGTTGTGTTCTTCCTCTAATAACTGTTGAGGTTCTAAAACATTCTGGACTCACACGCCATTCCAGCTCATTATAGAAACTTTGCATAATTTATTACCACCCTTGAGAAAAGTTAGCTACTTATTTCATAAACACTACCCAATCTAGAGCCCGTGGATCCCCACGGGCAACATGCTAGTGGCAAATATAATTATACTTACTTGGGTTTTGTTTTAGAGATTCCATCACCATCAATTAATCTTTTCTTTCTAAGGGAAAGAAGTCAGGCTGAGTTCACTTCAGAGATACAAAACTTTTACGTTGACAGTGATGTAGCACCAACCTGATAAACTGTGGCTTTTTATGCCAAATGAAGAAAACCACCAAGAGCACCAGGCAAAAAAACAGCACACTGACTACAGCCCCGGCAATGACTCCTACAGGCAGGGTCCAAACAGAATTAACTGCATTGATACTATTTCACAAGCATTCTAATTAGAACTGAAGTCACAAAATATCTACCATCCAGCATTAAAAAAAAAAAAACCTAAAATCCAGCACTGCAGCATGTCATCCACAAAAATAACTATTCAGATCTCTCACACAGGATATTGATGTTGAAAGCATGTAATGAAGATGTGCATATAGTGCAGAGCTTCAGTTTAAAGCTACAGTGTGTATGACTTAGAGGTGTTTCTTAGCAGAAATGGAATATAGCATTTGTAACCTAAAATTGTATTTTGCCCTGAGCTCAGAATGAGCCCTTCATTCGTACGCGGGAGTGGGTCCTCTCATGGAGGCTTCCATGTTGGAGTGCCGTGTTGATACAGTAGCCCAAAAGGGACAAGCTTACTCTGCCTTGACATTGTGCAGTGAATAAGAGGAATCCATGGTTGCTCCTCCATACACCATCTACTGGTTGTGGGTTAACAAGTGTGCAAATCCTCACTTTTCTTAAACGGAGGCTCATACACATTGGTTATCAGAAGAGAAGGCAAGAAAACATGAATCCCTATCACCGAAGAAGTGAGAACCTGAAGGGAAACTAAATCGTTACGGACAACGGAATAGATCCCATAGCATCAAGTGGATGAGAGTCTATAACACTGGACAGGACACCAGTCCGACACAGGTTACTTCCCCAGCCAAGGCCAGTACCCACTTACTAGAGGTGGGCGATACCGGGAATTTTGGTATTGATCTGATACCAAATAAATACAGGCCCAGTATCGCTGATATCGATATCGATACCGATACTGATACTTTTTCATATTTAAGCTTCATAGATCCAAAGGATCCAAAAGACCTAGGATAGAATTTCACCAAACATTGTACATGACAACAAAATACTTTATTATCACAATCAACATTTTTGTTTAAAAAATATCTCTCAACACAACTTAAAACAAAATCTCTTGAGGTAGAGGGCTGACTCGAGGAGAGTGCTGAGTGGGTGGGCCAGGCTGAACCTACCTGCATGGCTGTTGGCTGGCGCCGCTGAGCCACGTGATGGCGCAACAACAAAAGACCAGAGGGGGGAAGGTGCGCTGCTCTGTGTTGTGTGACACAGCACAGCGCTGCTCTTACAGACAGAGAGTAGACTTTGATGAATCTGCATGCGCAGCAGTCAGTGCGTGCGGGAGAGGAAAAAAAAACTTGAGTATCGATCTTTTTACACAAGGATTGTTCAATATCAATACCAGCGCTGGTATTGATATTATCAATATTAGGATCGATCCGCCCACCTCTACCACTTACTGCTGGGTGGACTGAGACAATATAGATTAAATGTTTTATTCAAGGACACAGACAGGTAGCACGAGCAGGATTCAAACCTAGGTCTAGATCTTGGCATGCCAGCTCCTTATCAACTCAGCTACCTGCTGATAGATATGATAGCTGGCAAATTCCTCAGGACAAATTCTGGCATGTTTCCGTTTCTAATAACTGCATATATTTAGCCCAAATCCTTCCAAACTCAGTCTCAGTGCAGCTGAACAATGACCTAATCATGCTGCAGCAAGAAGACATTTATTCTTTTTAGGAACAAAGTAGAATTTCATACAGTGGCCAAGCCAATTTAGCCATGTACATGATTTCATCTTAATTTAACCTTTATTTAAACAGGTTAGGCCCATTGAGATCGAGACCTCTTTTGCGAAGGCAATTATAAACTTTCCAATTCACCAAACCTGCATGTCTTTAAATGTGGGAGGAAACCCATGCAAACTCCACACAGAAAGGCCAGAGGTGGGAATCGATCCCATGACCTTCTTGCTATGAGGCAACAGTGCTAACCAATAAGCCACTGTCCTGCCAAATGAAGGCAAAATGCACCAAGAACAGACAGGAACAAAATTCATCTGCAGTGGAAACCAGACAGAGCATCACCACAAAAGAAAAGCAACATCTGTCTGTTCCTGGCTTCAGGTTGTTATTGAGTGTCTGCAACCGTAAGTACTGAGAATAACTTTACTTATTGCTTGTTTGTCCAATTATGTCCAGTATGAACTGCAGGAATTCACACAACATTTGTCTGATCTCATTGTAAATCCATCAGATTAAATTGAACACCTGCACTTTCCAACTATTTTCATTACAGGCTTTCAACATCCATATCCTGTGGTCGCTAAAATAACAAATACAACAGATCATTTTTAACTGCAGAGATCATCAGTCAAGTAAGTGTCTTCAGAAGGGAGTCACCACATACAGTACCCTCCAAAAGTATTGGAACACTTGGTTATTAACACATTTTAAGTTCTTTATACCATTTCAAATACAAAAAGAATTATCTTCCTGAAACTCAAACTGAAAGCAAATCTCTACAACTTGACATAAATTAATTAAAAATATAAAAGTCAAGATGATGGGTTGGATAAGTAACGGAACGCTTTGGTGTAATACTTGTAAATAATCCGTTTTATTGGCAGTTTTCTTTAGACACATCAGGGGATGGATACATGAACACTTTCAAGTCAATGAATAAGTCTTGGACTTTATTTACATCAATAACGAAGAAATACCTATACCTCTGCCCAAGCAGAGGGTCACCCCTTTGAGTCTGGTCTGCTTGAGGTTTCTTCCTCAGAGGGAGTTTTTCCTTACCACTGCTGCTCTGGGGCTTAGTAAGCTTAGACCTTACTTGTGTGAAGCGCCTTGAGGCAACTCTGTTGTGATTTGGTGCTATATAAATTAAAATTAATTGAAATTGAAATACAAACAGTATGGCACTCTATGGTAAATCTGTGTGGAGTTGACAGTTCTCAAAAAGTGACTTTGCAAGAAGGAGAAGAGTGAGGAAAGCCACCAAGACACCCAGACAACCCACAAGAAGTTATAGGTTTCTCTGGCTGAGTTTTCGTTCACCAAAACATCAAATCTGGGGTTGCAGATGTACCTTATGGCAAATTGTAGCTCAACTGTCAGGTCTTGTTTTTAAGAAAATCCTCTATACTACTTCATCACAAAGCTGTATAAGATGTGATACAAAATGCAAAACATGCACTGTGCACAATTTCTCAAATCACAGCCAGAGAAGCCTATAATTCCTTTTGGGTTCTCTGGGTGTCTTGGTGGCTTTCCTCACTCTTCATCTTACACAGTCACTCAGTTTTTGAGAACTGTATACTCCATGCAGGTTTATTATAGAGTTCCATACTGTTGGTATTGCTTTACAATTGATGTAAATAAAGTCCAAGACATATTCAATGACTTGGAAATGTTCATGTATCCATCCCCAGACTTGTCTGAAGAAAACTGGCAATAAAACTTATTATTTCCAGGTATTATACCAAAGTTTTCCATTACTTATGCAACCCATCATCTTAGCTTTTTTATTTTTAATTAATTTATATTAAGTTGTAGAGATGTGCATTCAGTTTGAGTTTAAGGAAGATCATTTTAGACTTTTTTTTTTTTTTGCTTTTTTTTTTTTTTTTTTGCATTTTCTTTGTTAAAATTGCACTTGAAATGGCATAAACAAATTAAAATGTGTGAAATACACAGTGTTCCAATACTTTTGGAGGACACTGTATAATGCAAATGCAAAATAAAAGACATAAATGAACAAGTAAAAGCAGTAAAGTTAGTTTCACTCACCCCTTGGATCAGTCTGACACTGAAAAATGTGTGGTTGCTCACTCCTTAAAGTTTCACCCTCAGTCTCACGAACTAAAGCCACAGACACTTCATATAGTTTTGCCGGCTGGAATCCATAAATTGCATATTGCTTCGTGTCATTTACTTCCAATCTACACTTAATTGTCGACACGTTAATCTCCACAGCAGTCCAAATGCTTTGTGGCTCTTCCCACAATATCAAGATGGCGTATCCTGCTGCCCAGTAATCACAGCCAGCTTGCAAATGTGCAGGTTCTGAAATGAAAGAGTGGAAGGATTCATTAAAATGAGTCGCAGTTGAACAGCTTTACTACGCTTTAAAATTGATGGCTGTTAGTTAGTGCACACACGTCTGTCTGAAGCTACACATTTAATGAAAGGCATCAGAGGGCTGATGCCTTTCCCTGCATGCTCTACACACCACGATTTAATGTACAAGTAAATATATGTATGTCACTAATGGTGTTTTTGACTATATATAACTTCATCATATGACTTCTATGTGACTTCATTATGAAGTCATACATGCAAAAATTTTGTTGATCAATATATGCTTTAGATAATCTATCTAGTCTCCTCGGTTGTTGAAATATTGCAAAAAAAAAAAAAAAAAATTAAAAGTGTTCTTCTGTGTTTTCCTTGATCTTGACCTCTGACTAAATTACCCCAAAAATCTAATCACCCCTAGATATGTACTCAAGTACTAGTCCCACAGAGTTTGATCCATAAGCTTCTTGGTTGTTCAGATATTACGAGAAAACATGTTTTTTCATATGATGTTTTCCTTGGCCTTGACTTTTGACCAAACTACTCCAAATCTGACAAAGTAATAATCTCACCAAATTTGTTGGAAATCTGTCCATTTTTATCTTTGTCACAGACACACACAGACATATACACACATGTGCCAGTGAAAACAATATCCTGCTATCTCCAGTTCACCAACATGCAGGGTAAAAATAAGTAAATAAATATTCAAACAACTTAACTGCAAGAATGTACTGTATGTGCCAAAAATAAGATAAGCACATTTGCTGATGATATTACATTTTCTTTGGAATTAACACTTTTTATGACATTATTATTATTATTATTATTATTATTATTATTGTTGTTGTTGTTGTTGTTGTCAGGGGTGGTGGCCAAGTGGTTAATGCATTTGGTTTCAGTTCAGAAGGCTCCAGGTTCAAATCCCACCCCTGCCACATTTCTCCATGTAATGTGGAGTTGTGTCAGGAAGGGCATCCGGCGTAAAACCTGTGCCAATTCAACATGCAAATCCACCTTGGATTTGCTGTGGCGACCCCGAGTGCAAAGAAGGCAGCAGCCGAAGGGGCTTACATTATTATTATTATTATTATTATTATTGTATTTGTTTTCAAAAAATGCATTTTCAGGGTGCTGTTGCGCACTTGATCACAAGATATGAATGCTATGTTTGTACTGTTTTATATTGTTATTTTTATTTTGTAATTCAGAAGTATTTAAGGTAATTTGTTTTTTTACTTAGCTTAATAGCAGCTTTTATTCTTACTCTGCACCGTGGGTCTGAGAGGACTGAAATTTCATCTGTGCTGTATGTCGAGCATGTATAGCATATTTGACAATAAAGCTGACCTTGACCTTGACCTATGTAACGTCTCCAATAATTCCAAAGTAAAACACAAATGCATAATTTGCCTAAAAACAAACAGTCAAGCATAAAAAGGCTTCATGTTTAGTAAAATGTCAAGACAAAATTACTGTAGAGTATTTATATGCACATAAAGACATTTATATATTGAACATATTCTAAAAAGTCTAAATGGCATGACATTTGCTGTGATTTCTGGTTGGACTCACTGGTTGTCAGCTTGTGTTCACACTGGGGAAAGATGCTCGAATTCTTTTCGTACTCAAAATACAGTCGATAGGTCGAGCCAGGGTATAGGCCTGTAAAGGTCACGTTTTCACCAGTGGGACTGATGTGAGGTCGTGATCCATTAGTGGCTGTAACTTTTGAAAACAAGCCTTTAACCATTCCTTGGATGGATGAGTTAGAAACATGCCAGGAGACATCACTGCAGGCTATGGCTGAAAGGAATAAGAAAATAACTGAAGATAAAAGGCGTTGATTTAATGTAAGAAATTTTATCAGTCACAGATTTAGGAATCAGAGTGTTTGGTCTTTGAAGAAGCAGATTTTTGTACTTGTTACGGTGAAGTCTGTGTAAGCTTTGCTTTGGATTCCAGAGAATTTTGTGATCAGGATGAATTCATATTCTGTTCCAGGTTTGAGATCTTTGACTTGATAAATCAGAGGGTCTGAAGATTTCACAATGTCTGTATCTTTCCCATTGATTTTAAGCACGTAGGCCCAATTGCTCCGAATATTCCATCTCAGGGTTATTGTATTCGTAGTACGTTCAGTCACATCGACAGAATCCACCATCGAGGGTGCTGTTGAAAAGAAAGAAAGAAACTTAATTCAGCACAATTTGCACTGCATCTGACTCAGAGTCTATGAACATGAGTTAAACTGGTATTTCCCTTTTTTGCAAAATAACACAGTTTTTGTGGGTGGGGGCCCCCCACTCACCCCACTCACCCCTAAATCAAACTGCTGGATCGCAAACTCAGAATTTCTAATTGTAAGAAACCTGTGCTGTACTTTTACACTGCAAATTTTCACCCACTATGTATATTTAAATATGATGTTTGTCACCTGAATCCTCTCTTGAAGTTTTTGCATGAATTTTTTTTTTAATCCTTACTTTTCAAATTTCCAGTCTGTCCAAACTGTTACTGTAAGAAAACAGCTCGCCTTGTCCATTCTCTGCTGTTTTTTTGTTTGTTTGTTTGTTTTTGATTTTTTTTTCTTTTTTGATGATACATTGTTGATTTATGGATTGAGACTGGACAATGGTGTGGATACCACCTCCCTTTTTTTTTTTTTTTTTTCCGCAAAATTACAAAAATGGTCTCTGTCCCAATACTTTTGGACCTGACTGCTGATTACAATGTTATCGCAAGAGTGTATAGCTCCAGTGATGTTGCTAATTATCATAGTGGCCATAATTAAAGTAGTCCTATTAGAAACATTTTCAGACGGCTGATGTCGGTCAAAAGATGTCTACGAATAAATATCAACGTTAGTCATCAAAAATACTTCCATCGATGCTCAGATGATTCTTCATAAATATACGCCAACCTCAGGTCTTGAGGAAACAACCTGTTTTTGTGTCTGTTGCTTTATGGTGAAGTTACTGATTGCATTGCCTTTTTTGTTGTTGTTGTTGTTGTTGTTACTTTGAAGATGAAGGAAGAAGCCGCTGCTTATATACAGTAAATTTTGCTGAGTAACATTTACTCTGCTGGGATAACATTTGGTCCCGGTGTAAATAGAGTTCAGTATACTCTCCCACAGGGCTAAATCAGTTCAACATAGTGTAAAATCAACTCTTACTGGAATAAAACCAATTGCATTGAATGGTCTGCCTTAAAAATCGGTCCCCCCTAAAAATCGGTCCACCCTGCCTTCACTGCACATGCGTCATCAGCCGTGGTTCGCTGATTATCACCTGTTTCTGCTTCAAACTGCACTCCAGTCATCATCTATCTCAGTGCCAGATATCTGAAGCTTTTGTACGACAATCATTTCCACATAAATTCAGCATTATGTCATCAGAAAACGGAGGAAGCGCTACACAGGCTGCTAGCTGTTGCATTCACTGACCGTCCGTCATTTCAAATTGTCATGGATTAACACCTCGTTCCTGCTTAAAATGGCCTCGTTTCTGCTTAAAACTGACTTTAGAATGTTTTAAGAGGTTTTGCCTTGTCATCTGATGGTTAATAATCACATTAATCCATTTGATCACTTTGGGTGAAGAGAGTCCATCCACAGAGCGGCTGTGCTCCGAAATGATGCATGCACAGTGAAGGCAGGTTGGGGGGGACCATTTGGTTGGTGACACCGATAGAGCTGATTTCACTCTACAATAGAGTGTTTTTTACTCTTAGACTGGGATCAAATGTTATCCCAGCAGAGTAAATTTTACTATGTACCGTATCATTCATTCTGTATCATAAAGCAAATAAGAGTCTACGACTCCTCCTTAAACGGACACCAGTTGGATGCAGATTACCCAGCTAAAGCCGATTTCCAGAAAGATGGACATGGCCACTGCAAATGAAGTGTCTTGTCCAAGGACACAGATCAGCTAGCATGACCCATGGAAGCCGAAATCTGTATCCCACTGAGCTACCTGCTCTAGAGGGGTTGTAAACTGAAATACACTAAAGGGTGGACTCCCTATTTAACATATACTTGTATATCGACATTGTGCCAACATTGGAGCTCCCCATGTTCACCAAACAAGGCAAGAAGCAATGTATGTAGAATGATAACAACAGGAAGATTGTAATATTATTCAGCTGTTGAGGAAAAAGTATTGATTAATGGATTGATAACAGGTTCAGCCATGTATTCATTCTTCTTCTGCTGCGTATTAACGTCCGAGCCGTGGTGGCAGCAAGCTACGCAGCTCATCCCACACTTCTTTATCCTTGGCCAAGTTCTCTAACTTTTCCTGGTGATCCTGAGGTGTTCTCAAGCCAGCTGGAAGGGATAATCCCTCCAGCGTGTGCTGGGTCTTCCCCAGGGCCTCCTCCCAGTTGGATGTGTCTGGAAAACCTCCCTAGGGAGACAACCAGGGGGCATCCTCACCAGATGCCTGAATCATCTCAGCTGGCTCCTTTCGATGCGAAGAAGCAGTGGCTCTACTCAGAGTCCCTCACGGATAGTCGAGCTTCACACCTTGTCCCTGAGTGTAAGCACAGATACCTGACGGAGGAATCTCATTTCTGCTGCTTGTATCTGCGACCTTTTCTTTCAGTTATTACCCAAATTTCATGGCCATCAGTGTAGACAGAAGCATAAATCAAACAGTAAATTAAGAGCCTTGTCTTCATCAGATGCAGCACCAATCCATCTATCGATCTCACGCTCCATCTTACCCTCACTCGTGAACAAAACCCCTTGTTATTTGAACAACTTCACATGGATCAATAACTCCCCGATCCAGAGAGGTCAATCCAGCTTTTCCTGACAGAGGACTATGCTCTCAGATCTGGAGATGCTGATCCTTATCCCAGTTGCTTCACACTCAGCCTCAAACCTGCCCAATGCACATTTAAGGTCAGAGTCTGGTGAAGTCAACAGAATCACATCATCCACAAAAAAAGGCAGAGATGCAACTCTGAGGTCACCAAACTGGACACCCTCCAAGTTCTATGGTCGTTAATATATAGAATATTCATGTATTTGCATGCGTGCTGAATGGCGACCTACCAGTGGCGGCATCAAACGTGTACCCAGTGCTGCTGACGTTTTCGAACACCGCAGTGACACTGAAATTGTATTTTCTTCCAGGATCAAGACCAGAAACCACACGTGTCTGTGACGCTTTTTGGGGATTTGCATCAATCTCCCGAAAGGAACAGTCGTATTTCAGGACGTATGTCGAGATGTTATCAACCTTCTCCCACTGAAGAGTTATGCTGCTCTCATTTTGTGTAAGTATCGTCACATGTTTAACATTTATGGGAGCTAAAAGAGAGAGTGGACAGTTAGTCTGAAATCACACACTGAGTTGTTGACCAAGATTGTTAAAGTGCACAATTCATCACATGACATACAACTCTTACCTGTGACCGCGTTGAGGTCTATTCCGCTACTTGGAACATTTTGGAAGTAAGTGAAGAGAGTGAAATTATATTTAGTTGCACTTGTGAGCTCTGGGATTGTGTGTTTCACTTGTTTCTGATCGTCCGTTGCGGTGACATTTATCTGTTCGTCACCGTACTTAATTGTATAGTTGAGGAGGTCTCCGACTTTTATCCACTCCACAGTTATACTGCTCTCGTTTTGTCCGACTACTTGAAACAGTTCTGCATTAACAGGAGCTAGAATGAGAAGAAAATTAAAGATACCAGATCATCATTTCACTATTGGATACTGGGAAGTGCATTTTACATGATGCGTAAATGTATGAATATGCAAAAATGTAATTACAGTACATCATAAATATATGATAATGCCTTTAATTTATAGCTCTCAAACTTGTGGTGTGGCGGCCAAATGCAGTATGGCTTGTCATTTTTAAGGACGATCTAAAATTCAGGACTTTAAACAACACTTTTTTGGTCTAGAGTAGGCATTTCTCAAGAGTTGAGCAAACATTCATGAAGGAGACTGGTGAGGGAAGCCACCAAATCTCCTCCTAAGGCATTATAAGTTTCTGTGACTGGAGAAACTGAGAACGGTCCATTCACCTGTAGCATCACAAGCCAGAGCTTCATGGTAGAGTGGAGCAGAGAATTATTTTAAAAAAGAAAACAGATGAAATCTTGACTACAGTCTCTTGTGTTTTTTGGCTAAATGTAGCTGAATTTTCACATCTTCATTTTTAGAAAATCCTTCTGTGTTCCACTCCACCATGAAGCTTTATAAGTGGTGATGAATAGACAAATGTTGCATCATTCCCAATTTCTCCAATCACATCCACAGAAACCTATAATTCCTGTAGAGCTGCCTGGGTGATTTGGTGGCTTCCTTCACCTGTCTCCTTGCACGCCCAGACAGATTTAGCACACAGCACCATCCTATAGATTTATGTAAATGAAGTCAAAACTGTATTCAGTGACTTGGAAATATTAATTTACCTACATCCTTGCATGTCTTAAAAATGCTTCTAAAACTATAACCATTTTTTTTACCATTAAAGTGGAAAGTTGTCACTACAAGCTCATCTTGGGTGTTTTATTTCAAATCCGTTGCTGTGCTGTGCAGAGGCACAATTACAAAACATTGTTGCTGTTCAGATATTTATGGACCTGACTGGAATTCCACTGTTCCAAGGTATACTGACTACTTTCTGTGGGACAATCTGTAGGGCTACATAAAATTTTCTTACCTGTAACAGCAGTGAGAGGTACTCCTTCACTTCTCGCATAGTCAAAGACAGTGAAGAGAGTAAAATGATATATTGTTGCATTCAGGAGTCCTGAGATGGTGCGGTTCACTTGCTGACCAGCCTCTAACGCAGGGACACTTATATTTGTGCCACTGAATTCAATTTGATACTTGAGGTGTTGTCCCATGCTTGTCCACTGCAGCGTTATACTCGTCTCATTTTGATCAACTTGTTTGACATCCTCTGCTTTTTTGGGAGCTATAATGTGAAGATTAAACTTCCATTAGTCTTTCAATACTTATAAAATAGCATTGTCATGTCTCTATTGGCTACTGTCAGTTATAGTTTACTGGCACATTAATGAGTTACTTCAGGACAAAAAAGATCTACATATACACTTCATATCCACTTAAGCCAGTTTCCCAATGCAGATTTGTAGCCTCAATTGCCTTCCCAGTTCCAAAAACAATTTATTACATAAGCGTGTTATCCGTGGGGATCCACGGGCTCTAGATTGGGTAGTGTTTCTATAATGAGTTGGTATGGTGTGTCAGTCCAGAATGTTTTTAGAATCATAGACTTTAGACCTCAACAGTTTTTAGAGGAAGAACTCAACGTTTTTAATTTCCTGTTAATTACACAATTGTTTAATGTTAAGTTAATGTCTTAGTGTATTTATAAATTGTTTAGGTTCTTGTTATCATATACATTATTATTATTATTATTCAGTACTATTATTATTTTATTTTATTATTACTTCTATTTTGTCATTTGATTTTTAAATGGACCACAATGGAAGTAAGTGTTTTCACTTTCTTGTGTCATCCATGTATTTTTAATGTATTTACAATTATATTATGTACTTACATTGAACCTTCTAAATAAAAGCACGTGTGCACGTATGCTCGCACACACTCTTTTAATATATAGATGATTTACTGCCCCCTGCTGGAATGGCATGTGAGAATGTAATTATCAACGTCCATTGTTCAGTGTTGTTAGCTAATATCCGTAGTTTCTCCAAAAATATTAGTCCTATCATCGTTCCATTTTGCCGGCATTCATCCTTTGACACAAAATACATATGCATACCAAAGGGTAAATGTCAGGTCTCCCCAGTTTCTCCGTGATCAAAGTTATATGCACGCACACACTCATGCAGAGCCTTTTGTCTTTTCTGCATTCTGCCGCAAGTAGGTCCTTTTATTTTACACCCACAAACAGAGATGGTGGTGAAAGACATCAAACACATGACACTTCTCACTCATGGTAACAGCAACATGACATTTAACTCACTCATGGTAACGGCAACATGACACTTAAAAAAACTGACTAAACCAATTGAACTACAAAAACACAATAAATCAATAACACTAACAAAACTGTTTAACATAAACCACAATAACAACATTTAAAACCCCACACTCCCATGGTGCATTACAGCACAACATCCGTTGTTCACTGTTGTTAGAGAACATTGCTAATTTCTCCAAAATATTAGTCCTATCAACTTTCTGTTTTCGCAATGTTTATCCTTATCCCAAAATACATAAGCATACCAAACGGCAAATATCAGCTCTCCCCAGTTTCTCCACGATCGCACAGAGGCTATTAATATATAGATAGTAGTCTGAAGTTGTGTGTCTTTATGCAGCAGGGTAGTGCAGACTAAACACAAATTAATTTGAATGCAGCCCCATGACACGAGAGCTTCTAGGCATGCACATAACAGTACTGTCTGTGGTTGTAACAAGACTTTTCCACAAAGCTAAAAGACATCTTTCAACATCTGATAACTGTCTTCTGCTGAAGACGGTGTGCCTTTCATGGGATTATATTATAGTTCCAGAGGTGATTTAAAGAGGTAAGTGAACGGTGAATGTTTGAATGCCCCACTGCTCTCTCTCTCGCTCTCATACACACACATACACACACACACACACACTGCTGTTTCATTGCACAGTCCGGCACATTTGACTCCACTGCAATGAAATTGCCCACTGCTTGCTTAAAAAAAAAAGCACACACACACACACACACACACACAATCTGCATTGTGTTTTAATGTTAGTTTACACTGTAGCTTGGCATTAAAATAACTGAGCAGCCAAATCCGCATTCAAGCAGAAATCATTTATTTAAAGAGACACTGACAAAATAACAAAGCCTTATGTAAAAATAAAGTAAGATGCAGGGGATGTGCCGTCCCATAGTTCGGTACTAAACAGTGGAGCGAGACAGAGGGACAGATAAGGCGACACTCCACTTTCTTATAATATATACCACCCAGGTATGTTCAGCTACAACCCATCCTCTCTGCTCCATACTATGCTCGTATGTCGTATCGCTCATATCCCGTGACTTTTGCTCAATATAAGCCCATATCTGCACAGATTACATCTGACTACTCAGTGTTTTGGATAACGATGTGCTCCCACATCACACATTTCTTGAAGATGTTTAAAGCATTCTCGATAACTCAGAATGACCTACAACACTACGTTTCCCCCTATTAATACCTATTAAACCTCATTGCAGGCCATGACTGAGGGTTTTGCGCCACTAACATAGCCAATCGTTTGTCAAATTTTGCAATGGGAGACCAGCTTTACATCAAGAAGATAACTTTGCTCCAAGATATTTTAGGTGCATCATTAAGTGTCTATGGCAGAGTTCTCAATCGTGCTCCCCAGGAGTTGGATTGAACCTGTGTAATAGAACCATCATTATTCAATATGTCACATATTTTTCCTAAAGCTGTTGCACGTTATTGTTGTTGTAATAACAGCCCACATTTTGTTAATCAGAGAGTCATGTTCCTGTGACTGTTCAATCATTCCGAAGCAGCTGTCAGCAGAAAATCCCGATCGTTTAGCCTGACATAGATTTAATTCAAGATGTCTACATCTCAACCTCCATAAAAAAAAAAAAAAAAAAATGAAGCCCACACAGAAGTGCCAATTTTTTGCACTTCCTGAAATGGCCACTTGAGGCTGGCTTCAAAAGAAAGTCACACCCCATAAACATCCATGTTTAAAAACCCCAATTTTACAGTAGAAATAAACATGTTTACAGCCCGGTAGCAATAAAAAAAAACAAACAAACAAGCATTTGTGATCTCTATATAACTAGTTTTCCTGCTCATGATATCTGTATTTTTTTTTTTTAATAACTTGTAAATTTAAGCCCTTTTAAATCATGAAGTTATGAATAATTAGGGGCATGGCCATTCTGAGTGACAGCTGTGCACTGGAGAGCTGCTAGCAGGGCCCCGCTAACAGTGACAGCTAGCTGTGGCTGCTAGCTACAGTGGACTACAGTGAGCATTTTATTACAAACATCTGAAATAATATACAATAGCTTGCTGTGTTGTTAATTCAGTTGAACAGACCATTTATAAACTTCATTTAAGAACTTCTGGACCTGACTAATTCCAGATATACTGATTAATTGACATTTCTCCACTGAGAAGTAGGACAATCTAAGGCTACATAAAATGAAAAACTCTTACCTGTAACAGCAGTGTGAGGTACTCCTTTACTTGTCACATTTTTGAAGACAGTGAAGAGAGTAAAATTGTACGTCGTAGCATTTTGGAGTCCTGAGATTGTGTGGTCCACTTGTTCTCGATCCATTGATGCAGTGGCCGTTATATTACTGTCATTGAATTTAATTTGATAGTTGAGCACTTCTCCCACTTTCTTCCACTGCAACATTATACTGGTCTCATTTTGGTCAGCTGATGTGAAGTCCTTTGCATCACTCGGAGCTATAATGTGAAGAATCGTTAGTCTTTCAATGCTTATAGGACAAACAAATTTAAGCGCAGCCCCATGACACGAGAGGCATGCACACAACAGTACCGCCTGCAGTCTGCGGTTATAACAAGACTTTTCCACAAAGCTAAAATGGATCTGGCAACATCTAAAAACTGTCTTCTGCTGAAGAGTGTGGCATGCATTTCATGGGAATATGGATCTATATTATGTTTCCACAAGCGAATTAAAGAGGTCGGCCAAGTCCATTAGCCTGCTAGCAGTTAGCTACTGTGGACTCAACCGTTTCTGAGCATTTTATTTCAAGTATCTGAGATAATATAGCTTACTGTGCAGTTAAGTAAACAAACAGACCACTTAGAAACTTAAATTTAGAACTTCTAGACCTGACTGTAATTCCAGATATACTGATTAACTGACATTTCTCCACTGAGGAGTAGGACAATCTGTAGGCCGTATGAAATGGTAGAATACAGGGACATACCATTTTTTGTGTGTGTGTGTTTTTCAATAGAAAATTTCTGGCAGAAGGACAGGACCGACGTTGACTAATGACCTTTGGGTAACTTAAGTTTAAGACCACTGCCGAGTAGTATTTTTCATGTTGTAGACAATCTATAGGACAACATACGAAGAAAACAGGTCTTACCTGTGACAGCAAGCAGTGATACACCTGTACTGTTGTTATTTTCAAAAAAAGTCAAGAGGGTGAAATTGTATTCTGTTGCTGGTTGGAGGTCATGGATGGTGTGTTTCACTTGTTCCTCTGATGCACTGACCAGTATCTGTTTTTGAAGGTATTTTATTATATAGTCGCTGTAGTTTTCCACTTTTTTCCACTGCAGTGTTATACTGCTCTCATTTTGTCCAAATGCTTTAAAATCTGTTGCATCAGGCAGAGCTACAAGGAAAAGAGACATTACCACTTCTAAGTGTGAGCCGTCACTATGTCTCTTTGGTATGGTGGCCGAGACAGGCCACAATAGTATCAAATAAAGAAAACATAAGCAAATGCAAAACAAAATCACCTGCATCAATTCAACAGCAAATTGTTGCATTAAAAAGTCGTGCAAGTTGAAAAACAAGCTTGTAAACACAGAGAACAGAAATAGAAATCACATAAAAAAAAAAAATATATATATATATATAGTCATGTTTAGAAAATGGTGCAAAATATTCAGTTTTCCGTTGAGTGAAATTTCAGTATTTGTATATTAGTGCAGTTATCGCAAATTAACAGCCAAGCTTGGATACGCCGGCAATATTCATTCATTTTCTGCAGTTTATTTCATCCCAAAGGATCCCAAAGTGTTCCCAAGCCAGGTGGGAAATATAAACCCTCTAGTGTGTCCTGGGTCTTCCCCAGGACCTCCTCCCTAGGGATGTGACCACGAGGCATCTTCACCAGATGTCTGAACCACCTCAACTGGCTCCTTTCAATTTGAAGAAGCACCGGCTCTATTCTGAGTCCCTCCCAGATAGTCGAGCTTCTCACACTGTTCAGCCCAGATGCCCTACGGAGGCATCTCATTTCTGCCACTTGTATCCACAACCTTATTCTTTTGGGTCATGACCCAAATTTCATGGCCATAGGTGAGGAGAGGAGCCAAAATCAACTGATAAATTAAGAGCCTTGTTCTGGCTCAGCTCCTTCTTTACCACAACTGATTTGAAGTCCTCTGCATCACTCAGAGGTACAACCCCTGGCAAAAATTATGGAATCACCGGCCTCAGAGGATGTTCATTCAGTTGTTTAATTTTGTAGAAAAAAAGCAGATCACAGACATGACACAAAACTAAAGTCATTTCAAATGGCAACTTTCTGGCTTTAAGAAATACTATAAGAAATCAAGAAAAAAAGATTGTGGCAGTCAGTAACGGTTACTTTTTTAGACCAAGCAGAGGAAAAAAATATGGACTCACTCAATTCTGAGGAATAAATTATGGAATCACCCTGTAAATTTTTATCCCCAAAACTAACACCTGCATCAAATCACATCTGCTGGTTGACATTGACCCTATGTGTCTTTTTGCAAGGAATGTTTTCACAGTTTTTGCTCTATGGCAAGATGCATTATCATCTTGAAAAATGATTTCATCATCCCCAAACATCAGAAAAGTGTCCAAAATATCAACATAAACTTGTGCATTTATTGATGATGTAATGACAGCCATCTCCCCAGTGCCTTTACCTGACATGCAGCCCCATATCATCAATGACTGTGGAAATTTACATGTTCTCTTCAGGCAGTCATCTTTATAAATCTCACTGGAACGGCACCAAACAAAAGTTCCAGCATCATCACCTTGCCCAATGCAGATTTGAGATTCATCACTGAATATGACTTTCATCCAGTCATCCACAGTCCACGATTGCTTTTCCTTAGCCCATTGTAACCTTGTTTTTTTCTGTTTAGGTGTTAATGATGGCTTTCGTTTAGCTTTTCTGTATGTAAATCCCATTTCCTTTAGGCGGTTTCTTACAGTTCGGTCACAGACGTTGACTCCAGTTTCCTCTCATTCGTTCCTCATTTGTTTTGTTGTGCATTTTCATATTTGAGACATATTGCTTTAAGTTTTCTGTCTTGACACTTTGAGGTCTTCCTTGGTCTACCAGTATTTTTGCCTTTAACAACCTTCCCATGTTGTTTGTATTTGGTCCAGAGTTTAGACACAGCTGACTGTGAACAACCAACATCTTTTGCAACATTGTGTGATGATTTACCCTCTTTTAAGAGTTTGATAATCCTCTCCTTTGTTTCAGTTGACATCTCTCGCGTTGGAGCCATGATTCATGTCAGTCCACTTGGTGCAACAGCTCTCCAAGGTGTGATCACTCCTTTTTAGATGCAGACTAACGAGCAGATGTGATTTGATGCAGGTGTTAGTTTTGGGGGTGAAAATTTACAGTGTGATTCCATAATTTATTCCTCAGAATTGAGTGAATCCATATTTTTTTTTTTCCTCTGCTTGGTCTAAAAAAGTAACCGTTACTGACTGCCACAATCTTTTTTTCTTGATTTCTTATAGTGTTTCTTAAAGCCAGAAAGTTGCCATTTGAAATGACTTTAGTTTTGTGTCATGTCTGTGATCTGCTTTTTTTCTACAAAATTAAACAACTGAATGAACATCCTCCAAGGCCGGTGATTCCATAATTTTTGCCAGGGGTTGTATAATGTGAAGAACCGTTAGTCTTTCAATACTTATAATATATCATCATCATGCTTCTATTGTTTACTGTCTTATAGTTTACTTACACATAATGTGTTACTTCAAAACAAAAAACAAAAAATGACCTCAAGCCCTCATATCCCCTTACATCAAGAAAATCACAATCTCTGATACAGAGGTCTCAAATGTGCGCACCAAGGGCTGGCTGCAATGCGTGAAATAAAACACTGTTTCTTATACTTTGTCATTCAGCATGCCCCACATTTATCTTTTATATGTTCGCAGCTATTATTGTTGTGATAAACCCACTTTAAAAAAAAAAAATCAACAAGGAGTCATGTTCCTTTAACTGTTTCATTCATTCACAAGCACAAGCGAGCAGAAAATGTAGATAATAGTTAAGCCTCTCACAGATTTCAAGCCCCAACCTCCGGTTCTGAAAAGTGAAGCCAACATGAAAGTGCCAAATCTTGCATTTCCTTAAATGGCCACTTGAGGCTGGTGCCAAAAGAAATTTACACCCCACAGACTCACATGTCAAAGCCACAACTTTACAGCAGAAATAAACATGTTTACAGCCTGGTACAAACAAACAAAAAAAAAAGTTTTGTTCTCTATAGCTAGTTTGCTAATTCATGACAATTGTACGGGAGCGTTGCTTTTTTTTAAATAACTCAGTTTATGCTATTTTAAATCATAAAGTTATGAATAATTATGGACATGTTCAATTTGAGTGACAGCTGTGGGCCAGAGAGCAAATCCAGGACAAGCTAGTGGTCACAGCTAGCTGGTTGAAGTGTTGAAGTGCTTCTCACGAGACAAATTCTGACAGAAGGACAGGACTGAAGTTGACCAATGGCCTTTGGGTAACTTGGGTTTATGACCACTTCTCTACAGGTTGGCGTGGACTTTACACAGAGCGCCCTCTGGTGGCCATTTTTGGCAGATGAAAACATCGCCGAGCTCAATACAAATACATGTAATTTGATCACCTTTCAAAGGGGATTCCGACTCGTCAGTAAAGTCCATTTAATGTACAATGGTTCAGTTCAGGTCAGTTTGGTGTATAAATCTGTCAGCTCGCTGTTAGACGCAAGTTAGAGACAAAACAAAACCAGCTGATTTCAGTAGACAATCAATGCAGCCTGAGCTTGTTTTCATCAGGTGGCCAGTCGTGGAAGTACGATTTCTCGCCTTCGGATTCACCACTTCTCCAGAAGTGACATGTCTTCGCGCCAAACCCATCATATTTTTCATGTCGGAGGCAATCAGTAGGACAGCATACACAGAAAATAACTCTTACCTATGACAGCAGTGAGCGGTACACCTGTACTTCGGATACTTTCAGATACTGTGAAGGGGGTGGCGTTTTTTATTCCCATATTTTTCCTCTGCAGTGTTACACTGCTCTCAGTTTGTCCAGCTGTTATGAAGTCTTCTGCACCAAGCAGAGCTGCAACAAAAAGACCTGTTAAGTGTGTGACATCGTTTTGTCTCTTTGATACGGTGGCTGAGACAGGCCACAACACGTCCAATTTAAGGAGCATTAACATAAGCAAATGCGGAAAACATTTTAAAAATGTAAAACAAAAGCACCTGCATCGATTCAACGGCAGCCTGTTGCATTGTAAAGTCAAACAAATCAAAACACACAGAGAACTCAAATATAACCCACATAAATCACTAAATAAAATTATTTTTAGAAACAGTGCAAGGTATTCCTGAATAATATTTATATCAGGGTACACTGTAATACACTGAAATATAGAAACATTACCAGAACAAGTAGGGGATAATACTTACATGTGCTTGTGCTTGTCTCAGTCGTATTTGAATATTTTGTGCTTGGAGTGGTTAGAAAGCCCTGCTGCAACTGTGTACTGCATTCAAAGGCACACTAAACAGAAAGGAATCGACATTAAAAAAAAAAAAAAAAAAAAACGAGAGCACCGCAAACCTCCGCCAACACTAGTTTCCAATTCCACAAATTTTTACACTGGAAAAAGTCTTGTTCGAAGTGGCTTTTCATAAGCTAAAATATAATACATAAAAATACTGTGTAGATCAAAGGGGCTTTTCAATCTTAATATCAAATATCTGCTAAATCCGCAATACAGATTGGATGCAGATCACACTTAGTGACTTCACTGAGAGCGCCATTTGGCACCTCATTGTCACAAATGACAGTGATTGAGGCACTTTTGATTGAGATATAATGCAAAATGTACACCAAAAGGGCTTTTCAATATTAAATTCAAATGTCCATAAAAGCCATAATCCGAATCAGAGCTGGACCAAACTTTGTCAGGTGATAGTGAGTGCCAGTCTGCACCTCACTTTCAAATATGACAGTGATTGGGGGATGTTTGGTTAAGACATAATGTAAAGTATACATTGAATGGGGTTTTCAATGTTAAATTTAAATGGCCACAAAATCTGTAATCTGGATCGGATCTGGATCAAACTTTGTCAGACGATGGTGAGTGCCAGTCTGCACCTCGCTTTCAAATATGAGAGTGATTGGGGCACGTTTGATTAAGATGTAATGTAAAATAGACATTAAATGGGGTTTTCAATGTTAAATTTAAATGGCCACAAAATCTGTAATCTGGATCGGATCCAGATCAAACTTTGTAAGGTGATAGTAAGTGTCAGTCTGCACCTCACCTTCAAATATGAGAGTGATTGGGGCACGTTTGATTAAGATGTAATGTAAAATAGACATTAAATGGGGTTTTCAATGTTAAATTTAAATGGCCACAAAATCTGTAATCTGGATCGGATCCAGATCAAACTTTGTAAGGTGATAGTGAGTGCCAGTCTGCACCTCACTTTCAAATATGACAGTGATTGGGGGATGTTTGGTTAAGACATAATGTAAAATATACATTAAATGGGGTTTTCAATGTTAAATTTAAATGGCCACAAAATCTGTAATCTGGATCGGATCTGGATCAAACTTTGTTAGATGATGGTGAGTGCCAGTCTGCACCTCACTTTCAAATATGAGAGTGATTGGGGCATGTTTGATTAAGATATAATGTAAGATAGACATTAAATGGGGTTTTCAATGTTAAATTTAAATGGCCACAAAATCTGTAATCTGGATCAGATCCAGATCAAACTTTGTCAGGCGATAGTAAGTGTCAGTCTGCACCTCACCTTCAATATGAGAGTGATTGGGGCACGTTTGATTAAGATGTAATGTAAAATAGACATTAAATGGGGTTTTCAATGTTAAATTTAAATGGCCACAAAATCTGTAATCTGGATCAGATCCAGATCAAACTTTGTAAGGAGATAGTGAGTGTCAGTCTGCACCTCACCTTCAAATATGAGAGTGATTGGGGCACGTTTGATTAAGATGTAATGTAAAATAGACATTAAAAGGGGTTTTCAATGTTAAATTTAAATGGCCACAAAATCTGTAATCTGGATCAGATCCAGATCAAACTTTGTAAGGTGATAGTAAGTGTCAGTCTGCACCTCACCTTCAAATATGAGAGTGATTGGGGCACGTTTGATTAAGATGTAATGTAAAATAGACATTAAAAGGGGTTTTCAATGTTAAATTTAAATGGCCACAAAATCTGTAATCTGGATCGGATCCAGATCAAACTTTGTCAGACGATGGTGAGTGCCAGTCTGCACCTCGCTTTCAAATATGAGAGTGATTGGGGCACGTTTGATTAAGATGTAATGTAAAATAGACATTAAATGGGGTTTTCAATGTTAAATTTAAATGGCCACAAAATCTGTAATCTGGATCAGATCCAGATCAAACTTTGTCAGGCGATAGTATGTGTCAGTCTGCACCTCACCTTCAAATATGAGAGTGATTGGGGCACGTTTGATTAAGATGTAATGTAAAAGAGACATTAAATGGGCTTTTCAATGTTAAATTTAAATGGCCACAAAATCTGTAATCTGGATCAGATCCGGATCAAACTTTGTCAGGCGATAGTAAGTGTCAGTCTGCACCTCACTTTCAAATATGAGAGTGATTGGGGCACATTTGATTAAGATGTAATGTAAAATAGACATTAAATGGGGTTTTCAATGTTAAATTTAAATGGCCACAAAATCTGTAATCTGGATCAGATCCAGATCAAACTTTGTAAGGTGATAGTGAGTGCCAGTCTGCACCTCACTTTCAAATATGACAGTGATTGGGGGATGTTTGGTTAAGACATAATGTAAAATATACATTAAATGGGGTTTTCAATGTTAAATTTAAATGGCCACAAAATCTGTAATCTGGATCGGATCTGGATCAAACTTTGTCAGACGATGGTGAGTGCCAGTCTGCACCTTGCTTTCAAATATGAGAGTGATTGGGGCATGGTTGATTAAGATATAATGTAAGATAGACATTAAATGGGGTTTTCAATGTTAAATTTAAATGGCCACAAAATCTGTAATCTGGATCAAACTTTGTCAGTCGATAAAGGATACCATCCTACATAACACTCTCAAATGTGAAAGACATTTGATCTTTTTTGACAGAGTTATGACTTTTTGAAAATTTGTTCAATGTTAAAGATAGGGTTTTTCCAATTTTCCAAGATTTTTCCTGACTTTGCCCTTTGACCTATGACCTTGAAAATTTAATCAGTTCTTGCCCATCAGGATATGAATCTTCAGTAAAAAATTCATGACAATATATGAAAAACAAACAAACAAGGGCAAAAAACATAACCACCTCCAACTTCATTGGCAGAGGTAGTGAATAAATGAGATGATCCCTGATGGTTAAAGTTTTTGTTTATTAGGTATATATATCAAGAATATCTTATCTGTGTGTAAAGTGTGCTTAGATTATGTGCACAGTTACCGTAAAGGTAATTTATGGTTCTTCTTTTTCTTCTTCTTCTCTAAGTTAATGTTCAACCAGGTCACATTATGCGCTTTATCTGATTCTTTTATGATCCCTCTTAACAGTAACAATAAAGAATGATGGTATTTCTCCAAAGGGAGTGTAAATCTGAGGTCTTTTGCATTATTTTCCATTCAGTAAATTTTTATAAAGACTTTCCAAAATTAAGCGATAAACAAGCTTACAAAATCTGTCGAGAGTGGTTTCGCTGGGCTCATTACTTGTCTTTTTCTTCTTTTTTCTTTCTCTTTGTCTTTTTTCCATTTGCATGTATGCTCAGTGATATGTGAAACCTGTCCAAGGTTGAGCAGATTTGAGGTTCAGTCTCTTGCTCAAAGAACTAGGTTTGAACCTGCTGGCTCCCACTGATCTTGTGTCGTGATTTATAACTTCAGATTTGTTTATTTATTGTCTTTTTGTTTGTTTGTTTGTTTGTTTGTTTATTGTTGTTTTTTGTTTGTTTGTTTGTTTGTTTTTTGCTTGTAGGATGACGCAAAACATAATTAACCAGCTACAAAGAAAAATGGTGGAAGGGTGGCGCATAGAGCACAGGCATAGGTCAAGGAGGAAACTGTAAATGGACTGCATTTATGTAGCGCTTTTTCATCTGCATCAGATGCTCAAAGAGCTTTACAATTATGCCTCACATTCACCCATTCAGGCTCACACAACGACATCAGGGTGTTGCCATGCAAGGCGCTCACTACACAGGGGGAGCAACTTGGGGATTAAGGACCTTGCCCAAGGGCCTTAGTGATTTTCCAGTCAGGCTGGGGTTTGAACAGAGAATCCTCTGGTCTCAAGCCCAGCACTTAACCACTAGACCATCACCTCCCCCTCCATCACCTCCTTCACCTCCTTAAAATTAAGGAGGAACTACCTTAATTTTAATGTGGATGTGAATAAATAGACCGATCCTGACTTTGATTTTATGTTAGCCTTTGATGCTGAGTCCCTTGATCTCGACTATAGGATCAAAGCAATCTGCAGTGAGGATCTACATTCTGCAATAAGGATCTAAAGATGAGGGACATGATCAAAGATGGACAACTGGTATATAAAGATGAGTGATCAGGCTAAAAGGCCAGCAATTACAATCAAAAATCTGCCATCAGGATCAACGATAAGGTTCTTTTTCAAAGGGTGGCAATCAAGCTCAAGGTTCAGCAATCAGGATTTAAGTTCTGCAATCAGAGATCAGCGATCAGGATCAAAGGTGAATCTTTAGGATTCCGTGATTGCCTATGCGTCATTGCACTTTTGTCCAAATCCACATTATGATCCAAATGTGAATGGTAAATGGATTAACTGGTAAATGGACTGAATCTCTGTTGTAATTTTCCATGTAATGCAGAGATACAAAGCACAATGCATCGACGCCTCCCGTTTACCCGTTCACACACAGACGGAAATGTTAATATTTGAAAAACAACGTATTTTAACTTGGCACTACTTTTTTTTTTTTCATTGTTACACGCTGGTTAAAATACTGTTTTCAACCTGGACTCATGATTATGTTTCTCGGAATGACTGTATCGTAAGTTCTGCACTCGTATTTCAGCATCGGAAAAATTCCAACATCTTTATGTTGTGCAATAAATGTCGTCTTTTCAGTAAAGAAACCTGAACAATGCAAAATGATTTCAAAGACTGAACATCCAAACTTTGCGACGACACATATCACGGGTTTTATACGCAGTTGTGGCTTTGAAAATAAGCGTTTCCTTATGTCAAACAGTTACGGTGGCTGTGGTGGCAAAGAGAGTGAAGAATGGTGAACTCACCCAAAGCAGAGCCAGGAGTGTGCCGAGCACCAAGTGGCTTGAAGCGATGTTTGTCAGTGATCTCATGATTGACAAAGTATATCAAGCCAAAGGCATGCTGTGAACTTGACGGTTTCTAGCTGACCCACGGTGACCCCCCACCCCACCCATCCACCCCTTTAGATCTTCAATCCTTTGGCAGGCGTGTTGACAGAAAAACAGCACGTTGACTGAATATTCTGTACCCTCAGGTTGACACAAATTCAATTTTTGCTTTATTGCAGAGCCGCTGACTTTTCATTCTTCGGCATGTCCTCCCCTTATCACCTCTCAGCTTCTCAGCAGTCTGACTTCTCCTTTCTAGTCTTATACAACACAGACCTTTGCCCGGCTTCTTACTTCCTCAATAACTGTCGCTGTCAGTAACACAACGATCAAACTAATTTGACCCCCCCCCCCCCCTTTACTTTTTAATATTTATCCTTATTTGTAATTGTTTTGTGTCTGCTGCTTATTTATAATTGTCAAAATATAGGTTTATGACTGTTGATCGCTAAATAAATCAATTTATCTGCAGTAAACCTAAGAGTTTGAAAATGTACCAGATGAATGAACAGGTGGTGGTGTGTGTGTGTGTGTGTGTGTGTGTGTGTGTGTGTGTGTGTGTGTGTGTGTGTGTGTGTGTGTGTGTGTGTGTGTGTGTGTGTGTGTGTGTGCGTGTATACGCTCATGTGTATTATCTTTAATTAACTTCATTTTTAAGATAACATTTTTAAAATCATTATCAGCAGCTTTCTGGTTTTACATGGGACAGATTTGACTCTGTGACATTAATAGTTCACTGTTATGTTGAATAAGAACTAGAGGAACAGAGAGTTTCAACCCCACCCCAACACACACACACACACACACACACACACACACATATATATATATATATATATATATATATATATATATATATATATAATATATATATATATATATATATATATATATATATATATATATATATATATATATATATATATATATATATATACGAGGGTAGGCTGAAACGTTTTAAGGCTCACCAAGAAGGAGAAATGCCATTTCAGTAAAACTTGGCATGCATTAAGTTCAACTCTTCTGATGACTGTGTTATTTTCTTCCAGGTTGTGAGGTAGTTTGTGGTTCATAGCCAAGTTTGAAAGTTCGTGGTAGAGGGAAACGGCAAAAATGGACAAAATCTGGCATCGCGGTGTGATTAAGTACCTGCATAAGAAGGGGTTAAAGCCCAAGGACATTCATGCGGATATGGTTGCTACATTAGGGGATGAAGCTCCCTCCATATCTACAGTGCAGAAGTGGGCAGCTGAATTTAAGAGGGGCAGAGAGAGCCTTGAAGACGACCCAACGGCCTGGGCGGCCTGCAACAGCCACAACCCAGAAAAACATTGACCATGTTCATGAAATGGTGATGGACGACAGACGATCGACAATTAATCAGCTAGCAGATGCTGTGGGAATATCCCGTGAGAGAATTGAACACATTCTGCATGAATAACTTGGAATGTCAAAAGTGTCAGCTCGGTGGGTGCCACATCTTCTGACGCCTGATCAGAAACGCACCAGGTTAGTCATGTCGAAGGCAAACTTGGCACAATTTGAAGAGGATCCAGCCAATTACATGGAACGTTTTCTAACCCAGGATGAGTGTTGGGTTCACCACTTTGAACCAGAGACAAAAAAACAATCATTGCAGTGGAAACACCCAAGGTCACCACCTCCAAAGAAAGTCAAGGTCGTTTCGTCTGCAGGGAAGGTCATGGTTTCAGTTTTCTGGGATGCCAAGGACATTGTGTTCGTGGACTATCTTGAAAAGGGACAAACCATAAATGGACAGTACTATTCTAACCTACTGAGACAGTTATGCGAGGCTATCAAAAAGAAGTGACCAGGAAAGCTGATGAAAGGGGTGCTGTTCCATCAAGACAATGCCCCAGCTCACAAGTCAACAGCAATATATATATATATATATATATATATAAAACAACATATATTTGTTTGATTATGGGATTGTGAACATGAGAATTTTGGGAGATCTACAAACTTTAAGCTTGGCTACGTTTGCCTTTTTGTGCAAACTGTTACGTCTGATTTTGTTGTTATTGTTTGTTTGTTTTTCTTCATCATCAGATTGACAGAAAAACTTGAAAATTTCCTTGGTTCCATTTCTACGCATACACAAAATAAAAATGAAAATTTGGCCTATCAGTAGCTGCCATCAGTAGCTGCCATCTGGTCTATTCCTATTTCCAGTGGTGGGCCCAGGTCATCCCCTGCAAAAGACGGGAGTCCTGTCCAGGGTGTACCCTGCCTCACGCCCTATGACTGCTGGGATAGGCTCAAGGTACGCCTGTATAGAAAATGAATGATTGAATGAACTTTCTTGATGGATTAGTTTTAAGCTAATTTTGAAAACTTTTACCAGACCAATCAGCTTTCACTGAATTTTGTTGTGTTAGCTATAAGACACACATTTTTAAGTGAATTTTTAATTAGCTTTTAAATTTTGTTCCACTAACTATAACCAAATGATTTTTTAAATAAAGTTTGTTTAACAGTCAAAAACATTTTAAAACCTTAAAACCTTAAAATCATACGATACGATACGATACAATATGATATGCTATGGAACCTTTATTGTCCACTGAGTGGAAACTCCCTTTTGGTTCCACCATCGTATCTCTCTCTCTCTCTCTCTCTCTCTATATATATATATATATATATATATATATATAGTGTCTCAAAAAATGTATCCACAAATATTTTGCCTTCTGCCTTTCCTTTTTGATGTTTAACCCTTTATCTTTTACACCACATGATCAATGTAACCTCCTCATCTGAAGTTTCCTAAAAAACAAATCGTCTGTCTCCAGCTTTTCAGAAAACCACCAAGCAAATTCAAGTCTCCTTGCCATTTGCTGGGGAGTTAGTTCGCTCTGAGACTGAATTTTGTATAGAAGGAGATGCAAGTCAGCCCTTAGAATGTGTTGCACAGAACTCAATTCCATTTCCTGGTATTCATATTTCAGAATACTTTTGGGTACATGTTTTTGTTTTGTTTTTTAGACACAGTATATATAATATAACAAAACTAGAAGCACTCAGAGAGTGCAAACCTCCGCCAAGGCCATGGGGTCACTGACGCCATAACATCTACACGCTGTGGAATCATTGAACCTAAAAAAGTCTAACAATGATGTTTGCTCAGTAGTAAAAAAAAGTTTCATCTGCTGTGACTGGATAGCATGTATCCTTAACGCTTGGCATCACAGTTTATTGCAACTTGCACCTTTCCCAGAAGCTACTGTCATCTGAGCACTGATGTTGATATTGCATGTGCTTATAGACAAAAACAAATAAAAGACAAAAATCAATTTATTATTCAACTAAACTGCAAATATATGAATTTTTTTAACATTTATGAAACACTTCTCTAAACAAGGCCATAGGGTCACTGACCCTCCTTGGCACTGTGATCTATTCAACAATTCAGTGTTACAACCAAAACTATGATACATACACTTTTCTTTCCTTTATATTTGACATCCTTGACCATGAAAACATACCACTAGAACTTGGAATCACTTTTATGTCTTTATTAGTTCAAACGTTATTGTATAAAAACACTTTTTCGGTAATGGCGGTTTTCTTCTGGATCTAGCTCCATAACATTTGAAGCTACATCAAATCTGATGACACCTTACTGAATCAGTACAGATTCAGCTACAATTTGATGTTAGTTGTGCATCTCTAGCTTCATTTGTCACCTCACACTGACACATTTTCTATTTTCCCTATATTTTTGCATATTCTGGATCACCAGATCCGGAATCTGGATCCAATCATCACCAAACTTTGTTGTTTGATAGAACATTTGACTATGTTACACCCTAATTTTTTTCAAGCCTTTCTACCTTGTTTTTGTGGAGTTAGAAACTAGAATGTCAAAATTCCCCCTATCCCGCAATGGTGAAGAATCCTTTAAAAAATTCCTGGATCCGGATCGTGATCCGGATCACCACTAAAATTTAATCACTTGTTCCGCTTGTCATTTCCATCCACTCCACAAAATTTCATCAATATCCGTTCAAAACTTTTTGAGTTATCCTGCTGACAATCAGACAGACAAACAAACAAACGCGACCGAAAACATAACCTCCTTGGCGGAGGTAAAAATATGAGTGCATTTAAAGTACAGGAGCTATCCAGTCATCACACATTCAAAAACATACCAATAAAAGCACCCCACGTAATTTTCAAATCATATGCTTATTCCTGTTTTAGCTTAATTACGGTCCACTAAATTTTGTTCTCCTCGCTGCACGTCAGATATTTTTTCAATAATGGTGAACCTTAAAAGCATGTCTGTTCCTGTTTTAGCTTAATTAGTTTCCACTAAATTTTGTTCCACTAGCTATAAGTCAGATAACATTTTTTTAAGTAAAGTTTAACAGTCAAAAACATTCTCAAACCTTAAAAATCATACATTAGTTTCTGTTTTAGCTTAATTAGCTTCTAAATTTTCTTCCACTAGCTATGTCAGATAACATTTTTTCAGGAAAGTTTAATAGTCAAAAACATTCTCAAACTTTAAAATCGTAATATGTTTGTTCCTGTTTTAGCTTATATCCTAATCCAATAAGCAAAACTGACACATCGTGCAAACACAACAACCATGTAGTGAGTGTGGAGGAGCAGCAGCTTAAGCCAAAGTATTATGCTAAATTATTACTTGTTTAATGCTTTCTCTAGTGTGAATAAACCATATGTTTAATGAAAACTATTGTTTTCCTTCAATTTTCATTTAATTATTTATGTTCATCTTGATTATCATCTGATTTTCTTCATGCTAACCCTTTTGGGGAACTTCCATGTTTACACATCAACACATTAAAATGTCAGCTTTTTAGGCCTGTTTTTCAGGATTTTAGAGCCAAAGAAATGAAGCCAGTGCTGAATTCATATTATAAACGTTAGCAGTTATTGCAGCTAAAGCTAAATGTTTCAGGGGTTTATTGATTTAGCATTATCACAGTTAATGTTTTTAGTTAGCGGATTAGCGGTTAGCTGTGCCCACCTCTGCTTAGCACCCACATTGTCCAGTTCTCTATTAATTGGGGTGTTATTTAAAAAAAAAAAGGAAATCTATAAATGTTTGCATGGAATATGGAAATATACACGGAATAAACCACAGCAGGATAGATTTTGGGTCATCTGGTTACAAAAACCCATATGGACAGTGCCAGTGAAGATATCGGGTTCAAAAATCGCCAAAAATATCAACGAAAATGTCATATCTTGAGAACTGCTGCACCTCGAGACTTGAAATTTGGCTCCAATGTTTCTTGACCCCAAGTTTATATTCACCTTCTATAGTAACAATAAGCCTATCTGGTGTTTTTTCAGAGTAAGTGACAAAAAACATAATTTCAGTACATATGTTACGATCAGTTGTAACAAACAAAATCTATGTAGTTTTTATTTCAGGAACATCAGTTGAGTATAATCATCACATGTAAAGAATGACATGGCCACAATGAACTAATTATAAGCAACAGAGTGGTTTTCTATGTCAACAGCACATATACGACACACGCGTTACTTGAAATTTTCAAACGTTCCGTCCATATGAGTTTTTGGAACCAAATGACCCAAAAATTATACTGTTATGGTTTATTCCATGTATATTTCCATATTCCATGCAAAAATTTATAGATTTCAAAATTTTTTGAAATAACACCCCTCCCTACTATGATGGCCTGATGGTCCTGCTGCTGACATACACATTCATACCCATTCCTAAAATCTAAATGTGTAATGTCATCACCCCATGTCTTCATGCTGGTTGTTACTTACTTAGGAAGCTTGTTTTGAATTTTGAATTCATAAGTGGTTACATTTTCTCTAATATGTTTATGTTGAGGACATGAACGAGCGAAGCTCTTCAACATCTCACCACGTCATTTCCAGTTTGTGACTTTGTCTACCATCGGTTGGTGGCTTTTTACGGCTTTTTACGACAATGCTGTCTGATTTGTGGCTTTTTCCCCTATGGAAAGATTTTTTTTTGTGTGCCATTTCCGTTTTTTTTTTTTTTGTTTTTTTTTTGCCATTTCCGGTTTGATTTTTGTGCCATTTCCGGTTTGTGCCTTTGTCTACCATAAAAAGTGAGCTTCACGCCGCTGTGTGGCGCTTCGCTTGTAATATATGTCAGTTCACAGTGAACAGCATAAACAAAACTTATTGCCTGATTAAATACCGTAATTTCTGCCAACCATTTTCTAGACTCCCTCAGTACAATGAGGTGTTGATTTGTTAAGCAAATGGAGGCTAACGGCCTTGAGGGCCACGTGTGGTGGATTAATGAGGTCGATATTGATGGCCATGACGTGTATGAATCAGCAGGGGGCACATGTCTGAAAAGTTGGGATACTGGGTTCAGTATCAGGTTCTGAGATTATGCACAGGTGTTTTTAAAATGACTCCCCACAACAGCATTAGTATCACAAATAGGACAAAAGCAACTAGAATCTATCTATCAGGTTCACTTACAGGGCCATAGTCAACATCGCCCTAAGCAAGACCTTCTAAAATGTTTGTAAAGGAAGAACTTTGGGTGGACAGTGATAGAGAAAGCAGAAATACTTTAAATAGCTCAGTTAAACATTATCAAATACATTCCTGAATGTAAGGCTTGCAACACATTAAAAAAGAAAATTGAGATGGGGTAATTTATTCTAAATATGACTATTACGTCATAATTGTTACAGCCAGTTTTTATGAGACATGTCAAGAAATGAACACATGAACATTTCCAAATCACTGAATATCTCTTGGATTTCATTTGCAGCAATCAATCATCAAGAAATACAAACAGAATGGCACTGTCTAGTAAATCTGGCAAGTAGGCAGCTCTCAAAAATTGAGTGACCATATGTGTGTGTGTGTGTGTGTTATATATATATATATATATATATATATATATATATATATATATATATATACAGTCTGTGGTGACCATGCAGGAAGGAGACTAGTGAGGGAAGCCACCAAGACAACAACAAAAATTGAGTGACCATATGTGTGTGTGTGTGTGTGTGTGTGTGTGTGTGTGTGTAATATACACTCAACAAAAATATAAATGCAACACTTTTGGTTTTGCTCCCATTTTGTATGAGATGAACTCAAAGATCTAAAACTTTTTCCACATACACAATATCACCATTTCCCTCAAATATTGTTCACAAACCAGTCTAAATCTGTGATAGTGAGCACTTCTCCTTTGCTGAGATAATCCATCCCACCTCACAGGTGTGCCATAACAAGATGCTGATTAGACACCATGATTAGTGCACAGGTGTGCCTTAGACTGCCCACAATAAAAGGCCACTCTGAAAGGTGCAGTTTTATCACACAGCACAATGCCACAGATGTCGCAAGATTTGAGGGAGCGTGCAATTGGCATGCTGACAGCAGGAATGTCAACCAGAGCTGTTGCTCGTGTATTGAATGTTCATTTCTCTACCATAAGCCGTCTCCAAAGGTGTTTCAGAGAATTTGGCAGTACATCCAACCAGCCCCACAACTGCAGACCACGTGTAACCACACCAGCCCAGGACCTCCACATCCAGCATGTTCACCTCCAAGATCGTCTGAGACCAGCCACTCGGACAGCTGCTGAAACAATCGGTTTGTATAACCAAAGAATTTCTGCACAAACTGTCAGAAACCGTCTCAGGGAAGCTTATCTGCATGCTCGTCGTCCTCATCGGGGTCTCGATCTGACTCCGGTTCGTCGTCGTAACCGACTTGAGTGGGCAAATGATCACATTCGCTGGCGTTTGGCACTTTGGAGAGGTGTTCTCTTCACGGATGAATCCCGGTTCACACTGTCCAGGGCAGATGGCAGACAGCGTGTGTGGCGTCGTGTGGGTGAGCGGTTTTCTGATGTCAATGTTGTGGATCGAGTGGCCCATGGTGGCGGTGGGGTTATGGTATGGGCAGGCGTCTGTTATGGACGAAGAACACAGGTGCATTTTATTGATGGCATTTTGAATGCACAGAGATACCGTGATGAGATCCTGAGGCCCATTGTTGTGCCATACATCCAAGAACATCAGCTCATGTTGCAGCAGGATAATGCACGGCCCCATGTTGCAAGGGTCTGTACACAATTCTTGGAAGCTGAAAATGTCCCAGTTCTTGCATGGCCGGCATACTCACCGGACATGTCACCCATTGAGCATGTTTGGGATGCTCTAGACCGGTGTATACGACAGCGTGTACCAGTTCCTGCCAATATCCAGCAACTTCGCACAGCCATTGAAGAGGAGTGGACCAACATTCCACAGGCCACAATTGACAACCTGATCAACTCTATGCGAAGGAGATGTGTCGCACTGCATGAGGCAAATGGTGGTCACACCAGATACTGACTGGTATCCCCCCCAATAAAACAAAACTGCACCTTTCAGAGTGGCCTTTTATTGTGGGCAGTCTAAGGCACACCTGTGCACTAATCATGGTGTCTAATCAGCATCTTGATATGGCACACCTGTGAGGTGGGATGGATTATCTCAGCAAAGGAGAAGTGCTCACTATCACAGATTTAGACTGGTTTGTGACCAATATTTGAGGGAAATGGTGATATTGTGTATGTGGAAAAAGTTTTAGATCTTTGAGTTCATCTCATACAAAATGGGAGCAAAACCAAAAGTGTTGCATTTATATTTTTGTTGAGTGTGTATATATATATAGAGAGAGAGAGAGAGAGAGAGAGAGAGAGAGAGAGAGAGAGAGAGAGAGAGAGAGAGAGAGAGAGTCTGTGGTGACCATGCAGGAAGGAGACTAGTGAGGGAAGCCACCAAGACAACGTTTGCCTGTTGCATCACCAGTTATACAGCTTCGTGATGAAGTGATATAAAGGAGGATTTTCTTTAAAACGTGCGAACGTTCAGCTGGAATTTGCCAGAAGGCACATGGAGAAACTAAGCCGAGATTTGATCTGTTTTCCAAACATTCTCTAGTCTACTCCACCCCAACGTGAAGCTGAAGCTGTGAAAGAAAAAAAACAATGGCGACTGGTGACAGTTTTGGGATGGTGCTACAAAAGCATGCCACTTGCATGAAATACAGTGCACAGCAGGAAGTATCAAAATAGGGGAACCAAGATGAGGGAAGAACACTGTCATGGGGGAAACATCTAACTGACTGTGTCCTGTAGTAAATACAGAGAAGACAGACAGTTATATTCACGGGAGGAGTGATATTGGAGTTAGAGATGAGCGTGTGACTGTGATGACACAGTGGAGGGAAGGAAGTGGATATTTAAGGTCTGACGACGACTGGGCTAAAACGAAAATTGTACTCAAGAGGAACAAATAGTGGGTTTCGTGCCAGCAGGAGGCGGCAATGCAACTTTAATGATGCCGACTGCCGTTAGCCCCAAAGAAGAAGAAGAAAAAGAAGAAGAAAGAGTTTTGTGGCCTCCTGTTCCTTAGTGGCAGCTAGAGATACCCAGGGTTGACCTTGCACTACTTGAACTTACAGCAGAGAATAATAATAGAGTCCTAGTCAGTCCATTTCATGAGCATGTAACAGAGAGGTACCAACAACTTGTTTTACTTTTTACTGACAGGTTGAAGGATCCAGAAACAAATGCTACTGGAGCAGCTTTATCCCAAGGATGGCATATTGAGTCATCCAAGAGAACATCAGATTTCCTGAATGTATTCACAGTGGAGTTATTTGCTGTTCTAATGGTAGTCCGGTGGACAGCACAGATAGATTATCGTAAAGTGTTGGTGTGCCGTGACTTGGTGCAAGCTACAGTAGTGTTCAGAATAATAGTAATGCTATGTGACTAAAAAGATTAATCTGGGTTTTGAGTATATTTCTTATTGTTACATGGGAAACAAGGTACCAGTAGATTCAGTAGATTCTCACAAATCCAACAAGACCAAGCATTCATGATATGCACACTCTTAAGGCTATGAAATTGGGCTATTAGTAAAAAAAAAAGTAGAAAAGGGGGTGTTCACAATAATAGTAGTGTGGCATTCAGTCAGTGAGTTCGTCAGTTTTGTGGAACAAACAGGTGTGAATCAGGTGTCCCCTATTTAAGGATGAAGCCAGCACCTGTTGAACATGCTTTTCTCTTTGAAAGCCTAATGAAAATGAGACGTTCAAGACATTGTTCAGAAGAACAGCGTAGTTTGATTAAAAAGTTGACCGGAGAGGGGAAAACTTATACACAGGTGCAAAAAAATTATAGGCTGTTCATCTACAATGATCTCCAATGCTTTAAAATGGACAAAAAAAAAAAAAACAGAGACGTGTGGAAGAAAATGGAAAACAACCATCAAAATGGATAGAAGAATAACCAGAATGGCAAAGGCTCACCCATTGATTAGCTCCAGGATGATCAATGACAGTCTGGAGTTACCTGTAAGTGCTGTGACAGTTAGAAGAAGCCTGTGAGAAGCTAATTTATTTGCAAGAATCCCCCACAAAGTCCCTCTGTTAAATAAAAGACACGTGCAGAAGAGGTTACAATTTGTCAAAGAACACATCAACTTGCCTAAAGAGAAATGGAGGACTATTTTGTGGACTGATGAGAGTAAAATTGTTCTTTTTGGGTCCAAGGGCCACAGACAGTTTGTGAGACGACCCCCCAACTCTGAATTCAAGCCACAGTGAAGACAGTGAAGCATGGTGGTGCAAGCATCATGATATGGGCATGTTTCTCCTACTATGGTGTTGGGCCTATATATCGCATACCAGGTATCATGGATCAGTTTGGATATGTCAAAATACTTGAAGAGGTCATGTTGCCTTATGCTGAAGAGGACATGCCCTTGAAATGGGTGTTTCAACAAGACAATGACCCCAAGCACATGAGTAAATGAGCAAAATCTTGGTTCCAAAGCAACAAAATTAATGCCTCGCAGATGTGAAGAAATCATGAAAAACTGTGGTTATACAACTAAATACTAGTTTTGTGATTCACAGGATTGCTAAAAAAAAAAAAAAGCAATTTGAACATAATAGTTTTGAATTTTAAGCGTCAACAGCAGATGCTACTATTATTGTGAACACCCCCTTTTCTATTTTTCTTTTTTACTAATAGCCCAATTTCATAGCCTTAAGAGTGTGCATATCATGAATGCTTGGTCTTGTTGGATTTGTGAGAATCTACTGAATCTACTGGTACCTTGTTTCCCATGTAACAATAAGAAATATACTCAAAACCTGGATTAATCTTTTTAGTCACATAGCACTACTATTATTCTAAACACTAGTGCTCAATGATGTTTCTGTAAACATCTGATAGGTGTTGTATCGTCAATTATCAGGCTATTGCAAACACCTTATATGTAGTTGTTTAGTTGCAGTTTAAATGCTTTGTTTTCACATAGCACTACTATTGTTCTGAACACCACTGTCCCAATAGCATTGGGACAGGTTCATCCAGGAGTCGGCAAGACCTCATTTCCGACATTCTTTTGGCAATTAGGGATGTGGCGAGGAAAGGGGTTGAGATAACATTGATGTGGGTTCCAGCACATGTAGGTATCCCAGCAAATGAGAAGGTGGAGAGATAGGATGGAAGCATAGATATCAGTATCAATCTTTCCAAAGCAGAGGGCAAGTGCATTGTTTGGAGGTAAATTAACTTACAATGGCCAGGAATGCATTTATTTTCACTAGTTACACTGCAAAAACTGATATCTAAGAAAAAAAATTTAAAAAGTCTTGTTTCAAGAAACTTTGACTTAAATTTTGTCTAAATAGAAAAATAGTCTTGTCAAGCTTTTTTTTTTTAACATAAGAAAAAATATC
Source organism: Thalassophryne amazonica (assembly GCF_902500255.1). Lineage (NCBI taxonomy): Eukaryota > Metazoa > Chordata > Actinopteri > Batrachoidiformes > Batrachoididae > Thalassophryne > Thalassophryne amazonica. The sequence continues at coordinate 53,136,870 of NC_047120.1, read as the reverse complement.
TTATTTTGGGAAAATCTATGTCACTTTTTCTCAATAGGTTTTCTCCAGCTAATATCAAGCTGTATTTAACCAGTAACAAGGAAAGACAATGGATTTGAAATCATCCAAGCTAAAGAACAAGATTGTTTTCCTTATTTTAAGACAGAGGCTAATCACAAAATAAGAATTCTGTCTAGTTTTAAGGTACATTTTGATTATTCGGTGCCTAGACATTTTGCTACTTTTGAGAATTCTAACAAAGTAAATTTTCTTACCCCACTGGCAGGGTTTTTTTTAAGCTTAATACAATAAAATTTGGCTATATTTCAGATTACTTGTCTTATTTTGAGAGGGACTGTTTTTGCAGTGTAGTAGAAAAGAAAGGATGAAGTCACTATTGCTAGACTGAAAATTGGTCATACTTTCTTGAACAGTTCTCTCTTCCTCCTAGGAAAACATCAGGATGGACTATGTTTGGAATGTCTACAGCCAGAGATGGTGCCGTGTGTTCTCGTGTATTGTAATACATATTCCAGAGAAAGGCAAGAGATTTTCTCAGAATTTAGAAGAATAGGCCTGAATAGGCTTAAGACTTTAAGGGCTTTAGTCTTAAGATTCTTTTTTTCTTAAATCTTTTTAAAAAACTTGACTCATGAATCAACTTTTCCCTGCCAATTACATATGTGTATATGTTTTGTGATGTTATTTTGTTTATTTTGCTCAGGGAGTTCCTTGGCATGGGATGATAGTAAAAAATGACTTTTCTCCAAGTTACCAAAAATAACTAAAACTAAAAAAAGAAAAAAAAAATCCAATCTGACTGTGTACTGTTGACTGTGTGGTATGTCGTATAAACCCTTTTTTTTTTTTTGGTCACATTGGTGTGATGAGGCGGCAGTAGTTTGTCACTAAATCTTTTTATCCTGCGATTTGTAAATTCAAGATAAAGTTTTACTGATAGATTTTTGAAATAGAAAGTTTACACACAGACATGTAAGAATTAAATCCATCATTTAAAGGTTTATGTATGTTTTGTAGATACTGTATTTTAAGCTGTTTGTGTAGTTTTGTGTGGGGAGGTGATGGTCTAGTAGTTGAGCGTTGAGCTTGGGACCAGAAGATCCTCGGTTCGAGTCCCAACCTGACTGGAAAATCACTAAGGGCCCTTGGGCAAGGTCCTTGGTCCCCTAGTTGCTCCCGGTGTGTGTGTGTCAGGATTGAGGTTTTGTTTTCTGTTTTTGGTTTGGTTTTGTTGAGTCTCTTGCTGGGGTTTTTCCTGTTGGGGTCTGTCTGTCCCTTTTTCTCTTGTCTTTCCCTGCTGACTCTTGGTGGTGGGTGTTTCCCTCTCTCTCCAATCACGCCCTCTTTCTGGTTTGTTCCATGCACACCTGTTCCTTATCAGCACCTCATCACCTGGGTGTATTTAAGCTCCTCAGTTCTCCTTGTTCTTCACCAGATTGATGCGCCCTGTGCCTTCTTTCCAGCTCTGTTTTTGTATTCTCGACCTGCTAGCCTCAAGTGTGTTACAACTACCTGCTTGTATCCTCGACCACGCCTTCTGCCTGATTCTGTTTTTGTTACTCTTGTCAGACTGCTTCACTGTGTACCGTACTCAGTTTACTGTTTTGGTAAACTGCTTTTACCTACAGAGCCAGTTGTCAGAGTCCTGCAATTGCGTCCAGCCAAATCCAACCTCTAGACCTGATAGTGTGGTGAGCGCCTTGTATGGCTGCGCCCTGACATCAGGGTGAATGTGAGGCATTGTTGTAACGCGCTTTGAGCGTCTGATGCAGATGGAAAAGCGCTATATAAATGCAGTCCATTTAAAGAAGTTCCTGTAGGAAGTATTTTATGGATAGGGTCAAGTGGGAGGGGGAAGTATTGGCTTTTTAAATACCTGAAAGGCACTGGACTTCGAGAGATTTTAGTATTGCTATAACGGACTGATGCAGAAGGTGGCAGCAAAGCAACAGTAAGGATTCCGGCTACCGTTAACCACCATAGAAGAAGAAAAAGACCATGCTTTATGCATGATACAGGAAGGTACTTACATCAAATCCATAAAGATGATTTAAGAAGAATAGATGTGGCTGGAAGCAGGAAAGAGGAAGTAGTCTTGGCCCATCTCTGGATAGGCCACACAGATCTTGATAAGACTCTTCTAAGGATCCACAAACACCCAACAGGAGTCTGCCCTGGAAAACTGGAAACTGTTCATGTTTTTATACAGTGTGAGACTTATATTGAGCAACGGAGGAGAATGTCCACAATACTCTGCAGAGAGAATAAGAACATGTCCCTTGGAAATCACAGCTGATCTGTCACCGTTAGTTATCGCAAGGTCAAAGAGGAAGTGTAGAGGTGACCACGCTTTTTCAGTCGCTGCCCCAAAACTGTGGAATGACCTTCCTTTGCACATCAGGCAGGCTGATTCTCTCTCAGCTTTTAAATCTTCTCTTCTCTTTAGCTTTTAACTCACCTTGACATGTTGGATCTTATTGTTTCTTGTTTTAACTACGGTATAAAAAATTTTTTTATGTATTTTAACTTGCTTGTTCTTATTTGTGTGCAGCACTTTGGTCATTGGCATTGATTTTAAAGCACTTTATAGATAAATTGAGATTGAGAAATCTTCTACAAAACCCATCACGCATCGTGCAAAAAGAATTCTTTAAATATCTAAAGGACACTGGATTACTTCATCGCGTCTAAACAAATGCCTATGGCTGCCTGGAGGTAAGGTTTTGTAAATCTCAGCTCACCAGCCCGGTAGGTGGCGGTAGACGCACCTTAAGATGATGCCGTCCGCCATTCATTTCGAAGAAGAAAGATCATGCTAACTTTGCTAGCTCTTAGACAAACTTAATTTGCCCCTTATGTTAATGCCTTATATAGTATTTTTAAATAAAACATTAAATCGCCTACTCCATTTTTCATATGCTTAAACTGGGAGTTGTTTCAGTCACACACGACAAACAGCTTCTTCACCCGCTTCTTATCTCATGACGACATCTGTGAGATAAAAGCAGCAGCAGGCTGCTGTTCGGGATTATTGTCATCTTCTGCCTCACCACAACGTCCGAGGTAAATAAGCGTCTCTATTTATTTCTGCCGTTGTTTCAGTTTTGGCACTGCTGCTTCATTTAGTATTTTATTTTTTTTTCTTGTTTTTTTTAGACATGCAGTCTGTGCTTAAACACAACTTCCACTGTGAGTGTGAAGGAGACATCAACAAACTCATCAACTTGAAACTTCATGCGTCCTACACCTATCTGGCTCTGGTACTTATTTCTTTATTTAAACAACAAAATGTTATCTCTTACACTGCAAAACGTTTTCCCAAGAAACTGACCCGTTTGCTTTTTCTGCACTCTGAATATCTGCAGTACGACGGCGTTTTAGGGCCACATAATTTATTTTATTTTTAGACTTCGAGAAAAAAGTCGTAATTCTACGAGAATAAAGTCATAATATTTAGACTTTTTTTCTCGTAATATTACAACTTTATTCTCTAAGTCCAAAAAAAAAAAAAAGAAATTCAATGTGGCCCTAAAACTCTGCCATACTGCAGTTATTTGTTTCTGGGAAGAAAAAAAAATGACTCAACAACTTTGCAACTCGATGAATGCTTAGTGATTGATCAAGAATGAAATGCAACGTTTTGCTTTTTAAAGTTTGAAAAACTACAGTTTTAACTGATTTTAAATTGCTTGGGACAGGTTTTGACCGTATTTATAATGGTCTTTGTCATTGTAAATTAAGTAATGGTGCAAACATAAGACATGGATTAAGACATGACACAAGACATGTGAACATTGGCTTTAACAAGGAAGGTAAATTGAGATTTTAGCTGCATTTGCTGGCCACTTTAATAGGTACATCTATGCACGGTGTATACGACTTGCTAACACCCCGTTTACACCGAGTTCACGACTGAGTTGCAATAGAAAACAGTCTCTGCTCGCCGTCGCTCTCACTGATTCCCACTGGGGTTGCAGGCTGGTCATAATGGAGTCTCCATGGTCAGAAAAAAGATCCTCTTGGTCACCATCAGTCTCCAACAAGTGTGTGAGTGTATTGAGCTATTTAAAACACTCACACAAGTTGTGCGTCCAGTTAACAGATACATGAGTCTCATAATCCGTCTTGATAAATTCTCACGTCTCAACTCACTCTCAACTTGGTCCTATGAGTTGTAATAGACTCTCAATTGACTCTGCATGGGGTTGCATCAATAATCGTGGATGTTAACATATTTTTCACTCGCACAATTCAGTCACAATGTAAGCTTGGTGTAAATGCACAGAATGTAAATGCAACAGATCACAAGAGACCAGCCAAGACTTGTGAGAGAATGATCTCGTGGGTCCTGTATAGATCTCAGTCCGGTGTAAACAAGGCATAAAGTTCAAACAAAGCATCAGAATGGGGAAGAAAGGGGATTTAAGTGACTGAATGTGGCGTGGTTGTTGATGCCAAATGGGTTGATCTGAGTATTTCAGAAACTGCTGATCTACTGAGATTTTCATGCACAACTATCTCTAGGGTTTACAGAGAATGGTTGTAAAAGAGAATATATCCAGTGAGCAGCAGTTGTGTGGACGAAAATGTGTTGATGTCGAAGGAGAATGGACAGGCTGATTGAATGGCTGCTTGATGTTATCCTGTCAATATGAACCAATATCTGTGAGGGATGTTTCCAACACCTTGTTAATCTATGCCATGAAGAATTAAGGCAGTTCTGAAGGCAAAAGGTGGTCCAACCCGATACTAGCAAGGTGTACCTAATAAAGTGGCCAGTACATGTATCAATGCTGTTATTAATTCTGATTATTAGTGCACTTCTTTGATTCCCTTATCTTTTCCTGATTGTTGTGTGGACAACTGTAGATCAACACAAGTTTTCAGCTATTTTCCCTTTTGCTTGATGCAGAATTTGGTGTTATGCCATCACATCTAATGTAATATGGCAATACTTCTAAAAGACATTGATAACATCTGAGACCTAAGATTCCAGTGGTTTGAAAAATTTGGAACCTGTTCTTGATTCTCATCCCTCAGCTTTTACTTAGTTTTTAAACTGTTAGACACCAACGATGGACCAGTACTTCTGCCAGTGGACAGAAGAGAAATTAAGGTTATGTGATTACACCATTGATGACTGTCGTGTATAGAATATCTCCCCCAAAAAATGGATAAATATTATTGAAGTCTTATTAGATGGTCTTCTCCCAGCATTACAAGATAGAACTCAGACGTTACAATGAACTCTTCCTGAATTCTACAATCTTGTTCAGGCTGAGTTAATTGTCTTGATAAAAGCAAAAAGACCCAATGGATACAGACTTCAATTTAGATTAACTGCTATGTTGTCAAATTAACAAACAATTACACGTTTGGCTAACGATGTGGATTTTTCAATGAAATATCCATTTAGACAAGGGGGATGATGATTTTTTTTTTTAAAGATTTTAAAAGTAAATCTGAGTGTCTGTTGATGAAAATATTTGAGTGCTACCGTAACATCAGTTAATGATTTTTCTGTTTCCCAGGGCATGTATTTCGACAGGCATGATGTCGCTTTGCCCAAATTTTCCCACTTTTTTCTCGAGCGTTCAGTGAAAGAACAGAAACAGGCTGAGGAGCTTCTGGAATATCAGAACATGAGAGGTGGTCAAATTTTACTTCAGACCATTGCTGTGAGTCCTTATTGTCACTGTTTGGCAGCATTCTTTATTTTCCTGATTGTGTACTGAAATGTTAATTCAGTTTTTAATTTTCTGTTTTAGAAACCAAGCAGAGATGACTGGAAAGGCGGTTTGGATGCAGTGACCTTCTCCTTGGAATACCAGAAGTCCCTAAACACATGCGTCCTTGATGTGCACCGCAGAGCTGGTACCCACAGCGACTGTCATGTACGTTTGGCAGTATGTAATGTTGTATTTGTAGAAATTGCTGACTTTTGGGGGTTCTTAATTGGTTACACAGTTTGTTTTGTTGCAAGAAGTGCTGGAATGATGAGTCAAAGAGAGTTTAATTATTTATTCAAAGAAGCTCAAATTTATCTTTATCTTGCTCATTAAATATGATTTTTCTCATGATTCAAATAACTTTAGCCCAGTGAAATGAGAAAAGCAGATATTGGAATCATACAGGACAAGCTGCAGGATAAAATTGCTAAAGGGCATAGGTTACAATTGTCGTCTGCAATTGTGTACCAAGTCTCAAATGAGTTCAGAGAAGTGATTTGTGAGGTAACTGTGATTAGCACTTCTACTTCCATAGGCTTGGCAGGCAGCTTACCAATTAATAACTCCTGAATGTAATTCACAAACATTTTTTTTTTTTTTTAAACTTCAGACCAGCAGCTGCTGTCAGAACATAGTAAAGAACTTTATTTTGAAAGGTTTTAGAGGCGCCAACAGTGATAAACTATTTAAATTTCCTATTTAAAGATTATTCACCCGTTTTTATTGGGAAGTCATTTTAATGCCAGCAGGTGGAATTGGCTGCAGTGTTGCCTTATTTCTAAATTACATTTTTTGAAATAGATTTTTATTTATTTTGGACTTTGATGTAGCCATTAAGAAATTGAAAGCATTCTACACTACAGTTTTACTGGTTCAATGTGGTTTTAAAGGCTTTTTGAAAAGGTTAAAAATGTGTTCAAACTGGATATTGGTTTTTCATTTTGCTGGTTTGAAGTGGCTCTAAATTGACGGAAAATTGGCTTTAAAGTGGTTCAATTAGAAAAATCTGCCAAAAACCACGAAACTGCCTTTGGATTTTCTGTAACTTTGGATTCTTTAATGCTGCAGTGTTTTTGTTTGTTTTAAGTAGTTTCTGGTAAATAAGTAAGCAATTCAATAAAATCATCATTAGTATCTTGTTCTTGTGTTGGGAATGTTGTCATTTTAAATTTAAGTACCTTTTAAAGACAGTGTTTTATGAGCTCTGTCTTGTCTCTCTTTCAGCTGTGTGACTTCCTTGAGCAATATTTCCTCACTGACAGCCACGACACCATCACGGAGCTCGGCAACCATGTGGGCAGCCTGACTCGAATCACTGCGTCTGAGATTCAGGGATCTCTGGGAGAATACCTATTTGACAAACACACTCTGTGAGAGTCACAGTAATGTCATGAGATGAGCACCACTTTTTAAAATGGAGATCAAATTTTGCTCGTCAATGTCACAAGAAAAAAAAAAAGTTTGGAAGTATGACTGACAATAACTTTGCTCTAGAATAATTCCACAGTGGGGAGGAAAACAGTGCAATGCAGCAGATAACCAAAACAATCATTCAGTTTGTGATAAAAGCATGAAATTTGAACACATTCTAAATGAACTAATATTTATTTTCAGGTATGGAGACATCCTGGAGCTGAGTTCTAATGAACTACAGGGGTCAAAGAATTACACAGGGGTCAAAATTTTAAAGTGCTCCAATCATGTTAAACTATACCACATTAGTTGTGACCATAAGGATTCCAAAAAGGTATAGTTTGGATTATCTATAACTGAATGTTATGGGGTAAAAACATTAAAAATGGTGACAAAGGTTATTTTTGTGTTTTTGTTTTTTTTAACCAAAATTGGAGCAACTTTAACTTTTGATCCCTGTACAAACTGAAACTGACCTTCGTCACCATTTTTGCTATTTTTACCCCATAACTCCAGAACATTCAGTCATAGTCCAAACTATGCCTTTTTGGAATCTTTATGATCAGACAATGTGATATAGTTTTCAACATGATTGGACCATTTTTAAATTTTGGCCCCCTGTGTAATTCTTTATTGACCCCTGTAGCTCATTAGAAGTCAGTTCCAGGATGGCTCCATATCTGAAAATAAAAATTAGTTCATTTAGATTGTGTTGTCATTTCAGCTGCTCCCATCTCGGGATGGGGTCGCTCGCACAGCAGATACAGCCAGATCCACATTGGTAATGGGCACAAGTTTTACGCCGGATGTCCTTCCTGACACAACTCGTTTCACTCAGAGAAACACACAGCCGATGGTGTTCCAAAGAGTTCTCCCATCCAAGTACTAACCAGATGCTGCACTGCTTAGCTTCTGAGATCTGAAGGGATCAGGCTGACACAGAGCAGACCGGCTGCTTAGTTAATTTAGACTGTGTCAAATTCCATGCTTTTATCACAAACTGAACAATTTATGGAAATTTTAGCTAAGCTGCATGAGCCACTACTTGGTGCTGAAACTACTGTTTGTGAATGAATTTATTTGTCTGTATTCTGTCACATTTCCACATTCCACTATTTTGGAAAAGAAAGTTGTTTTTCATCAAACAATTTGTTTTTAAGCTTTAATGGAAACATTGACGCCAGATTAAAAATTTAAACCACTGTGTTGCTTTCAATTTTTTTTTCTTTTTTTTCGTCTGTACATTTTGTTAACACATCTAAGGTCGCTTGGTCTTAAATATACAGCTTGTGTGTTATCTAATGTCACGTCTGCATCGACAGATAACTGACATTTAGCTTACTCAGCTTTGGGAGGGAACTTGTGTTTAGTGTTGGGCTACCAGACGCTCTGGGGCTTAAAACATGTCATGTCTGCTTGTTGGTAAATTATATGCTGTGGTGGAACTGAGTCAGCTCTGCATTACAGATGGCTTTATGTCCTGTGCTGTTCCGTTATCAATTTTGTGATCCAGTGCCAGCAGCACATACTTTGATTTAACAACATGCAAATTTTTCTCAGATGAGGAAGTGTTTGCATAGTAAAAGCTAATGTATTTGCGTGTGAAACACGTTTCTTGAGTCAACGTAAAATGAACCTCTTGAATTGATTTTGTATATTGAAGGGAGAAAAGGGTCGGGGGCTGCTTAGTGTTTTAAAGGTTGACCTACTCAAGCCAGGTGCTGAAATGATCCATGTTCAAGTTTTATAATATTAGAATTGCCAGTATTCCTGAGTTTACCTAATTGTCACCAGTTCCAAGTTGGTTAGACTTTAAATGGTGTTAATACTATTCAAGAGTTCATATTTTTAATGTTTAAAATTGTAATGGCTGGGACACTGCAGACACTTCTGATGTTGGGTTTGAACCCACAGCTTTCTGGTTATGAGGCAACAGCACTGTGAGAATCTCTGAATTTTTCTCAGTATTGCTGTCACTTACCCAGAAGGTTTTGGGTTCAGACCCAGCCTGGGGACTATGTGATATTTATGAACATGGTCTATGCTCAGATGCCTTTTTTGGGGGGGGCTTGATGGATGACACCGTGGTCTTTGCAGAATCAGTGGATACCTTGATTGCAGTATTTGAGAAGCTGAGTGACGAATTGCAGTGTTTGGATTTGCGAATGTCCTGATTCAAGACTATAATCCAGGCTTTCACTGACTTCCTTGACTCGACCATCAGAGGTCTATGTGGTGGAAGTGTCAAACTTGTAGACACATTCACTTATCTCGGCAGTGGCATTCATGCCGCTGAGTTCTTGGCCTTTGAGTTCAAGAGATACTGAAGAAGAGCTTATAGAATCGTTAGCTCATTGGACAAAAATGTTTGGTAATGCTGACACCTTTGCAGGAGAGAGAGGATTGAAGGCCTGAGGGTCTTGGTGCTTCCTGTAAGGTTGAGACTTGGATGCTCACTATTGACCTAAAGCAATGTGAGTATCTTGGGTACCAAGTCTCTTCAGAAGGTCCTTGGAGAACTACTGGAAAGACTGTCCGACAAATGATTGCTCACTGCCAGCTATGACATTTTGGCCATGTGGCATGTCTCTCTAAATGATTCATGCTGGTGCCTCAGTGTTGTGGACCCTAGCCACTGGAGAAGACCAAAGGAACATCCATTTTTCCCAACAGCTATGTGGTTACTTAAGAGAGGTGGGGATTGACCAGATCATGTCTGCCTTGGTCTTTGCCATCCAGGACCCAAGTCCTGGATGGCGGTGTGATGGATGGGGCGGTTCTTGGCACATACACTTGCTCCCATGCCTGACATGACCACTGTCATTCATAGCAACACCATTGAAAACTTACAGTCTTGCAAGAACTCTCACTTAAGCACAGGGTTAAAATTACACCTTTTACCACTGAGTATTAACACTTGAAGGGGTAAAAGAATCTCTGAGATATGACTGCAATTTAACAGTCCAGTTTTTGATGGGTAGATGGGAATATATGCCATTATTTTCATGCATAACACAATCTAAACCCATAGCACCGTTTCCTGTGATGTTTAATTTTTGTTGCCTGGTTGGACTTCTTGCCCAGTATTGTGGTTTATTAACTATTAGTGAAGATTGCTGCACGTTGGAGTCACGGAGATGTCCAGACGTAAAAGTGCAAACGTGGCGGTCTGCCTGGGGATTAACACATACGGCTCTAAATGTGGGTATGTTTGGTCCAATCTGAGCCAAGGGATGGAACATCTACCACTGAATGTTGTCAGTAGACTGACAGCTATGAGGCCAGCTTGGCTGAGAGGATTAGTGAGGAACAACAATCTGCACCCAAATGGCCCAAAATAACCCTGATCGAACAAATGCTGTCGGTATATAAAGAAATTTCGGGGATTGGTTTTTCTTTCCTTTTTGTTTTGCCCAAATGGTAGTGGTGCAACAAGCCAACTATTCTTTCTTTTAAGTGAAATACACTGCAACAGATGTGTTGTCAACAATCTAATATGGGGAGGAGGGATACAGGGGGATTAAATCATAACAGCGCTTTGGTGATTTGCCAGAGCTTTAGCTCAGATGAAACGGGTCGTAGGGACTCTGGCTGTCGACATTGGCAGCAGACAGGAGAACATGCGAGCGCCGGCCGTGTGAGGACCCGAGAGGGCGAGCAAGTGGCACACAATATACCTTAAAACTAAAACGCTCCATCAAGAACACCTTGACGGTATAGAGGAAATTAACAGGTTTCACCAGGTAAGAACAACCATCAGAGTTTTTTTTTTTTAATTAAGTGCACTAAGAATTTCAGGTCATATGAAGCACTTTATAAATGCAGCTTTAGTAACAATGTTTTGAGCACATTGGAAGTATTAAGTCACTTTATTGTTAGTAGTTTGGATGTGATGTGACAGCTACCAAAATTTTGAAAATTGAACTTGAGCCCAAAATCTTTAAAACTGGAAATTTAAATTTCAAGATTAAATGTATATTATATATACTCAAAATTATAAGATTTACATTGTAGTACTGTATTTGTTTTACTTATGATGAGGTGACGTTCTACTGAGTCACCTTGAAAATTCCTTATTTAATTAATAATTGGAATTCTTCAAAATTCCAATTGAAAGACAACCAGCTACTGTTTATTTAGGCTTTGAAAAGATGGTATTTTGGATTATTATTGTTGCACCACAGTTTAATCCAGTTACTACGTGCAGAGGGCCAGAGGCGGTGACGGGAGAGAAAAATAGAGATGGCAAAATGTTGGAGATGACAGAAACAGAGGGATTAGGGTCAAACATGTTCAGCATCTGGCTTAGGGATGTCCTGCGCGGCCCAGCACTGGCCCACTGTACTGTAACACAGCAACACAAAGATTACACGGAAGTTACAACTAACATGGTGACAAATTTAAACCCAACCTGAATGATTGATTCTGCATCTTTGACAGCTGACATGAGGCTGACCACCGCTGGAGTCAGGGCCCGAAGGGCCGCAGAGCTTCAGGAACCAGAAGTAGAGAATGCAACAGAACCGGTTCATCATGAGCCCTCCAAAACCGCACACCACGAGAAGTCCAAACCAGAACATCATCCGAGCCACGACTACAGCCACATGAAGGACAAGTTCATGAATGAGTTTAGTCGACTGCCAAGTAAGGCTCTTCTGAAATTTAGGCAAACTTTTTTCAAGAGAAAATCGTGAATTTATGATGGTACCAGAGGCATATGATCAAAGTCCCTATGTTTGTATGAATTTTACCAAGATATCTGCAGAACACCAAACTTTGGTTTTGCTTAAACTTGCCATGTACATTGCGCACATGAATAGAAATAAGCTATTTTATTCAGATTCAAATTGGTCAATAACCAAGCTCAGATACCTTCATTTAGTAAAATAAATAAGGGCAATACCTACCCTGGGTACCACAGTGCCTTACTCATTAGCACCCCTGCGTCACAGCAAGAAGGTCCCAGGTTCGTATTCAACGACATGCAGGTGGTGGCTCTAAATTGACCGTATGTGTAAGTGAGAGTATGAATGAGTTTGCTTGTCTAAATGTGTCAACCCTGTGGCAGACTGATGGTCTTCCCAGGATGTACCCCGCCTATCGCCCGGCAACTGATGTTATAGGCTCCAGCCCCACTGTGACCCTTAACTGGAATTGGCAGGTTCAGGAAATGGATGGAATACTGACCCTAATTTCCTTCACCAAGCACAAACTCAAACTTGTGCAAGGTCTTGCAAGGTGTAATCGGTGTTAGCAAGTTTGATCACGATATATGGAGACCTCACTAGTTTTCAGAGTCTCTACCACCTTCTGGCCAAAATTCTAATTGAAATAAATCTAATGCTGAACATGTCTGACTGAATTCATTCATTTATTGAGGTGACCTTATGTGCCAAGCTTCCCCGTAATATATGGTCTTTTTCAAGATGTTCCATTCAGGTTTCTGGGACTAGGCTCCCTGATGGACACAATTAAAATAAAAATACACCCAGCGATTGAACTTGTCCAAGGTTTTAATGGGGTCACTGGGTGTCAACTGTCACCTGTTGACATGTGGTGGAGGCTGCGGGCTTGCTTTGCTTATGGTATTTGAGATTCCAATTTCAATTTAGTAAGTTTTATGCCGGATCACCTACTTGACAAAATGCCAGACATACATGGAGGATGGGACACTGGTGTCCTTTAACCAGGAACCTCATGTTTTGGAAGCAAGTGTATTTTTTTTTCATTATTCTGAGGTATATTATTAAATATTCTGATTATAGACAATTGGTAAATTTGTATAGGCTCCAGCCCCACCGTGACCCTTGATTGGAGTAAGCGGGTATAGAAAATGGATAGGTGGATGGTAATTTGTGTTTATTTTTTAGGATATTCTAAGATAATCTGAGTCAGGGGTGCACTTTAAATTACATGAATAACCCGTTGTTATGTTGTCTCACTATCATAGTCAAATGAACTACTGTTCTTAGGCTCTACTCTCAATAAATGATGCAAGAACAGCATCTGCAGAAAGTGACATAATAATTTTCAACATAGCGGGTTCAAATTAAGACCACAGCTCCTTAAACAATGTAGTTGGTAACTGATCAAAGAGACAAGTAGTGTTTTTAGCATGATTCACAATTTGCAACAGCATACCTAGAAAGAGATTGAAAATCAATAAATGTTGGTTTTCTATGAGCGTAAATTCCTCCTTTGAATACAGGATCACTCAGTCTGATGAAAGATTGCTGGGATGTTTTTTTGACCTAATATCCTCCATTTTCTTTTCAAAGTAGTCCAATAAATTTTGGAGAGTAAATGGCAATGAACTTGCAGACAGTTGCAGTTGAACAAGTTTGACGTAGTGTCTCAATGTAATTTTGGATTATGCTTATTTTTGCTAATTAGGTTTACTAATAAAACTTCTTTGTGGTTGATAACATGTTTGTACTCCAATACAATGCCATGCTAGGCAATGTGAAAAACCTCTCATTTAGACCTACACCATTTATGCCCCAGACTCCTACACTTATGCTTGACATATCGTAGGTGTTTGTTAGACCAAGTCGTTTGCAACTTGAGGTGAAGAGATTTTACTGTAAGTGGAGCAGTTAAATGCAATAGATCATCAAGTGCTGTATTGGTGAAACTGTCCACTGAGTGACCATGTTCAGAAAGAGATTCTAGAATTTGCTTGGGACTTCAGCGAGGGCAGTCACATCTCCTCCTCTCTCCTCTGCTCTATGTTTTTCTATCTCTGCTCCAACCTTCAAAAGTCCCAACTTTACCAGACTCTGAATTCTTCAAGCTATATTTGGAATAACCATGGAATTGATTAGCTGGTCTCTCAACACTATTGACACCATTTTTTCAACAAGGAAATCAGGGCTGGGGGACCCTGCATGCCCAGGTGGTACTTACACCGCGGGCTATGTTCTCGATGCCTGGGAGAAGTGGCGTGTGGTGTGCTTGGCACCACTCTCCATGGAAGACGTCAAGGATTTATTCTTCTTTGTTTTTATGGTAGGAGGGCTGGGGCTGATTGGGTTATGTGCTGCCCTGACCTACCGTAAAATTGGCAAGACAGCTGCTACCAGAACAACAACCCCACACCTGTCTGTCATGATTAATGAGGTGGGTAAGGTGGTGCGTTAACTTTTGAACTCAAACGCAAGTCGGAAAACATCTCAGAGCAAATATCTGCCTTGCAAAGGAAGATGTTGGAAACCAGAGAATATTCATAAATTGGATTTTGATGGTCAGAGGAGCCACAAATGGAATTTCTGTGTTTCTCTGCCTAACCCAAAACATGGCAGCCTTATCAGCTGCCAAAGGTCAAAACGCCCTGCTTGTTTTTCCTCCAGAAGGATTTCAACTGCCTTGGTGAAGCATTCGGCTCCCCTCTTATCTGCCCTTCCCTACAGCCTGCTGTTGTCAAGGCAACTCCAGACTTTATGCACACATGGACAGAGACTGATACGAACTCATCTGCACACGACGCACGCCTACCACGCACACCCCCTACCACCCCCCTTGTTGTTCTATCCCCACCCCACCCCCCACCCCAGGCTCCGCTCTGCCACTCCGGGAGGCTGCGCGGCACATAGCTGCAGCACCCCTACTCCACCCCACCCCCACCTCCCCAAAGCTTGGCTGGCTGTGTGGGACTCTGCTGCGGCCTCTACCCACCCTGCCTCAATTCGGATGACGGACTGTTTCATGTTTAGTGCACAGAAACAATATCAAATGTATATGTGTTGTTTTTAATTCTGATGTGTGCCATTATTACGTTCAACTAGTAATAACTGTGAATTAATTGTTGTATTTTTGTCTGAGGTAATTGGCTGGGAAGATCATTTTGTTTCACTTGTGTAATGACAATAAAAAAAAATCATCATCATCGTTATCTCAGGTATTAAGTACTTGCAGAGGCATCCAACCAACTACAATTGGAAAATGGTACAGAATGTGACAACTAAAAATGACTGGCTAGAATGGTTTTATAGCAACATGTCTTTGTGAATTCTTTGTTTGAGATGGTACTCTTCGATTTGTTAACCCTCAGTGGACCCCAGAGGGTTACGTAACAACGACGTACTTACATAGAATGAACATTAAAAGTTGCAATTATATTTTGCAGTGCCAATGTGGGCAGTAGGAGCTATCCTTATGGTGGTCCTGGTGTTGGTGGCGTGCTTTATCTTCTGTGTTTTCAAGAAATGCTTTGGGAAAAAGAAAAAGCCAAAGAAAGCAAGGGAGAGGAAGGCAGGCCGCCGCCGGGTGGCAAAGGAAGATGAACAACAAACAACAGAAAACGTATATTTACATTATGATCACGGTTATCCCAGTAATTATACCATCTTAACTGAACTAACCTGAATGGCGAATGTGTTGTAGGAGGGGGAGGTGAAAGAGGAGGGACAGAAAGAGATGAAAGAACACGAAAAGTTGGGTAAACTGGAGTTCTCACTGGATTACAACTTCACAGAAACTCAGGTAGGTTCTGTGTGAACATTATTGCACTCATTCATTCTTGCTGTGACATAAAGCTCAGTTTTCACTTTTATACATCTCAGAAGAAGTTCACGGTTTGAAACATTGTCCATATCTTTGAAAACCCTAAAGTGTCTTGGAGGGTGGCCATTGTGAACCAGGATATTCTTTTGATTTTGCTGTTGCAAATGACTGGAAGTCTACAAAACACATTGAAACTTTCATCTTTCTGAGGGGGATCTTTCTTGTCTGCTGTATTCTGCTTGGTTATGGGCGTTTCCCTGTGATTCTCTCTCCTGCTTGCCACACCCCTTTCCAGATCCTTCCACACACACCTACCCTGCATTTCCTGCTAATCACTCTCTCTAAGTCACACCTTTCACCCTGTCTAGTTGTGAGATGGTTGAGCCTTGAGCTACTTTTGAGCACTTCTGTCCTGTTTTTTCCTGCCTGTGTTTTTGACCTGCCTGCCTGTTTTTTTGACATTGTCTCTGCGTAATGCTTTGGATCCTGTTGCTTATCTTGGCCTGCCTACCTGTGTACCAAACCCTGCCTTAACTTTTATTGAACCCTGTTTTTGCAACATTTGGCATATTGTTTGGATATTGGCTGTGCTAGCTAGATTAGCATGGAGCTGTCTCAGACATTAGCCTGTTAAGCTAGTTTGTGGGCAAAAAATGTACTTTTTATGTGTTCATTTGGGAATCATGCTGCGACTCAGATTGTGATTTTTATTGAACACCTATGTTTACAGTTGATTTGTTTCATATTTGTGTATGATTAGCTCCATATTTATAACAAAATAATTGCATTCATTCCCTTAAATGACTGCGGCATTAACAGAATATTTAGAGCACTCAAGAAATATTTCTCAAAATTATGTGTGATGCCAACATAATCTGCATTCTTCTGTTTATTGGGACACTTGTTCTGGTTCTTCTGAAGCTCATCGTGGGGATCCTCCAGGCTGCCGATCTTGCTGCCATGGATATGGGAGGAACCTCAGACCCCTATGTCAAAGTCTTTCTCTTACCAGACAAAAAGAAGAAATATGAGACCAAAGTTCAACGCAAGAATTTATGCCCTATTTTCAATGAGACATTCATCTTCAAGGTACCTGAAAACCTACCTGTGCTGACACCTTGGATTTGGAAATACTGTTAGGTGTCATCGACCCTTTTGGTCATAATGTATATCGATTATATGAAATGTTAACTTTGTCCTTGGTGACTTGATGATGTGGAGGCAAAATTGATTTTAAGTCAAAGCATCTGAGGCTTTTTGTGGAAATGAAGTCAAGAAATTAACAGATTAAATAACAGGCTTTTAATTTGAGGCCCCAAAGACACACGCAATAGTCAAAAATCTGAACAGTAGGATTTTGAATAATTTCAATTCAATTTCAGTTTATTTTCATTTATATAGCACCAAATCACAACAGAGTTGCCGTAAGGCGTTGAATATGTGTGTGTGCACAGCATTTCCGAGGAGCTCTTTTATACATTCAGAGAAAGGCAGGGGCACAGCAAACAGTATGTATACATTTTTCAGAAAGTGAAACTTCGAGTTTCCCATGAAATCTTTCGCTGAAAATGAATGTTATCAGTTTCTGCTGTGCAGGAGATGGAATGGAAGGTCAGGCAGAAACAATGTGGTTATTAATGCAGCTGCTTAGCTCATTAGGTTGCATGGGGCATTCGGTACAGAGTTAAATGTAAAGGTTTTAGGCAGGCTATGTGTAAGACATTAAATGAATAATTTTGACACTACAATGATAACTTTTTGCTTTTTAGATTCTATATGCAGAGTTGGGTGGGAAAACATTGGTACTGCAGGTTTATGACTTTGACCGTTTCTCCAAACATGACATGATTGGGGAAATAAAAATTCCCATGAACAGTGTTGATTTGGGCCAACCAATACAGCAATGGAAAGACTTGGAGAGTGGAGAAAAAGAAGAGGTATGTGTTCTTAAATTTTATGCCATTACATACGATAGTTGTTTAAACTTGTTGCCACTGCAAAATTATAATAACATTTTTTTCCCCCCAGCAAGAAAAGCTTGGTGATATTTGCATTTCCTTGAGATACGTCCCAACTGCTGGGAAACTGACAGTGAACATTATGGAAGCAAAAAACCTGAAGAAAATGGATGTAGGCGGTTTATCAGGTAGTGACTCTTTATTTTATCTGTCTCTTATACTGTTCAGTGCTTGCAAGAGAACTGGGTACTGGGTTATACACCCAGTACCCAGTAGACCCAGTAGGGTTATGTAAATCAGTGGTTTGGTTGCCTTTTTTCACGAGAAGAGGTTTACTGACATTGACATTGTGGACGATGCTGTGACCTTTGTGGGATCCATCAATACCCTGTTTGCAACATTTGAGAAGCTGAGTGTCTGTATTTTCCATTGGCTTGGATCAAGACTAAGATCCAGGTTTTTAATGACTTCCTGGATTCAGCCAACTGCATAGGGTGAAAGTACTGAATTTAAGACATTCATTTATGTTGGTAGTGATATACAAACTCTTTGGGTCTTTGGCCTTTAACCACGAGGGATGACGTAGCTGGACAGAGGTGTTCGGTGATGCCGACATCTTTGCAGGATAATAATGATCAGACTTATTTGGGTTCTGGTGCTTCCTCTTTTACTGTATGATTGTAAGGATTGCACCATAACCAGTGACCAAAGGGGTAACTAGATGCCTTTGGTACTAGGTCTAGATCCAAATTAGGGTCCCCTCCCCTTTGGGTTATCCACAGAAAATAGTTTTAATTGGTTTGATGATCAAATAAATGTGTTATTATGGCTTTACTGTATTGTTGTACATCTAATTTTTATAATCCCAGAGCAGACAAAACCTTGGACATCCCCTGTGATCTTTGGTGGCCCTCTAATGGGGGCTTGGACCCCAGGTTTGGAACCAGGGACTTACAGAGACTCAGATAAGGACTATCATTTGAACTGTGAGGGAACATCAGCTACAATATTGTGGCCTCATGGTGCGTTTCTTTGTGCATGATAACATCTCACTTTTGACCTAGCTGTGACAAGTACTCCAGTCACTGTCGAGACTGGAGATGGACCACTTGTCTGCCTGGGCAATTACCATGCAGGCTAACTCTGTCGTGTGGTGGATGTGACATCGTGCCGCACCAGCACGTGCCCACGGACCTGACCGGACTTTATTTTCATTTTACATGTCATATTTGAAGCACTGTAGCTGTGTCTCTGAAACACAGCAATGTCATCTTGTTTTTCCTTTTGGAAAGATCCATATGTGAAGATTGTTCTGCAGCAAAATGGCAAAAGGATTAAGAAGAAGAAGACAACAGTGAAGAAGAATACATTGAATCCATATTTTAATGAGAGTTTCAGTTTTGATGTACCATTTGAGCAGATACAGGTAGGTGGACATCCAAGTTTGTTACTGGTTAATAACAGCGACGGTACTGATGCTGTGTTCTGATCGTGTGTCTTGTTATTCGGGGGGGATTTCAGAAAGTCCAAGTCGTCATCACAGTGTTTGACTATGATAAACTTGGAAGCAATGACCCAATTGGAGGGACCTTCATGGGCTACGGGGCCACAGGAGTCGGCCTCCGCCACTGGTCAGACATGCTGGCCAACCCCAGGCGTCCAATAGCACAGTGGCACACGCTTATGTCAGAAGAAGAAGTGGACGCCGCACTCAAAGCCAAACCTCGTTAATGTCATGCCATGATCATTTTCAGAAAACAAAATATCTGACACGTCTCAGTGTGAACCCTGATGTTCTGTCGATTATAACTGAACCTTTTGTTTGCTTTCAGATGTATTAAAATGTGTGTTATACTGATACTTTTTATAAAGTTTGGTTATCAAAGTCTTTTCCACTCCTATAATTCCCTTACATCTATAACTGTCAACTTGTATATTCTGAAAAAAAAACAATTTCTGTAAATGTGTGTTGTTTGTAGATGGGGAGCCCCAAAATAATGAGAATTAAACTATATGATGCAATGTGAATGTGATTTTAAGGAGGATTGACTTCAGAAATGGTCACAATTAATGATCCAGAAAACAAATGTTGACGTTGTGAATAAATTAAAGTACAACAATGATTATCAAGTGGATTAATTGTTTGAGAAGAGGTGAAATGTCAAAAAAAATAATGTATTCTGTTTCTCCATTGCAGCAGTTTACATTGACCTGAGGTTGTTCACACAATTTTGCGACAAAAAAAATGTAATTTCAGACATTTAAAATTGATTAACTATAACCTGATTTACTTGTAAATTGACCCCACCTAAAATAAATACACTTGTCACCTGTACTTACACAGGTACTAAGTAGTCGTACATTTTACTGGTTTATAGTATTTACACGTCACATATGTTGAGGACATCTACAAAGGTTTGTGGGACATTTCTACTTGTGGAAATATAAAATTTTGTAAATTTGAGGACGTTTGACAAGAACTCAACATATTTAATGGCAAATGGAAGATTAAAACAATTTTCAACAATATGACCACTTTATATACAATTTAATTCATTTATACGCAATACACTACTCCAGCTTTCATAAGTTTATACATTTAGGAAACGTTTTCAAAAACGTGTCTCTCAAAATTATGAAGTCTGTAGGTGTTCGTCATACCATTAATCACCAATAGATGGCGACTCTACATACGGTTGCTATAGCAACACATCCTAAACTTTGAGGGAGGTAAGTACGAGCATTACACGGTCGGAGAGGTGAGTTTTCACCATTTTACCCTTGTTTTTTTTAAAGGTGTAAGTACAACATTTAACACGTTTCTACACCAGACGTGTGTGTAATTTATTTGACGTGAGAGTACAGTTGAGTAGCGGCAGCGTTTACTGCGACAGAAAGAGTCCAGATCTTCATTTTAAACAATAAAGAATGTTTAACGTATTAAAACCCCAAAGCATATCGTGTGTTATTTTTCAAATATTATAAAATGGAGGTTCAGGCTTTTTTTTTTTTTTTATTTCAAGTTGCTTGCCAACCTTTATTGCTAAACAAGCACTCAGAGTGCATTCTTCCGCCAGTAACCAACGAGTCCTTCATTGAACCCCAACTAATGAACAATCTTAACTAGTCCTTCACTAGTCATAGTGAACCTCTTTGTTATTCCACACATTAAAGATTAAGTTCACTTTTTTATAGCCTCAGTCATTATACAAATAATAATACAGTAACATGCTTTTGGAGGGCGGTATGCATTTTCAAAGGCCCGACGTTCATGACCAGTCGCCCAAAATGACAGATATTCGCCCGAATTAGACAAGGGCGAATATCTGTCATTGCGGGCGACTGGGCGTGGACGGAGGGACTCAGAAAATGCATACCACACGACAACAGCATGTTATTTGCATTATTATCACTTTTTACTGAGATACACAACACGTAACGCGTACATAAAAAGTTGGCTTACTTTAACTTTTGCCGTGTCGGCTGGTGCGCGCACTGCTTTCCAAATTCGGCAGCGCATCCTCATCAAGCTGGCTGCTCATGGCTGCTGTTGTCGTACTGTCCATGAGAAAATCATCCAGAATATCCATATTGGGACCAACACACACTTCTCGCCTTTTTAGTTTTTTTTTCCCCCCTCTGCGGACAGTTCTTGGGCTGCGCGCTATGACGTCATTTGTTTACGCACAGCAGGTGGGTATAGCCGGGTAGCGTCGACATTAATCTATGATACCGGCCCAGCAACGCCCCGGTAAAGTGATAATGATAATACAATAACATGCTTTTGGAGGCGTCCATGTCCAGTTGCCCAAAATGACTGATATTCGCTGTCGTTATTGGTCATTTTGGGTGACTGGGCATGGACGCTGGGCCTTTGAAAATGCATACCGCACAACAACTGCATGTTATTTGCATTATTATCACTTACTGAGATACACAACACATATTATTATCACTTACTGAGGCGTTGCTGGGCCAGTAGCATAGATTTACATTTACACTACCTGTCCCAATATCTGCCCCTCATTTTGGGCGACTGAGCATGGACGTCAGGCCTTTGAAAATGCATACCGCACAACAACTGCATGTTATTTGCATTATTATCACTTACTGAGTTACACAACACAATAATATTTAGTGCCATTTCAAAACGCACGACACCCAGCAAACGCATACATAAAAAGTTGGCTGACTTTAACTTTTGTCGTGTTGGCTGGTACCGCACTGCTCTCCAAATTCACCAGGGTGTCATCAAGCTGGCTGCTTTGGCTGCTGTTCATTGTTGGACCATCCATGATAAAATCATCCGGAATATCCATATTGGGACCAATGCACACTTCTCGCCTTTTCATGTTTTCGTCTGCGGACAGTTCTTGGGTTGCGCATGATATGATGTCTCACTTTATGCACAGCGGGCAGGTATTGGGACGGGCGGGTACCGACAGGTAGCGTAAATGTAAATCTATGCTACCGGCCCAGCAACGCCTCAGTAAGTGATAATATGGAACATTCCATCTTTCACCTCATGAAATATTGCTTCCATTGAACAAATGAAAAACATTCATTATTTGTTTTAACACTTATAAATTTATAAACAAGAGAAAAGGGACTTACATTTTGGTGTGCCTCACTGGTCCTTTGATGTCTTTGATTTCAAACAGGCAACACTAATTTTAAATAGCAGTCCAATCAATCCAAAATTGTTCTCAGTCAACTTGCAAAAACAGTCAGATAGTTCAAAAATAATCCCGACGATGTAATCAATAGTTGATGACATGCACTGACTTCTTTGTGTACTCGACTGGCGTCTGCGTTTCTCATTCCAGCGAAAGTTCGCGACAGACATTTGTCGAGCTCTTCATCCAACAGCGGTTCTACTTTAACTAGATACATCCCAGTGAATATTTAAAATGCCTGCAAATGACTTAGGCCACACTGGATAAGCTGCTAAGCGCTGTCACTGCTAGTGTGCACACGCGGTGGTCGCAGCATGCAGTGGTACGAAACATATGGAACCAAATTTGCTTGCTAAATGGAACCAAAATTGCACAGTAAATGGAGCATAATTCCAAATGGGACGAATGATCAATATCGCGTGACATACAAACCACCAATCAAATGACAAGGATTTTTTCAGGTGTTATATAAATCAAAATAGTGTTAGCAATTGTCTGAGTACCTTTGATGGTTCCTTTTTTTTGCAAGAATTTGTTTAAGAAGCAGTGACTCTCAGAAGAAAAATTAAAACAAGATCTCATAAATGTTCCCTTTATTTCTCAGAGACAAATAGAGGGCCTTGTGAAACCACAATGACACAATGGCATCTGTTTTTGTTTCCTAAACAGAAAAATGTACAGAATCTCAAATTAGCATGTTTTTACATTTTAAAACAGACCTCATAAAGCTCTAAAATATTTCTCAGAGACAAAATAGAAATTATTCTGTAACGCCTGAATAGATCCTGTCATTTGATTGGCAGTTTGTATGTCACGTGATATGGATCATTTGTCCCATTTGCCATTGTGTTCCAATTTCCGTGAGGTTTGGTTCCATATGTTTTGTACCACTGCACGGCGCCATCACTGCACATTCACACTAGCGGTGTTGGCACTTAGCTTAAAAAGAAACATGAGATGAGATGAGATATACTTTATTGATCTCACAGTGGAGAAATTATGTTTACACTTGGGGGGAGGAACGGAGGCCAGCTGCAGCTAAAACTGCACCGCCCCCGCAGAAGGGGAAAGGAATGATGTGAGCAGGCGCCGGAGTGGGGGGTATTTGATGGGGGGTGGGGGGAGGGAATGGTGCATGCTTCAGTCCTGTGAAAACAGTTTATTGTCTTTGTGAGTTGAGATAAGAAACATGGCGGGGTTTGTTTTATTAACAGTGCTCATTCTTGTAACACACACACACACACAAAAACTGAGTACGCCGTAAGCCGACTGGAGGCATTTGCAGTATTCGCTGGGACGGCTCTACCTGAAGTACTTGTACAATTTCTGTCGCGATTTTTTGCTGGACTGAGGAAAGCAGACAGCAGTCTGTACACGAAGACATGAATACACAGCATTAGGTACGGACTACATCATTAGGATTGTTAGGTATTGTGTAAAACAAATAATGAATGTTTTTTTAATTCATGCAATGGAAAGAATATTTCAGTGAAATATTCTCATGAAATATGAAATATTCTTGCCATTGCACTTACAGTATAAACATTCATTATTTGTATAAAATTAAGGTAAAGTGAGAAACTCTGTTTTGTCTTGAGAGCTGTAGAAGAGCATAATTTTCCTCTGGGATGAGACATGAATGTCCGAGGACCTATATCTCGGCAGTGACATTGATGTCTCTGTGATTGGGAGACGTCTGGGAAGGGAAGTGATTATGAAGCCATGAGGTCACTGGACAGAGGTGTTTGGTGATACATTCAAAACAGCCACATAATAACACTCGGACCATGCGGTACTTCATAACTGATGGCATGTTACTGGCGCAATGATGTATTTTTGCCACCTTACAGTTAGGCCTGTACTCCACCTCTCCAACAGATTTCATGAAAATTAATTGTAAACATTTTTGAGTAAAATTGCCAGACAGACAAACCAACACACAATTAAATGAGTAAAAAAAAAAAAACTCTTTGGTGGTGGTAATAAAAGTTCAACCATCACTTGCTCCATTTCATACAAGACCATCTCATTCACTTTAATTTCTGTATTTATTTCTGCTTTCTTTGGGATTCATATTATTGTATGAATGAATATTTAGAAACGTATTGATTTGATTCTTGTAAATAGGAACAATCCTTCATTTTCATTCCAATCACAATAGATTGACTGCACAATGCTTTCCAGAACTCTCTCTTACTGTCTTGACTCACTTACACTCATGTGTTAAACAAACCTAAAATATGTTATTTGGCAGGCATATTTTTATACAAGATGTTTTTCAGTGTTCCAATTAAAGGATGAGCGCTGGACGGGCATCTGAGGGCATGGGATGGATCACATGGTGGGGATTCAGTCCTGCACGGGACTTACGAATGGCAGGTTAGTGCACGTTGACCTGACCATCTGCCTAATGTTTGGTTGAAGGATGTCTAATTTGTTTTAGAATTCACGTGCAATTAAGATTATTTTAAAATTTAAAAAATTACTTTTTATCCTGAAACCTAAAAACATTGTATTTTGAGTTTGTCAGGTAGAGACACATGTCAACCAAGAAGATACTCACTAGAAGCACATTTCAAGTGGTGCAACAGAACATCAACATTTAACAAGAGTCATCAGGAGATGACATACGAGGTCTGTTAGAAAAGAAACCGACCGTTTTTCTTTTTTAAAAACAATATGGATTTGATTCATATGTTTTTACGTCAGCCAAGCTTGAACCTTCGTGCGCATGCGTGAGTTTTTCCACTCCTGTCGGTGACGTCATTCGCCTGTGAGCACGCCTTGTGGGAGGAGTGGTCCAGCCCCCTCGTCGGATTTTCATTGTCTCAGAAGTTGCTGAGAGACTGGCACTGTGCTTCATCAAAATTTTTTCAAAAACTGTGAGGCACATCCGAGTGGATACCATTCGACAAATGTTTTTCCTGTGGCGGGCGCGCCAATCCGTCCGCACGTCTTTCATTAAAGAAAATCTCCTTTAACAGTGGAATGTCCGGATAAACTGCTGATTCCGACCTCTTCTGAAAGTTCTCTGTTCTCTCACGACGTCTGGGGTCAACAGAGGCTTAAATTTGGAGGTTTTCAGCTTGAAACAGGATGACAGTGTCGTCTCGTGGTGCTGCGCGATGTCCCGCTCCGTGGGAAGTCCTTACAGCAATAGAAACAATCCAAAATCTCTCATCAGCCGTTAAAATTTTCACCGAAAACCAGCTTAATTTGTGGAATGGTGTCCACTTGGATGTGCCTCACAGTTTTGGAAAATATTTTGATGAAGCACAGCGCCAGTCTCTCATCAAATTCTCAGACAAAGGAATTCCGACGAGGGGGCTGGACCACTCCTCCCACAAGGCGTGCTCACAGGCAAATGACGTCACCAACAGGCGTGAAAAAACTCTCGCATGCCCACGAGGGTTCAAGCTTGGCTGATGTAATCACACATGATTCAAATCCATATGGTTTTTTAAAAAAATAATAAGGTCGGATACTTTTCTAATAGACCTCGTATACCCCCGGTCCTCACAAATCAGTAATACAAAATGTTGGGGGATCACCCAGGTACACCGTTATGCTAAATATGAATGAAATTTGGCAGCTGGTTGTTGAGATATGGTGCTACAAGGGTGGCAATGTCAATATCTTGAATATCTCGCTGTGACCTTGAAACTGACCCCAAGATCACCGTAATTGACTGGTGTTGGAGGATCACCCAAGTACACCGTTATGCTAAACATGAATAAAATTGGTCAACTGGTTCTTGAGATATCATGCTAAGAAGTGAAAACAGACAGTCAGGCTGATCGCTATGTCCCCCCCCCCCTGATACTTCATACCGGTAGCATAACAATGAATATATTTTTATTTATTTATTATTTTTTACTTTAAAGGGGTTAAGTTACATTTGTTCCCTATATGTGTATTGAAAACAGACAAGACAAATGTTAAGTCCACAGCTCCAACATTATGCATCTGAAAATGTGAAAAAAATGAGTGGTGTGGAGTTGCTCGATTGATCCCTGTGCACTGTACAAATATTATATTATGGGTGCTGTAGCAACTGGGTGCATTATAAGACTGCATCATAAATGAATGGCAAATGTCAGTTTAATGGTGGGGTTATGGTGGGGGCTACGGAAAATCTTTGGGGGGGGGGGTCAGGAAAAGCATAATCTCTCAATAAGAACTAGAAATAATAAGAAATTGAGAACAGTAAGCTCACTAACTTCATTTTAAATTGCCATTGTAAATTGCCCAGAAGAAGGTGAAACAGGGAACAAGAATTGACCCTTGAGGAACTCCAAACCTAATTTGAGTAAATGTGGAGACGTCAGTGCAGATTATGCCCTCAATCATCATCTATAACATCTCAGATTCTCTCGTTACAGGCCCTGTGAGACAGGAGGGTGAGGTCAATATTTTACTGGTTGGCAGTGCAGATCCACGACATATTTTGAAGACCATTGCTGGATTAAAGGACACAGATCTTCTTCATGTGAGCCTATGTGGCAGCTGATGTCAGATTGCATTCTGTACAAGTTTGAGTGGAAAACGTCTTCTTTCTGCTCCATTTCAGGTGTGGGTGATTGAAAACAGCATGGAGGTGGTGGCGAGACATTTGCTACTTCTCTTCTTGGCACTGGTGCCCCAGAAATACATGGGTCTTAATGGTTGAGTGGGATCGTGTCCGATGAAATATTTCACACATGCAAAGCCAGATGTGTCCTAAACCTGTTGCTTGCTGTGCTTCTTATTTATGTAACTTTTATCCTCAGAAAAGACAGAGATTTTCTTGGAGGTGTTTGGAAACAGTGAGATCCGCAGTCAGACGGAGGAAACACTAAAAGCAGCAGCAACACAACTGTGTTTATCCGTTACTGACACACCGGAGACGGACATACACCCTTGTCTAGACACAACTCTTCTCAAGGTTTAGGCCTGATTTTTTTTCTCTGTCTGTCTTTCAGTTTGCACATCTTAACTTGATATATTTGATTGTGATATGTGCATGTCAGACTGAGTTCAAGTCCCCTGATTCCATTCCTACAGTTCAAGGAACAAGATGAGCTGAACAGGATATTGAAGTTATGGGTAAAGCCTCAATTGTCTTCTGCTCCATCCTCAATGACCAAAGCCTGGGATTACCGGGTCAGGCAGCATCTTGGAACACGCTATGACTCCAAGAAGGGCTGCTTCGACTGGGACCTAACAATGAAGCTGTATGAGAAAGGGGTAATCATTCTTCTTCTGGACTTTGCATTATTAATGCATTTTGAATTAATTTCTACTTTTGCTCCCAGCAAGGTGTAGTAGATTTTGGATTAAAAGCCCTTGCAAAATATTCCATACATGCTAATGGCCGAAAATAGGCTTTTTGGACCAGTGGATCAAAAAATGATTCATTGTTTTTGAGATGCCTGAAACAGTGTGACAGTGGCATCGGTGGAGACTTAGGATTCCAAACATGCACTGATTTGAAACATTAAAACACCAAATTAAACAGTTGCTTTCCATAATTGTTCATCTTTTGAAATCTTCACAAGCATAAATGAAACCATTTCTACAGAAATTCATTATTTGGAAACTTCTTAAATAGTAAATGAAGAAAAAAAACTTTTCAGCGTTTCAAAGTGCTCAAAATACAGAAAAATGGCTTAAAATGCCTAAAACATGAAGTGAAGAAATTTTGATTGATAATGTTTCAGTACTTTGAAATGTTCAAAACACAAAAATGAAACAATTGCCCCAGAAAATGATCCACTTTTCCAAAATGCTTCAAACGCTGCTTTGTTGACATTGAGTGGACAGTGGTGATTACTGTACTTGGTTCAGAAAATAACTCAGTATTTCTAGAAACTAATAACTGAAAAATTTTTCCAGAAATGATTCATCATTTTGAAATGCTTGAAAAGCTGAAGCAGCTGCTTCAGAAACCCGATTCTCAGTTGGTTGTCAGCCTTAATTTGTTTCAAAGACACGTTGTTGGCATTTAGAAACTCTGCTCTGACTCTCTCCGCAGTGTGGCATCATCGATAAACAGCAGTATGCCCGCTGGAGGGAGCGCGGCCTGGCCTTTGAAATGAGAGAATGCGTCTATGATGTAATCAATCCTACTTTGCTGTCTTTGAGGGTGTTGGGCCACGTAAGTGTTTTATCTGTACTTTTATGAAGTGGTGCACATGGCAGGTTTTAAGATGTGTTTGCGTGTGCAGAAAGGAGACAAAGTGGGAGTCACGGGCTACTGGGGAGACATCGTGTCCAGTCCTTACCTCTCCTTTGGTATTGAAAGTGGCCATCAAAGCCTTTTCAAGACAGAGAATGGGCAACATATTAAGGTCAAATATACATTAACAATACACATTATTACATATTATTTGATTATGGTTTATGTGTGTTTGAAATGTTCATTGTCCGACAGCACAAATTCATCCATGCTGAAAATATAAATTCTGTTTTTGTCTTTTGTCCCGATCACATCCTCAGACGGCCCAGGATGTGTCTTTTACAAACGTTCAGGCATTTCTACAGTCGCTGATCAGCAGACGGAGCTGCCTGATGAAGTGTCAGTCAGATGCGAAGTCGGCGGATCAGTCGCCACCCCCTGAACGCTGCCACGGATCTGTCAGCATCAAAGGTAAACTGGCCGCCTGTGGCAGTGCAAAGCATTTGATCTGCTTGGATTTGTTTTGTTTTTACCCAAGGCCAAAATATGACCATCGGGTATTGCGTCCTTCCATCTGTCCGTCTGTGCTCGGGATAAGTCCAGTCCAGTCCTGCCAGGGTCTTCAAATTCACAGGGAACATTCTTGGGACACAAACCTTGGATGAGTCCAAAGATGGCTAACCTTGCTCTATTTTAAAAGGTCAAAAGGTCACATTTGGTTTCCTGTTTTTATGCTCATACAATGGAGGGTATTTCAACATTGTGTTATATTTATGGTTTATTTTGTGCTCTGATGATAAAAAAGAAGCCAAAGATACAAAAAGTGTTTCATTGCATCATTAGCTTTTTCCCATTATATTGTCAGATCACACCATCACAATAAGTTTAGCTAGGTGGGTGGATTTTAGGTTTAAATCCCCATACAAAATATTCCACTGACCATGACTCCCACCACCAAAAGAAGAAAGAAAAACTCATTTTGATGCAGGTTGCCCCAGTAACTATGCAAATATAGGAAAAAGATTTACAACACATACAAGGCTTTTAGAATATTTGAACTGAACCAATCATTTGCTTCACTGAATGATTCACTTTCAAATGTTCAAAACAGCAAATTAAGCAATTGCTTCAGAAAATGATTTACCATTTTAAATGTTTGAAATGCTAAATAAAACAACTTTCAGACAATGGTTCACCATGTTGAAAAGTTAGAAACATGAATAGAATCAAATTCATTCCTTGTGCGGGTTGCAGTGGCAGTAGACCAAGCAGCTCACCCTACATTTCCCTGTCCTTGGCCAAGTCCTCTTTTCCTGAGGCATTCTTAAGCCATCTGGGAAATATAATCCCTCCATGCTGGACAGGATCGAACCAAATGCATCACAAAATTAATATTAGTTCCAAATACAAAATAGCAAATAAAAATGTTTTGGAATTCTTGAAACACTAACTCAAACAATTGCTTCAGTGTTTTAACCTGCCTGAAACATGAAATGAAACAATCACTTCTTAAAATGTTTCAGTGTCTCAAGAATGTTGAAACACTGATGGTATCCAAGGTGGTTGGTGACACCCCCCCCCGCCCCCCCCAAAAAAACAGGATTTTTTTTTTTTTTTTTTTTGTAAATTTGCAAAAACAATAATTAAAAACAACCAAACAAAAAAACATATTTCATGTTGGGATTATGGGGTGTTGTGTGTAGAATTTTGAGGAAAAATTTTTTTTTCTCCATTTTGGAATAGGTCTGTAACAACAAAATGTGGAAAAGTGAAGTGCTGTGAATAGTTTCCGGATGCACGGTAGGTTGTAAATAATTTGGGTCAAAAGTGTTGAAATACTTCGATTTGAAAATTCTATGGATGTGAGACAGCACACATAAAAGCAGCATTGAAGCCACTTTCACCAGTTTGCACATGTGAGAGGTGATCTTGATGTTTGAAATCATTTAATTGATTCAGCACTAAATCTTCACTAATCCTCTTCAGACCTGATCCAGCTGGAAGGGGTTTCTGTGACCTTCCTGCCTTTGGACTCACTTCACAAACTGCCAGAAAAAACTAAATACTCTCAACTCTTCAACACCATCTACTTCTCTGCCAGGTGGGATTTTATCTTTTAATTGTATATAACTAGATGCACAGTTTTCTTACACATGATTAGAGAGAGTTTTGTCATTGAGTGACTGTTATTTCTCCAGAAATAATACATAGATGGAGATGAAAAATACAAATCTGGCTCAATTAATGTATTATAATCTATGGACTAATGCAGTTTACATTGTCAGTTATTTTCTGTTATTTTATACACTGTAAAATTGATTTTCAAAACCGTATCAGTTATTAGTTGCATCCCTCTGAAGTGTGATTGGTTTGCGTTCGTTTCTGTCCTCTTTGTCGCTGACGTAAAGCTCGGTGCACCAGTTGAACCCGACACTCAAACAGATTGCAGCACCAGACGCTGTGCTTGTCGTGGAGTTGGCCAAGTAAGAGTTTTTGTTGTTGTTGTTAAATATAGTAAGAAGGACTGTTACCATGGTGATAGTGCAGTCACCATGTATTCAGTGATTCTGCTGTATAATTGCCAAGCGAATTGCTTTAGTATATCAGATTTTCTCTTTGTTCTGCGTGCTTCATGCTAATAATTATTCAAAGAGAATAAGAACCATAACATTTGCATCACACTTACATGACGTTGTTTATTTAAAGGTACATTTTGGAGTTGAATAAAAGACAAGAAGCAGATTTTGAAAGCAAAGTGGTGAATATTGCTCAAGAGGCTGGATTTGAACCGTGGCAAGAGGCAGGTGATGACGTCCACGTGGTTTTCATACCACACAAGGAGTAAAGTCCACATGAGCTCCTAATGTCATCACATCATCCATCGAGTGCATTGTTCATATAAGCACAAATTATATATTTCCCTCATAAAATGTTTGCCACTCAAATTAGAGCAACTGCTTCAGATTCTTATTGAATTAGTTTTTCTGTTGCTGAACTTTTATTTGCATTAACTGTAGGTATTTTTAAATATTGGACATATTTGGAATGACAGGTTTCTCATTAGAATTTTATTGCACATGTTTGATCATTTACTTTTGTGAAGTTATTTGAATAAATGTCAAGCAGAAAGATGTTATATTTTATTCAGCTCGGGGGACGAACACTGCAACATGAAATAAGAGAATCATCCCATCTTTTCTTTGCGCCTCCTGTGTGTGAGGGTTCACTTCCAACGTCCGCCAACTTTGCCCTTACCATGAACCTTTTTGCTGCAGAGACAAAATAAATAAATAAAAATCACAATTTTATTTATTATAAATTATTAATATTACATCAGACTTTTTCTTTTGTTTTGAAAATGTATTTCTAAAATTTATTTTGACATTTTAATTGCTATTCATTTTTGAAATTGTGTATTTATTAATGTAACATATTTATTTATTTGTAATTCATTCCTTAATATGCTCAATGGATTGAACAAAATGACTCCCAATTATTTACATTATTTATTATTTATTTATTTATTTATGAGATGATAAAAGTGACTCACAATTTTTGGGCATGTTGGATTCTGTTCAGTAGGACATTAATCTGAGAAAAAAAAATGACAACGTCAATAATAACAACAATAATAATAATAATGATGATAATAATCATCATCATAATAGTCTTGTATCCAGGCATATTCTCAGTTAAGTGGGTCACCTCATATTTCTGCCTCTTCATCTTCTCAGTTAGGTCAAATTTCTCGGACTCCAGCTGGTAGATCCATTCCCACATCTCCTTGGCTTTCTCTCTGCAACAGAAGAGCATCAGTAAACCAAATCACAGCACTCTGCAGTTTACTGAACAGATATTTCCTCCACCAAGAAGGTTGTGTTTTCACCCCGTCGGGGAGGTTGTTTGTTAATTTGAGGATTTATTTATTTATTTTTTATTTCAGCAGCAGTGTGATATGGGATTTTTTCTAAGATGTCAATCAATTTCTCATGAAAGTTAAGGGGCACTTGATAGAGTGGATACCCTGGAGGGCACTTTTACAGAAGTTTACAATCTTGCAGTGTTGGGTAAAGCGGAGAAAATTTAATGAATTATTTCTTTCTTTCATGGTGACACAACAAGCCTGAGATACTATTTCTAAAACACAGAGCTCACTAGTTTATGTGGCTGGTCACACAAGATATATGTAAAAAATGTTCCTTGGGTCAGTTAAGGGTTGATTACATTTCATGGGGACCAGCCTCAAAATATTTCCTTTTGTCTCTTTCCTTCACAGCAACATTAAGTATTAAAATCTTCTAGATTGTTTTACATAGAGTTTGAGAAGCTAGAGGATTCACACTTGTTCCACTGAAATATGCATTCAGTGGGAGTGATGTTAATGTTGCATGAACATTTTATATTATTTTAAAAAAATCAGGGCTACAGTATGCAGTAATGTTGTTGATCCCATGCCAAATTTGAAAGTTGCTCAGATTTAGTGGACGTGTCAGAGTGTACTTGTGTGAAATGTTGAAATTTAAAACCATAACCAGTCATCTAATAAAATCTAACATTATTGTGTACATAACGACATATTTATTAGGCTTTATCTGCAGTTTAGTAGAAGTGTCAGGGATCACTGGCAGACCTCAGGCCGTCCTCTCTCAGGTTATCAATAGCCAGTGGTTTGCGTCTCTCTGCCAGAGTCGTCTTCTTTATCTCCCTCCCAGTTTGTCGTTTGCCTCGCCTCTGCTCTACCTGAAAGAAACAAATCTCACTTTTTCCACTTACAGGCAGACAGAAGGGCCAACGAATCGGCCTGAATAGAACTCATAGGATGTTTTGTAAACTCTTTTTCCCACCTTAAGTTTTCATATGCATATAAAGCACATGTCCAGAGAGCATCCTATCACATTTCAGGAATAAATAAATTACTATTGACCCATTGATTTCTCCATGAGACTGACATTTTTTTTTAAACCTGCCAAACAGCTTTTGTCATGTACATGTAGTTTGACAACAATGATAACAAATATAGTGAAATTCAATACGTTTCAAGATTTATTTCATCTGCTTGAATTCAGAGCCATGGCGCAAAAACTGACATTTGTTCCACTAGAAATTGAAAATATAACGCAATGCTAAAATATCCTCGGCCGTATGAGCATTAAAATAGGAAACAATGTGACCTTTTGACCTCTTAAAATAGGTCAAGGTTAGCCATCTTTGAATTTGTCCAATGTCTGTGCCTCAAGAATGCTCCCTGTGAATTTGAAGTCCCTACCAGTAATAGAACTGGACTTATGCTGAGCACGAACGGACGGGTGGATGCAAGGCCTTTGCAATACCTGATGGCCATATTTTGGCCTCGGGTAAAAATCAAGCAGTTTACATGCTCATGCATGTACAGACCCTATGCTGGTTGTAGCTTTTAAATATGAAATCCAGAATTTTAATAAGGATGCACATTCCAAAACAGTCCAGCAGATGGCAGCACAGCACATGATATTTTCCTTTTCACCCTTCAGTGGATATTTCAAAGGTTTCAGAACAGTGTTTTGTGCTTGTAATTTGCAATACCAATGAAAAATTGTGTCATCCTTATTCTTACATCATTTACATTCTGTTTTATATTTCATCCTGTATTTGCTATTGCTCGTTTTAAGCTGTTAGCTCATATGAAGCTGTTACTGTATCCAGCAGGTGGCAGCCACATCTGTGAGGTATTACACACAGTACGCTGAACGGTTACTTGTAAATGACTTTTTCTGTCCCGAGAAGGTTTCAAGTATCAAGAAGTTTATTTTAGTCACCTGGCATGTATTATATTGGGCTTTAAAACACTGAAATGCTCAGCATTGTTGTTTATCACTGACCTTGGCCAGGAATCCTCCAAAGTGAGCCCCCATGTTCGAGAGAACTTTCTTCTTCTTGGCCTCATCATCTGCCCTCTTCTTTGCCTCCTCATCCTCTTTCCTCTGTCTCTCCTCCTGAAAAAAGGGAAATTCAGTTCATTCCTCCAGTTTCCCTTTCTTATTTGCAAACTGTACATCAAATTTGTGATTTTATCACAGTATGTAGCACAGTGTTCAAATGTCCCGTGTTGTTATTACCGCAATCCTGGTTTGTCTGTCACGCTCTTTTTCCGCCCTCACGCGCTGCTGCTCGGCTCTTTCTGACCGCCGCCTTTCCTGAAACACATCGCCTTGTCAGCTGCACATTGCACACATTAAGTTACATCCATCTCTTATTGGAGAAGCACACATATGTTGCAT
Organism: Thalassophryne amazonica; assembly: GCF_902500255.1. NCBI lineage: Eukaryota > Metazoa > Chordata > Actinopteri > Batrachoidiformes > Batrachoididae > Thalassophryne > Thalassophryne amazonica. The sequence continues at coordinate 53,102,178 of NC_047120.1, read as the reverse complement.
TTAGTCTTAATAAGTTAAAGCCAGAGACTTTCTGCATGCACAGATGTAGTATTTTGGGACTTTGAGGATGTTAAACATGAACGCAATCCATATTGAAGTATAAAAGCTAGGTTAAAGAAAATTGCACTGTACAACCCCTTTAATATCAATGTTAATGACCGGCTTTGTTCACGTCTGTTCTAGTCAAACATATGAACTTAATGCTGGCAAAAGATATAAAGAAGTATTACAATCCTGTCCTTAAGTCCAATCAGCTCCTCTTCCTCTTTCTTTCTCTGCTCAAAGTGGACATCAATCAGAGTCTGCAGCTCCAAAAGGTCTTTTTCCATCCGTTTCCTGTGGATATCCTAAAAGTGCTCAGAGCAAACAGGAGACAAGTTGCTTTAGTGTCGATTTTCCAGCTGTGGAAAAATGAATTGTGTCTTTATAAAAGAAAAGCTTTAAGCAAACGTACATCAAAGTCAACCCTCTCGCCTTCGGGGATTTTGGGGGCAGAGAGCTGAGATAGCAGCGGCCTGTAAGACAGCATGTCATTGGTGGCGCAACTGATAGCACGTTTTCACTGCACAGTCGTTTCTTCCATACATACTTGTATTTAGGCCGTTCTTCTTCAAAGCAGCCAACACAGCAGTGAGTTGGTGCATCATAACCAGAGAGAGGGAGACACGTCCATTTATTCAAATGTTTTGTGTGTTACTGATTAAATGGTGTATAAAGCAAACCTCCTTCTCCTGGTTCCTCCTCTTCATCTAAATAAGACAATCGGAGATCAGAGTGAGAAAACCCATGTGATATAAAGTAGCTTGATTATTAAAAAGAAAATAATACTAATGTCCTCACCCTCATGATGCCCCCTAAATAGTAAAGAAAAATGAAAGAATACATTATTTATGCCAGCAGAATGCCATCTGCACTCAAAAAACTGATTCATTGAATTGGATTTCTATGTAATAAATACAGTTGTATGCAAAGGTTTGAGCACCCCTGATAATTTTCATGATTTTCCTTTATAAATCATTGGTTGTCTGGATCATAAATTTCAGTTAAATATATCATATAGCAGACAAACACACTGATATTTGAGAAGCGAAATGAAGTTTCTAGTATTTACAGAAAGTGTGCAATAATTATTTAAACAAAATTAGACAGGTGCATAAATTTGGGCACCCTTGTCATTTTATTGATTTGAATGCATTTAACACTAATTATTGGAATACAAAATTGGTTTGGTAAGCTCATTGACCCTTGACCTCCTTACACAAGTGAATCCAATCATGAGAAAGGGTAATTAAGGTGGCCATATGCAAATGTTTCCCCTCTTTGCATCTTTTAGTGGCAACATGGGAGCCTCTAAGCAACTCTCAAATGACCTGAAAACAAAGATTGTTTTCAGGATACAAAAAGCTATCTCAGAGATTTCAGCTGTCAGTTTCCACTGTGAGAAACATAGTGAGGAAATGGAAGACCACAGACACAGTACTACTTAAGACCCAAAGTGGCAGGCCAAGAAACATCTCACATAAGCTGAAGTGAAGGATGGTGAGAACAGTCATAGACAACCCACAGACCTGCTCCAAAGACCTACAACATGATCTTGCTGCACATAGTGTCTCTGTGCATCATTCAACTATACAGTGCATTTTGCACAAAGAGATGCTGTAATGCAGAGGAAGCCTTTTCTTTTCTGCGTACACACCACAAACAGAGTCGCTTGAGGTATGCTAAAGCACATTTGGACAAGCCAGCTTCATTTTGGAATAAGGTGCTGTGGACCGATGAAACTAAAATTGTGTTATGTGGACATAACAAGGGGCGATATGCATGGCTGAAAAAGAACACAGCATTCCAAGAAAAACACTTGCTACGCTAAAATTTTCAGGTGGTTTCATCATGCTGTGGGGCTGTGTGGCCAGTGCAGGTACTGGGAATCTTGTTCAAGTTGAGGGTCACATGGATTCCAGTCAATATCCGCAGATTCTTGAGAACAATGTTCATGAATCAGTGACAAAGTTGAAGTTGACACCGGGGCTGGATCTTTCAACCACACAACGACCCTAAACACTGCTCAAAATCTACTAAGGCATTAATGCAGGAGAACAAGTACAATATTCTGGAATGGCCATCTCAGTCCACAGACCTGAATATTATTGAAATTCTGTGGTGTGATTTTAAGCAGGCTGTTCATGCTCGGAAACCACCAAACCTGACTGGAGATGTTTTCTAAAGAAGAATGGTCCAAAATATATTCAACCAGAATCCAGACCCTCATTGGAAGCTATAGGAAGTGTTTAGAGGCTGTTATTTCTGCAAAAGGACGATCTACTAAATTTTGATGTATTCTTTCTGTTGGGGTGCCCAAATTTATGCACCTGCCTAATTTTGTTTAAATAATTATTGCACACTTTCTGTAAATCCTATAAGCTTTATTTCACTTCTCAAATATCACTGTTTGTCTGCTATATGATATATTTAACTGAAATTGCTGATCCAAACAACCAATGATTTATTAAAGGAAAATCATATAAATAATCAGGGGTGCCCAAATGTTTACATACAACTGTATATGTAGTCCCAACTAAATTAAATGTAATTATCGTGCACGATTGTGTGTGTTTTTTTTTAGTTGGGGCTACATATATTTATTAGATAGGAATCCTGCACATAATTGAATTGAGTTCATCCAATGAGTCTTTTTTTTTTTTTTTTTTTTTGAGTGTGTAGTGTTTTGTGGTGGCTGTGAGAGACCACAGCACTTCCAAATGCAGAAAATGCCATAAATTTAACAACAGGTTGCAAAAAGAGAGCACAAACATATTTATTCTGCCTGCAAATGCAGCAATTTGAAAACATGGCTACAGGAAAAACAATGTCCACAACACAACGGAAATACTTAGAACAGAAAAGACGTTTCTTCCCAGAAGACTTTGACGGACTGTTCAGTGCATTGTGGCGCTCCTCTTTATCTCTACCAGGTCAGCAGAGCTGAAAGCATTTATTTACTTTATTGATAATTTTACTTTTAAGCTAGCTATTATTTCTTGTTACCAGAGGCAATCAAACATGGCTATCGCGTATTGCGAAGGCTTTGTGTCTGTCCATCCATCTGTCTGTGCTGAGCATAAGTCCAGTCCTGTTACTGCCAGAGTCTTCAAATTCACAGGGAGCATTCTTGGGACACAGACCTTGGACAAGTTCAAAGATGGCTAACCTTGATCTATTTTAAGAGGTTAAGAAGTCACATTCTCTTCCTATTCTTATGTTATGATCTCGCAGATGTTAGCGTGGTGATGTCACTTCCTGGTGTCACTAAATGTTTTGGCTAAATATAACACCTTTCTCATATATTATGTAAATGCTAGTGGAGAGATAAACACTTCTAAAACTGAAAATTACATTTTGTGGATACCAGCGTGCACGCTAACTTCTGCTAACTCAAAGCTAACTTCCGCTCTTGTCAAAAGCTCATGTACACATACACGCATGCCCTCTTGCAGATGCCATTAAAGTGTAAATTTTGTTTATGATTGATTGATTGATTAATAGAGGGGCTTTATTGAACATGTACAAACTGTAAGTAAGATAATAGGATCTTAATAATTAATTAAACAACTGCAAATTATAAAAAAGACAATGCTCATACGGCCGAGGGTATTTTAGCATTGCGTTATATTGTTATTATTATATTTGCAGTACACTGAAGAGAAGAAGTCAGATGAAGTCGTCAGGGCAGAAACCTCTTTTTGTGTTATTACTTTCTTTACTCCCTTGTGTTGTGGAGCTTTGCGGCACATTTTTTCTTTTGTGTGCGTTGTGAGAATTTGCAGAAGACACGTTATAAAATTAAACTCGCATGCACTGTAGGTTACATTTGTTTGTATTCTCTAATTTAGAAAATGTTTTTTTGATTGAAGTACCTGATGTTGAACTGATGCAGGTGCCTTTTTTGGATTTGTTAGTGCTTTCTGCATTTGTTGTGGCCTCTCTTGGCCACCGTATTTCACAATTTAAAACCATAAATGACGAAGCTGGATGGACTCACCTTTGATATTCTAAATCAGACATGCTGATGCTATAGAAAGAAAACAGATAAGTTTGAAAGACAAGTTTTTAAATATAACCCATAGCAGCTATTGGAATTATGGGTCTTAGTGTGATTAAATTCCACAGGACTCAGACTGTAAGCAGATTATTTAATAATAGAAGACTCAAACATTCTGTGTGGCAAATTAAATTAAACAGCGTAGATTGATCTGATGATGGCTCGCATTTATTCTGGGCTACAGGACACTGGTCCAGTCTCAACCTTGTGCATGCTTCTATTCCCAGCTTGGCTTAGATATTTATGTGGTCTAGCCATCAGGAGACTGTGTGTGTGTGTGTGTGTGTGTGTGTGTGTGTGTGTGTGTGTGTGTGTGTGTGTGTGTGTGTGTGTGTGTGTGTGTGTGTGTGTGTGTGTGTGTGTGTGTGTGTGTGTGTGTGTGTGTGTGTGTGTGTTGTGGCTGATTAACATGGATGTCATGAAGAAAGAATTCCCAAAATGAACATTCCAATTTTAATTAATTCAGTCTGCAATCATTGCAGACCATCTTAAAGACACAACAAACCTTAATTCCACTTTATTTAAAGCTACAGTGTGTAGGAATCAGTGCCATCTAGTGGTGTGGTTGCAGATTGCATTATATTTTTGGTCCCTTCATTTTTTCGCTTCTTTTGATATTCTAAGAGAGCAGCCACCCCCCCCCCACCCAACAATATTCCTGCCGTGAAATTGTCTCTTTTGGCCTACTGGATCAGAGGGTCCGCTACCATGTAGATTAGTGCTGGGTTGAAAAAAATCGATTCGCCGATTTTTAATCAATTCTCATTTTCGATTTCACTTCAATTTTTCAATTTATTTTCATTTATATAGCACCAAATCACAACAGAGTTGCCTCAAGGCGCTTCACACAGTTAAGGTCTAACCTTACCAACCCCCAGAGCAACAGTGGTAAGGAAAAACTACCTCTGAGGAAGACACCTCAAGCAGACCAGACTCAAAGGGGTGACCCTCTGGTTGGGCCATGCTACAAACATAAATTTCAGAACAGTTTACAGAACAATTCATGGACGAATATACAAGAAATGCTGTTTTAATTCCCGCAGATCGATTCATACATTCAAAGATTGATTTTATACACACACACACACATATATATATATATATATATATATATATGCACTTTTCGCCAGCATTGGAACAGCGTCCCTGAAAAAATGATGCTGCCGTTGGGCTGAGGGTATGAACATGATCATTTCTCGACATTGATTGTGGACCCGCTGGTTCTGATTTAGAAGAAGCAGGTCCACAATTTATTCATCAACCTCTGTCAAAGCTGTTTAAAGATGTAAATCATGACGACCGGGACTCTTGTCTGTTGTGGACAAGAAAAAAGAATCGTCCGCTGTTTAAGTCATGTTTTGTTTTTTTCATTTCGTTCCTCATATCGTGCATTTTCAGTGTGATGGTGAACTCAGAGACACACTGTGTTTTATTGAAAGTATTTTTAGTGCAAACAAATCGAAGCTTTCTGCAGCTGTTTTTGAATGTTATCACTATAATTGCTGAGGCCACCACCGAATGTTTTTATTATTATTAATACGAGCTGACCTCAAAATCTAAATCGGAGTAAACCTGATGACAAGGACAAAAACCAGATGAGGGATGGAGCCAGGAATTCTTTACTTCGCTTCACTGCCGAATGTTAAAACCAGCAGAGCCAAACTCAGCAGGACGCACATAACAAGGCTATGAACAGTTTGTTAAAAAGGGCACGTTTATGACGCATTTATCAACACGTATAAATGTTGTAAAGTTGTAGATCGTTAAAAACTCACTGAATCCCATTTTAAATTTCATGGACTTCCCAAAGGTTCTAAATATACTGAGTATGTGCTTTGTAGCCATGTTAAAGTGGATTTTTTCTTCTCTTTTTAAACTGTCATATGGGGAGGGGGGCATTCAGTCCACCTAAATATTTAAGGTTAGATACTGGGAAAATGTTGAAAATTTTAAAATTTGGCATTATTACCCAAAACTGTACAAAATAAAAATTGTGATTTTTGCAGTTGTTGCTTTAGATGTGAAGGAACTGCTGCTTGCCACGTCCACTTTCTTTTCTGGATGGGTGGGCGAGCGGTCTTATTTCTCAGAGTCCATGTGGGTGAGCCAGACACACTGGGCTCAGTGGGTGTGTCTCACAGATTACTCAAAAGTCCAAATCTATTCTGCAACATATGTCACAGAAATCTAAAATGCGCCATTTTTGGCGTAAAGCTTGCATGTAGCAGGGCTATTATGTCATACACTGTCACAGAATTGTGGAACTTTGACATGAAACTCCAGCTATAATTAGCTATGAGGTGTATAAACAGATTTTTCATAAAAAGAACCCTTTAAACCCTTTTGAGCTTTTTTTAAACACCTTTCACACATATAGGTACAAATAAATTTGACCTACCTGGTAAGATGAAAAGGATGATGAGCGGCGAAAAGAAGCAACAGCTAGCAGAGAGACACAGCTTTATATGAGGGCAAAGAGTGGAACCTACATGGGTGGGTGTTTGGCTAGATGGGGGGGGGGGGGGGTCGCAAAAGGACAGGGACTACAAGTGGATTAAAGGCAGCTTTTGAAGGAATCAGATGAAGTCTGATAGGCGTTGTAATGACCTCACAGCTGAAATAAGAAACAAGAGACAGGTGGCCGCAGCACAAAAACAGTACAGAGGGGCCAGAAAGGATGAAGCACAAAGACGGTGACGAAAAGTGATTAAAGTGATGCCGGGGCGGGTGGTATCAATTTCAGGATCTCAACATAATATATGTGCTTTCCTGATTATTTAATTTGTAGTGACCGATACAAAATACAGCAGAGTTGCATTAGGTTCTGTCCTCCTGTTTCTTTGGCTTTTATGTGGACTGTCGAAAATACATGCTGTTGTTTCAGTCAGTAATCACCACAGAGGATGTGGAGGCAAAATTTGGTAGCTTTTGCACTTTGAAATGATGCCAGTGGAACATATGGCTGCATGCGACACAGTTCATTTACCAGATATAGTACCAACCTGTGGGTATGAAGGCAGTACAAGCTGCTGCAATCTGACATTTGACCTCAATCACCTCTGGATGACCTTGCCAGGGCACTTCTGGATTCCACTTAAGTTTGTCTCATATTTGGTCCAAATCAGGTTGAAATGTCAAAGTCCTCAACCTTTACAAACTGATTTTTTTAAGGACAGTTTCAGGGCCAGCTTTCATTGTGCTTTTCAAGTTTGGTAGAAATTAGCAACAGAACCCAGGCAACAAATAGGCAGATGTGACCTTTGACCCTAAAGATTGACCTTTAGTACATTTGAGCTCTCCTGGGCCATTCCAGAAACCATCTACATATGTGCACCGTTTGGTGCAAATAAATGAAAAACAATGATCTTGACCAAAACAAACCCTTTAACGAGTTCTGAACATCATCTACATACCAGGTTTGGTAAAAATCAGCCAAAGTAGCCAGGAGAAGTACGGCAAAGAAGACCAAACAAATTTTTAACCTCAGTGACCTTGACCTTTGTCAAACAAAACCCCTTAAGGGCGATTCTGGGGTCAACCTACATGAACACAGCAGGTTTGATGGAAACTGGCCCACAGAAATAAATGGTTCTTAAATTACGTTATGAGGAAGCATGTATTTAGCATCTTTGAGGGGGGGAAAACAAACAAATACACAAATCACCTCATACTGTAACTTTCACTTTGGTATTTATAGGAAGAAGCTTCTAAAAGCACATTTTGGACTTTATTTTCACAGACATTCACAGAAATGACATGTTTGTGATAAAGTGTTTTACTTGGTCTTCTCATCCAAAGATGGAGCGAAGTTGATGATGATGGTACAATAAAATAGACACACGCCTGTACAATTTTAATCAAAATATTAAAATTATGACTGCTGGTTCAGCTTTTTTTTGTTTGTTTGTTTTGTGTGTGTGTGTGTGGGTCCTACGACATGATCTCAACTTCTGTAAAATAAGACAAATACGTGAAGCTTTTTTTTTAAAACAACTTTATATTTTCATTTACAAAAAGAGACAATATAAGCTCAGCTGGCCTGGAGTAAAGGTAAAGAAAAAAAACAAAAACAGTTTGACATTGGCTATGGCAGTTAACCCCAAGAACAAACAGCCACAGCACATAATGTTGAGAAACATAAGCTTGCATAATAATAATAATACACTGAAAATAGTAAATAAAGACAAAATCTGAAACAACTTTATAAATGAAAGTAACTTTATTGGAAGGCGGTTAACTCTGTAACGGCGTTTATTTGAAAAGCCTGTGACCACTGAAATCATCATTAAACATTACTGTACTCAAACACAGTGAGCACGAACCCATACCAAAAAAAAAAAAAACATAAAGAGCCCAATGTTTTTTTGGTGCTGAAAGAGTCACTTCCAAACAACAGAACATTACAATCATGGTGCTGTAGAAAGCAGAGTCACAATAACAATGTGGGAAGACCAAAAATAATGCCTGGTGTCACTGTTTCAGCAATGCTGCATCTTCAAAAAAAAAAAAAAAAAAAAATCTAACAAACTGGCTTCATGGCATCACAATTTACAGTAATTATTATAAATCAGTCCCTGAAATAAAGTTGGGTTAGAAATTCCTCACCAAACTTTGGTGTAATTATCCTTCTTAAAACAAATAACCCTCATATAATTAAATGTTTGGCAAATTTGGCATCATGACTACAATGTTGCAACACAAAACTGGTCCAATAAATAGTACTGTGTTTGTTATTCTGTTAAATTACGAAAAGTTCCTAGAGTCATCTGCTTCATTATCAAAACTACCGATAAAACTCTCCCTATGCACGAGGAGATGCCTGGCTTCCCTTAACACCTTATTCAGTCATGTGAAATGTTGAATGTCCTCCCTTAAGAATCCCGGTCCGTCCGCGCGGCTGCCTACAGGTCTTTCTTGACCTCGGGTCGGTTCTGCTCCGTGTTCTTGGATTGGCTTTGGTTTGGGCTCAGCAGCTGGATCAGGTCATGCAGAGCTTTTCTGATCTGACCTCCAAACTTATGAGCATCCTTGAAGACAGACGTAAAATAGAGAAGAAAAGAATGTAAAATACTTCCTTTTTAAAAAAAATAAATAAATAAAATCTTTGGAAACATTTAAAATTGTGGGGGGAAAAAAATAGCCCAATGGCATGTTAAAAAAATGTAAAAAGTCACATGAGAAAAATTCACCAAATCTTCAACTGAGAAGAAGATGGAAAGAATGGACAGTCATGTTAAGAGAGTCACACTGAAAAAGAAATATACTGACGCAGCATGTGGAGCTACGACCAAAGTGTCCTTTGCCTCCCCCACCAAACCCCAGTATGACACCTACACTTAATGAACACGGAAGAATGTATACAGATTCTATCTTACTGTCAGTTTTGTAAAATATATCAAAGAAATTCTCCTTTTTTCTTTGACAATGTATGGCATAACTACCATACTGCACAAGTGCCAATTCAGTAGAGCTGCAGGACTTGCAGGTGCAGTGAAAAAGTGAGTAAAAACAGGCAGAAACTGCTTGGATTCAAGGAGGTTTTAGGAACTATAATCTTGTCTGATGCAGTATCTTTCTTCCACAGCACCGCTGGACTGATAGTATTGCACACCACATTCCACATTTGCCCGCTGGCCTGATGGCCTACGGATTTTTTTTTTTTTTTACAAAGTATAATATAATAATTCAAAACATAACACTATAGGTGGATACCGGTATATAAACCCTCCTATTGGTGCATAAACTGGTAGATCGGCCCTTTAGTCATGATTGATTGTGGCCTGGACCAATGAGGTGAGGGGCAGGCCAATTACCCCTCCATCTCGGGCCTCGGTTGGGCTACACAGTGCGCCAGTGCCAGACAGAGCGATAACGAGCGATATGGATGGTGGCAAGAAGAGGAAAGGTGGCGCTGAAAGAGCCAGGGATCAGAAGAGAGTAGCCCTTCAGGCAGATGCTGCAAAATGTCTTAAAATAACAGACGTTTGCTTCGCGTGGACGCGGAGCATCCACATCTGCGGCAGCCTCAGCAAGTGGCAGAGAAGAAGTTCAACAGGTGGACGAGGCAGGGACCACTACGGCCATGACGGTAAGTGAAGGTTAACTTCAGCTATTAATTGATGAACAGCAATCTAACTTGTTCATAAATCAGACATCTGTGTGTGAGAGAGACATTCTGATCTTCTGGTCCGAAGTGCTGTCTAACTGTTGAACTTCTATTATTATGTGAATCATCCCTTTTTATTTTATACTCTAAATTAAATGGATGAAACAAATCCTATTCTTTCCAAGTCCTGGCATAATTTCACATACCTAACATTTTACTTTAAATTGAGAGTCATTCTCTAAGTTGATTAGCAAAACAAATGGGTAATAAAAGAAATTCTTGATGTTACTTGTAGCTTGTAGTGAGATAGACAACTATCTCCATCTTGTGGCCTTTTTGTGTATTGCAGTTTCGAAAGTTCAACCTTCGTATCCAGTCACTCGTCCAGTCAACCAGTCATTTCTTGCTTTATATGATGAATTGTATCACAGAAGTAATGATATATTATTTATAGTATAGCCTACAGTATTTATATAATAAATGTTTTTATATAATTTCTATTTCTAAATTTAAGTAACAAGGCTGAATGAAATGACGGCTTATTATGTCTAAAAAGTAATGTGACCTACTGTCAATAGATCGTATTTTTGATAACTGTATTTCGGGAGAACTTTTCATAATGCTTCTTATAGTGTTAAAATGTATGTGTCTCCTGGTGCACACTGATTGGTTAAGGGACCAAAAAAAAAAAAAAAACCACGCTGTCACAGCAGGCTTAATTTTTTTCCCCTTCTATACCTGGTGGTGGCCTGGTATTGGTTAAAAATGCCTGGCCTGAAAAATTTCCCCAGTCCAGCCCTGTTCCACAGAGCAGGGAGAGGATTAAAAATAAGTTTATACTTTGATCAAACTTACAGTATCTGGACAGGAGTGCTTGCAGGAGATGTGGAAGTTAAACATGTTCTCTCCCACGACGCTGTAGGACACCCCATAACCATCATCAGCCACCTGGAGGAAATACACACACAGAGTCGTGTCATTTATTTTTAAATACATCACCAGCTGGGAAAATAAAAATATACACTGGTAATATCCTCAACCCATTTGGGGGGGAAAAAAAAAGTTTCATTATTCAAAACCTAAAAACATGCACTATACGAGGTCTGTCCATAAAATATCGTACCTTTTTTTTTTTTTTTTTTTAACTATATGGATTTGATTCATATGTTTTTACATCAGACATGCTTGAACCCTTGTGCGCATGCGTGAGCTTTTCCACGCCTGTCGGTGACGTCATTCACCTGTGAGCACGCCTTGTGGTTAGGAGTGGTCCCGCCCCGTCGTCGGATTTTCATTGTCTGGAAATGGCGGAATGATTTGGGGGGGGTTTTTTCCACCAGCATTTTTTCAGAAGCTGTTAGAGACTGGCACCTGGAAACTATTCGAAAAATGTATCTGGCTTTCGGTGAAAATTTTATGGGCTTCACAGAGAATACGGTCTGTTAGTACAGCTTTAAGGACCCCTTTAAGGACGCTCAGCGCGCCGCGCTCCGAGCTGCAACAACGCGGCACAAGCCACCGGACCATTTCTGAGCTGATGGCTCTGTGGATACGAGACCGTCGTGTGCTCTTTCTCTGGTTATCACAAGAGCTGGACATCAGCCATTTTCCGGCAGATTTCACTTTTAACAAGAGATTTAGTCATGGAAAGCCGCGCAGAGGCTTTGCGCGTCATGACCGATTCGCTTTGGAAGTGAGAAAGGAACACCTCCATTTCTGCGTGTCAGAGGACAAGTTTGGACATGTCCAGCTCTCCACAATTTCACTAATACTTACTGGACTGGTAGGCATTGAAAGCCGAGATAGACATGTCCAAACTTGTCCTCTGACAACGACGTGTCGTCGCAGCTCGGAGCGCGGCGTGCTGAGCGTCCTTAAAGGGGTCCTTAAAGCTGTACTAACAGACCTTATTCTCTGTGAAGCCCATAAAATTTTCACCGAAAGCCAGATACATTTTTCGAATAGTTTCCAGGTGCCAGTCTCTAACAGCTTTTGAAAAAATTCTGATGGAAAAAAACCCAAAATCATTCCGCCATTTCCAGACAATGAAAATCCGACGACGGGGCGGGACCACTCCTTCCACAAGGCGTGCTTACAGGTGAATGACGTCACCGACAGGCGTGGAAAAACTCACGCATGCGCACAAGGGTTCAAGCATGTCTGATGTAAAAACATATGAATCGAATCCATATAGTTTAAAAAAAAATAAAAAGGTACGATACTTTATGGACAGACCTCGTAGTTGTAAAATGTACAGTGAAGTACACTTGTGTCTACATATAATTTTTGACTTTGTTCTTCAGACACTGACTGGTCCAAAGCCCCCGCCACAGGAGATGTATTCTGGGTGGTTGACCAGGTCAAACAGCTCCACCTGCTGGATTGGAGTCTGACTGGTGGACAGTCGCCACGGCTCTGACAGCACCTTTAAAAACAAACGAGAAACTAATGTGTCGGTTTGCTGTAAGTTGCAGTGAATGGGCGAAAAACAGGAAAAATTGACAAGAAAAACCTCTTTCAAGAAGGGAGACTCCACGCCGAGGTATTTGGACACCACATAAAGACAGAAGAGGTGTCTGTCGATGCCGGCGCCGGTCATGGCCATGCGGTAGAGGTGCTGGTGCTTTTCTGACGCCGTGCAAAACAAACGCCTGCAGATATCTGCCGTCTGGTGGAGAATATGAGCAGCATTACGATGTGGCCTTTTAAAAGATATTTGTTAAAGAAACACTTGGTGCAGTCAGACCTCTCCGCCCTCCAGGGCGTGCACAAAGGCACTGATCTCGCTGGTGCAGGACCGAACGGTTTCAGTTCTGCCTTCTCTGAACAGACGGGTCATGCAGGCTTCATATGTGAGGCAGAACGTCCTCCGAGTCTATAAAGGAATTTTTTTTTATTTAAGTCATGCTTCCACAGCAAACGTCAAAATGTCAGCAGCCTGAGTTTGCAGAAATAAAACGCATTTCAGATTCAATATAAAAGCGAAACTGTCTAAATAACTGGCCTGCTATATGCTAGTGATGAACATCATGTACGTGTGCGGTACTTCCGAGCTGTCCTCACCCTGTAGTAGGCCAGCTGAAGAGCCACCTGAATGAAGGCGTCCGGGCTGACGCGGCACTTTTTGACCCGGCCTTTGCCAAACTCTCGGAAGGAGAAAACATGGAAGTCCACGTCGTCAGCCAGAGCCTGGGCCACAGCCAGAGACCCAGAGATCTGCTCCTGACACTGAGGCCAACAAACTCAATATCAGTACGACCGCAATACTCGAGTTATTTCCAAACAAAACCAAAATTTTACACATTCCAAAAAGTATAACTCCTGTCAGGACTTCATAGCATAGTGCTGCCTTTCCTCATTAAGTAACATCTTCTTGGAGTATAATAGTTTAAATTTTTTCAAAGACACAATCATGAAATAATTCTTTACACAACTATTACACATGCACAGACAAATCAGCGTCAGGTCTGGAAGTATGCGCTGGTGCTGCACTACTACAAGAACTGCCTTGGATCCTGGATGAAAACCACCCAGGCAGACAGCTGGTTCATCCCCACCTCTCGAAATTACCCATCTATCTGCCAAAGCCAGGTTAAATGTGGGTGTTCCCTTTGCCATGCAAACATGAATCAGGCCAATGTAATAATAGGAAGCACATCCAGCTGGGAGGAGACCCTAGGGAAGACCCAGGACTAGAAAGCGATATCTCCACACTGTCCTGGGAACGCCTCAGGATCCACCAATCAGAGCTGGTAAATGTGAACCGGGAAAGGGAAGTTTGAGGTTCCCTACTGGAACTCTTGCCCCCGCGACCCGATCCCGGGTAAGAGGTTGAAGACGAGTGAGGATTTAAAAGAAGAAGAACAAAAAAAACTAACTTCTGTAGATATTTCCCAGTTGAGTTTCTGTGGGTGTGGCAGTGATGAATCCACTTCTCCTTTGCAGTGACCCTCTGCGTTGTAACCAAGCTGGAAGCTGTCAGTGGCTAGTACAAACTGGACATTAAAATAAAAAAAAATAAAAAATAAAAAAAACTAAATTAAAAACAATATTCTGTCTCCTCTCTACCAGAGGACAATATGTACAACCAGCTTGTGATTCTCACCTCCCAGAGGTGTGCCAGCACTGGTGCATCAGCCCATGAGTGCTCTGCGTTTATACCGTTCTTTCCGTTCTTAAAAATCACGAATGAGAAGGACTTGTCAAACCACCTGTACAGCCGAGATAAAGATGGCAACATTCTACATTTGATGACATCATAAGAAGACAAAATTGAATTTAAATGTTAAAAAAAACAAAAAAAACTACCTGTCGTAACATTTGCCATGCAGCAGAGCCTTGGCGTAGCGATCTAAGCTAGCAGCTGGGTCATCTCCCATCATGCCCTGTTCATCATCGTCCAGGGTGACAAAGAAGGCAGCTTTCTCTATGCAGTCCAGAGAGCGTTTGTTGACTCCACTTCTAAAATATTCTCTCCTGGCCTTAGCCCATGGAATTCTGGAAAATATTTCCCAGGAAAAAAGATGATGTGACTCTCAAGAGTCGGCGAACGGTGTCATCCGTGGATTTGTCAGACTGACCTGTCTCCAGCAGTCAGTGCCCCAAGTTTCGCCTCTCCTTTTGATGGAGGTGAAGGGTCATCCAAAATCCTCTGAATCTGGAATTCAATCTCCCTGGGGCACAGCATCCTCCCAGCCTGGTACACCCACAGCCGATAGTAGCGCCCCCTGTGGTACACTACGACGTAGGCGCTGTCCTGCCAATGCTGCACCGTGTCTTCACACATTAACAGAAAGAAGATTAATTAAACTCGATGCTGCTGAAGTTTCCCCAAACCTACAGATACAGTGTCCTGATTACACAAGGAAAAGATTTTGACTTCGGATGATTAAACATGGATTTCAGTCATGTCTTTTATGTGGGATTGTTGAAATCCTTGGCACGTTTATCTTTCTCACAGCCAATTTGGAGAACTCTGAAGTATTTTCTACATTTGCACAGCTTTCATCTGTGAGACATCACCTGCCTTTTGTCAACTTTTGGTTCAGAAAGTCACAAAACAGATTTTGAAATGTGCTTTTTTTGAAATACATTTTACAATAAATGCAGCTTTTTCAAATAAAATCCAAGGTCTGAAAATTATTCTCAAGCCAGGAACATTTTGTGAATAAAAGGCTCCTTGTTTCACCCTCGGGATCAGTATCTTAGTAACACTTCCTTTAGCACTGGCGTTGCTCAGTGGCCAAATGTAGCAACAAACTGTCACTGAATGTTAAATTCCAAGAACACCACAATCCTCTTTTGCTCCATTCCACTGGGTAAGATTCCCACAACATCCCTTAGACGCCCTGTTATATAAACAGTCACCTTTGTCAAAATGGGAAGGACACGTTCCCGAGAGTGACAAAGAAGTGATCACGAGCTGCAAACCTTCACAAAACGACAACAACCTTCAGTGATACAAGTACGATGCCTGGGAAAAACACTGGACTGTGCACGAGTCAACTAGTTTTGTAATCGGAAATACCGACGCATACCTGTGGAAAACAATATACATAAAAGACAATATTCAAGTGTTGAGTCGACAATAAATCGTCGTATAATTTGAGGAACATTTGTTTGTGTGTTTCTTTGTTCCACTACTCAGAGGTGCCCGGGCCAATTTCCCCAAACCTGCTATGTGCATTAAGGGGGTTGTTTCGGGAAACCTCACGGTCACAGTGGTCAAAAGTCAAAATTTTGGTGTCACAGTTTGTTCTACTCCTCCCAGGTCCTTTGGCCATTTGGATCACAGTCAAGCCCAGCCCTTAAAAGGTAAAAATCAATGTCATTGGGGTCAAATGTCAAAAGTATGGTTTTCACTCTTGTTTGCAGCAAACATGGCACACATATATATAGATGGGTTCTAGAATTACCCAGGCAATGTCAAAATTGCTAAAGGTCAATCACTGGAGTAAAAAGTCAGAAGAGAAGGTTTTTTTTTTTTTTCCTTTCCTCATTCCAGTTTGCATGAAACTTTGCACAGCTATGGAGATGGGTTTAGGAATTACCCCAGTGAGGTCAAATTGGCATCAATCACTGGATGTCAAGGGCATGTTTGCCTGTCTGTTTGCTGCCCGCCTCCTCCTGTGACCTTTTGCTCATTTCTACCAAACGTGGTATGTCAATGAAGGTTGCCCCAGAAATTGCCCTTAAAGAATTCTTTTTGACAAAGGTCAAATAATTTTATTTTCAACCCAATTTGGACCAAATGTGGCACAGAAGTAGATAGCTCTCAGAACTGCCCTGACAAGGTCAGTCAGAGGTCAGTCATTTGAAGGTCAAAGTCTGAAGTCAACTGTCAAAATGTAATTTTGGTTTATTTTCCTGGATAAATCTTGTTAGCGACAAAGGAGTGACTAATACTGAATCTCTGGCATAGACAGTCAAACTAGAACCAATCTTTGGACTCTACGGCTTTTCTTAAAGAAAATATCAAAGATTATTGGGTTTATAGATGAAAATGATTAGAAGAAATGGGTCAATACATTTTTCCCCCTCCTATTACTGTGATGCACCAAACCAGGCAAAATCCTTACACTTGCAACTAAATACCAACATACAACAGCAGTACCTTCTTCTCTTGGCTTGGTAGGGATGCATGAGTAAAATTAGATTTTCATCTCATTTGTTCAATTAGAAATGATCGTGAGTGTGGCCATCAAACACTGGCATATAAACACAAAGGAGGAGGGCGTATGAACCGTAAATCCAAGTTCTAAATTCTAGTCTGTTGGTTTGAGGCGGAAACATTTAGAATTAGGATTTGGCCAGGTGTGTAAAAATACTACCTGTTAGTGTTCCAGGAATTCGACAAGAGTCAAACATCCGCTCAAACTGATAGGAACAGCAAGGAACTGCAGACCTCAACAGCCACTGAGCGGCACAAGGAAAGATGGACCAGTAAAGGGGAAAACGGGGAAATACAAAATGAAACCGAAAAAAATAAATAAATAAATAAGAGATGGTTGGTGTGAGACAGAAAGGGAAAAAGTGATTAAAAAAATGTGTGGGTAGATCAAAATAGAAGTTAGTTAGCGAGGATCCTTTTGCAGCAACCCACGTAAAGCTCGGCTGAGACCAGAAGGCAAGAAGAGACTGAGTGCACACGGTTGGACCGTGGACATATTATAACTCAGCGAATGACACACAACCTGCCTCAGGTAGATCATGCATGCACATTATCATTCACACACACATTTGTGATAAAAATCCACAGGGTTCGAACACTTTCGGTACACCTCACTATCTGTGCGGCAGTGACGCGTTAGCAACAGCTACCAAGCCACAAACTGATGATGGCTTTCTGACAGGCTTGACAGTTCGCATGTCAAACTTAAGCACTCATAATGAGACTGTGTGAGTCATCAGTCAGGTGATGGGATGGGGGGGGGTGTCTGCAGAGGTCTGTCTTTTTACCGGTCTCCACTCCAGGAGTGCGTGTGGTGTTGAACATCCTCTCACACTGAGCTGCACACAGGGGAATGACCGTGCCTGGGATACGACTCTGGGAGATGGAAAAGACAGAGGCAAGAGCACCGGAAGAAGAATGGCGGGGAGCAGCGGATGAAACGCAGAGTGGGGAAAAAAAAAAACACAGAAGAGGAAAAAAAAAGCGGAAGATGGAAGGTGGAGTTAACAAAACTCAAGCAAGCGAAAGAAAAGGTTGAAAGAGTGCAAAAGCCGGATGAGAGATGATTATGATATGAACACGAGGGAAATGTCACATAAATTTGAAAAACAAAAAACAAAAACCCAATGATGATTTCTTTCTACGCGTAATCTACTTCTAACCGAAAACACACAAAATACAACACACACACACACACACACACTGGTAGTTATACACTTCACCAAGCAGTTCAAAGATTACTAACCAGCAGCACAGAGACACAGCTCAGCGACAAAAGTGATTTTAATTCTTCTGCTCCTATAACAGAGACATAAATAAACATCTTCAGGGTTTCTCCCCCGTACATGCTCAATGGCTGGGATTAAAGGGGACGTTCTGGATTTTTCAACCTCGGCTCTATTGTGCAACATTTTGAGCTTCATTTATTTACTTGTGACTACGGTTGGGTATCGAGAACCGGTTCTTTCCGAGAATCATTAAGAAATGATTTGATCCACCGACATCAATAGCCTTTTTGCTTAACGATTCCCTTATCGGCCCTTCAGGGCGGCCGTCATTTCTGAGGGTGTTTGTCGGGAAAATGATCATTTATTTACGAGGTCTGTCAATAAAGTATAGGTCCTTTTTATTTTTTTCAAAAACTATATGGATTTCATTCATATGTTTATTTAAAGCCGATGGTGTGGGGCTACCCTATGGCCTGATAAGGCAAAGACCTTTGGGGGTGATCTTTCATGCATTCTCAGTCATTTCAAATGCCATTCTAATCCAATTACATTTTTTCAGTGAATCTGGCTGGTTAAACGTGAGATTTCAGACCGTATAATATCGGGGTAACAGTGGCAAAATATTCGACCATTACACATTTGGATGTATTATGCCGCCCACTGACCAGTGTTCTGATGAAATGTCATTCCTGTCCTCCACACAACTGCACATGTGCACACATGTGCAATATTGTTGGGATGCAGAACTGTTGATTTATTCAACGAGGCGCACAATTCGACTGAACACCGGCTGCGCACGCTGCATGCTGCTAGCTGAGATCGAGAGAAAGTCACGTACTGATGCCACTGCCTAAATGGGTGAATTTAAGCTACCATACGCAAATATTGATGTGGATTCTGATTGTCAGGATGCGGAACTGTCGATTTATTCAACGAGGCGCACAATTCGACTGAACACCGGCTGCGCACGGTGCTAGCTGAGATCGAGAGAAAGTCACGTACTGATGCCACCGTCTAAATGGGTGAATTGAAGATACCATACAAAAGTTTTTATGTGGCTTCTGATACAGAATTATCATTTCACATTTGATGGATTTTCACATTTGATGGGTTACTCCATGCTCTGACTGCTGTCGGAGCGACGCTGCCTCAGCTCGACGGTAAGCCTTGCTGACCGAATTACCTACAGAAAAATAAACCATGCAAATGATGGAAGTGAATTAGAATGGGAATAAGCCCCTTGTGCCTGATGATTTGCAGACATTCATGCTGTTATACAGTCGCAAATAGCCATTTTACGACCGTATAACCAGCATATAATCATCAGTCACAACAGGGTTATTCCCTAATTCTAATGATGTATAAGACAGTTTTTGTACTCATTTTACTTCAGTGACCATATTGGTAATTATTTTGGGGGAAATTACAAAACATAAGTTATCTTTAAGAAGCAATTTTTGTCTTTATAAACAGTACAGTACAATATAAGCTGAAGTCACTGTTTCAGCAAAATAAATTTCATTAGCAGTATTTTCAAATGGAACACGTTTACTTTCATGATGTAGAAGTGTCATTCCAGACACTGTTTGTCTAGAGTGCTACAAGTTGGTATATTTCCACAAAATCACTGATGATGTCAACCACGTCTCCAGTAGTGCACACTGATCACCAATGAACGGTATGAAACTAACAACGAAGTTAACTTTGACAGATTCTTTGACATACAGGAAGATACAAAGCCACGATACATTCCCCTGTGAATTACATGATGAGCCGTGAAGCATGAATGATCTCTGAATATGACACTGTAACAAATATGATACGTTTCTACTTTGTTGCTCAATTTGTCATCAAAAGAAAAACAATTTACTTGGGTGTATATATATACATACATACATACACACACACACACACACACACACACACACACACTGTATATGAAGCTGCGTGGAATGATGGAGGAACTCACAGGCTTCAGCTCTTCTCTGTTGAGTTTACGGCGATACAGTAAACAAGCATGAATGGTGTTGCCTGCTCTGGCCGCCTGGATGGGTGTAGGTGTCACATACAGGAAGTCCTGACAAAACAAATAATAATAAAATAAATCCTTATGAACATTTTACACACTTTATTATTATTATTATTATGACTACAATATATGGCCAATTATTAATACAGAGGGTGGAAAAGACCACTAATAAGATGTGGCAGGTTAGACTCACACTTAGAAAATTTGCATGAACTGTGCATGTTTAGCACTTCCTCCGTAATGTCATGTGATATATGACAGGCCCGTAAGTATTTGGACAGTGAGAGTCATAATAATTTTGCTTCTGCACATCACTAGAATGAGGGTAAAAATCAAACAATCAGGATACTGCTGCAGTGTAGACTTCCAATTTTAATTTAGGGAGTTTTACCAAAATATTTTAGTAATCATGTCTCATCCAAGTCACTGAATATGACTTAGTCTTCATTTACCTCAATCATTAAGAAATACAAACAGTATAAGAGTGTATGGTAAATTTGCCTGGAGTTGGCAGTTCTCAAAAATTAAGTGAACGTCCAAGGAGACTATTGAGGGAAGCCACCAAGCCAACTCTGAGGCAGAACATTCAACATATGGAGAATAAATAGTACATATGAACTGACTATACCATGCCATAGTAGTTGCTGTTGACCATGATAGGGCTCCGTCCACGTAGGTAGACGTATTCCTCCCACCAGTCACTAACCTAAACACATGCAAACACCAAAAGCTTACCGACAGAGCAAAGAATGCCGTCAACGATAACCTCGTTTGCACATCCAGCAAGGACAAATAATTCAAACCTTACAAAAAAATATATAATCTAATGGAATTTTCAAGTTGTTTGAGACTTCTGAATGTTCATGTACATTTGGGAGTAGCTGCACTTAAACTGAACATTGAGGTTTGGCACTTACATAGTTGGAGGCCCAGAGAGCTTTGATTTTGAGGTACCACTGCAGTCGTTTACCGACAGTGTTTTCAAATTCTGTCGCCAGGTTGGTCATGCGTTCAAACTCAGCATCATCCATGAGAGGACGCACCGACTCCAAGTACTAAATAAAAAGGAGGTGATCGTTAATTATTCAATGAGGTTATAAGCACCCATAAGTTAACACCAACACAAGCTGACTTAGGCAACGCTTACACTACGAGATCTATTAACCTTATAAATCAGCTAGGTTTAAACGGGCTAAATAATAAAACAGATTTGTTTACTGTCAGCACACTACACAGAAAATGTAGCATCTCAGTGTTCCATCTGTTTAACGGGCGTTGCCATTTCCGAGGCTCATATGCTGTCTCACCCTCTTGACGGTGTCCTTGACAGTGGGCACAGGCAGGTTTGGCAACGAACCCTGGTAGCTGTAGAGCAGAGGCTTTCTGCCAGAAAAGATCCGCACCAGTGCCTGACAGAGACAACAAAAAAAAAAAAAAAACATGGACACAGAGAAAATATCACAGTGGGGTCATACAGACAGCTCATTGTCTTCCTCTTTTTTTTTTTAATTACTTTTTATAAGCTGTCATGTGTTGCCCAGATTTGCAAGATGGGTTTACCAAAAGAGTGCAATTACAGACGTGACGATGGGAGCAGAAGGGCAAAAGCTCGCTTGATCTTGATTTTCAGTATGAATACAGACCGTGAAAGCGGGGCCTCACGATCCTTCTGACTTTTTGGGTTTTAAGCAGGAGGTGTCAGAAAAGTTACCTCAATCAATCCCATCGTCACGTCTTACGAAGAGGAAGCAGAGACTGGGGACTCGGAGGCGGACTCATCCATTACCCAGGCCGAAGTCACCAAGGTGGTTAGAAAGCTCCTCGGTGGCAAGGCTCCTGGGGTGGATGAAATCCGTCCTGAGTACCTTAAGTCTCTGGATGTTGTGGGGCTGTCTTGGCTGACACGCCTCTGCAGCATCGCGTGGCGATCGGGGACAGTGCCTCTGGATTGGCAGACCGAGGTGGTGGTCCCTCTGTTTAAGTAGGGGATCACACTCCTCAGCCTCCCCGGTAAGGTCTATTCCAGAGTACTGGAGAGGAGAATTCGACCGATGGTTGAACCTCGGATTCAGGAGGAGCAGTGTGGTTTTCGTCCTGGTCGCGACACACTGGACCAGCTCTACACGCTCCATCGGGTGCTCGAGGGTTCATGGGAGTTTGCCCAACCAGTCCACATGTGTTTTGTGGATCTGGAGAAGGCATTTGACCGTGTCCCTCGGCGCACCCTGTGGGGAGTGCTCCGGGAGTACGGGGTCCGGGGTCCTTTGCTAAGGGCTATCCGGTCCCTGTACGACCGCAGCAGAAGCTTGGTTCGCATTGCCGGTAGTAAGTCAAACCTGTTTCCAGTGCACGTTGGCCTCCGCCAGGGCTGCCCTTTGTCACCGGTTCTGTTCATTATTTTTATGGACAGAATTTCTAGGCGCAGCCAGGGTGTAGAGGGGGTCTGGTTTGGGAACAACAGAATCTCGTCTCTGCTGTTTGCTACTGGTTCTGTTGGCTTCGTCAAATCAGGACCTTCAGCGTGCACTGGGGCGGTTTGCAGCCGAGTGTGAACGGTCCAGGATGAAAATCAGCACCTCCAAATCCGAGGCCATGGTTCTCGACCGGAAAAAGGTGCTTTGCCCTCTTCAGGTCGGTGGAGTGTCCTTGCCTCAAGTGGAGGAGTTTAAGTATCTCAGGGTCTTGTTCACGAGTGAGGGACGGATGGAGCGTGAGATCGATAGACGGATCGGTGAAGCATCTGCAGTGATGCGGTCGCTGTATCGGACCGTCGTGGTGAAGAGAGAGCTGAGTAGGGGGGCAAAGCTCTCGATTTACCGATCGATCTACGTTCCGATCCTCACCTATAGTCATGAGATTTGGCTCATGACCGAAAGAACGAGATCGCGAGTACAAGCAGCTGAGATGAGTTTCCTCCGCAGGGTGGCTGGGCGCTCCCTTAGAGATAGGGTGAGGAGCTCGGTCACTTGGGAGGAGCTCGGAGTCGAGCCGCTGCTCCTCCACGTCGAAAGGAGTCAGTTGAGGTGGCTCGGGCATCTTTTCCGGATGCCCCCTGGACGCTTCGCTGGAGAGGTGTTCCGGGCACGTCCCACTGGGAGGAGGCCCCGGGGAAGACCCAGGACACGCTGGAGGGACTATATCTCTCGGCTGGCTTGGGAATGCCTTGGGGTTCCCCCGGAGTAGCTGGAGGAGGTGTGTGTGGATCGGGAGGTCTGGGCGGCTTTGCTTGAGCTGCTGCCCTCACGACCCGACTCAGGATAAAGCGGAAGAAAATGGATGGATGGATGGATGCAATTACAGACCAACATGATTTTCCAGAAATAAGCAAAATAAATAAACTGAACTCACATCTCTTTTTTGGATAATAATTATAAATTTTAATAACCTAACTGCAAAGGGTGCTACATACATACCCCACACAAGTCTCACAGAGATCTGCCTTGCTCTGTTTCATGAGCATGACGCCACTGCTTTGTCAGTGCCCTCTACAAAATTAATCAGCAGCACTGCACTACACATTTTGAACCATATTTATGCTCTGCTTTGCTTCAAAGATTCACAAAGTCTGTTTCTGATGGATGGTACATGGGATATGCTTCTTATGAGGGGTCAGAAGACCCTGAACCCCCCCCCCCCCCCCCCCCCACTTTGGTGGAGGATCTACTTTAAAATACTTTTTTTTCCATATAATATCACTAATAATTATAATTATGAGGCTGAATGTATTTGTAACAACTAAAATGCAGCCACCACCAGGGTGGTTCAATCAATATTACTCTTAGTGGTTTAGTTTTATTACAACAATGCCAAATGACCCATACAAAAAAAAAAAAATTCTGCCCCATTGCATTATTTTATAATAGACAAATTAAAAGCTTGGATTAAAGGTAGTTTTTTTCTTAATGCACTGCAGAGCTTTTCAATAGTCAAACATAAACATGAGAGTACTGACTTCCACCTGCCCTCAACGCTGCACCCAGATGGGTGGGCTGTTGCCCTCAGCTTGGATGAGTAAAGTTATTTGATTAGTTGAAAAATGTTGCATTTGACATTTATATGCGGTGACTGCTCGCATTGTATTATCTGAAAAGCTATGTGTAAAAGTAAAACTGTGTTTTGTCTGTGTAGCGTCTTAACAGTATGCATCATGGTGTCCCAGAGGAGATATGAAGTTATCAAATAGACCAAGAACATGGCTAGGAGACATACTGCCCAACAAGACAAAATGCTCAAGTGCACTCACCACCCAGACTTTGGTGGTATTCGACATCTTGCCGTGCTGCTCAAACATCCAACGGTGGTAGGAGAGGAGCTGCTTGAGACAGAGTCGCATGGTGAAGATGAGTAAGAGCCATAACATGGTGCTGAAGAGCACGGCCGACACCACAGCCTGGCACTGGGTGCTCATAGAGTGGCTGGACGACGATGAGAGAAAAGAAAAAGGGAGAAAAAACAAAATAGTGAGAGCAGAAAATAAGACAATAAAAACAAAGGATAGAGGAGAAAGATGAATAAACAAGGCAGGAAAGAGAAAGGTGGGACACTGATGGAGAAAGGATGATAAACAGAAACAAGCACAAAGGTTTAAAGGAAGAGAAAGAACAGCAAAGATCATAAATGACATTCCTCTTAATAACTATATTCATCCACACACCATAACCTTTCTATTCCATATATATATAATGTGCACACAGGAAAAACTAAGGCTTTAGTTTGCAGAAGAATGTTAGGTCAAACGTTTAATCAGTAACTGTAATCATGGACATACTTTGTCGTGAACAATATGTTTATTGCTGCCAGATGGTAATATATCTACATAACACAGGCCTGGATTTAGAGACACGTGGTGTGTTACCTGACTGGTAGGTGTTCCTGTATCTTGGCTATAAGGCCCATGGAGGGATCAGAGCGAGTGTACATAGTAGCCAGGATTGCAATGACCACAAATAGCCAAGAAGAAGGACTAGCAGGATAAACTCCAGTTATCACGCTGTTCTGTTCATATGAGAAAGAGACAGATCGATTTAAATCCCAACTGTTATGCTTCATACAATGTGGAAACTTCCATTTTAATGCATTATTTGAATTTTCATAACAGCTATTAGCTCGTATAGATGATATTCAAATGAATAATGCTGGGTCCTTCATGAAGAAAACCTGGTTACTTTCATGAACCAGATACACTTTACTGCACTGTGTTTGAAAATGCGTCGTTTGAAACATAAGGTTAATGATAGTATGAATGTTATAAAGCATTACATCACTCTGCGAGGTGAGACCCCAGACTGTAATAATTTACACACAGACAGACACCGGGTGTCATACTGTGTAACACATATTAATGATTGATGGCTTGAACTCTCCTATGAGTTCACACTGTATGCAGAAACACAACAGTGAGAGACAAAATACAAAAGGCAACAGATATAAAAATGCCATAGTTCCAATCAGATAGTTTGACCTCATTGCTTGCCTCTACTGGTGGTTGGCTCTCACTGTGGTATTGTATCACTTCCTGTTCCGGAGCACAGCGGTGTTTTGCTGTATCTGTTAGCTGTTTAATCTGCGCAGTTAGATTGATCTGGTTAACTAGATAACGATTTGTTTCACACTGGAGGAAGCGTAGTCCTAAACAGAAGCCCCATGTACACCGCCAACCCGTTCACATTTCTAACCGTTTTTCCCCACTCGACGACACACCCGCCGAGGATCAAACTCTGGTTACTGGCGACTCTGTTTTGAGAAATGTGAAGTTAGCGACACCAGCAACCATAGTCAATTGTCTTCCAGGGGCCAGAGCAGGCGACACTGAAGGAAATTTGAAACTGCTGGCTAAGGCTAAGCGTAAATTTGGTAAGATTGCAATTCACGTCGGCAGTAATGACAACCGGTTACGCCAATCAGAGGTCACTAAAATTAACATTGAATCGGTGTGTAACTTTGCAAAAACAATGTCGGACTCTGTAGTTTTCTCTGGGCACCTCCCCAATCGGACCAGGAGTGACATGTTTAGCCGCATGTTCTCCTTGAATTGCTGGCTGTCTGAGTGGTGTCCAAAAAATGAGGTGGGCTTCATAGATAATTGGCAAAGCTTCTGGGGAAAACCTGGTCTTGTTAGGAGAGACGGCATCCATCCCACTTTGGATGGAGCAGCTCTCATTTCTAGAAATCTGGCCAATTTTCTTAAATCCTCGAAACCGTGACTATCCAGGGTTGGGACCAGGAAGCAGAGTTGTAGTCTTACACACCTCTCTGCAGCTTCTCTCCCCCTGCCATCCCCTCATTACCACATCCCTGTAGAGACGGTGCCTGCTCCCAGACCACCAATAACCAACAAAAATCTATTTAAGCATAAAATTCAAAAAGAAAAAATAATATAGCACCTTGCTAATTGAAGAAAATAAGAACAACCCCAGGTTTCTTTTCAGCACTGTAGCCAGGCTGACAAAGAGTCAGCTCTTTTGAGCCGAGTATTCCTTTAACTTTAACTAGTAATGACTTCATGACTTTCTTTGCTAATAAAATTTTAACTATTAGAGAAAAAATTACTCATAACCACCCCAAAGACGTATCGTTATCTTTGGCTGCTTTCAGTGACGCCGGTATTTGGTTAGACTCTTTCTCTCCGATTGTTCTGTCTGAGTTATTTTCATTAGTTACTTCATCCAAACCATCAACATGTCTATTATACCCCATTCCTACCAGGCTGCTCAAGGAAGCCCTACCATTATTTATGTACCACAGGCTTTTAAGGTGGCAGTAATTAAACCATTACTTAAAAAGCCATCACTTGACCCAGCTATCTTAGCTAATTATAGGCCAATCTCCAACCTTCCTTTTCTCTCAAAAATTCTTGAAAGGGTAGTTGTAAAACAGCTAACTGATCATCTGCAGAGGAATGGTCTATTTGAAGAGTTTCAGTCAGGTTTTAGAATTCATGATAGTACAGAAACAGCATTAGTGAAGGTTAAAATGATCTTCTTATGGCCTCAGACAGTGGACTCATCTCTGTGCTTGTTCTGTTAGACCTCAGTGCTGCTTTTGATACTGTTGACCATAAAATTTTATTACAGAGATTAGAGCATGCCATAGGTATTAAAGGCACTGCGCTGCGGTGGTTTGATTCATATTTATCTAATAGATTACAATTTGTTCATGTAAATGGGGAATCTTCTTCACAGACTAAGGTTAATTATGGAGTTCCACAAGGTTCTGTGCTAGGACCAATTTTATTCACTTTATACATGCTTCCCTTAGGCAGTATTATTAGACGGCATTGCTTAAATTTTCATTGTTATGCAGATGATACCCAGCTTTATCTATCCATGAAGCCAGAGGACACACACCAATTAGCTAAACTGCAGGATTGTCTTACAGACATAAAGACATGGATGACCTCTAATTTCCTGCTTTTAAACTCAGATAAAACTGAAGTTATTGTACTTGGCCCCACAAATCTTACAAACATGGTGTCTAACAAGATCCTTACTCTGGATGGCATTACCCTGACCTCTAGTAATACTGTGAGAAATCTTGGAGTCATTTTGATCAGGATATGTCATTCAATGCGCATATTAAAAAAATATGTAGGACTGCTTTTTTGCATTTACGCAATATCTCTAAAATTAGAAAGGTCTTGTCTCAGAGTGATGCTGAAAAACTAATTCATGCATTTATTTCCTCTAGGCTGGACTATTGTAATTCATTATTATCAGGTTGTCCTAAAAGTTCCCTGAAAAGCCTTCAGTTAATTCAAAATGCTGCAGCTAGAGTACTAACGGGGACTAGAAGGAGAGAGCATATCTCACCCATATTGGCCTCTCTTCATTGGCTTCCTGTTAATTCTAGAATAGAATGTAAAATTCTTCTTCTTACTTATAAGGTTTTGAATAATCAGGTCCCATCTTATCTTAGGGACCTCATAGTACCATATCACCCCAATAGAGCGCTTCGCTCTCAGACTGCAGGCTTACTTGTTGTTCCTAGGGTTTGTAAGAGTAGAATGGGAGGCAGAGCCTTCAGCTTTCAGGCTCCTCTCCTGTGGAACCAGCTCCCAATTCAGATCAGGGAGACAGACACCCTCTCTACTTTTAAGATTAGGCTTAAAACATTCCTTTTTGCTAAAGCTTATAGTTAGGGCTGGATCAGGTGACCCTGAACCATCCCTTAGTTATGCTGCTATAGACTTAGACTGCTGGGGGGTTCCCATGATGCACTGAGTGTTTCTTTCTCCTTTTGCTCTGTATGCACCACTCTGCATTTAATCATTAGTGATTGATCTCTGCTCCCCTCCACAGCATGTCTTTTTCCTGGTTCTCTCCCTCAGCCCCAACCAGTCCCAGCAGAAGACTGCCCCTCCCTGAGCCTGGTTCTGCTGGAGGTTTCTTCCTGTTAAAAGGGAGTTTTTCCTTCCCACTGTCGCCAAGTGCTTGCTCACAGGGGGTCGTTTTGACCGTTGGGGTTTTTATGTAATTATTGTATGGCCTTGCCTTACAATATAAAGCGCCTTGGGGCAACTGTTTGTTGTGATTTGGCGCTATATAAATAAAATTGATTGATTGAGTGATAAGATTGACACCGCTTCCACTGACCACTTTTTTGTACAATGCAATCCCTCTATAAATTTCTTATTACCAATAGACTGGCTGTGGGCCAGGCAGACTTGTGTTGGCACTCAAAGAATTTGAGGGTGTGAATGAAGGGGTGAGCGATCAGCTGCATTTTGTCTGGATGGGACTCTGCTGCACCAAGATATGGGCAATCTATATTTGAACTTATGGACTGTAGAACTTGCCTGCAGGATGTGGAGGTAACTTTTTGTGTGTGGGGGGGGTTTGAGTGAGAATTTAGTATTATTCTATTTCAGTGACTGATCTGGCATCAGTATAATTGCTGACTTTCTGATGCTGTTCATTTTACTGGGACTTTAATCTTCATCTCCTGTTTCCTTTATTTCAACGATCTGTTATTGTGAACACTGGACTGTGTGTTGTCCCTCCATTTTCAAAGGCCATAAGTAACTGGACAAACTAATTTAGGGGTGTTTTTTTTTATGTAAATCATCGCTTTTCTACCCAGTTTTCTTTAAGCAAGTCAAGGGATGGAGGAAGCTAATGAGGGAAGCCACAAAGACATTCATGACAATTATGAAGGCTTCTGTGCCACTCACTGAAACTGTGCATTGTGCAACTTCTTCCTGTTGCACCACCAGCCACAGCTTCCTGATGAAATGGACCAGAGAATAATTTTCATGCAAGTCAAGAAAACTGCACAAATCTTGGCTCCAGTCTCCCTTGTGCTTTCTAGGAAACTAGCTGAAATTTTACATCTTTTGAAGAAAATCCTTCTCTGTGCCACTCCGCCAAGAAACTGCATGACTGACGCAACAGACAAAAGCTGTACTGTGCAGGGTTTCTCCAATCAAGTCCTTCAGCGTTATCACTGATGTCTTGATGGCTTTCCTCACCGGTGTGCTTTTTGCACTTAGATTTTCACAACTGCCAACTCCAGACTGTACCTTAATGGTTTATTTTTAATGATGGATGCAAATGAAGTCTGTGACTTGGAAATGTTAACATCTGCATCTCCTGGCTGAAATTTCTTAATGGGATGTTATTGATAACCCCCTTTGAATTAAAGGTGAAAGTCTACACTTTTCTAAGACCATGGCTGACTGATTTGGTGTGAAGGTACTTTGAGTCTGATGATTCGCTTCTTCCAGGAGCGAAGCCCAGACAGGTAGATCTCAGTGAGCGCCTGGTGGGACAGCTGCAGATCAATGCCCTCTGGGGTGACTGTGAACTGGAACGCCACCGCCTGGTGAGCTTCTGCCATATTTACTGCAAACGGAAAGATTAGCATTAACTTAAAATACAATTTAAGACAACAACTTGAATGTGGAGATATGGGAAGGGACCTAAAGCCAGGGCAAAGAGATTATCCTCAAACAACTGACAAACTAAAATACTGTACAGATGATTAGACATGATCAAACTATTGACCTTGGCTAAAAATAAAAAGTTAAGCACAAACAATTAGCACTTTCTCTGAACAGGCACCCTCATCTGGAAAGAGCTTAACCAACAGACACAAACAAAACCTGTTTAAATGTCAGATTTGTTCTTGTACATTTCAAAATACAGAATGAACATACACACACACATACACATACACATATACACATACACACACATACACATATACACATACACATACACACACACATACACATACACACACATACACACACACACACATATACACATACACATATACACATAC